>NC_081255.1:27956832-29156832 GCF_030490865.1 Poecile atricapillus
CCAGAGGCTGTATTCTCTAAAAATAACAATTATAAAGTCTTCCCAGTAGGACAAAAGGCATTATCACTGGCTGACAGAGGACTTTGGAGCAAACTTGGGATATGCTGAAACCAATACAAAAGTTGCAAACATCTAAGGAAAAAACTTCAGTCCTTTTAATTACACTCTGTGTTTGATACACACTCTGAATAGAGAGTGAAAGCACTGGTCTGGATAGAAAAGGAGCCCAGAACACGAGTTTGGATATGCCTGGTATATTGTTTGTGGGGATTCTCCTTAAGCCCTCCATGACAAAGGAAAAAAGCTCCACACAGATCTGCTCTTCTAAAGAAAATATCTATACTTCCAGATGGGAGGATTGCCTCAGCAGAACATCACTGCTGTGGCTATGGAATCATCAGAGAATAAATGCCCTAAAGTCAGCTGCACTCCCCTCTAAATACACTTCTCTGAAGCCTCTTTCTTCCCCAAAAGATAGCAGATTAACAGAAGCACCTGCTCTCAAAGCTGAAATTTTTATTTGCTCAGTTACAATAAACTGGCTCACCAGAACAGTCACAAACCAAACCCTTACTCCCTCAGCTACTCCCAATATGTATGTCCCATCTTCTGCTCTTAAGAACACGAGAACAGCCTTAAAACTCTATTATTTTATTGACTATTTAAATTCATGCATTTAATGAGTTCTAAAAACCAGAACTCCTTTTCCTGGGCACTAAGAAAGGCGCTTTTAATTTTCCCCAACTTCTGAGATCACGGCTACTGCATCCCAGCTATCCTTACATCAAACAAAGCATGGAGTACATTTCCCTTTTCCTTTACTTCCATGATCTCTAACAACTAAGAACAGGAACATTAAAACTACTCCACAAGAAGCAAAAGTGCCAGCAGAACACGGCAAACTTTTTTTCTCCCTCAGAACCTACTGTGGTGCTGAAAATTTAAAGTTCATGGGTTTGGGGGGTTTCCTCTCCTTTTTTATTTGCTGTTTTTCTGAGGGGGGTGTTATTGTTTGAGGAGTTTGGGGTTTTTTTAAGTCATAACCACTAGACTGACATGAATTTTTTAATATAATGTACAAGGGGATTTACTATAATGATAAAAGTACAATTTTTAGCACTTCTGTAAGACTCATTACCACACAGTAAGGAAATTAATCCTTCCCAAAACCAATATGGTAAGTGTAAGACACTTCAATTGAGTTGTCTTGTGTCTTAAAATTGGACAACCCTAAATAAATTTGCCAGTGACAAAACAGCAAAAACTTAACACAGAATTGATTAACTCTGACAAGGTAATTTTTACATCCATGAAATTAGTTCAAATCACTTTATCTTAGCTTTTATAAATGAAAAATAGTCAAGGGGGTGGGGTTAAAAAAAAATGGTGAAGACCCATAGTAAACTCCTCAGTTTTTCTGGGGAAAGGACATAATTCATCATACTCTAATCCACATAAAAGCATCCAAGCAAGCCTTAAGTCAAAGTCAGAATGTCATCTAAAACAAAAACATTTAGGACCTGCTTATTAAATTATTCAGTTACTTTTATATTTCTTAATGATGAGTAATATGCTGCTTCATAGATTACTATGAACTTCCAAGACTGAGAGGACTGTATAAAAATTTTCATTACTAAATTGAGATTATAGTATAAATGTGAAATTGAAACTTTACCATATTCCTGAACCCACACAATAAAACAGACTTCAAGTATTCTTCTATGTATCTAAAATATAAGGATCCAGATCCACTCCAATACTCTACTGCAAGTGAGTGATGAGAATCACAAAATGAAAGTAACACACAAAGTAATTAATATTACAGACATCGCAAATTATAATTATGATACTTTTACAAGGGAAAAAAGTGAAACATTTTCTAATGAGGTATGTATTATACCTTAAAAATAGCAAATTTTACTTCTGATTAGTAGGCACTTGCTCTGTCAGGACTATCCATTCTTTACTCAGTCAGCTCCAGAAGGAAGACTCCAAATGATGCAGTAAAGGCAGACATGGCATCCATTACAATTAAACACTCAGTGAATGCAAACCTCACAACTTGTTTTCATATCACAATGACAGCATGTGGTAATGAACTTTCTGTTAAGAACTGTTAAGACCTGGAAAGGGAAAGAAATATATACTCCCAAATACTAATTACTCAGATGCTTAATACTCAACCTCTTCAAAAACCTGGAGATCAGCCAAAAAGTGTCATAAATGGTTTCACTTTGTACCAGAACCTTATTTACCAGCATTCTTAATTTCTATTTGTGCAGACGCCGTGCTTAGTATTTAGCGATGAAATAGCTAAACATAACAGCAATGCTAATTAGATCATCCAGAAGCATATGAGATTTTTTTTTATAGCTCAAAATTGTCTATTAAATTGAGCCAAGGAACGTCAACCACATCTGCTACAGCCACCACAGAAGGGAAGGTGGTCCTGTTCACAGGGGATAAAGGTGGTTGTGTTCAAGGGATGATGCAGACCCTCAATGTGTCGGTGGCAACACATCTGTCCTGCCTGAAATGTGACTGTTCAGCACCACAGCTGAGTCACTTGTCAGTGTGCACCTACATCTGCCCAAGCAAATATCCAATGGCTCAGCTACACCATGAAGAAGCAGAGATACTTGATGTGAAAGGAGGATTCAAGGTCTCGACCAAGCGCACTGCTTTGGGAACAGGCGGAAGGTTGGATGCTGAGTTCCCCTGGATGGGATCCATGTGCCAGGGCACAGCTACAACACTGGACACTTCATCTTCTGGCTTTGTCTCTCTCCCCTTTCCCCTCCTCAAACCTCACCCTAGAACTTTTACAGAAAATGCAGAAATATGTTCCATTTTGACAAGCTCACTGTCGTTACTTACAAAGAAGCAAGATTTCTCACTGCTGTGCTGAAACGATTTAAAACAATGAACCAATTAAGAAAAAAACCTGTAGCTTAAATACCAAGAATAAAAAGCAGCATGAAAGCAACATCTCTCCTTCTTCCTCTATTGGGTGTTGTTCTCTGCTACCAAAATACCCCTGAAACATCACAGACAACAACTCACTCTACTGAAATAAATCAAAACCCAGTGACCTCAGGGGGGGAAAAATATTTTTACCTCAAACATACACATGGTACAACTAACATCCAAAAAGTCACTCATACATATAAATAAAATCACATTGCTTCCATGCAAAAACTGTACCTAAAACATCACCTGCAAGAGATCTGAGATTTCTTTTTTTTTTTTACAGTGAACACATATTTGAAAATTGCTCATTCCACTTGATACTAGTGGTAATTAAGAGTGAAAGTCTAAAAGTTCAGCCAATAGAGAAAAAAAAAATTGAATAAATTTCAGGAATTTTACTAAATTATTCTGGCATGGCTCTCATATTATAAATTCTGCAATGCTGAGATTGTTACAAAATCCAAAATAAAAATTGAGAACATATAGTGAATGTATTTAAAGCAAAGTATAATTATGGTTTTTTATTTTCTAGGATTATTTTCAAGACTTCACTGTATATGCTATATGTGCAAAAATAGATAAGTTAACATTTTGAATATATTTACTTTTTTTTTTTTAAAAGAGTGAGTTAAAACTCATGCATTTACTTTGAACTTTAATGAGCAGAACAGATATAATTTGTGGCATTAAAGTTATTCAGGCTCGATAAAAGCTCCAACTTGTCCTTGCCGAGCGGTGAAACGAGATTTGCGCGGCCTGTGTACGCCTTGTTTCCCACAATCAAACCGTCACAGCACGAAAACATTCTCCTGCACGGGGAGGTTTTGATACCCATTTCCCTGGTGCAAGTGTGCAAAAGGATCTGAAAGAGTTATTGACAATTCATACAGTATCCCATATTCCATTAGGTAGTACAAGCAGAGAACATATCTTAACTCTGAAGGGAGACGAAGCAACAATGTTTTAAATTACTATTGACTCCACTAAATTTCCTGATAATGTCAGAAGACTGCAGTCTGGCAGGTTCATAAGAGACTCAAGATGATACAGGAATCCAATTATGCCAAGTCTATTTAGTTGTCCTGTTTGCTAAGCCAAAGGTTAACGAGAACTGCACTGAAAAAACCTCCTGTGGTATTACAAAGTATTTCTTATGCTGCATAACATGCAAATGAAAAAGTATTTTAATCAAGTCTTTTTTTAACTCTTTAATTGCAATGGGGTACCCTACAAGACAGCAAATTAAGAACTCATGATGGAAAAAGTGATCTTAAAATTTGCCACTGAATTCAAGAGATCATAATTAATTACTAAAGTAATTATTACCAAATATTTTTAATTTGGAAAAAAAAGTTCAGATCACAGGAGCATATATAGTCACTGCTATCATTAAATCTTTATAAATAGTAAGCTATGGCCTCTAATTTTAGACAGAAATTAATTGTATTTTTGTTGGCAACACACTCAAATCTGTTTACACAGCTGACAAGTTCCAGCTCCACCAGACTCGAGCAGTGAGCTTTGAGGACTCGTCTGCTTCAGAGCAGATGACTCAACATTCACCAATTTCATTAAAGATGAAAAGGGGCAAAATTCACCTGCAACAATGTCACTTGTGAAAAAAGACTTAAAGCAGATTCATGCATTTTACATATGTGAGGTATTCTATTCAAAAGAAAGGGAGGGGGAAAAAAATATGTGAAAATCTAACAGCTGTGGGAAAACAGATTAGAAGTGTTGAGCTTCCAATTCTTTTCTGGGCTAATGTAAACTCATAAAATGTTAAAATGGATCCACATTTCAAAGCCTGTAATCACCACATGACACCATTCTGTTTTGCCCTCGAATACATGGACTGAGATTTACCCACCTTTCTCAAATTTAAATAATGTTTCTGCAAACACCACCACAGATGTATTTTACACTGGAAATTCAGACAGCTTTTGCCTTTTGATTTGGTTTTTTTTTTAATTGGCATAAATCCTTTACCCAGAGCAAAAAAAGGAGCAGTCAAATTCAAACAGCAATTCTCCCTTTACCAGAAGAGAGCAGAAATGGACAGGAAAATAATGCAAAGATAATGGCAATATGTAAGAAAACAAACTCCAAATCCATTTTCACTTCATAGAACATTCAAATTCAATAAAATACTTAATTTTTCTATATTTTTCTCAGGTCACAAGATCTGCATACAACATAACTACATAATTATTTAACCCTTTTAGGCATTTTTTTAGTGGAGAAGTTGGGGTTTTGTCTAAAGAAAGGCAGACCTCACCAGCTGGCACTGGGAACATGCTAGCAGAAGAAAATTTCCTGAGCAAAACTGAAAGACATGCTGCAAAACACACTGTAAGGATGAGCATGCAAGGAAGCAAGTCTAACATTTAATGGGATACCGCAGGTAAGTCCCACAATTTCATGAATTTGTGGGCAATTCTGAGTCAGTGGATTCTGTCACTGGTGGTGATCCCCTCACTGATTCCAGCAGGAACAGCTGCTCTGAAGCCAGGCAGAGGCTTGAGCATGAACTGGGTGAGCTAATGTACTGTGAAAAATATTTAATGTGCACTCAGAGCACACAAAAATCAGGGCTTTTTGCCTGAAGTTCAATCACTCAGTAGAATTCAGCTTCCAAAACACTGAGCAGTCTGGAATGTCTTCAGTCTAGGATGTCTCCTTGCTTCAGTCTAAAATGTCTCCTTTTTGTGTGAAACACACTCTGAACCTGATACACAGGAATCATTTCCCTAAGCTTCAGTCATGCAAATCTTGAGCATTTGTACCTTCCATGACAAAATTCTGAATGTGTGCAATGTTAAGGTTCTGCACATGAGACAGTAAATGCTACTGAGTGATTCCAATCACAAATCCATGTAAAATCTGCCTTTTCTAGGAAGGAATGAGATGAGAAGCAAAGGAACTCACCGAGTCGTCCGTGGCAGAAGGTGGCCAACCTTCCCACAGCTGGTGACGGACAGGGATACTGGTCAGGTCATACACATTCCGCTTTACCTGGAAAATAAATAAAAATAAATCAGAACTTGCTCTAAAAAAGGCAGTCAAATGGCATTGCTTTCATCACAGTCCCAAGATTTTTATTTTTTCTGGTCATTGTAAAACTGGTTCCTTCAATGCTCCTAGATTCAGATGTGGTCAGCAGGTTTACACAGCCAAAAGCAACTGAAGAAACTGAGTTGAAGAAAAAAAAAAAAATCAGATCTAAAAATTACCACTCAAAATGATTTATTATTACTTCAACATTTAAAATGTGCAAAAAAAAAATATAACGCAAAATTTTCAAGTAAAGAGCATTACAAAGTATTGAAAAAAGTTAAGGGAAGCAGAAAGTAATAATAAAAATTCTGCTGCATGTTTTTCTAGTTAATTTTCACCTGAACATATTGGGTGAAAATCTTATCAAATAAGAAATACAACGAGTTTTGCATAAGTTTCTTAAATCCAAAAAAAAAAAGAGTATATTAAACCTGAAAATATTAATTAATAAGCACATTTTCAACTAAGACAACACATTTCAAATATTTATTAACCAAATGCTAAGTAACAATTTTTTATATCAACTCTTTTCTCGTGCTATTAAATTAGAAGTCACTACTGTTCATCATGTCACATGATGGTTAACAGAAGGAAGGGAGGGAGGGAAAAAAGAAGAGAGAGTTGAAAGTTTTGAATACAAAATACAAGAGTTATAAAACTCTTTGCATGAAAACATTACCTCAGAAAAGCAGGCAATTTTTATCAGACTTTGTGATAAACTATTATTTAAATCACAGAAAGATGTATTTTGGTACTTAGGATAGCAAGTGGTATCTAAAATTTTGAATAATTTCTTACATCTGAATATAAAGACTGCACAAACAACATAAATATTGCCCAGCAGGACCATGACTGTGAACAATAAAATGTTCCAGTGAGCCATGGTGGTTTTTCACAGGAATCACAGAATGGTCTGGGTTGGAAGGAACCTTAAAGACCCTCTCATTCCAGCCCCCTGCCCTGGGCAGAGACTCCTTCTACTCCACCAGGTTGCCCAGAGCCCCATCCAACCTGGTTTATTTTTTGTTTGCCTTTCATAAAACTGCTGCATGGGAATACAAGGTCTTCCCACATTTTCAAAGGTCTAGACAGATCTCAACAACCTATATTGCATCCAGAAAAACATTCTCAAAGAGATAAAAATAAGTTTTGATACTTTTAGATAATATTTTGTATGACCAATCTCTAGGCAAAATATCTGAGCAAGTGACAAGTTCTGCATCCTGGTTTTGGCTCTGAGAGAGCTGCACAGTCCAACACTAACAAACACAAGAACCCATTAAACCAAAAGATATTAGATAATATTTGACTTAAAGCAAATGACAAGGCTACTCCAAAACCTGTCCTTTGATACCTTCTTTAGATTTTCACTTGTTTACTTGTCAACAGGAGACAAACAGCAATTAATTGTCTAACTTCTGCTATGAGAATTACTAAAAGTTCCATTAAAAAAATTAAATGTATCATATTATTGCTGTCAGCAGGAAAAAATCTTTGAGCTAGCACCATGCCTGCAGTCTGGTGTGCTTACCCTGAGTTAACAACTTTTCAGAACAGAAAAATAGCTTGCAATAATCAGAAAGAAAGCTGAAATTTACCAAAATGGTAAATGCTAACATAATCCATTTAGATGAAGGTTTCATAGTCCAAAAATGAATGAAAGATGATTCTACACTACCATTCTTAGGAAGATAATACAGTAAGAGAGGAATTTTATACCATTTGATCCTACCTATTAATTAGTACTTGACATATCTTCAACACTGAAGCACAGTTGAGTTTGACCCCAGAGTAAAGTAATATAAACATATGGAAAGTACATATGCTCCCTCTAAAATTCATCATTTATTTTCAGTACAGGATATATATGAAACATCTGGCAATAGATTTTAATCTAAAAATAATTTTGCATAATAAAATAGCACCAAAACTCTTTCCCTGGATCATCTTTAGAGACAAATGCTCCAGAGTTCTTTTCTTTTAAATTCTGCACAACAATAAATGAATGAAGAATACATGTGCAGACATTAAGCAGTGAAACAATTGTTCTAATCACTGTAAAGATCCTAAGGAGGGTGAGGGACAAGGCAGGGATTTTCACACATATTCTTCCTCAAAATGTTGATTTGGGCCACATTATTCAAAAGATTCTTAATGGCACGAGGTTGTCAACAAATACCCACAACTGAGACAATTCAGGGCATATTGAGATCCAACACAAAGTACAGTGCCCTTACTGTATTTTCACATCTTCCCTTCAATTATTGTTGCTCTTTCTCATTATTTTTAGTACTACTACAGTTATTTGATGCTAATAAAGTGCCCCTTAAGAAAAACTATGAAGCACTGTCTCACATTTCTGAACAGATTTCATACAAAGGCTATGCAGATAATAATATCAATACTATCAGTTTAAAGCTTTCTGAATATAAATATTCTGCACAGGTGAGTGGGAAAGAAGAGCTTCAACTTATTCTCCAAGAGTGTGATACAATCCTTCCAACTCTGGAGTCTGTGTCTCACTGAAGAAAGAAAGTTAGACCATGTGGGTTTCTTACCTGGCCATTTCAGCATCGTAACAAGCTGAGCTTGGATTTTTAGCTCAGATTTGTATTCACTGTATGTTTTAGAATCATTAAAATACCTCTCCATTTTTTCCTAAAACTGGTAAATTACATGTACACATGATAACCTTCATGTTAATGTTGGTTTTGTTCAGGAGTTTTTGCAGGGAGACTGACCTGGGAACCGTGCTTCAATTAAAAAAAAAAATTAAAATTATATTTTAACTAAAAAATTGAAACAAGAACACCGAGTCTTTAAGACACAGAATACTGAAGTATTCATCAGCAATTCAAGTGGACTTGATTTTACTGCTTCCTCATAGTGTCCTTGATGGCTTTGTAAAGAAATGTTGCTTCATACTGACCCCACAACCCAAAATGTAACAATCCTGATCTGTGTGTGATCACGAGAACACAGTTCTTGCTGGTTTAGTTTTCTTGCATTAAAAACCAGGATAAACTGTCCCTGTGAAATATTTATTTTCCAGCTACACACCAGAAATAATATTATTTTCACAATATAAAACTCTAAAGTGCGCTATTTTTAAATAACAAGTGAAACTTATTTACAGAAACATGGGATCAATAGGACTACATAATATTGTTTTCAAAAAGCCTTCAGAAGTAAAAATAAATAACTCGGAAGTCACATTCCTCAAATTCCCTTTTAATTCCAAAATACAACAGAAAGGCATTATGAAAAAAACAGTATTTCCCTTCTTTCATTAACTCATCTGTAACTGCACTGAATTCAATAACATTCCTCTGCTATTCTAAGCTTGAAAGGCATGCTCGGGGTAAAGTGTTATGTTGGTATAAAGCACAATGCCAGACTGATGTGCTGGACAAAAGTGATCAAAGTTGAAGTAATTTTAGCCAACGCACAAGTATTCTGCTGCATTATTCTACCAGAATGACATCTGTTGAGCAACTCGTCACAAAATAAACCAGTTGTTATAGGCAGGCCTGGCTGGCTAGGGGACCATGTAAGACTGATTAGAGTAATGTTTGATTAAACAAACTGCTTGAGTTAAGATCATAACTGGATTTGGAATTCATGCCAAAGTAGTCCTCTTTCAAACAACAAGCCACAATCAATTATTTAAGATAAAATAAGCTTGCTTTTAAATAATGATTTGATTTTTGGTTTCTTTGATATTTAGAGCACTATTACGAAAGCAGACTGTAAAATGTTTTAGAGAATAGAGTATTTACCAATTGAGTATAGAAAACCCCCTTTTCTTCATTAACTGACTTAATTTCAGTTTGAAGTAAAAAATTCCATGAGGAGGAAAAAGTTCCAAAGATTCATATAAAGCAGAACTGTGAACTGCTCCTCCACTGGGTCTATAAAAATCCACAGCCACACTCTTCACACAACAGAAAAAAGTTAGCACAGTAAATGGACCAAGTCTGTGTTAAGGATTTTACTTATAAATTCACTTGGCATTGAGAGGAGGATCAAAATCTTTATTGTCTAAAGCAAACTCTCAATTGCAGTGCCATCCACGGAGCTACATTTATAGGCAAACTTCTTGGTCCTGCACTTTTGATCAGTTTGAAATAGGAATTGGTGGCATTGTCTTTGTGCAACCCAGAATGTCTTTTCATAATGTTCAGATGCCATGGTGACTGGCACATTACTATGGCAGCCACCCTTCAGATTATCATTTCCAGAATATAAGAGATCATTTAAAAACAAATTAAAGGCACATCTATTTGGTTTCACTACTCAGCTGTAAACAGTATCAATACAACCATTTAAACAGAAAAAAAAAAAAAAAAAAAAAAAAAGAAAAAAAATAGCCCATATATTTCAGATGCAGTCTTACTTGGAAAATGATGTATAATTCCTGCATAATGCCCTGCCTTGCTTATATACTGATGCTGGAAAAGCATGTGAAGTTTCACCTTCAGCTCATTTTCAGTGGTTTTAAAAGGGAGTTAAAATATTAAACAACTTCTGATATTTTAAGAAAACCCACATGTCAAAGTAGCCAACACAGGAAACTTCCCAGCTAGAGGCAGTCTTACCTTCCTATCTTTCACTGGTTTCTTTAAACAGATGAACATGTTGCTTTGAAAGTAAACACAGAAGATACACTTTGTTTGCAGATATGAAGCTAATCCAACATTCAAAGTCCTGCCACATTCATATTAGTAAGGATAAAGTGAAGCAAAATGTACCACAGGGCAAAAAGTCTGCAGCAGGTACTGTGATGACAACGACCTTCTGGTGATTGCACATAGCAGAAAAAAGCAGCTATTTTCTCATCTCTGAATTAGAAAAATCTGAAACCTACTCTCAAAGTTCTAACACTTACTAAATGATTAAAAAAATTAATTTTATGCTGAATCATCCAAGAACTGTCATGCCTCAATCTGCACCTTTGAATCACAACAAATCACAACAAAGTTTAACACTAGTCTCCCTCAGGCTGTTTTCCGCTTATGCAGGTACAAAGTTAAGTGAAATAATGTACATAATGAACTTTTGTTAGTCTTATTATTAAATATAATTTATGCAAAGCTGTAAATTGGCTGAGATGCTAAAGACTGTTCCAGGCACATAGGCAGCATGAAAGACAGTGCAAAAATGAGTGCATGAAAGGCAGACAAAAGGAGCAATAAAGTCAGAGGACTGTGAGGAATGTGGAATGTGAGTTGGGGGATGCAGGGAAATGAGATCAGATGCAGACAGTCCAAGGTTGCACGGGGCACTGATGGTACAGCAGAAATCTTGACTTTGACATTGTAACAGAGAAGTCAAGACAAGTAACCAAAAGTTTTAGGGGACAGCAACAATATGGATGGGGCAGTGCCAGGAAGAACTCCAAAGTAAGCATAAGTGTTTTGGTGAAGAAAAATGGAAAGAAAAGAGGTAAACCCAGCTAAAGTGATAGACTTAAAGATTATAGATGAAAGCCTTTATCATCTCTGCCAGCCAAAATTCCAACAGATAGCAAAGAGCACTGGGAATCTGGCTGGAATAGATGGGAAGCAGGGGAAGAATCAACCAAGTTTCTAAGCATGGAGAAGCATCAAAGGTGATATTATGGTGAATTTGAAAACATAATGACGTTATCAACAGCTATGAGCAAAAGGACTGGTCAGATAAAAGGGTGATTTCAGTTAATTGTGAGCTAATGGGAATTATTAAAAATACAGAGATGCAAAACTAGAGAGAAGGAATTTCTGAATCAGCACCTCTGCCACAACCTATTGCAATAGATTTGGTCCACAGTAACAGAAAAACACAAGACACAAAACGAATAAGGTAGGAGGGAAAATGACAAACCAGAACATTTAAAAGGTTTTCATAGTAGAGAAAAAGGATTTTGCATTTTATTAGGAAAAGGATTTCACAAGCTGATGGACAAGCAAATTTCTTAACTTCAAAAGTAATTTTTAGCCAGCTAAAATCCCACAGGTAGGATATATTCACATATAGTAATGTAGTGCACTGTGTGAGCCACCACTAACACCCAAACCAGAACTCTCAGGTTCCTTTACCCAAGACTCATTTAAGGGAAAGGTTCGAAGTCTGTTCCACTCACAATTTTGCTTGTGTTCTTTTATTTCCAATACATAACACAATAAACTATACTAAAATATTTTTAATAGGCTATTATTTAAATAATCAAATTTTAATTTTAGTATAAGTTTTACTTTAGAAATAATAGTGCAGTTCTAAAGACATCAAATGATAACCTGCCTCTCCTAGCAGCTGCCTGAAGCTTAAATTACAGAATGCTTCCAATTAATGAATTAAGATGTCAGGATTGGGCTATTTTTAAATAACAGCATCTGCTTCTCACAAATTTTATACCACTGAAACTCTCTAAGGAAGACTCACTATGCTATTTACATTTACACATATTCAATTCACTCTGTTGTAATCTAAAGGAAAAAAAGTACACTTTCAATGTAAATATTTAAATTCTATACTGGATGCAAAAGAAAACCTCACCTGCCCAAGCCTATCAGCCAAAAGTCATTCATGATTCAGCACTTTTATAAAATGCACAGGAACTCCACTGTGTGTTTTACTAAAATACATTTTCTAATTATTTTTTTATTTCATAGCTCTTCCTTTTAACTACTATTTTTGATTTTAATATCTCTGAAAATATTCAGGTATGCTTTTATTAAGTTTTCCCACTTAGTAGGTAAAAGCTTTGAAACCTTGTTTCTTATTTAATGCAGAATAGAAATGCATTCTATTCTAACATAATTGACTTTAATTCAATGTCCAAAATATATTACTTGCTTATTCTATTACGAAAAATAAAACTGAAACAAATAAAAGCATCAAAACACACATAGCTCATGAAAGTGGGATTCTCTTCCCTCTCAGGACTGTTTCATTTTCAAATTAAAAGCAATATGCAATTTCAGGCCTTCCCAAAGGGCTCTAAGAGAACCTGAATGTCCACTGTACATCAGCCCCATACAAAGCAAAATTCATCAGTGAGTTACAACACACACAAAACCAATAGCAAATTTTATGCCAAGTTTTTGTGTACCACTTTCCTAAAATTAAACATATTTCATGTACAGAAATGCCACTAATGCATCCAACTTTGAAGTATATAAAACAGTGTTTGAACCCAAATAAACTCAGTTTAAACTATGTCAAGAATGGGTTGCATTGTACTGTAGCACTCAGTAAATACTGAGCCAGTATCTTCATTAAAAAGCTCGATGAAATTGTTCAAATTAACTCAGATCTGGAAAATAATGTGCAATTTTTTTGGTGACATTTTGCTGATAAGAGCTCAAACCAAGATTATATAATATTAAACATGGAGCAAATGTATTTTCTGATGTTTCCAATTCTTTCATTTCAGTATTTAGAAGAGAGTTTGAAGTGCATGAATTTTGCCTCTCAGGGTTGAAAAAGTGGAGTACGAACTTCATGTACCTTGGGATTAAATGAATATTTTAATGTAAACACTAAATTCAGTTGGAGAGATGAAGCAAGGAGAAGCTGATAACTACTTTGACACATTAAGGTAAGTAAATGCAAAGTTAATGTATTACTTGGCTATTATGCATTTTAAAATGGGAGAGGGAGGAAAACTTTCAGAAGAAAGAATCGGTGAGCAGACAGTAACCTTAACAGAGAGATGATTCACCAAAGCAGTTTAATAAAATCATTTGGGGAAAAGGAGGCACTAAATATGAGGAATTAGCACTTACAGCCTCCTTCCCCCAGATTTACATCCATCATAATGTGTCATCAAACAAAATTAAAAAAAAAAACCCTATTATTTCCATTTCATTTATATCAATTCTTGATGACTACAGCTATTCCAAATAACTCTTGTGAAATACAACTGGCAAACTTCAAATGTCCTAAAAAAATAACCTGGTTTTTCCTTAGCTAGTTGGCTGTGCTCTGTCCTCTTGTTCTACAGCTGTGACATTCCTTCTATGACACCACCTACTCTCTTCACAGCCTCACTGAGCAGCTGTATTTCTGAGCTGCAACACTTATTCAAATAATTTTTGAAATTTTTGTCAGCCAGGAGTTATCAGAAGTTCATCCACTTTGGGAATGACCAGGTTATTTAAAAATTCAGTAAGTGCAATTAACATTTAAGATTCATTACATTTTATAAGTTTTTGCAAAGAAGTGTTGGGCAGTTTCAGCAATGGAATTAATATTGTGAATAGATTATTTTAATAGATTTCACCATTATTCATATTTCATTATCCTCTATTTCATTAATTTGAGCTCATATTTTAAACCTCTTTTAAACCAACCCTTCTTGGATGTAATTTGACCTTTTTTAATGGATCTGTGTGGCTGTCTTACCATTACAACCTACAATAAAATGGCTCATAAGGTAACACTAGTAGAATTTTGGCCAAAACCTGCAAATTTTGAAACAGAAAATAAAAGCAAGGCTATAGTTAGACTTCACTGAATCTTCTGATGTGTGAACTTCTGATTGCCTCATGCAATACATATACATATGTGTGTGTGTATATATATATATATATGTATACATACATACATACCTATAACCTAATCTGAAAAGATGGGTGCCCCAAGCACATGAGATGTTCTCTCAAATATTTAGCAAGGTATTTTCCCAACCTCAGCTTCCTGTCCAGACAATTCTGGGAATTAATCTGAGTTCTCTTCAAGCTATCAGACACTACTTTTTGCCATTGCTTTGGATCAGCCTTTTCATGGGCTGCAGCACGTGGCAAATGTTAAGTACATTCACACTATTATATTATACAGTATATTAAAATTCTATATATGGCTGTCTGGCTGTCTTTAAAATGTGGGTTTAATCCTCAATGCCTCAGTTTTCTGACAGTAAACATGCATGTTTTAATTCTGTAAAATAAAGAAACCTCTTTGCTGATCTCCATCTTTAAATCCCTAAAATCAACTATCCTTCTAGAGCAGCATTATTGCTAAATGCAAGGTACAATCTTCTGAAGTTGATGCTGAAGTTCCTGGATGCTGCTATATGGCCTGCACTGTGCAAAGGTTCAGCTCACATAATTATTATTATTCATTGCTTGTAGTGCCTAGGAGACCTAATTGTGATAATCCCCTCTGAACTTTAAACAGCATGACCCTTTGATTTTTTTTTAATAGAAGGTTAAAAGAAGAAACAAATTCCTATAGAAGGAGAAGGGAAAACACATTATTAAGAAATTGGGGCAAGAAATATGAGTATTCAAAAAAAAAATCATTTTAGCAGCACACAAGCATGAGGTTGAAATGGGGTATGAAAGAATTAAGAGTGTGAGCTAGCTGTGACATTAGAGATTGAAAGGAAGATGTGATTAGGGTTAAAAGAGATCAAACAACAAAGACTTACTGCCAAAACAATTTTACAAATTTTTATTTGAAAACGCCTTAAACACTTCTACCAACAAAATAAAAGTGCTGATAATACCTAAAGTTTGTTTGTTTGATTGTTTGATTGTTTGACATGCACTGACACAGAAAATATACATTTTGAAGTCCTAGCTTGTTTTTCCATTCAGTAGGAATGGTCATTTGAGAAAATACCACTTATTAGCTACCAATATGACCCAGCACTGCTCCGTGGAAACTTTTAACTGCCCTCTGTGCACATTATGAAAGAAAACAGGCAGCTGCTCCTCAGGCATCCTTTACCAGATCACCATCAACAGACAACTACCCTTTTGGCAAAACATTCAGGTGCAATATGCAGGGTAAATAGAGTTTCTTATATTTTTACACCCAAGGTCCCAAATCCAGTTGATTTTATGTCCTGAAACATCAAGAGATTGCCAGGTACCTTGATAATTACTGATCATGAAGCTAAGTATGTGCCAAGAGCATTAACTTTGATCCAAGCTATTCCAAATTGGTATGAAAACACAATTTCAACTATTAAATACACATTGTGTCCATCCTAACATCTCTCAGACTTCCCAAAAGATACTGACACTACTGGTCAATCATAAAATATGAACTAAAGATGGGAAGTAAGAAAAAAATCTGCATGTCTGCTACACAGGTTTGTTTCCCACCTTGTCCACATCACTTTTGCATATCTTCAGTTATAGCACAGTGACTCTGGTGGATATAGTCAGACTGCCACTCATAAGGACATTAAAGATTATTTCTAGGGTCTGAATCATCACTGGAAATAAAAGAGAGAGTCAATGTGACTCTTGCAGTGGAAAGAAGATCTGTTACATTTTCACAACTGTCATGTTCAGAACAAAAAAAAAAAAAAATAGACAAATATATTTCTAGTCAAACACCCTCATCTTCATTTTGAAAGTAACTGGTCTGCAACAGCCCAAGTATAATAAATACATAAAGTGGTCTTTGGCCACTTCCCTATTCAGAAATATTCAGGGGTTTCAAAAGTAATCACTCAAACCAATGAATGGTAAAATAAATGGTCATTTTAGGAACTAGTAAGGAGAAGAATGGAAGTTACAGGTTCAATTCTTACTGCATTTAATCATAGCAAAGAGCTACATGTAGATACATATAAGGGGAAAGGGGGGAAAAAAACCCAAACAAAAAACTCCCACTCAAAAGATTCTTTTCACTTTGGTTCAATGAGAGAAGGAATCCTACTTCCTCCCCCAAATCTTAGATTACGACTCCAGGAAATATGCTCCTGAACACATTTTACTGATTAGCAGTATTTTCCTCTACTCCTACCCAACTACATTTCAAAAGAGAAACTGATTCAGTTTCAGTCTTAAAAAATGCATGAACCACATTTGCTTCAGAGCAATCTTTATTTTAAGTGATAAGCCTACCAGTTTTGGTGTAAGAAAGAGAACATCACAAAATCAGTATTTTCTCATCTGTTTTTACTTGTTCTCTAGACAATCATTAAAATAAACTTTTGGGAGACCATGTTTTCTTGCTCCTAAAGACAACATAAAATCTATTCCAAATTTCTGTAAATGGCCAATAATTATAAAGTATTTACAAATTTACACATTATATGAAAAATAGTTCAATCTATTAAATTTGTGAAGCAAAGTACCACAGCCATGCAGAGAGTTGGGAAGCACTTTCACATAAAGAAATTCTCCAGTACCTCTAACTTCAGTTTTTTACATCTCTCTTCCCCCTCCACTTTTACACTTAAAGGTCACAGCAAACCTGCTGCTTAGGAGAAGTGGGCAGACTCGATCTGCAGCACTTTTATTCCAAGGGCCAGCACATGAGGTGCATCTAAAAAGGAAGATGAGCCACAGACATAAAAGGTCTTGTGAATTACATTAATTTCCCAAAGCAAAAATTAAGGGCAATGTGCATTTTCTCTGAAGATTCTCTGGTATTATCACTATAAAAAGAGAAGATGGGTCATCCAGAAACCCACCAGTGCTCAAGTGCTGACTTGCTTGGTTCAATTCAGTTGTTGGTATCAGGTATGTGTCAGACTTCCACTGAAAGCTCTGGAAGAAGTCAGCTCTGAAGTAAGCTGTGACATCTTTTCTCAGTCACTCTAACTATGAATTTAATACATTTTTTGATGTGGTTGTATTTGAATAGATATTCTATTCATGCTATTCTGAATTCAGGTTAAACTATAAAACAATGTTCATTGAGCTGTCAGTCAAATTTCTACTAACAAAAACATTTCTGGTATCTCCTCCATTTCATTGTTGTGTCTACCAAATCAAAACTTCCTTAGGGGTTTTTATACTGACAATATTCAGAAGTATTTTGAAATTAATTTCTGCTTTAACAATAAAAAAGAATTGCAAACCTTCACAGTGGTTTTTAAGAATATCAACATACACACATCAGTTACAAATACAGTTACTAATATTGCTACATTTAAGGTATATGCATGTAAGGAGCCTGATTATACTATTAACAATCCCCTCTCCTATATGCATATACATTTTTAGAAAGAGAATTCAGTCTATTTAACAATTCACTAACAAAGCTATTCCTTAGCTCATCCCTGCCATAACCTGCTCTATTCAGAAACATATGGGAAAAGACATTAAATAACCAGTGAAAACCATGGACTTCTGGTATTAGTGCTACACATTGCATACCCCTATTCATTATTCCACCTCCCTTGTTTAATCTATCATTAAGACTCAGTGACCCTACACTAAATTTAAAGCAGATCCTTCCTTCCTCCCATGCCTAAATTCACATACTTTTCTACTTGGGGATGCCCTCAAGTATTAGCCACTCTACAGGGTTTCTCTAATCTCAGCTCTGAACTATGTTGTGCTATAGAAGCAAGAAATTGCTGGTTTACATCTTTAACTATGGAATCTTCCACCCAAAAAATCCCCTCCTTTACTTAATAAGATAGAGGAAAATCTTTCATGTAGAACATATTTAACATGTTTAAAAATGATATATTCTCTTCTATATGATGTAGAATAGAAGTTATAAAGTATATTATTTTAAAGCAATGTTTCCCTCAACTTGTGTCCCAAACATAATTTCATTTGAAACAATTTTAAAGCTTTCAAAAGTTTATTGTCACATCATAGAAAAGCTAGATCTTTATTTGTATTCAAAGTCAGTATGAAACAGGTTTCTAATAAACAAACTAAAAATAAAAAAGAAAGAAGGTGACCAAATATCAGGTATTAGACTTGCTTTTATTTTTAACATAGGAACTAAAAACAAAACAAAAAAGAATATTAAGACCTCTACCTCTCTCTTTGAACTGATAGTTCTCAGTGAAACAGTAATGGCAGTACAGGTGAAAACAAATCATGAGTTTTCTGAATGAGGGACAAGAATCTTTGTTGTTACCACCTATAGTATTTGCCAACTATAACCCTCCCTTCCTCTTCCACAATAAGGTGAACATTGATCTGCACCAGGATTTTAAAAACTTAGAGACACTAAAACTGAGAGTGAAGCAGAGGTGAAATTCCATTGAGTTAACAAAATGAGTCAGGCAGAGGTACAATCCAAATATAGATTTTTATGTCTACCAGAAGAAGCCATACAAATTTGTTTTGGTTTTGTGTGTAATACTACTTGTGGTCAATTTAAAAATGTTCAGCCAAATTTCCTCGAAAAAATAAAATAAAGTTGAAAAAAGCAGCTGCAACCAGGCCAAAAAGCCCAATCTGCATTCTCTCTGGCTCTTCTTTTTTTAATTTAAGTCTTTTCCCCAAACAAGTCAGTACTTGAACAAGTATACATGAGTCATAAGTACTTGTAGAATACAAAAAGTTGATGGAAAAGCAAATTAGTAAGGTTCAAATTGACAGGTTATCAGATACCAGAAAAATATTAGGAACAGTTAAAATAAACACACTAAGCCAAGAACAACACTAGAAAACCTGAATTTTAAGTTCTACACAGGTGCAGACATGGGAAGATGAAGGGAAAATGTTACTGGAGAATGAAAATAAACAGTAACTGTGAACTCTATAGATCAATTTGAAGACAAAAATTATCTGGAGGCCTCTCAAGTGAGGAACTTTTCTTTACAAACAGAAAGACTTCTATGAAAAAAAAGAAGTGCTGCTAATGCCCCAGTCCTGCAATCTCTGGTTCAGGCATTTTTTTTGAACTGGACTGGCTTCCAGACCTGGACTGCCTAAATTAAAAATATAAGTAGTTTCCAATATTGAAGTCTACAATATTGAAATTACATTTTCCTTTAGAATTCCAAAATACTAAAAGAAAACTACATTATCTTGTGCCTCTAAGAGGAGTGCACAGCTGAGTCTTTCTCAATGCAATGAGTTTATTCACTGCATCTTCATCAGCAGCCACCTTCATGAACAGCCTGGCCTGAGTGACCCAGAAACACACAAAGCTGGTTCATGATGGAGGAGTCAGTATTTCTTGAATATACAACTAAATGTAATTTCATTAGTGTTTGACCAAAACACTACAGGAGTTACCTCTTCTGCAGATTCCAGTCTTTACAAAGCGCACCATTCATTTGCTGCAGAGCAACAACAGAAAACGTAATGATCACTTCAGAAAATGAGCTAATATAAAGCTATTCTGACCATTTTCACTATTCTATCGTGTAAACTTGTCATCTCTCTGAAATGGAAAGACTTGAATAAAGGTTAACTTAATTAATTAAACATACATATTATTTCCTCCACATTTTTCAGTCTTAGCTTGACATGTAATTCTATATCTATTAAATAAGCAGTGAACACTGTTCCATCTAATGAAAAAAAAACTTAAATTACAGATTAGTGAATCTCAGCAACTCATTTTCCTCAAAACACCTCCAATACTGCACAGAATTAACATAGTCTCCATCACAATTCCTTTATCTAAAATAAAACTAGAAACTATGTATTACAAAACAAGATTCACAGATAACAAATATTAAGATCTGAAAAGATCCATTCGGCTCAAATTAACACATTTCTATAAATCAAAGCAAAATTCATCCTCACGTTCATTCCTGTTACAGAATTGTCACCTCAATAGCCAATAAAAAGAAAGAACTAATGAGGTATTTCAGTATCTCCCAAAGAAATATTTTCAGCTCTGTTTTTCTTTTAAGTGCTTGAAAGGAAAAGAGTAATGAATTGCTCCCACACAGTCTTTTTATTATTCTGTTATAGCAACAAGAGAGTTACACCGAGTCTTTATTTTTCACATAGCCCAAGATATTTTTTTGTCTCCCTGCAACAATGACAAAGGAAGCAGACCAGGAAGGACAATTATTTATCAGCACCAGGGAGGTGCTGATTGAAGCAGTAAATGTCCTTGTTTCTACTAATGGCTGATAGGGTGAGATGACAGATTTTTTGGGTAAGTGATATCTGAGTGCTCTACACTAATATCTAGACAACAATCTAATATACCTTGGCAGTAAGTTTCCAAAACAGACAAGGATCTATACTTCTACCAAAAAACAGGTCATCCAGCTGTATTTTGTGGAGTTTCCAGCACTACTTCTCCCTATTAGGATGAACATCCCCTACTGGAGCCAAGCAAGCATCCTCTATGCCTGAAAGCAGCCACATTCATCAATTCAATTCTCATGGATTTGAGATGGGGAAGACAAATCTGTTGAAGTCCAGCAATAACAAGCTGGAAACTTGAAAAAAGGACTGAGATTTCAGTGGTCACTCAGACCTGCACAGAGAGTACACTCTGCACCTAAAGTGTTTCAAACAGGACAGTGAAATCATAATCACTTCTTTTATGATCTACTTGAGAATACTTAGAACAAAGTTAATTAGAGGCACATCCAGTGGCTCAATGTATATAACAGGCAGGCTAAAGAGACTTAAGGACTAGAATAGATTTATTAGCACTTTTTTTTGTTGTATGTGGAACTAGATCAGCCTTGAGTAACCACAACCTGGACAGTTTTGAAGAGATTCTCCCAGGTCACTTCTCAGAAATTTTACAAACCAATGGGACACAGGACCCTTGAGCACTCACACAGATGCAGAAGAAGGGAACAGGCCAAATGCCTTCCAAGAGAGAATTCAGGTGTGTGATCACTTTTTAAAGTGTGATCACCACCATGACACTGTGGTATGTGAGGCCTAAGCACTATCAATACTATCAATAGCAGCTGAAAAACATTTCATAAAGAGCTTGTGATCCCTCCAGTGAGCTGTCACTCACCCACCAACCATCAGAAAAGGGTCAGAAAGCTATGTATGTATCCAGCACATGGAAGGCATGAATGATGACAGTAAATTTGGTGAATTTATGTTGCAGCCTTGTGTTTTTAAGTAACATGTGCAAGAACAGCAGTTCTGACTCAATAAGAACCAAAAAAAGTTCAGTTACGATGTACACAGACAGGAATCTGGCAAAGAATGACCTCCTCCAGCAACAAAACCAGCTCAGTAACATTAAAACTCTCCAGGTGAATGGAAAAACAAAGGCTTTTGGACACTCTGTTTTAAAGATAAGTATCAGCATCTTGTATTAATTTTGGATATTTCAAATAGTTTCTGTAAAATCCTCTTCCCTTGAAATAAGAGGCCATTACTAAAGCCTCTTTAGTGGATTAGAAGTCCCAGAAAAGGTTTGCCTGCAGATGTCTTACAAAAACCAATTCCTGAAAAGCAGCAGGAGAACACATGACAGGGATGGCAGAAAGCCAACAAAAAGCTAAGAGTGTGTCATGGTGTCACAATGACAGGCATTTTAAACTGTCATTCCAGATCAGGAGAAATGGGTGTAATCTGTCACCAAAGCTATGGAGGAAATGGAGAGATGAGATTGGAAGGGAAATAAGTCACTCCTTTCCAATATTTTCAAACCTGTTTGAAAGTATGGACTGAGAGATCAGCTATTAAATGGCAGCTCAGCTATGGTGGCTTTGGCAGTGATGGTAACCTAAGGACTCTACCATGATTTGCAAGGAAGTGGTGGAAGCAGGAAGTCATTCAAAGACACCTGCAGTTAGTTCTGCCACACGTCTCTGACCTTGCTGCAGACTCTGAAAGCATGGAATCAATCTATGCCTGAAGAAAACCCTCAGTTATTCACTGAAACTCAAAAGTTCAGTTATGTAAGTGATGAAAAAAAATCCTGTTTCTAGATTTTGGTATACAGGTAATATCAGAAAAACAGGAAGCTTCTGTTTTTATCACCATCTCTTTGAGACTGATATTCCAGCTCTGATCCTTGGAAATAGGTCACTAAAAGACTTTGAGGATATGCTAATGTTACCTTAAAAATGCTTACAGCTGCATATGAGACATTAGCCTTGAGAAAGATGTAAAATTTACCTGTAAGAAAGCTGCAGTGCCATCCAAATGAACAAGATGAACAAGAGTAGAAATTACAACCTTACACTTTTGTTTTTCAGTATCTGTCTCTGATTTAGAAGATCTTAAGGCATTTTTACAGTGCAGGGATAGAGGAGGATAGAAAAGCACATTTCAGAATAAAAAACTGTGTAGAAATACTTGCAAATTAAACGCCTCTTTTTACTTTCTTCAGAGCTTTCCTTTCAAAAAAGAATCAATAAAGCTTCAGAAGAGTAAACCATGTGCAGTTTGTTCTTCCTGCATCAGCATCAGTGCCAATTAAATTCTGAACCTTAAATCTTTATTGTTTCCTATTAGCTGCTAACTAGAAGGAACACTGTGATTTTCTGAGATCCCAGGCTGAGACTTGTTGTAGCAGCAGTTAGAAAAAAAAAATGATCTTGTTTTGACTTGTCTGCTGGGTAAACTTGACATTGAAGCTACACGGTGGAAAATAAATACATAATACCAAGATGTTAATTTTACAGCAACACTTAACTCTTGTGACCACAATTAACACTCAGGGAGGGGAAAAAAAAAGCCATTGACAGGTCTGCCTGGCTCCTGTTTGTGCACTGCTTCCCAGGCTCCTCTCTGAGCAGTGGCTCAGCTCCTGCACCAGCCAGGCTGGCACTGACCCCAGGGGCTGCCTTCAAAGCAGCACGAGGGGAGCAGGATGGCAGGGAGATAAATGCAGCTGTAAAATGACATTGACTCCCAGCTAGGATCCAAAACAGAAGTCTAAGAGCAAAGGGTTGCTGAGAACAGCTCATCCTCTCCTCCTCCCTCTCCCACCCTCAAGCTCTGCGAGGAGGGCAGGACATGAGCTCCACAGAATAACAACAGTTTTTTGGGAACTACATCCAATTTCTGAGGCAGAATTTGCCTTCAAATTATTTCAATTCAAACTACAAGGTCTTAATTTTTTATACAATTACTAAAAAAGGTGCATTTGGGGAATAAAGCTACGCTTGTTTTGCATCAACACCTCTCCAAATCCCTCACTCCCTGAGAGCACAGAACTACTGCTGCAACACTGAACTCCTCCAAAATACCATGAACCTCATGATATGTTGGAGTATTCTTACATCTCTTCTAGAACAGTGACATTTATCACTACACTAGAAAAATAACCAAAAAGAAAACCCCAAGAAGTCCATTTTATGGAAGAACATGGATAGCATGCTTAGAGAAATTAATAGCGTGAGCATGTTTCTCTTTATGATATGAACACTAAACTTCCTAGTAATTTCTAATGTATCAAGCTATTACTTTCTAGCAATTCCTAATACTACACTTAAATTAGCAAGCAAAGAAGAAAGTGCAGAACAGACTTTTTTCATCTTATTCCAACTTCAATACAGTAAGCTGCCAATGATTCACAAATGGGAGAAGAAAAGAATGCAAGGAATTGAGAAAGAGCTTTTAAAAAAATCTGAGAAGCTTGTTTTTTGGGGTTTTTATTGGTCTGTGGAACCATCCAAAGTCAAAAGATGGATCCAAAGTCCCTTTTGTTGAAGAAGAAAGTCATCATGGAAAGAAATCCCTGAGGGACATTAAAACCTTGAAGAACATGCCAGCTTTTTTTACTTATTCATTAACGTAATAAAGGTAACAATTTGCTACATGAAATCAGTAAAGACTGTGAAATCAAAATGGCAACCTCAAGAAATGCCAGCTAACTACTGACCAAATCCTACCAGCTTCAAGGACATAAATGCCTATCAAACCTTAATAATTAAGTAATAAATCCCTTTAAATCAATATATTTGGAAGACTAATTCAAAATTATTAAAGAAGCAGATAACACTCCAAATTAAAATACAGAGCACATAATATGTAAACATCAAGCACAAAATATTATTAATTGTTATATACTTCTCATGTATTTGCACTACACTCATATTTCAAATGCAAATATTAATTTGGAGAGAAATACCTACTGTATATGCACACACTGAAACAGTTTGCTCAGCTATACTGCATCAATGGTTATTTGACAAGTTATAGCACCACAAGCTGCTCATTTACATACTCAGCTACTCTCTGGTTTTTCCTTGAGAATAAATTAATAAAACAACTATTTGACAGATCCATACTAACAGCTTCTCCTCTGAACCACAAGAATACTCATAGTTATGCAAATTCAGTGTATAAAATATACACCAACAAAATGACATCAAAAATGTAAAAAGAATTCCTGTCTAAATCCTAAGAATGTATAATATTTTTAACTATGACAATTAACACCAGCAATAAAAGTTGAGTTGATAGAAAGAATTTCCATTTCATATTCATATAATAATTAGTGAATATTCAGTTTCTGAAATATTAACGTGCACTATACTGACACACAAGAAGAGTTTTCAGGTATATTTCAACACACAAGCATTCTGAAAAAAAAAAAAGCATAAAAAGAACAATACTTTTAAAGTTTCAGATTACAGTATTTTTTTTCTGTATTGCATTGTGAGGAGAAAATAGTATTTAGAAAAGTTAGGCCTGATATTGATATTTCATTTAAACAAGTAGAATGCAGAAATTCTTACAACTGTTTTCATTAAAACCTGCAAAGGTCAATAAAACAGAAGATGAAAGGCAATGTATGTGAGCAACCAAAAGAAAAAATTAAAGAAACAGAAGGAAAAAAAGGACCTTAAAAAGAAAATGAAAAAAATAAGAGAAAAAGACAATGTTTACTAAACAAGCAAAAGGACCTACAGACTTAAAAATTCAGTTGTGTGACTGTCAGATTTAGCAAGTCATATCTGAGTGATCCTAGATCTGACCTAAAAACTGACACAAGGCAAAAGACACAAAATGAGAACTGAAATTGATTTTCAGTTCCCATCTGATTACCAATGTCTTGAGACAACAGACGTTTATTTCAGACTATTCTAAAATTATCCTCTACTTCAAACAGTTTGCACTTAGGCTGCAGAATAAACATTTCATCTCCAAGTTTTATTGTTCCCACTTCCAACTGATCTTAAGAAAGAAAATGAACAAAACAGAATGCTAATCTAGTTCTCTAAGGGGAAAACAGTTTCTTTTTGGGTATTTAAAAAGCTTGTCTTACTGCTCATGGTGATTCTTTGCATGGCTTCTCTGCAGTGAGTTGAAAACACCCAGCACATGCACTTTCCACTCAAGCTCTCATTTATTTGTTCCTACTCAAGAAGAATTCTACCACCTCTGTTTAAAAAATTATTTTCTAAATGACACTGTTTCTGCTACAATGGAGGCTTCCCAATGCTGCCAGATTTTAAAATACTAATTTGCACCAAGGAACTCATGTAGATCCAGCCCTTGTAAAATGGAATTGCATCAGTTTTTCACTTCAAACACAAATCCTAATCTTAAACTTCCCATCCACCCAACTTCCTGCACACTTCAGCTTGGAGGATGAAACAGTCTGAGCAGGAAAACCAATTGCTATTAAGACCAAAGCAAAAGAGAAGATGTACAATTTTGAGATTTCAATCAGTAAGAAACATTCAATCCACAGGACCAGCTAGAAATGGTCACTTTGGTTAAAATGCCAAAATAGATAAGTATGGGAGATCTTTCCCATAAACAGCTTTTCTCTTATTATTAACAGCTCTTATTGCACTGTCACCTGTGCTAGTGCAGCCTCAGCTGTGAACTGCAACTTGCTCTGTGGGAAGATTTAAGGAGGACAGTAAAGGCATCTCCACAGCAATTCAAGTTTCATCTCAGTCTATTGCTCTTAGTTCATCAAAAAAGAAACTTTCAGCTCACCCCAAACCTCAGAATGATCTAGAGAATTTACATCTTTTCCACTGGCCTCACAAGAGCCATCCTTGAAAAATTAATGTGGACCTGCCTGACTTGGCAGTTTTCCTTCAGTGTCAGGAAGTTTCACTGTATTCCTCTGCACTACAAAAGAAGTGTCCTCTTCCACTCTTGTGTTGCTGCTTTTGTGAATGTCAGAGCTTCTCCATTTTGTTTGCCTTAGTCCTGGCCTAGGCTGCCCTGTGGTCAGAGCTCTCAGCTGCAGTCTGGTCTTTTCTCGGCCAGCCCAAGGTCAATGCAAGGAATAAAAAAGAGCCAAGACCTTTTAAGCAGAGTGGGTGAAAGAGACTGTTAGTTATAGGTGAAACTGTCAACACAAAAAACCCTCTGCAGATTAATCCAAGCACTTCTTACACTCCCCACTTTTGAATTATTCAGGAATAAGTCCTTCTTGCCTTAAAAGAGGAACTTTGTGAGCAAGTGTAAACAGAAGTTTATGCAAGACACAGAGGGGAGATGTTGAACTGAAATTCAGCTTACAGCTACAGAGAAATTAATAAAGGGACACAAACACAGCTCACAATGTTTCTTAAATAAGAGTCACTGTGTTACAGTTGCTGAGTTCAGTAAAAGGTAGCTTGTACTCAGAAATGAGAGAAGTAAGACCAATGTAAAACCCTTCTGTTTCTCCTAAAAGAAATTGCAGATATTTGGGGTGCCCTGATGCTGTAAATTAACTAAAATTAAGTCTGTCCTTGGGTTGTTGGGATTAGAGTAAGGTATGCACAGCTCTGCCATGTGATACCAGGCAGACTTACTCTCTTTCCTTAGTACATATTTGTAGGAAGATCTCTCTTCCTTATATAGAAATTGTAGAAAAACAGTAAAAAATCCTTGTTTTTTCTACTTCTCTTTCCCTTTTTTCCTTTAACTGGTTATTTATTTCCAGTATTGCGAAGGTCCTCAGCTAGTCTGTATTTCCAAATTAAAGTAACATCATAATTTCTAAGAGAGCTAACTAGGTATTAGATATACCAGGTAGATAGAATCACCTTCCTGGAGACAAAAATGTGGTGGGAGTTAAGATCTTGGTACACCAAATCTCTGCTGTCTACACTTCTCTTCCCACTTTTCTGCACTTTCCAATAGTCAGAAAGTTTGACCTACTGCCCTCTAATCAAACTTAAGAACTTTTCTTTTTAACCTGATGCAGTAAGAAGTGATTCATGAACACATTGCTGGTTATCCATTAAGTTCTAGTTCCCTAAATATGATAAGAACAAACACAATAAAGCAACAACAGGTGGTCTTCAGTCATAGTTCAACCCCCTTTCCAGGCAGCACCAATCCCAAAGCTCTTTTCCTAATCTTTCCACAGGGCCACATAACCAGGCCCTGCTCTGGATGGTGTTTTTTTGACACTGCTGGTTGTCTTACTTTATCTTTACTACCTGTGCCTTTGTTTTTAAAATATTTTTATCAGTCAAACAATACTTTATGGAACAGTAGCAACAGGAATCTCAGTATGATTTTGTTTGGGGCAGTCATACACATGTGGTTTTGGGGTAAGAAACCAGCTGGTTTGGGTCACTCGTGGCCTGAGGAGAAGCACATCAAGAAACCACACTGAAGCCAATAGTTTCATCCACATAAAAACGGCAACACTGGACATACGTGCTAGGTCTTGTGGGTTTTTTTGTTTTGTTGATTGTTTTCCTAGGGTGGTCATCAAAACATTGCCCACTTAAACCCATCCTACTGAGCTCAAGGGAGGCAGAAAAATGATCAATAGATTTTTTTTTTTTGCAAGCTCTGTTGATCTTGCGAAACGGAAGAGGGCACTGAACACAGTGCTCCTCTCTTTCCTCCTGTAAACAGGAGCAAGTTCTACAGAACTGGGAATTAATCTGGTCAGAAGATGGATGATCTGATCAAAAATGGGCAGATTTCATACTGGAAGACACTTGTGGTGTGCTCCTGTCCTGTGAACATTGTCCTCAGAGGGTCCTTAGAGTGCTCAAAATCAACTCTGCAGATGTGACATGCAGGTAAACCCAAACTTCACTCAAGTTGACAGATCTTGTGGCAGCCACTCCTCTTCTGCAAGATCTGGTTTTCCTTTCCATTCTTTTTTAGCCTGTATTGTCCCTATGGCTTTGTCTAGCTGTGTTTTAATTAGCTTGCCTCCACCATACATGGAGGAGCTTGAACTTGAGAAACATCTGTACCCTGTTTTTATTTGTTTCTATGTCCCCACAACAGTGAATGCAGTCTCAAAGAATTTCCTCTGCCATGGCCACTGTGATGCTCCTTCTAGTTGGAAACTGGGTGGTTTGGTTTGTCTATACATTAAATATGGATATTTACACTGCAATTTTGTATCATTTCCACTGTCCACCATCATCCCCGTGTGACTTCCAGCATCAGTGCTTTCAAAACAAGGTAAGAGTAAGTTCACTTTGGTCTGCTAATCTAGGCAGGGAATAATAAAAGTAGATTTGAGGCTTGGTACAAACCCAAAAATTGTGATCAAACTATATAGTTAGTAAATTGTTTGTCTAAATCTTTCATGTGTGATGAAAGATTATTATCATAATTCATTAGCAAATTACAGACTTTGTAATGCAGGCAGTCACAAATTTGGCTTTGTATCAATCAGTTGAGACCAGCTGGGTAGAAATTAACACAACTCTGGGATACATAAAATGAAGTGCTCTTTCATTTTTAATTCACTGGAAACTTTGAAGGAAAGAAATGGAAGCCCTTTCAAAAATGTCAATTTTCCCTGCTTTTTGTAAATCATTCCATTTCACTGTAGAGATACAGAGATACAAATAAACATACATGGGATGTGTGTAACTGAATACCACAAACTGCTCAATCAAAATAAATTTAATATAAAGTGTATATATAAAGAAAAGCAGTGCAGTTAAAAAAGTCCTTTCATTATTTCTGAGACAGCCATATACATTAGTGATCACCAGAATTATTAAACAAACACAAAAGCTAATAGCCAATCTACTCACAAGATACAATATTGTCAAAATTCCTGCTCTGAGCTTTCCCAGTCTACCAAATGACCTTGTACAAAAATGCTTGTTTTGATTATGTCTCCTTTGCCTAAGCTACAAGGCTGTGTATAGTGACAGCTGCCTTTGGGAGCAACTTAAAACAAATTTTATCTTAGTGGCACCTAATCCAGAGACTGGTACAAGCAGCATGGAAAAGTCAGTGTCAAAATTAAACAATGAAGGCTTTTCTAGGAACAGATGCTTTTTCCCTGCAGCTGTAAAAACCTTAAAACAATCCTATGCCCCACTGTCTGGTCACGCAACTACCACAAAGCAAGGCATAAATTTTGCCACTTATTGCAAATATTTGCTGAGAGCTGCTATAACCCTTTTTAAAAACAGTAACAGGGATTTCTTGTGGGTGATTATGAGGCCATTTTATCCTTTAAATGAGTGCAAGGCTCTCCAATTTATGCCCACGATTCCTGGTACAAAACCAAAAGGATAACTTTTCAAATTTGTGTTTTACACAAATAAGAATGTAACTGAAAACCCTAAGAAACAGGTTTACTACAGAGATGGTGCCTGTGTCACTAAGGTGTTATGGATGGGACAAAATTATTAATTCACAGTTGGAACAGCAACTGAGTGTTTTCTTTGCATAGTAATTACAAAGCAATGTAGTGCAGCACTATCATTACACTGCTGCTTCAAGATACTTTTGATCATTTTGGTGTTGTAACTCTCCACAACCACTACTTTAAATATCCTTATCACCACAGCTATCCAAAAAATTACCTCTTTCTATTCAGTGAATGCAGTGATAAACTTCTAGCTGAAATATTAGCTCTCAGGAAACAACTTCTGTAACTTAATGAATATAAGTAAATCCTCAGTTCCCAATTAAGTGAGCAATTTACAATGTCAAGCATGTAGTTACGCTCCATATGAACTGATGGGGATTTTAGATTAGCTTCTGTTGTGTATTTAAAAGTGATAGCACCAACATGATTTACATAAGTAAAATATTTTCAAATATTTTCTCACCAAGCAAGCACTCTAAAATTGTGAAGTGTTTCCTTTCTTACCCAAGTTAAAAAAAAAAAAAAATCAACTTTTCCAGAACAACAGTTCATTAGCACCTCACTATTTATAAGTATAATTGGGTTGTTTGATGAGAAAACATGAGAGAACACTGTGCCTACTATAATTTGCACAAATACAAATTTCATTGTTTGAAAACAAATCAGCAATTCAACGAATGTGTTTTTTTTAATATAAGTGTATATCATGCAATAATAGAAGTGATCATATTATAGTTAACACAGGATAGAAAGGTTAAACCATGTTCTAAACCGCTTTAATTTAAAAGCTGTAAATTAATTTTTTTTAATTGCAAAAAAATGCTAACTTGAATTTTTCATTTGTTATTCAACTAAATATAATTCACACAGATAACAGCACTGTGGTCTTTAGCTACAGAGTGCTGCTTTCCCACTCTAGGTAGCACAGGAGCTGGGGACAGAGCTGTTTAATATGTTCATAAAGCTGCTTAGGTTTTCTTGTCATTTCATGCTAACACCTTTTTAATAGCTAGCATTATGATAGAAGCCTTGCATAAAAATTCACCAACCCGAAAGTAAAACACAGCAAATATTCAAAATCAGAATTGCAAGCGATGGTTTTAATTGCAGTTTTTAAAAAAATCAAGGTTTTAAATTAGGTCTTGATCCCCAAAATCCTTAGCATCCTTAAATTACATGAGCAAAGCCTTTCAATTCAACATGATTACTTCTAAAATAAGGACAACTCACATGACTGAGCATTTACAGAGCCAAACCCATAACCAAAATTATAACAATGACTCCTCATTATTTTCAAATTCAAATAAATTGATCCTTATCCTATGAGAGTTTCTCTCCAACCCAACTTACATTTATGGGTGGAGGGGAATAGAGACAGAGAAGGAGAGAAAGGAAGAAGAGATACAAACACACACACACACTAAACTGAGTGCTGACAAACTGAACGTTAACAGATGTGTGACTTCTAATTAGTTATAATAATCTGTGCTATTGGAACCTGCCTCGCCTTCCCTTGCAAATCAAACAGCTTCCTTTGGAGTTTTAAATTCTCTGGGTGCTTCTATATTTATGCAAGGAAAAAAACCTTGCTTCCAGCAAATTTTAGATAAACTACAGTGATAACTTTATGAAAGGAAAATATTAAATTATAATTATCCTAAACAGACACAGTCTTGTGAAACTAACCCTACATTCATATGAAAATACAAAGCATTGACTATAATGAATTTGATTCATCCTTGGACACAAAGCTTTACCACAGTAAACTCAGTCAACTGTTGCTCTTGCTTTTATATTCATAGTACTTAAATAGCGCACTTTAAAACAAAAAAAACTCCAATTGGCTTTTCATACATCCACCCTCCCCAAAAATAACGCACTTGAAAAACCCAAATGATATGAAAAGGCTTCAAGGCCTCTTTTCTCCTTTTCACAGCACTTTTTTTTTATTTCTGTTTGCAGTAATCTGCCTTTCACTTTCTCATTGCTACAGAACAAACGAGGAGGCTCAGCACTTTGAAAAGGGGGCTCAATGTGTAATGGGTCCACTAGAATTAATTTAGTTGCACCAAATCCATTGAGCAGTGAGGTTTTTTTCTCTTCTCAAATCATTTTGAGTCGGATGCAGCCCCCAGCCTTTGTAATTCTAGTAAAGCACTTAAAGTGCACAGTAGGTGTTCATCAGGACCATCTGGTCAAAAGCAAAACAAGCTGCTGATTTTGCCTTTGAATAGAATGAAGCAAGTGTGAATTAGTCTCTTCAATTAGCACTATTACAACCTGTCAAGTGCATATTGTAAAACAGGATTATTACAGTATTGGTCACCAGTGCAATTATTTACTCTCTGCCTTTTCTTGCATATAAAAATGTCCATGTTTACTAGTTTTTAATAACTGAAGATCGTTTCTTTAATGATATGCACGTCCAAACCCACCAAAATCAAATTACAGGTTATGAAACATATTCTGTCAGGAATATATTATGTTTCATAATTAAGTGAGAAGCAGTGCCCTTTCTTTATCTCTTACTGCTGTTTCTGTTGCAGATAAAGAAAAATAGTTATATACATTTTTCAATGGGATATCTTCGAAACAGATCTCTTCAGTCAGGTATTAAGATATTTTAAGTGCCTAATAAAGTTATCACTGTTGAGCAGGTACCTAAAAGGCATTTTCTCTTTATTTCCCAAGGAACTTCCTTTTCATATAATTCCCAATACGTGATCCCTTACAAAAAGTTTATCAAGGATTTCTTTCAGCAAATATATTTTACTTTAGGAATGTGCTGGTTTTCTATAATACAAAGGCAAAAAAAATCAAGAAGTTGATTTAGCTTTTTAAAAATAGATTTATCTCTCCTCACTGAAAAAAATCAAAGCCTGGCTTGCTAGAAGGTCCTCATTTACCACTGCAGAACACTGAGGCTATCACAGTGATGTTTAAATTATGTATACTGCCCTTACGACTTGCTATAAATTGAGTATAATTTTAAGATGACAGATTTCTTTAAAAAGCAAACTAAATGTTCAAATTTCACAAAAACATACAGCTCTGGAGTACAATCAGTATAGCAATGTATTTTAATAGCTTGTGTGATACTAGAAGTATTTGAACAATAGAATGTTTGTGCACCTCCTATTAAATCCAGAAAGTGCTAGTTACTGATTTTTATTACAACAGTAGTTTTCAACAATTTTAAAGCAAGTACAAAATGTCAAAAAATAAAACAACTCTTTCTGTAGCTATTAATATATGTACCATACTTGGGTATGTATATTTCTGGTAAATGTATTTTATTGTAATTATTTAACTACAGCATTAAAAAGAGTAACGTTATTTATATATGCACTTCATGTCTCCATGTCGGTGTCCGATGTTTACTCTGAATGATCTCACTCAGCAACAACTGCCTTGAAAATATTTTGTTCAGACACCAAAAAACAGATCTGAAAAAGGTACGAGACCTTCAGCTGGATTATTTTTCTGCCTGCTGCAGGTAATTTGTCAGCTTACCTATATTTATATATTACACTTATTTAGGAATTTTAAATGAGGCTTCTGCCTGCGTGTTCATAATGGTGATTTTGCATCTTGTTTAACATTCATCCACTCCTGAAAAAAGTTTAAAGAAATTAATCACAAAGGATTTGATAAGGGTCTGCCAACACAGAATTTACAGTTTATCTCAGCCCAGGCAGTTGTGTGCACAAATAGTTCCTCCTCCTGCCTGGAGGGCTATTGGATACATTGCTTTCCATATTCCACCTTAGCCAGTGGGTCTGTAGGGAACAGAGAACAAATAAATTACCTAGCACAGGTGACAGGGATGCTGAGCAGGCAGCCTCTGCTTAAGTTATTGGCTAATGGAACAGAATATAGAGCAGAGGCAGCTATGCAAAGGCAGCCAGTATTTAAAGACCCATCTTCTCTGCACTGTTTGCACAGATTTTGTGTTTCACCAAGAATTCTAGTGCCCAGTACATGCTGTACATAGTATTCTCAACCGGAATTTCCAGCAGTTACAAAATAACATCACCGATCTGAGAGACAACTGAGGGTTCTGCATATATAATTCATCCACAGCTTGTGTACACTGGATATTTTTGCAATCCTGCACACAGGAATCACAAAAAGGCTTCAAAGTCTGTATCAAAAGAGTAGAATAGACAAATGTAAAGTCCTTGTTTTTAATGGAGCAATCCAGTTTGTTAAAAATGTTTAATTTTTTTTCTCTGTCACTGACTAAAACAAAAAGTGTAGAGCACATTATTGTGACAAGAACTCAAGCCCATTAAGTTTTTCACAAATTAGTTTGTCTGCTCCAGGATTAGAATACAAACTTGCTTTTAACGTACATTTAAATATTCCCCCTTCTGAAAAAGGCTTTCCTTCATTTCTGTCAAATAATGAAACTACAACCTGCAAAAATGAAAAGTAGTAGAAATGTTCATTTCTAAATGAGAACAAGCTGGTAAGACTAGATAGAAAAGAAATTATTTGAGTGTGGCAATGCCTTGTAATAATTTAGTACAGAGCTGCTCAAACCTAAAGTTAAAAAAAATCTCTCCAATTTCAAACAGGATAATAAATTATCTTAGCAGAATAAAGAACAAGTCTCCAGACAGAAAACTCCTTCTAGTCTTGTATTAGGAGTTCAATTTGTCAAAGTGTCTTTATTTAACCATCCAATACACTGGAAATGTATTCATTTACAGTTTCTTAACTGGCATTAAAACTACCAATTTCCAATTTAAAATGTAGATCATGGAAAAAAGTAACCATGATATTTCCCAGAACAGTATCTGCCCAGAATTAATTTAATACTGCAATTTTACAAGAACAAACAGATGTCAGAAACCTGTGACACAGATTAATTTGCAATTTAGACCACTGTGTTATTATTAACTTTCCAAGTTAACTACTCTCCTGCCCAACTGAAAAAAAAAAAAATTAAATTGAATTAAGCAGAATTTTTTACATGTTCCATTTAATTTTTTATTTCATTTCCAAAGATTCTGTATGAGTTCATGATAACAAAACAATACAACTAAATGTAGCTTATATTTTTTAAGATGAGAAATCAAATCTTAATACATAAAGAGCTATTTTGATAAAGAATGCTAAAAAAAAGGCATTTTAAAGTACCATCCAAAATCCAACTATTAAAATAATATGCAATAAATTTTGGAAGCAGACATGAGCATCAGGCTTCTCTCAGATAATTTTTTGTCACATGATTTCCCCATTAAACACAATTTCTTTGAAAAAACAATTCATCCAAATATCATTTACATGCGTTCTAAACAACAAAAACAACAGAGATGAAGTATTAGTAATTTAGAAAAGCACAGTTGTGAGCTCACTGGATTTTGCATTTAATGCATTGCTAAGCATTTCTGCCTTCTCGAAAGGTGGTGGGGTTGAGTTTTTGGTGCAAGTTTGGGGAGTTTTTGAGACCCCCAGAAAAAATATCTGTTCTTTAAAATTCACAGTACTAATAACAACACACTGAACCAGTAGCCCTTGAGAGACAGTTGCACCCAACTGTGGCAAGAGGTAGAACATTTCTAGAATCTTAAATATTTCTTTTAATAATTGATGTAGTCATTTTGAATCTTTCTGCATAGGATATGGCGTGTGAGTAGATTGCATTAACACTGCTTAAACATTTCAACTTGTCAGTATGGCCAAGTCGATTTCTGAAATATTTGCTGTATTTTCCCATCGAAACAGTAATAAAGGTAGAATAAATATATGCCACTGCTTTATAATCACTGAACATTAATGAATATTTTATGTCTTTTTAAATCTCCCTGTTTAATTTAAAAGGGTGAAATTAAGTCTCCTCCCTGCAATATGCCAATTATCTGTAAATCAAACAATAACTTGGCCATTATAGTCCTTTTTGTTAATATACCAGAAGCTAATTTGAAAACACTGAGAAGCATTTTTAGGTAATAATTGAATAGTCCTTCCTGCCCTCTTGTGGCTGGCAACTGCATCACTGAGCTTCTCCACCGTTACAAAAAATACACCAGGAGGAAAGTAAACTATTAATTTGTTAAAGTGTGAACAGGAGAGTGAAGAGAAAAAAAATATCTAACAGTCCCTGGAGAGGACAGAGACAAAGGAGACAAGGAACGATACCACCAATTCCTCCAAACCACAAGGACTGCCTAGATTTGTTACAATGATTACTCTATGCTAAAAGAAAAAAAAAAATTAAATTAAGAAGCCATTAGGGAGTTAACATTCAAAACAGTGCTTGTTTTCTATAATTAGACAAATGTTCACCAACCCTTTTACCTCAGCCAGATCCCCAGGGCTTTCCAGGAGCCTTTGCACAGACAGACACGTTCACCTGTTCAGCAGCAACCACACAACAAGGGCCAGAGAGCTCATTGCACTTTAGCCCCTGAATTCACTTTAGCCCCTGAAAATCCACAATTTTATAACTCTATTGGGTGTGACAGATACAAGAAAGGCAAAGAAAGGTTTTCTGCTCATGCTGGTTACATGGTGGTAGGGTTTTTATTTCGGTCATTTAAGAGGAAAATCATAATTAACTTTTAAATTAGGTTGATTTCATATGGCAACCTGATGATGTAACCTGCCACTAGCAACAAACAAGAAAACTTCAGTGCATGGAAAGGCAGCCTTGATTCTCCTGTCACAGCTTTCTGGTTCCTTTAAGCCAGGTAAGACCCACCAGCAAAGAAGTAAATGATACAGCATTGATAAAAACCAAACAGACAATATATGTGTACGTGTTTTGTTTCAGAATCTCACCATTCTAAAATTAAAACCACATATTTGGATGGTTTATTTCTATAAACGTTCAAATTCTTCATAATTTTAGAGAGTCAAAGCTCAGCCCCTCAAAAGTCAAACTGATTCAAGTATGTTTGTTTATTTGAATTACCAGAAAAAGCAAAACAGAACTTACTACAGTAGGTCTAAACATAAGAAGTAGAAAACAGGCTTTCACTCAGGGGAATGACTAGAATTTATTTCTTAAGAATAACAGGATTCACAATGAAACAGTTAGTGACCATTTTTCATTGTTGTGTGAGATACTACTCCCATAGCTAATATTACAGAACTTAAATTAATTCTGTCCACCATGTCAGCATGTGACACGAAAAACTTCAATAAAATCTGTTCAACCCTAAAAGACTGAGAGAAGTGTCTGACCAATAATAGCAAACATACATTTAATTTGAAAAGCAAACATTTAATCTTAATATTTTGTGATGTGAATTCTGAAGATTCACATTTCTAGGTTGTTTGTCAAGTTTCCAGAAGGCAGTGGCTTATGTGGAAAATAACATCCACAACATCTGGCATTAGATATACCATGGAACACTAGACAACAACCTTTGGGCTTGGAAAGGAGTACTAAAAATATTCAAGGGACTGCTTATACTGAATTCAGAGAGTCCAGAGTCACATAAGAGATACTTGTTCCTTCAGGACTTAATTTTGCCGAAGTTCTCTCCAATATCACCCCTTGCTGGCCATTCCACAGAACGGCAGCAACGTCCATCACACACAAAAACCATTTGGCTACCAGGCCAGTAAGAATTACAGCACTCCAACAGCAACCAGCAGAGTGGTTGAGGTGCCTACAAAATGGAGATGGAGCTGGTTAAAAGAAGGGAAAACAGAGGGAGCTTCAAGGGGCTTCAAGTAAAATGCAATTTAAATAACTCAATAAACACTGTTCACGTATTTTGTATTGTACTAGAATACAAAAAGAAACATCCTTTCTGTATAATTTAACAGAACACCTTTTTCTAACTGAATTCTCTAATCAAATTACTGCAAATCTTGATGATCCAGTTGATTAAAATAAAAAAGACTAATAAAATACAGGAATATCTACCAAGACTCTGCAAACCTTCTCTTTAAGAGAGCTGGCATTAGCTATAATGAGCTACATTTATTCTTCAGCTGTGAAACAGCACTCACCTCCTGAATGGTACTGCTTCCTGAGAAGTTGAGGTTGTACTCCCGCTGGACTTCTCGATGGGTGACAATCAGCATGAAGTTTTGATTTAATGACTCCTGCAGGGCCCTGAAATGGTTGAAAGAAAAACAGGAAAATCAGGGATAAGCATGTTATAGCTTGTTTTACAGTTAGATGCAAAAACCCCAGGGTACCCTAAATTCTACAAGGACAAGTCCAGGCACAACATTATCATCTCTCTTTTCGCTCTTAAATGCAAGGAAGCATGCTGAGAATGACCAAAGGCCATTCCTGAACTCCTTCCTTAATAAGGTGACTGCAGCCCTTAAAGCTCCTCTAATGTTAAGTATTTTCAAAATGGAGAGTCCCATTATCTTCACAAACATTGGGTGTATTTAGCACTCCTAATGCCATTAATAATAGGCTTGTCAGCATATTGATGGCCAGACCAAATATCAAGCTACGATGCACATTAAGAACTGATGATAAGCAGAACAAGGCAAAGCATGCTCTTGCTGCTCTAGGGTTACCTGAAGCAGAAACCAAATGGAAACTCTTCTGTTTAGTTTCATTTAAAGCACAAAAACCCATCTAATTAGAACTGGAAAAGTAGCCACAGCAAAATTTCTTGTGTGGGTACTGAACATTTAGAAAAATTAGTTCTGTTCACATTGTTTTAAATGTACATAACAGAGGTTTTAATTTAAAAAATATATTAAATTAAAAAAAAAAAAAATAAATCAAGATACTGTTTAAACAGGTCATCTATATCTTCATGTGATTACAAACCTGGGGGTTTTTTTCTGATTTTCCTGGTAGAAAAACAACTGGATATTAAAAAGGTATCCTGATTGTTTAATTAGGTACAAAATTATGCAGCTATCTTCTTTTCAAAGTAGCAAGCAGGACTTCTGTTATAGCCATGGCAATTATGGCTGTGTGCAATCTTACACATCCTACAAAACTGCAGCAACACTGTACCACAGCTTGCGTTTCCAAACAATATTTATGCAGGCTTGACTTGTTCAGTGGCATATGAAATTTAATTGGGACTATTCAATCCTTTTTTTTATCACATACACTTAAAAGAATGACAGACTGTGTTTTTTTCCTTCACATCTTTACTGTTCTGTGACACTTCAACACGCTGTTCCTCTTAGCAATAAAGGACAAATTCTGAATGCAGATCAGCACAGCTGTACCTTACGATACAAGAAGACAAGAAAGACTCCTACATCATTTGAGACCTGATTTATTGGTTTTAACTCCTTCTGGAATTACTGATCTGCGATGGGAAGGAACTCATACAATACTCACTGGATGCTTTAGCAAGAGACACAATTTGCTCGAACATCTCAGGGAAATTTACCTTACAAAAAATGGCTTCACTCGGAGACCTAATTTGGCTCCTGTGACATCTCAATAATCATACACTACAAAACAAAATCATGAAGAGCTATTTGCTGTCTAATATGGTTTTCCAGTATGGAAAATAAATATAACTCATTGTCAATGCTTCGTATGATCATGTGCAGAGACACTACAAATGTAACTGGAGTCATCTCTGCTGAACATATAGCTTTCTGCACTTTCACAAGATTTTCTACAAAAAAACTAAATTTTTTTTAAATACTTAACAGTCCATTAAAAGATGGGAAAAAAATAAAAAGAGGAGTCCTGAAAAGTTGTATGCCTATTTTCAAAGATAATTCTAATTTGATTGTTATTAAGTTTTGCATCTCCATAACCATATTTTCTATTGGCAAATGTTCAGTAGCAACTAAAATATCCTGCTGTGCTTTTTCAGATTCTGATTTTTTATTTGTTTTCAGCAAATACTGGAGGCAAATGACATATTTAATTGCTCTGAAAACATTAATTACAGCATATGTGAATGGTTCTGGATCCCATACAGACTCGCACAAGGTTCTGTTATAGCTAATTTTGACTCTATCTGAAAATCTGTAGATGCTAACTGATAACATGACTCATGTTTTCATTCAGTAATTGATGTAAACATAGAAGGAAACAGGCCAGTCTGATCAAACCCTCAGTCTCTCCAGTTATGCATGATCCACACACTTCAGCACAACTCAAAATACAGCTTGCTAATAAAAAGCATCCGCTCATAGGAAAAGTTTTCCACTTGTGAGAGCAGGAAGTATTTTGGAAAGGAAAAAATACTCTTCAAACAAATTTAAATGAAGTGCCTAAAAATTAAAAGCTTTAATTTCTGAACTAACAATTTTGACACCTCTACTTTTGGGATTTCTAAGCAACACAAGCTGAATGTTGTTAACAAACAAATTCTCAGCACATATTCATTGACAAACAGAGTGAAAATAGAGGCTGAAAATTAGCTGGCTAAAAAAAAAAAAAAATCCTGAAAAAAATTGAGGAAAAACTGGGTTTGAAAGTGTTAGCAAATACTGTGCATGGTTAATTGTTCACTTTTTCTTCAGAAAAATAATAAAATGAGGAACGCTTTATTTAATTTACACAGAAATGCACTAGTCAGCTGCTCCTACATCAAAATCTCACATGGTCTGACAGCTGTAAAGCTTGGACAGTGCCCACTAGGAAGTCAGAGGGAGAAGGAATTGATGGCACATCTGATGGGTGACTGATGGCAGCATTGGTGCCCACCCTCCTACCTGGGATGGGGTTGATGTGAACATGCAGCCAGAGATGTCTGTCCCTTCCATAATCATTTCCTCCACAAAGGGGGATGCAGATTACCCCAAATTACTTGGACCAAGATATATCTTGCCCAAAAATTGTATTTCAGCCCTTAAGGCAATGAGAAATTTTACAAGATGAATATATTTAAAGGAATCTTCTCACTGACACTAAGCTGAAGCTTATTTTTATTTCTTTTTAGGTCCAAGTAAGTGTATTGAGAAGACTAATGCAAATCTCTAAAATTTTGGCTTTAGTGTCTGCAACTGTTTAATTTTCCTGGAAATGTTATAGTTGACTACAATAACTTTGTAGTATAATAATTTGACTACCAAATAAAATAGCTATATTAAAAGGGGAAAAAAAAAATTCAGGTCAAACTCTAGGTCCCATTAAAGACAAGACAGATTTTCTTTCCTTTTTTTTCTTTTTTTGCTGCCATCAGTGCTAAGAGAATTCAATTAATCTGAGAATTAATTAGTGGGAAAAGAAAATAAAATTCTAGAAAGAAGACTAAAGTAGGCCATTCTCACTAGAGCCATTTTTACCCTACTGCAAACCCCAGCTTTCAAAAGCATTTGCTGATAGGTGATATATTGCCATTACAACCTTTTTACCTCAGCTGAAGGATTCTGCACTCACTGGGCAGCACAAGAGGCAAAGGAATCTGTATTTTGGGGTATTAATCCTCCAGTTGAGGTACCCTGCCTACACCCAAAAGAGAAGTCCAAGAACAGACAAAAGAAAATACATCAAGAGTACAGTCATTGCTCTGATTTCTCTTTAGCAAGAGACTTGGACATACAAAACAGATTGGTTCTATCTACTAGGGGACTGCATTAATTCTCTCATTTTTTATATGATACTTTGCCTTTCAGCGGCATTTTTCTTTGAAATTTTAGTAATATTTTGGAATTTGACACCAAAATTAAATCCTTAATCAATGATTTATAAATGTTCCTTTCCATTCCAGTTTTTGTGAAATATACTCAGTATTTCCCACTAGGCAATATATTTCTAAGTCACATAGAGATTTCCCCCAAAACCTCTGATTTTTATATAAACAGGCATGACACAAGGTAATTAACATTTCCATTTTAAACTTACAGATTTATACAAGCTCATGTCAACAGAAGTCCAAATTTACTGTAATTACAGATTATTTACATTAAAACAAAATAAGAAATCAGTATGTAAATGTAATGTTTGTTGTAGCTAATGCAGCAGGAGGTGGTAGATTAGGTTCAAACAGCAATCAGTTAGCAAATCTGGCTAACATGCAAATGAGCAGAAGCCCTTTTGTTTACATTCTATTGCATTTTAAACTTCAGGATTTTTAAACTGTCTCATGAACAGATGTGAAAATAAAACATTAATCTTACCATTCTTATGGAAGCTTTCAAAGTAACTAAAGCAAGGCACTGCTCCTGTCCAGCTAAATAGACAGGACTAATAATTGGAGTTGCAGGTTACATCGTTCTTAATTAACACTCTGCTACAGTTGATAACGTACAACAAGACACCACATCACCACCACTGCTCTGTAATGATCTAAAGCAGAGGCATTCAGCAATATATGGACCTATTGCTTGAAAAATGGGATCTGTGGGTTTTTTCTTATTCACACAGATGATTACACTTGTTAAACAAGTTACAATCACTTCGCAAAATTGCATTATTTCTACTATTCTCCATGGCTTGCCCCTGGGGTTTTAATGGTTTTCAACTTCCCAGTGATTCATCAAGTATAATAAAGTATCTTTGACTTTCAGCTACGTAGCAAAAAAAAAAAAATAAAATACATTATATCAATTATAATGACAACAGTAACAAAAAATGATAAAAATCATCTCCCAGAACACACAGCATAGAAAGGAGAGATGATGTGGATGACCCAGCTCCATGGCCAGACTCCCATGCTCACACTTTTCATGCTTCCCTCTTGCATTCTCCTAAATCTATTTCCTGAACTAGGTATTGTCAGTCTTCAAGAAGCATCCAAGGCAACAATGGGAAGGAATTGTACATAGAAGAAGTGATTAATCTAATCTGACAAAGCTGGTCCAAGGGATCTACCCCCACAGATATTTAATGATGGAAATTCTTTGTCATCATTCCTTTTAAGATTTCTTTCCAAGGGAAATCTTGTTCTTCTCCACCCACCTGGTAACTTCTGCTCCCATCTGATAACTTTTGAATATGGTCACTGGTTTTAAGGAGGTCTCATGGTGTTAGAAACATTTCAAAGACCAGGTATAAATCAACAGCCAGGAGGAGGAGGAAGAGGACCCACCTCAGTAAAAGGCTGCATTAAAAGTGCAGTATTTTATACTCATCCAGGTGACCTCTGGCCAGTGATCTCAAAATTACTCACAGGACATGATTTCCTTTGATAACTGACTTTGAGCTGGAGAACACATGCAGGGCAGGATAATACTCTGTGCCAGGGGAAAAATATTACACAGGTGGTACAAAATACACAACAACTGCAGGCAGCATCAGAGGTAGGTGAGACGGTGGGAAGCATGGAAGCAGAAGGCTGATGTACTGCAGCTGCTGGCATGAGGCAGGAATTCACTAGAAATCAGATTTCATTATGTCCACAGTTCACAGAACATGTGGTTATTGTTCTGGATATCGTGCATGGATAAGTATGGCTTTGCCAGCTGAAATTGTGGAAGCAGGGTGGAACCATACAGGTGGTATTTGACATTTAAATTTAATCTTTCCACCTCAATTTACTAGCATGCAGTAGTAATTCACTGGGTTTCTATTACCTATAAAAGCTTTAGGTAGGCCACTGATGAACAAAGATACCGTAGGAGATTTTTGTTTGTTTAAACGACAGGATCACTTTGCCATTACATTTAGATGCTGGTTTTAAGTCAGTTCTGGGTTAAGCCCATTCAGTCTGTCACAATAAACTTCAATGCCTTCATACCAATATGCTGGAAAAGGATGTTTCAGACACTGTTCTGCCTCACTACAAAGAGCAGACAAAAATTGAAGCTTATAGAGCTGAGGCCAGACTGTTCCTTTTAAGAAGGGCATATAGATAAAATATCACATACTGGAATCTCAGGCTTTTCAAATATCACTTTCTGGAGATATTCAAATCACAACTATTTATCTCTAGTTCAAAACAGAAGGCATTTGAAGAAAACAACAGATGAACTCCCAGAGCAAGAGGCAAAGTTCCTCAACATCCATTAATAATAGATGTGAGCATGACGCTTTTAAAAATTGTGGGTAACAAACTAATCTGAATAATAACTGACCTAACAGTAGGCAGTAAACAGTGTAACTGGGTTTGGTACATTGCTTCAATTAGATGTGTTTTGATCTGCATTGATGCTTTAATTGGAGGCAAGGCTCCCCTTTCATCTAGAATTTATTACTTCAGGGAGATGATCTAGCCTTCAAATTATCCGTGTTTAAATAGCCACTAATTAGTCATCATTTGCTGTCCCAAAGCAACCAACTTTTATCTTAAAAATATCCAGAACTAATCTGCACTATGAAACAAATATAAACTATAAAAGGTAACAACTACTTTGATTTTACTATCAAGTGAAGTTCTTTAAAACCATTAGTCCAATAAAAAAGGCTAAGAACTGTTTTTAAACAGTTTGTTGTTATACACTTTACTGCAGTTGCAATAAACAACTCTCTTCAGACTCCAGTTTTCTCTCCAAAATTAAAACATTCAAACTACAATATACAGCAATACCTGGCTAGAAAATTTTGAAATTGGAAATTAAACAATTGGCAGCTATAGTGTCTTTTCACTGTTCTTCAAATAGCTGCTAAGGTACAATGGCTTCTTGTCCTCACACACAAATACAGCTCCTGTTTCCACATGCAGTTCATGTACACCACCCTCTGTTCCAGTGCCACTATTCCCTCTCTTAATACTCCTTTTTTTATCATTATTATTTTTATAAGTCATATCAGCATTCTGATTTCCTCCACAGACTACCTGTTAATGTGCACCTTTCAGTAATATACAAAATACTTTCAGTCATTAGGAAGGCAGTTACTAATTTCCATTGCCTCTCAAAGAATACCCCTTCACCAGTAACACAACTGCACTCGCAGAATATTGTGCTATCACCTACAAGGGCAGAAAGCCAACTCCCTCTCCAGACACCCTGCAATCCATGCATTTTGCCCAATTCCAAGCTCACCCCTCCCGCCCTGCGCTGGCTGCTCCGGAGCAGCTCCCTGGGCAGGCTCAGCTCCTGCGCACCCTCTAGTGCCAACCGAGTCAAATTCCCATTTTCCTGGGAAGGAGCACACACAGGGCTGCCTTCGGGAAAGGAAAGGACAAGGTAGCAACCTAACCAAACTAATTGCTAATTACTTTGTAAGAGTATTTTCCATATAAGATCGTTTCAAACCTTTGCAATATTCCCTGACAACAGAAAGAGACCTGGGGGTGCCGGTGGGCAGCGGCTGAGCATGAGCCGGGCCAGTGGCACCTGGAATTTCTCAGGAATGGTGCAGGACCAGGGCAGTGACTGTCCCTGTTCTCGACACTGCTGAGGCCACACCTCGAGTGCTGTGTCCAGTTCTGGGCCCCTCAGCTCTGGAAGGACAGCGAGGGGCTGGAGTGTGTCCAGAGAAGGGAACGGAGCTGGGGAAGTGTCCGGAGGGAAAGTCCTGGGAGCAGTGACTGAGGGAGCCCGGGATGCTCAGCCTGGAGAAACCCTTTAGCTCAGGGGGGAACTTCTCAGTCTCAAAACCCCCAAAAAAGAGGTTGGAGCCAACTGGGGGTCTGTCTCCACTGCCATGTCTCAAGGGGAAGGATGAGAGGAAAAGGCCACACCACATTGCTAAATTGCACCACAGCAAGTTCAGATTAGGTATTGGAAAAATACCTTTCCCTGAAAGAGTGGTTAATCATTGGATTAAGATGCTCAGGGATGTGGTGGAGTCAGGAAGTGCTCAAGAGATGTCTGGATGTGGCATTTGGGGATATGTCTCAGGGGTGACTATGGCAGATTGAACTAGATAATCTTGAAGGTCTCTTCCAGCTTTGATGATTCTGTGAACATTAAATGAACACTCACTGCTTACTTCTTAAGTGTTCAAATCAGTAATAAAAAATATCCTGCTCAATTAAAGGAAATTAATTATTCAGCCTATCTACATAAATTTTAAAAGTACAAGATAAATTAAGGTAACAAACATTTCATAAAGAAAATCCTGATCTGATGGGAATGATTTACACAGATTTATAAGACACATTAAATGGACCGACATAAAGCAGCAACTCATGCTAGGCCAGCTCTTGTTTCCACAGGGACTAGATTTCTGTTAAATTAAAGTCAGCACATCTGAGAGATGTAAAATTCTTTATGTACCTAGAAGGTTCATGTACCCCACCAAAGTTTTAAAAACCCCAACAAGCTTCTTTTCAATGAGATGCTGAGTTAGTTCATCACAACAGTCACCAGTGCAGTGGAAACACTCTGTATTTACTGACTGCAGATTCCTGCAAATACACATGTGGCTTCATAAAAAACACCAAAAATACCCCAACCATACAAATAGAATTTATGGCCAAAAGACTTACCCAGAATGACTTGAAGAAGGAGGAGGCAGGTCAGGTGTTAGAACATAAAGACTATTATTTTTTGGCAAGTGTAGACTTTTTAAAACAGTCTGAGGGGAGAAAAATCATTATAAATACAAAACATCCACCAACTCTAAATTTTTTTTTAATTATAGGTATATTTACAATATCACCAAACATTTTGTTTCAAGATACACTTCCTGTTACTTCAAAACATCATTTTTGTAGGTGGGCCACATTATGCACAAACCAAACACAAACTGATTTGTCCTGATTTTATTTTGCAATGTTTTAGATTAAGAGTTCTTTGTGTGCCACCCAAGACATCTGACACTGTTTGAAACTAACAATTCTTGCATTGTAATCCCCACCCACAGATGCTCAGTTTGAAACTGAGTCCAGTTAACTGAAAACACAGTTGAAAACTTACACTATCATCTACATCTCCAGTCTTCCACCCTTTTAACAGCATTTTAGATGCAGGAATCTGAAGTTCATTTTCTAGAATATGTTTGATATCTCCTAGAGAGAAAAACAAAGGAAATATATAAAATATACACATTTACTGCTTTATTTCAAACAGCAATGAGTTGCACTTAAAAAAACAAGAACAAGAAAAAAATTACTATAAGTAGGATTTTTAGTCTAGTTACCCTTGTAACACTCCCTTCAAACAATAAAGGACAAATGAAGCTTAAAAAAATCAATCACAAAACATGAATGATTGGAAAATCACACAAGGATTGGATGATTTAGACATATATATCGGTAATTCTATGCTCCATATATCCTAGACACACACATTTGCACTGTGTGCTATCTGGAGCACCAGACTTTGCCAGCAACAAAGAGGGTGCATATTTTACATCATTATCATTAATGCAGACCTAAGGAACTGGAATGTTCATGCAACTGACTGCTCTGACAGCTTTTTCAATGTTTTGTACATTTTAATGCTCTTCTAGTTATTACAGTCATAAAATAATTCAGGCTGGAAGGGACCTCTGGAGTTCATGTGGCCCAAGCCCAATCCAAAGGTCTAATTAAACCAGTTTAGTCAATGACTTGTCCAGCTGATTCTTGAACATGTCAGGATGGAAGTCTGACAACTTTTCTGGCCAACCTGTTTCAGTAGTTCACCACCCTCACAATAAAAAAAAATTTTAAAAAAATCCTTTAGTTTAATGTGAATTTTTGATGTTGTGTCCATTGCCTCCCATTCTTTTACACCTCCAAGACAAGTCTGGCTCCACCTTCCCTGTGTCCTCCAGCAGGCAGCTGCAGACAGAGGTCAGGTCTGTACCTTTCCCTTTTCCTCCCCAGGCTGAACAAATCCTCTTCTCTGTGCCTGTCCTCCTGCTAGCCCAGAGCCCCAGACCAGATTCACTGCAGGATGTCAACATCTTTCTTCTAGTGGGCACCTGAAAACCCAACACACTGCTCCAGATGGAGTCTGGCAAGTGCTGAATAGAGGGAAATAATTATTTCCTGGGATCCACCAGCTACACTCTGGCCAACAAAGCCTGGGACACGGCACGTCTTCTTCACTGCAAGAGTTCATTGCTGAAGCACCCAAGATCCCTTTTATTAAATTGTTTTCTAGCCCATCAGCCTTCAGCCAGGCATCAGGTGGGGATAACATGGAGTTTTCCTATGCCAGATACAGGACTTCAACTTTATTTTCTTGGAACTTTGTTTTCTTGGAGGCTCCTGTCAGCCCAATTCTCCAGGCTGTCCAGGACCCACTAAACAGCAGCCCTGCTCTCCAGAATATCAGCCACTTTCTCTGAGCAGATTAAGATTTATTTTGATCTCTTTTTTTATCCAGGTTTTATCTTAACATTATGACTAGAAAAATACAACAACAGAGTACATCAAAGGCCTTACTAAAGCCACAGTGACATTCTCTCCCCTTGTCCACTGAGCCAGTCATCAAATTGTAAAAGGCAAATAATGCTGACTGATTAGGTACGATTTGCCTTTAGTAAATCCATGCTGGCTGTTCCAAATCCCCTCCTTTTCTTTCCCATGCTCAAAAAGTGCTTCCAGAAAGATTTACTCCATAATCTTCCCACAGACCAAGCTCAGCAGTCACCACTGAACAAAGGTTCACATTTGCCTCAGCCTTTCTTTTCACACTGATACACTTACAGAACCCTTCTAACCCCTCAGTGGTTTCACTTTCACCTGAGCTTTGGTCTTCCCAACTCAAAACCTGCACATCTCTGTGCTCCTGCTGGGACCCATCACTACTTTCCACCTCTGGGTAATTTGTTTTTGAATTTAGCTCAGTCAGAAATGCTTTTCTCTTCAGTTCTGGCCTTCTGCCATGCTTGCTCCTCTTGCACGTTGGAAGGAACTGCTCCAGTGCTTTGAAGAGGTTGTCCCTGAAGATCAACCAGCTCTCTTGGGCCCCTGTGCCCTCCTGGGCAGCCTCTCATGAGATCCTGCCAAGCAGATCCCCAAAAAAGAAAAAAATATTCTTTCCTCCAGTCACAGCTGAAGTTCTAAAATTTGCCTTGCTCACTTCTCCCAGGACTTTAAACACAAGGCTGCCCTCCATGTTTACATCCCAAGACACTGACAGAAGTTCTACACGAGCTGCCTTCTGCCCTACAGCTTTCAGGTAAAATTCAACTATTAAGAAGTTAATAAGAAAAGAAAAATCAAAGCAGTACAGCTGCAAAATTCTGATCTGATCAGATTCTGATGTTTAACTCCCACGGATGAAGCAGCACAAAGGAAAACATGGAACACCCATCGATAATTCCAAGCAGTCACCGCTAGGTGGCGGCAGCCAACACCAAATCCATTGCTGCAAAGACAGGCGAGGATCAAAAGTTTCAATTTCCACATTTCATCCCAGACAAAAGGCACGGAAAACTGCTTTCATCAACTGTTTCTTCACGTAGCTCCTTATTTGGATCTGTATAAGCTCTTCACTAAAAATAAGAAAGTGAAAATACTTTTTCTTCCTTAGCAGAAGTAAATTAACTCCCAGTTCAGGGAATGTAAAAAATAACATGCTCTACAACACTAGCAATAGCATACTTCTAACATACTGCTTCAAAATGCACCAATTTTAGGATAAAGACAATAAAACTGATAGAATTTATCTTATTTTGAATGAAAGAGTCAAATAAAAATTCAACTAAGAAGAATGCAATGATGTTCTTCATACCAGGAAGAATTCCTCTAATCTTGTCACTAATCCTGTGCAGAAAGAGATGCCATACAGATTCAAAGAGGAAATGCCAAGATCATCCGCTTATAAATAGCTTGCATCTACACTAATCCTACCCCAAATTACATTTTCATGCCTCAACTTAATCATTAATCTCCATTTTGTTTCTGAAGCAAGTTCATAAGAAAACTAGATTTCAAAATAAATATTTGATAGATGACTAACCTTTACAATGGATTAGTGAAATTTTGCTTTTTTTAAAGCTGCAAAGAGATTTGAAAATGGTTAGTAACTGTGGAGGCTGCATTTTCAGGGGGGATTTTTTTTTTTTTTTCTTTTTGAGTGGTTTTGTTCTGCTTTGCTTTAGGACTGAGATTTTCGGGGTTGAGAATCTTTTTAGTTTGTCTTTTTAACAGCTTCACGACAGCAGCTTTCATTTCATTTTCACAAATCCTTACCAACTGTGGAGCTGTCTTCAAGTACTACATCCACATTTCTGTCTCTGTACTCAACCCTGAAGTCAAGCATTCGAGGTTGTCTTTCCACTATTTGTCTAGATGGCACTACGTGGCGAAATGCTGAGGAGGAGGAAGGAGCTGAAGAAGCTGCAGCAGAGTGACTGGTGGGGCCATACGCTGGTCCATGCAAAGTCTCTACACCGTACTCACTGAAAGACAGGCAAATGAGATGATATAAACAGAACAGCTTGCTATGTCCTAACCAGAAGTTAGGAAAGCAAAATGACAGTATTATTCACTTACTACAGTCCAGCAGACACCTCTTGAATTATTGCTGTCATATCTCAAAATACTGCTTATTAAAAATTAACAAAATAACTTTGGTATTAGCAATTTTAACATTTCAGGGTACAGGAGTGCTATAGAAGACCAGCACTGGTGATGAACAAGCATTAAAAATCCACTATGCAATTAATACCAGAATTATCTTGAGAAGAAGGATTATTTCCTGTTCCAGGAGTGTTGTGACCATATAAAAATTGGCACCATGGCAACGACCAGCTTTCTACATCATTGGGCTAGTATCCAGTGGTAATGAGAGTAAGAAATACAGTTCAAAATTCTGCATGCAGATAGGTATTTTCCCACACCAAATTAGTGAAAAACAAGTCAGATTTGGAAATAGATATACATTCAAGATAAATAAATTAAGATAATGAAGTATGTGTTTAAGAAAAAAACACCTAGAAGTACAACAGTAATGCAATGCTGAATTCTAGCTTGCCTTCAAGTTCTAAATCCTGCAAGGTTATTGGAGATCCATATAAAGATGTCTCCATACCTGATTCAAGGATACCCACAGCACTACAGGTAAGAATAAACTGGAAAACCCTCACTACCCAGAAGCACTTCATCTTCCTCAGTGAGCCTCTGCACAGGAACCATGTAACTGGGATTGGAAACAAGTGTAACAAAACATGACATTTCACGAATATTATTTCAGGCAAAAAAAAAAAAAACCTGTGATGTATAGAAATCAAATTTGGAAGGCAGGAAACTTCATCAGGTAAGCCTGGGGTGTTGCCTTTTAGGTGTTCTTACCAGGAAGATGCTGGGCAGTTACAGGATCTCATGGTGGATTTCAGAAATGCTGTGACATAACTTATCTCATTTCCATTCTTTATCAGAACTTACTTGAAAAATTCATTCTGTTCTCAAAGATACCACGAGATTCTCAATGGAAATGCCTCACAGAGCAAGTCAAATCTGTCATCTAGAGGAGGTCTGAACTTTAAAAAGTGCAAATGTGGATGGCATGCATGTCACAGAAGTGCAACAGTACCCAGCTAATGCAAATCCCATCATTGTGCCTTTCACATTTGAAACAGAAAAACATGTTATGCTTGTAAAACAAGGAGCTCCTTCACTCCTCTCAGCATGCATGCTCAGAAGGATGAATGCCCAGCCACAAAGACCCACACTCTCAGACCTGTGGCTCAAAAGTCAAAGGCCCACGCCAGAGCTCTAAAGACTACAAGAAACAGTCTGATTTTCAGGATTTAAAAAAGCATAATACCAAGTGATATGTTATTGTCTTCAATCTGGTGGACAAGTATGAATTAAGTACAATTAACTAACAATTCACTTAGCAGACCCAAGAAGCAATGAATATCCTAATTCTTAGGACTGGATTACTAAACAAGCAACTGAAATATAAAACAAAGTGTACCTTTTTCTTTTCAATAAATTAACTTACTTCAAGTCCAGTTGTATTAATTCTATTTGATTCCACCACAAAAGGCATCCTACATACACAACTAGCAGCCTCTAATAGAACATAAAAAGCCTCACATCAGTAAAATAAGCCTTATCTGAATATCACTGGAAACCAGGTTTCTAAATCTTCTGAGCCTCCCTTTAAACCACTTCCACTGTGTGTGAATACAAAACGAGACAAAAACAAAGTAACAAACATACACATTTGAAACACATTAGACTGTCTAATAATTTCTAAAAATTAATAAATTACTGTGAAAGAAAAATGTAAGTGGGCACTGGACCACCTTGTGATTGAAGACAGGCATTAACTATTCTAACTATTCCCCAGCCTCTTTTACCCAATCAAACATTCTGGCCTGCTGACAGAAATGCTTTCAGCTCACAACTTATATGCAGAAAGAGTGCTCCACAAAACCAAGATTTGATCTCCCATGGACTAAACAGGCCTTACATAAATTTACATTTAGTAACTTTACTGAGCAAGTAGTTTTATCCTCAATCATAACCTGACTCTATTGAATGACAGCTTTAAGTATTAACAGAGATGTCAAACACCACTTTACCTATATTATGTATCTTTTTCCATCGTTAAAATTTTTTAAATAGTACATTAAGAATTTTTCTGAACAAAGTTTTAAACACTGTTTTACTGTCTCTCTCAGGTAGCTCAATTCCTGTTCTGCTGTTTTCAACTGCCTCATCAGCACTTAGAAGATCAAATTTCAGTGACTTCAAGATATCCAAGCATCAGTATGCAAGCCAAAATTTAATTCAGAAGCTGAAAGAAAATCAGTAAAACTACTTTTAGAAAGGAACAACCTTACTTTATCTATCACAGTTTCTGCTGCCTGTAACTCAATTTAAAAAAAAAAAAAAAAAGTACAAATGTTTTTGGCTAGAAATAGGGAAGCATGGAACATCAATACCTCTAAAAATACATAAGGAAAAAGAAATACTTAGCCAGAAGCATACCAATATCCAGTCTTTGTAAAGAGACAGCCCTGCAAAGAATGACCCAACCACCAGTGAATTCAACATAAAAGTTAACTATTTTGAATAGATGTTTGAGCTAGTCCTCTATTAGTATGGGAAAAACTGAATGTTAAATCAGCTTTGCCAGGAATAGAATTTGTGGATCCAGAAACAGCTTTAAAAGGAGAATTATGTCATCTTCTTAGGATTCAGGAAGGAAAAAAAAAGTAACTGTTACCCAGCCTTATTCTCTGCATGTATTACTCCAGTCCTCTGTGCTTACCTTTGTAGAATGCCATTTTCTTGTGGTATAACACCATTTATAGCTGCCTGAAAAGAGAAAAAAAATTTTGAGTCAAGCATGCAGAACAAAAATACATCAGAACTTTTATAATATGTTTTAAAGAGTGATCAACTTGTTTCAAAACATGCCCTAAAATGCTCTCTATTCAGTGAATATTCTTGGGTGAGCGATACTATCGTTATGGTATCTACATAAAACAAAATTGGTATCTTAGTGAAAAACAAACATGAGCTGAAGCTCAGACTCCTGTTTGGTTGTGATGGACTTCCCAGGTGGAATGCCTGGGAATAAACTGCATGGCCCACGCTGAGTCAGTCTAACACCTTGGTACTCACACACAGGGGACACATCGCTCCCAAGCACACGGAGCCAACTGTGCCCAGCCCAGAGAACCTCACAGCATATCCACAGAAAATCTGATCTTCCCCAGAAGCACCAGCCATGGCCAAGCCCATGCACCTGCCCAGCTGCACACAGCTGGAACATGGTACCAGTGCAAACAGCTGCTCCAGAGCAGCTCCATCACACCTACACCTCTCACACACACACAGAGCCTCCTCAGCCTGCCAGGGAATCACACAAGGGACCAGCACAAAAATTTAAACAATCCTCAGAGAGAAAAAGAATTTTTTTTTTAAAGCAGGTTTTATAAAGTTAAGTACCATTCCACGCTGCCCAAATCATCAGAAGGCTTAGCAGCAAGACTAAAGAGAGCTTGTAGCATCCCACTAGTCTCCATTTTCTCCTGTACCAGCAGCAACTCATCCATTTTCTATCCTCACAACTTCTAATATCCATCCTCATATGTCAGACATACCTGACCTGTTGGCCAGAGCCCTGGTGAATGAGTCCCCAGTGAAGAAGGGAACACTGATGTTCAGCAGTTCAGACATTCCCTGGTACTCCAGAAGGACAAAGTCATACCCTGTGACTTAACTACTGACAGTCATCAACACCATTTGTACAAACTGACATTAAAAAATGCAGCTTAAGTGCTTAAACACAAAAATAGATGTAATTAAGATTTAAAAGGTATGGTTTCTTTGTCTCTGAATATATAAACATGACTTTTTTACAATTTCCATTAATAGTTAAGGCTACATGAAGCCAGAAAGTTTTATTCCTGAACTCAGCTAAATTACTGTGATACTGCAATAAAATTTATCCTGCATTTAGAAACAAATATTGCATAAATAATAATTTAAAAAGCAGAGAAAGAAAAGGTCAGAGGTACCCATAAGCTACAGCAACAACCCATGAGGCTGTATCAAATTACAGTGAAAACAAAGTTCCCTACCAGATCAGTTTTTAAATCAGTTTATCCACTGTGCATGGCAATAATCAGTGGTTTCTTTCTAACAATGTGTCTCATTTATCATCATTGTGGTTTTTGCAGTCATACACTGCTCTTGATCGTGTTCATCTAATAAACCTCCAGGAAAGAGTAGGAGGTTTTGGTTTATTTGGGTTTTTCTGGATTGGTTTCTCCCACCCATACTCTTCAGCAACATACATTTAATTCCTGTCAATCAACAGATAAAGTTGGCTGAGAGACAAAATTATCCTTTATTTAGTATCTGTAAGATACAGAGAGCAAATACAGGTTTTGTACCACAGAACCTACATTAATAATGATCTGCTGGTGCGACAAAATTCTCTTTACTTGGGGAGAAGAAGCTGCTTCAGCTGTGAAGAAATATAGCAATGTGGCATTTTCACACTTCTGTCAAAGCTCTCTCTCAAAGGATTAAATCAGCTCAAACTTCTCCTGAGCCTAGTTAGAGGGTTAAATACGATAGAGGCTCCAAGCCATTTTCTTTAAAACTGAATAACTCACTTGTTCATATACTCCCAGTTTTGTAAACTTGATGACATTTAAGGGGCACAGGAGTAAGAAAAAACAGCAGAAGCATTATGTACTTTTTTGATGGAAAGACCTCTATTAACCACACTGTAAAACTAAAGAGTCCAGACACTGTTTGTTAAGCAAGATGGAAGACTAAAATAATGTAGACAGCAAATGGTAGCAGTGCACATGTACATACTGCATAAATATTAAATATCCATGTTCTAACAAGACAGCTATAAGTAGACCCTGCAAAGAAAAAAAGAAAAAGGAACAACCATCTGCCTTAGAATTTCATTGGGAGAAGGTTGTGACTATAAAAAAAAAAAAAATTAAAACAAGAACATGTTACTAAGGCAAGATCTGTTGCAGGCTGTTCTTCCCCAGTGTCAGCCCCCTTTGAGAGAGGCTCACATCTCTATGGTTATGCAAATGTTTCAGGATATTACATTTTTTTGTCTCTCCAAACAGGGATCTTTGATCACCAAAACCACCCTGTGTGGCTAATTCATAGTCATTAAAAATGTGCATTACCCTCAAAACAATTTTAATAACTAGTGCATTAAATCTATTTATGGATTATTAATATAAAGAAACCATGTCTGGATCAGAAAACTCCTTCAGCTCCCAATAACCTGCTGCTGAGAGCGATGCCAGGGAAGCAGCACTCTGTGCTTATACTGCTCTCACACTGCTTATCCACAAGTGTCCCTGCTGCATCCAGGGTGCCACAGCTTTCTAATGCTACCACTACCTAAAAATTCACCTTAAATGGAAAATTACAGGGGCTTCAGAACATTATTCCCAAAGCCAAGAGTCCTAGGTGTGTCTCAGTGCTATCCATACATGAATTCTGCTATAACACTGTCCCATGCTGAACCAGAATAATTTGTTTTGATGACAACATTCAAACAGCTACCAGGCCCACATTAAATTAGCTCATTAAATTATAAGCTGAATGTAGCTCTTCTTGATTTATACATTTTGTTTAGGGATATCAATCACATATCCAGGAATTGGAACAGCTTATTTAAAAATTCATTAAGTACTGCATAACCTGACCTAATTGGGCCTGTTTGGGGCCGGAGAGACATCCAGAAACAACTTCCAGTCTCAAGCACCTGTGACTCCATCATCCAACAGAACAGGTTACCTTGATAAACATATGTGAATCCTGTTTTTTTTTAAATGAAAAGGATGTCAAGAATATGATAGAACACTGGACTGACAAGTGCCCATTACAAAGGCTCAAAGCAACAATATTTTTTGGTGTGTTTTTTTTCAGCAGCACACTTCCAAGTTGCAGTATTGAAATACATTAAATCCAAGTTTTTTGTTTCCCAAAAACATAGGGAACAAAAAAACAATAGGGTTAATGAAAGGTTACCAAATCCATCAACACTTTGGGCAACATAAAAAATCTGTGGCATTCTGAAATTATTCAGGTACCTAAAGAACACTGTGAAACAGACTAAAATCCAGAACTTTTCCTCAAGGAAATACAAACTTAACTAGATCAGTCAGTTCTGACTAATTGCAACTATCTTTTATGAGTACAAAACAAGTGTTACGAAGAAAACCAAGAACCACCATTCTTTAATTATCTATTGAAACAACAATGTCAATGCCTTCCTTCAAAATACACAATTCTAGTGCTAACCATCTAAAAGCAGTGAAGCACATCTTAAGAGTGACTCTCATCCCAGGGCCCTATGAATAATGTGGGTTTTTAGAAAGCACAAATATTCAACCCACAAGTTGTAAATACACAGTGGTTTTCACAGAGTTTGAAGATGGATTGGATTTACCAATTCTATTATTTAAAAGCAGAAGTCTACATACACAGATTGAATATTCAAATGAGGCAAGGGGTTCCTTCCTCTTCTTAAACCACAGATGGGAGGTAGTTTTTAAATTTCCAGAATTGAAAAGGGATGTTTAGATGAATGAAGAGTTAAAGGCAGGCCCAGGTAAAAGAGCAGTTAAAGGCTTTTGAAGTGGGTGAGGAGGGAGCTCTTCCTCAGTGGCCACCTCTTATTCCTCCCCAACCTCCACATCACACAATGGTTTTGGCTGACAGATACAGAGCCCTTAAAATTTCCCCTTTGGAGACTCCACCCCAGTGAAGAGCAAGAGGTTTTACCAAGTACAACGCAAAATCAGCTCTTCAAAACAGGGCACTAGGAAACACATCCACAAGCAAAAGGAGAAAGCAAATTGGAGCAGCACAGTGCTGGAAGAACAATCCTTTCAGAGGAAGAGCCTGGAGAGATGTAAATAACGTGCACACCTGAGAGATGCACGAGTTTCACTGGGATAAATAACCAAACCAGTTTAACACAACCAGCACAAGCTGTTCCCAGAAAATCCCAAAAGCCTTATTTAGGTTTGACTGCATTCACCAAGTGAGACCCTTTGAGTCTACTTATCAAAGCCCTCACAGAGCTTTACATTTGTTTAGCTAAAAACTTGAGGAGGTTTACATTAAAAAACACAGTACAGAAATGAGACCTTGAGACAGGGTAATAGGAGCTGCCATGGTAGATGATCCAAAACCCAAAGATGTCCAACCAAATGGCATCAAATGCTTCAGAAAGTCACAGGGAATTATAATGGAGTAACTTGCTCCTGGGGCACTTTCTTCCAACCCCCTGATCTTCTGACACATTCAGATTCACAGTATTAGGAAATTTGTCATGTATTCAACTTAAGGCAATTGCTTCATAAAACACATATTTAATTATTTCTATGAAACTCAGTAAAAGCCTGTTTTGATGAGAGGATTTATTTATTATGACTTTCAAAAATCTATATTCTCCCCCAAATGCTAAAAACTCAGATTTTACTTTTGGTTTAACACATCTGGCAAGCTAAAAAAACAAGGTTCTGCACTTTGTGTCTTCACTGTTCATTCTGCATCTCCATCCTGTTATATTCTTAATATTTTCTTGATATGAAAACAATTTCTCTCAAATCACAAATGCAGAAAGTCTACTCCATGCTGCTTTCTACATCAGCAGAAGCAAAGACAAGAAGAGGTGTTAGCTGCTTCTAGGACAGTATTTAAAATTATAACCAAAAAAATGGGCATTTTGTTGTTTCATACTCAGAACAAAGAAAAACTCATTTTAATCTTTGACTCTTTGAGCATTTAATCTTACATTTATTTTTCTGATTATTTAAATGAAATATAATAGCAAAACTTACATATAAAACCTCACTACAGAGGGCGAGATGACACAGAAGACAAACATTGTGCTTTAAGTTCTGCAAAGACTCTAGCTGTTATATTTTGGAAATATTAGCCTGTATTCATCTGTGCTTGAGGATCACTCAAAATTTGGTTAATTTAAAAAAGTGTAATGAAATACACTAAAAAGCCCTCATTAAATAATCTATAATAATTTTTTTTAAATATTTCTTGTCTTTTGTATTTTATCTTTCCACAGCACAAAACAAGTCTTTTATAACACTCTGTTTACAATTGTCAGTCTATTGCAAGTAATTCTACTCCTAATTTGGGCTAAATGTGATATTCTCCCTTACATAAAATACTCCTAACTCTAATTTTCTTCTTTCACATTATAAACTTCTTATCCTAAAGGTTTAAAATCCACTTTTTATTTGATGTTCAAACAAAATAATGATGATAGAACTCCAAATGCTTCCTACAATGGAGAGAAAGAGTTTTTTTAAAAGAAAGGAAACAAAACCCAAAACTGAACAAATATTATCCAGAAAGAGAGAAAAAACAAATAATTAAATGATAAAGGAAAGCATTAGTGAGACAAAGCATCCATGAAAGGACTGAAAAAGTAAAAGTGAATTTCAAACTGCTTCCAAACCATAAATCTAAGTGACAAAGGAACACACTTTCACATGCAACAGTAAAGCAAAACAGGAGAAGTGCAAAGATTTATTACATCTTTTTGAGCACACAAATATTTCTTAAAATGAAACTAACTCACAAGGTTCTGCTACATGTATATATTTCAGTACTAACAATAAATGTTTTGAAATAATGCTCCTCTAATAACTTCCTTTTTTGAAAATACTCATTTGGGCTAATTTTCAACAGAACTGGCAATAATGCACTGGCAGGTGCAGACACATCCAAACATTTGCTCTGACCTGCTCATTCTGTGACTTTGGGAAACTGGATAAAAAGTAAGACCACACACAGACTTCTCTTGCAATCAGTTTACAACAATAAAAAGTAGAAAATTCCAGAATAAACAGCAGAAGTTTTAGTACAAAAACATCCTGTAAGTATTAGTCAAATACTGCAGCCAATGTGGATTAATACAACAAAGGTTTACTGAAACCAGCTGTATTAATCACCACCATTTCTTTCTGCCCCAAGACATCCAGACTGGATTCTGAGACTCCCAAGCAGAGGAACGTGGCTTCTGAACAGCTTTATGCAACTACCAAGTCTCACCTGTTACAAACAAGTCTGAGATGTGTATCCTAAACAAGAAATTCCATGAAACCTTCTGCAGAAAAACCAAGCACTCTAACCAGAAAGAGGCTTTTCACAAACAAGATCACCTTACTACACACACAGCTACTTTGAAACCATTACTTTCAGAGGTTACAAAAATTGACTGCTAGGAGTTTAAGTAATAAAAAATATTATTCCATTTAGATTTTTTAATTAATTCAGTAATATTTAAATAATAAAATTACTAATTGTGCCTCAGTAGTAAGAGAAGCAATCTCTACCTGTGTTATTTTTGGCAGGCTTTTCAAGGCAAAGGAATGAGTCAGCTTTTTCCTGTAGCTTATGTTATACTTGCTGGCATCTCCCCAGCTTTGCAAGTCTCAAAAGTATTTCCAAGTGCTAGACATGAAGTTACACCCACAAAGTTTATACAGAATGACAACATTTGTCCCCATCGTGGTTAAAATTTAACCAAAAACTGTAATTGAACTACAATGAAATGTCTTCTATGCATTCTGCTTTATTTCAGCTTGCTTTCTTTACAACAAATATACTTCATGAAAAGCTGCAAAACAATAGAATCGCTAATAAAGCAAAAAATTAACATTTCATCAAAAAATGCCACATGAATAGATTCACACAGATGATTCACTTCATCAGCAAAAGAGCACGCGTTGAAATATTTACAATTAGCACTCTAGATGTGGTTTCCCATTTCTCCCTACATCTTTGGTGGCTTCAGCAAATTTTTTCCTGTTACTCCTACAACATGCCTAAATGCACTAGGAAGCCTTTCAACAGTTAGATATACTTCTAAAATTCTGAGGAAAAAACCCCAAAACACTACATTTTGCACAGTTCCTTTCTTTTATATTGTCACTGCCTAATTCCCCAAACAAAGTGCAATGGAAATAAAAAATTCATAACTGAATGTACTTTCCTGGCATAGTGAAAGTAAAGAACAAGTACAGATTTCTAAGAAGCTTAAGGATCAGCAGTACCTGAGCTGACTCTAGTTGAGCAGGAATAAAGGAAAACAATCTCCTCTCAACAAGCCACTCAAAACTCATTCACATAGAAAACCCCTGAGCTATCTGCTACTTTGACACACATACAAGTACTTTGGTCTTACTCATTAATGTCACAACTTTGACATTAATGCTGCTTCACATTCTAAAATAAAGGAATGCTTATGCTTAATACCAAAACATCTTTTATTACTCCTTAAAACATTAATAGAGAGAAAGCAGAAGAGTCAGATAAAGTCTATGTTTTGATATGAATATTGGAAAATATCTATTCTGAACTCCCACAGTTTTACCCCTCTCCTCATTATTTTATGTAAATTTGAGTGGCAACACTAAAATGCAAAGTTTAGGGATAAGCTACCTCATGACAATATATTTTTTGTTCGGTCTTAAAAAAAAAAAAAAAGTGTTTTGGTTTTTTTTTTAATCATTCATTGTAACAACATACTAGCTCTTAGAAAGTACTACCAGGGAAGAAATTTCAGGACACAAAAAGCCATAGTAGGATCGCTAAAAGCTTAAGGTCCCTTCACTAAAAAGCTGTAATAACATGAAATATCAACAGTGTTCCAATGAACTCAACTGTAGTCAGCCAATTACCTAATCACTGTTCTATAATAAAGAAATAATTAATCAAGATTTAGCTTAGAAGTTTGGAAAGCAGAAAACCCCAAGATGAAGTATGTAACCTGCAAGTTGTCTCAGTATTTCTCCAAGAGCCTGTGCTGTACTGCTGGAGGGAGAGCAACCCAGGGCTTCCAAGACAGGCTAAGGAGAGTTCATTAAAATAAAACTAGAAATTGTTCAGATATTCAACAGTATTGTAAGTAAATCCATTTTTAAGACACTCTGCTTTGAAAGTCTCATGGCTCTAGATGGCTCCTAGCATTTGTGGTAAAATTTTTCACAAGTAAGGTTCACTTGCAAAATAGCCACAGCACTGGCACAGATGCTGGTTCTTAAATAATTTACTTAGTTTTTCTCCTACTCACACAGTCCCAGCGTGACTCAGTGACAGACTAAACACCTTTCAAACCCATGTTTATAAGATGTGTGCAACCAAGTTCAACTAGTCACAAGGTAATAAAATACAGATACCTCATACTAGCCAATTCACTATTAGCATATTCTAAAAACTTGTTTGGAAATTTGAATGTCTCAGGACAAATGAATGCTAAGCAATCTTTGTAGAAACTACCAATACAGAGGTAGAACATCTAAAAAAAGTATTTGTCAAAACTAAGGTAGGTGGGTGATGCATCCCTAGAGCTCCAGCAGTACTATCAGGCAGTACTGGGATCTCAGGTGCTGCTTTTTGCTTATCCTCAGAACACAAAATTCTCTGCTAAAAGAAACAGGAATCTTTTACCATGAACAGAAATCTAAATTTATTAGTCTTGTTGCTTGTTTGATCACTATACAAGAAAAACTTGAGGTTATTTCTTAAGTAACTAAAATTACTTAAGTAACTGAAAACCTAAATTATTTAAGTAACTAATTTCCATCTGTTATTTGAAAAGAAGAGACAGAATTTACATTTTACTTTACAAAGTTGCCAGCAAAGCTTCCCCTAAAAATCTTCTACACTCTTTTTCTGGTCAGAAAGTGAACTAAAATTTCATATACATCATCACAGCAACAAAATACAGCCATAGAACACATAATCACAACCCCTTTGTTACCCTCACATGAATAAAGCAGGATTTTAGGGGTTGTTTTGGGTTTTTTTTAAATGGATGAATGTGCATGCAACTATATGGAAAGCCATACCATGACTACAACTGCCTATAGATCTACACATTTTGTATAATCTTCCATGAAAAAAATACATTAAAAGGAAATGTTTTTTACCAAAGATTAAGGCATTTGAAAGTAAGTAAAAACAATGAATTTAATACTGTTTTTAAGAATCAGCAAGTCTTCTGTGCTACCATCCAGCTCCTTAAAATACACAGCATGCATCTGAGCTTACTCAAAGACATAGAAATGTCACTTTGAAAGCTGCAAAAAGCTGGAAATACAGAGAATGAAAAATACAACAATTTTTGCAAGCAGGGATCCCTAATTTAACAGAAAATACGTTAAAGACTTCCAAAGGGGATTTCTGTAGTCCTTGTACATTCACATATAATTCACATACAATTGTCTCCTACTAGGAGAGATTAGTGCTGCAGCTGAACACACAAAAAACCTGCAACTCCTGAATTTCCTGGAGAACAGGCACCGTGCCCATGGGATGCCTGCACCAGTGGGATGCCCATCCACCAACACTCCTTGGGATTATCTAATTCAGGGCTTCCTTCCCTCTGCTGGCAGCAGGGTTGTGGATGCTGGACAGGCTCCTCACTGTAGTAACAGTGAGTATAAACCTGCTGAGCTGACCAGAATATGTTCCACAGGACACCAAGATCCGCAAGAGACTGTCTTTCTAAAACAAAACTTTAAATGTTCCTAAAAAAAAAAAAAAAAAGAAGAAAAAAGGGGGATACAAACCTCTGCTTCCAGTAGGCAGATGTGACTGTTCATCTGACAACAGGAGAATGTTATTAATACACAGACAAGCCCATGTTCCTAACAGTGAAAATCCCTCAGATCTCATCCTAATGAGAGGAACATACCCTGAACTTCTTACTGGTCCCACCGTGAGTGCTGTCAAATATGTGCCATATTCAGTATGCAATTCTAAAGTAAAGAAAATAGCAGGTCAGCAGTACAAAATAAAAGGGCCAGTGTGATAAACACCATCACCATAAAGTGCAGCCCTGGTTCCCAGCCACTGAAACACAGCCTGCTTGCAATGCAACAGGAGAGCTGCTGAGCACATGACATCAACACACACTGAACACTGCCCCACATTTAAGGAAAAGAAAGGGCCCTGTGCCAAACTCAAATTAATCACCTAGTTTCTAGAGGCAGACTAATTCAAATCAATCAAAATAACATACAGAGAGAGACCACATCAAAGCTGTAGCAGAGCAAACCAGAGAGAAAGAAAGACAAAAGACAGTGTATCAGTCTTACCAGCCACTACTGAAAGTTGCTACACATTATAACAAAAGGATTGATACTGCTTAGAGCACAGTAAGAGATATAAATAACAGATTGTTGATAACTGTCAAGAGCCCATTTTTTGCCATTCCCACCTAAATGGGGACCTCCAAGAGAAATAAAATATTGCCAAGTACTACCCGATTTTTCTCAGCTCAATTTTTTTGTCAGTTCAGTTATTTTTTTCCAAAAGACATTACACAGATGTAAATACACATATACAAAATTGGTACCTATAGTAAAAAAAAAAATATATATCCTGTCTGACAAGTACTATTTTCCAAGAAGTTTACAAGCAAGATGCAAAAAAACCTCCATCTGTCTCAGTTATCCATTTAAAATTAAAAGTTCTAGTTGATAGTTGAAGTTTTATAAAAACAGATGCTCAAAATATACAATTTCTCCTTTCATGGTAGAGAATCACTTCTTGTCAGGTGGTTCCTGGAACCTGAGTATGACAGGAACTGCAAGTTATCCCATCTCCAGGTGCACTAAAATGCTAGTTTTACTGAAGTTATACTGTGCTTTGATCCTCTACCAGAATATAAAATAATCAAGCCAAGTATAGCAGGAAGGCAAAAAGGTAATTTTGAAAATAAATGGAGGGATATATATATATATAAAATCATTATACACACATTCACAAGTAAATTGAATATTGGACAATAAATGCTCCTCTCCCCCTGTAATTTTGATGAAATTTATTTTCTTCTTAAAGCAATGCTAAAAAGTACCTATATTACAATGTCTCTTAGAAAAGACATTAATTAAAAACAATTTTAAACCAGGGAACAGGAGTAACAACAGAAATGGCCATCCTGGAAAAAGCAGAAAGTTAAGTGTGGTGAATCCTGCTTTTCATTCAAAAAACCTGTTCTGATTACCAGTGCAGAATATAAAGTCATGCTGCATATGAAGGACTTGAAGTTTTCATTAAACCTGTGAAAGGAGTGCAGACCATTTCACTTACTTTCATGCACAGACTCAAGCACTGGATTTCAAGAGAGCAAAGATCTCTCACTGTGTAATAACTTCACATATACAAAGGTCCACACTGCATAAGGTCAAGTCACTAATGGGTGATTTTCCTTTAAATATGTACCATCATCAGAAACATTTCAACAGACACAGAGTTGGGATTTTCCAGACTTTTATTTCACTGTTTTTACACAAAGTTTTAAGATATATTTATCTGTCATTCTTACCTTCACATGCCAAAAGAAAAGGTCAGAGTCTAAATGGGCAAGCTATGAAACCATTCAACTTTACAACAGACAGAAATTCCTAACTTCTGCTTCCTCAGATGGTAAAAATTACTGTAAATTAACAGGGCTGAAAGAAATGACACTCAGGAAATAACATATCAGCAACCCTGGGAGGCTTGAGAGCTGGATCCATTTATAGCAGAATGCCTGAAGAGATCATTATATTATCTATGTTGATCTTCTGTATCTCACAGAACATCTGAAACATTTTGTCGCCCAGCCTATAATAAGCCCTGTAATTAGGCTACAGTGTTCTAACACAGAAAAACCCTAAGCTGCTCTATATGCAGCAGACCACCACAAAGGCCAAGTCATATGCAGCAGAGAGGAACTAATTATTGGCAAAATTAGGCTTCATGATCCCACCAAGCAATTTTTACACTGTTGCTGCAGATGAATTCCTCTGCAGCACTCTTGTGACCAATTTTATTTTGAGCACTTGAACAAAGCCAAGCAACCAAACATTTATGAAAGACAGCTTCCCATACTGCTTCAAGCAGCTACTGCAAAGCATATACAACTGCTTTGAACACTATAAAACATACACAACTCTGAGACATTTAAATCTAGTTTATTTAGTACCAAGCTCAAGATAAATTAAAGGTACTTTATATTGTATTAGAGTATCCCATATAGAGAATTAGAGAAGGAAGACTTCTAATTGGGGTAAGTAATCTTTTAAAGTAATCTTTTAAAGCTCAAAAATAGGAAGCTGATGTTTCAGATCTAAACTGAAAAGAAAAAGGAATTCTGTTTAACTCTTAACAAAAAACAAAAGTGACTATTAGAAAAACTAAACCAAGAAAAGAGAGCCTTACACTTAATCCAGGTTTAGCTTCATTTAAAGGTAAAACCAAATGTCCAAAAGATACAGAACATAATAACAGCAATAGGAAAGACACTGGTGACATTTTAACCCCCAATACTAAATTCTATCAAGACCAGGGGAAAAAAAAAGCAGGGCCAAAGTAAGCAGCAGGAATATTTCTTCAGTGCAAACACACAAAGTAATCCTTAGGAAAGCTTTCACAGAACACACAGTACTTGCAGCACAATGTAAGGAACTTGTTTTGTGAACTTAATAACCTCTGCTGTCTCTGTGCATTCTGATGTACTTCTCTGTAAACCCATGTCAGTACCTACTTCCCTGTTTCTGTTTGGGGTCCTTCTGCTTTCCAGCTCACCAGGGCTCCTTCTTTTGGTTGTTTTGGCTGAAGTCCCAGAGAAATAACAACGCCCTTGGGCTGAGTGTCAGAGAGTTCGAGAAGCAACAGGTGCCCAAGGGAATCTTCAGCCTGGGTCTTTAGACAGCCTCTGATAATGCACGACTTTTTCTCCCAAACAGGAACATGGAATTGAGATACAGACAGGCTGAGTGAAAAGCAGGAGTAAACAATCTCTTTGAGACAAGAACTTACTTAATTCATGTTTTTGGTTTTTCCCCCTTTTGCTGCAGGAGTGCCCCTGAACTTTGTTTGATGACATCCTAATGGGATTTGCTTAGCTTTCCACTTACTAGCCTGGGTGCCTCACAGAAGATTTCCTCATCAAACACTGACTTCTGATTTCACTTCCAACATCATAGAAGTAAAAGAATCAACTTTTAAAAGCTTCTGAATCACAATGCACAAAACAAAGAGAAATTAGAGAAAATAGAAATTGTGTTCTTCCCATTTACCTAACACTGGGGGCCAAAGAATGGCAGAGGAACCCTCACCAAAACCATCATTACTTCTTCTACTGTCTTCATGAACTATGAACCAAGTTCCTCAAGTTTGGTTTTCCTCAGAAATAAAAAAAAAAGTTTTGCCCTGAGTTGAATGACGTATTTAGTGGCAAACTAGAAAATTTCTTTAATTTTTTATCTCAGCTAAAAAAACCCCAAGACTTTTTGGTCTTGAATCTAAGGTATAAAAAAACCCAACACAAACAAACAAAAACCCAGCACACATGGATCATGCACTTTTAATTCCAAAACAAGAAATGCTGTATTTCTCATAAGTCATGAGTCTTTCCTCAAGATCTTTTGAAATGCTAAAAACCCTTGCCTAACAGAGATATTTGATTCTCTCTCACCCCAGGAACTCCTTTTCTTCAATCTTCTCTTCCTTCATTCTTCTATTTCTACCTCCTTGTTAGATTAGCAGGATTTGGCTTTCACTCCCATTCCCTTTTTTACAAGAAGGCTGTTTTTAATAAAAATGAGCCGGTGTCCTATTAATGACAGACCCTTAGGGCATCTCCTTCACTTACAGTCTCAATATTATTTTTTTTCTTCTACAACTTACCATTTCCCTTTCATAGACATTCCTCTCATTCATCTTCTGCCTAGTTTCAAAAACTATGTACCTTCCTCAAGTACCTCTTGCATTCCTAATTTTCCACCCTTTCTTACTTTCCCCCTATGCTTCTTTTAAGCTTGTCCATTTGGGTTATTACTTCTTTTCTCTCTGCATTCTAGTTCTGGATCATCTAGTAATCACTAAAAAAATTAAGTATTTAAAAGTATTCTCATAGCTTTAGAAATTTCACTTTGTTTTCTGCTCATTCTGGAATCTCGGAAGACTTATTTGTTCTGATCATTTTTCATGGCAGTTCCCTCATTCAACCCAACCTGTTGAGCATCTATTGCAATGCACACAATTTACAAATCCCCCAAAAACACATCCATGGATCTAATGGACTGTACTGGGGACTTCACAACCTGAACAGAATACATAAGGCTACTCCTTGCCTTCCAATAAACAACTGGATTTTCAAAAGAGCTCATGCCACGTCACTACAAACTACTATGACAAAAGATGTTTAAACTCCATCACTCAACACACATCAGCATTTTTCTGTTTGAAGCCACTGATGACAGACACTCCCTTTTGCTCACTGGCGTCTGACTCTTGCTTATACCTTGACATGTTGCAAAATAAAGATTCTGCGTTCATTTTAACACGTAGTTTCAAGTGTTGGCAGTTTGTACTGGTTTCTTTACAACAGGTTACAGTTGAAACTATATCCTTTTTGGAAAAATGCCAGTTTTGGAAATCTCATTTCTTTTTTTTTAAAAAAACTTTCTGATATTTTTGACTGGTCCAAAGGTCATTCATTTGGAAAACAAAATTAAAAAAATAAAAAATAAAATTTAAAAAAAAAGCACAAATTAATTGTTTTACAGTTTAAAGGAAGATCACTTGCTTTTTACTTAAGTTTGTTGTAGTTTACACTTCTAAACCTTAAGAAATTACATTAATAGTTTTTTATTCACTACTCCTACAAAGAGTCTTAAAAAACCTAAGACTATTTTGCTTGGTTTTATTGGTTTCCTCCTATTTGTCTGCACATTGAACCTTGTTGCAAAATCAATGAGAGGTTTTTTCGAGATGAGTGATTGTTGGGTTTTTCCTTTGTACTTAATGGTGTCTGGATAGCAACAAATCTAAATAAAGGTATGGCTTTAATCATCTGACTCAATTCTGCACAACCACCAACAAGAGGAGAGCAACAACCCTCATTTTAAATTAAAAGCACATTAAAATTTGAAAGAGTTGTTTTACCTTCTGTTTCTTCCACAGGAACCTAAATCCTCAAGAACCCATGTGTGTATACACAGATCTTCTAAAAATGCTATCCTTCATAATACTTCTTACAAAATGAAGCCAAAAGGAAACTAAACACAATATGAAATATGGCTTCAGAGGACAAGAAAGAGATGAAAAAAACCTGAAGATAATCAGGGCAGAGCAGGGTTTGTACAACTTGGCTGACTTGGAGATGAGGCTTTAACAGACCAGAAACAGTCTGCACATAACAACCTGTTTGTCCCAGCCATGAGACACCCCCAAATTTGAAATAAAGCTACCAGCTGTCTCAGCAAGACGCCAGGTCACTGTTACGTTGGGCTGATCTATGAAGTCATTTTCTTAGAATACTTACCACTAAATCCCAGTTATTTTGTTCAAGCAACGTTATAGCTTCATCAATATTTTCAATACCAGTACATGCCTAAAAATAAAAAGAAGAGGTAAACAGAATTAAAAGCATTGATTAAAATCAGGGTATTAATACTTATAATTCAATTAATTTCAGTAGGATGACAGAAAAGGTATAGGTTTTCCCTTTCTGTTACAAAAGGGTAATCCAGAAACCAGACGTTAAGTTTTAAACATAAAGCATTTAGACATAATTCCCTTTTCCACCAGAGGACTCTTGTGTAACCTTGAGCAAATCACCTAGGGAAGCAAGACCAAGTAGTTATTTGTAAAATTAGGACAATAGTGCTGTCCCCATAAAAGTGTTTTGAGAATTCTACCTTCAAAACTATGAAGCACTCATAATACTCTTTAAAAGGGAGCAAAACAAACCTTGAAGTTCTAGCCCTGTACTCTGGCTTTACCTAGTTCAAGAAATCTAACACAATAGCATTTCTGAGGTAGTGTTAACCCTCATAAAACCGCATTTTGAACTGCTCTTAATTCCAAACACAAGAGCACCTCTACTCAGTAAAAACTGAGATGCAGCAACCTGCTGCTTTTCTTGATACCCAGACCTTTCCAACTATTCAACTTCATCAGGCAGAGCACTGCTATTCATTCTGCCACATATTTGCTACCATTCACATTGAAGCATATCAGATAAATTCTACCAGAAGAGAAAAAAGGAAACAGTTAAGTTTCTCCCTGGAATTTATCTTTCATCCTAACCAAAGCTATGCTCTGTACTCAAACACACAAGAGGAGTTCAGACTTTTACAAGATCTGAAACATGATCGTGTTCCTCCTGCTCTACCACACAGTTATATAAAAGTGTGGTATATAAAACTGCATTAAAAAAAAATAAAAAACCCAAACCTTTTAACAGTAATAATACAGAGCTAGATAGCAACAGCAAACAGATCAGTCTTCCTGATTCCCTTTATGTCATAAGAGAACAAGGAGGCTAAGCAGACACTTTTTCCCTTCCAAGACATAAAAAGCCATCAGGTCACGTATTTCCTATGTTCTGACTTTTCTCCCAGTTTATAACCATGAAAACATAAAAAGAAGAAATCACAGAGAAATTCAAGGCAAATTCTCTCCTCCTAAATTCAACCCTGAAAAATTCCACACTTACAAAGCACTACATGCAGCATGTCAACACAAAATGGAGCAGTCTGAGGGACCACAAGATGAAATTATGGAGAATTTTGCCTGCAGAGGGAAGGCAGCAGTTTCTACTGCTACACAGTGCTCTCATGACCACACTGATCCTCTCAAGCAACAAGACAAAATTTCTCCCACTTCAGAGCATGCTGTGTTAATGCTGAATTTCACCCACTTCACATTGGGAGTGCTAAAAAAATACCACTTTGCTCTTCAGATGCATCATTTTTCCTTCTTTTCCATTACTTCTTGCAGTTATTTCTGAAGTTAAAAATGGGACAACACTTCAACAAAATCCCCAGCAAATGCTTATACATTTACATATACTTATGCCAGGTAGGTTTGAAGAGTACAGGGCTTGAGTTTGTCATTTCTGAAATCACAGGATGGTTCATACTACCATCAACCTGCCACTGGAACTGAGGTCAACAGATCTGCTGCAAAAATCCTGCTTTGAGAGAAAGCTCTGCAGAAGTGACAGTCTGAGATTCTGTTCACATTCAAGTGAAATACACTTAATCTGGGCATTACAGAAATAGTTACTATTTCTCATTTGTCAGCCCTGCAAAATCTGCATGATCTTTTCAAGAACTACCTTGTGTTCCACCCTACAGTAAGAACTTGACCAACAATGTGTTGTTTGCACCCCTGGGCTGTGCAGGTGAAGTTGAGGAGATGGTACCTACAATTCAGGATTTAACACTGGTTTTAGTCATCTCCTCTTTTTATCATTACTGCAGCTCTGCTGACTTGCCACTTGTCCTGTCCTAGCCCATACTAACTGCAGATCAATTCAGTTCACTTTGGCATACTCTCATTTTGAGATAAACTGAACAAAAGTAGCTTATCCTTCCGCCAGAGCACACAGTGGAAGGAGTTAACTCATCACAGTGAGGGCAGAGTAATTAAACAACTAATTCACCTGTGTGTCTGCATCCTTCCTGAATTATCTTTCTGGTGATTTACAATGTAAAACAGAAGCCTGCTCTTGGTCACTTAGCAATGTAGAGTCACTGCATAACAAGAACAGGTGTAAATACCAGCTGAAAATAAAAATCATCAGCATTCAGAATAGCCAAGACACCCTGTTTTGGTTAAAATATTTGCACCATTTTTACAGTCCTTTTTAATATTTTGTTTTGAGGATTTCTTAAACTAAGATTTCCCTTTCCAGATGGACCATTTTTGCTAATTGTCAATAAAGCAGAAAACAAACATTTCAGAATTGCAACAGGGAAAAGTGAGTGCTACTTATCAGTGTAACTATAAAGCAGACACTCCCAGATCTTCCTCAACACAATGTTGATGTCAGAGTTGCAGCAAATTAAGATTATTTAGAATCTTATTACATTTCACAATTTCAACATTCAAACACTACATACTACAACACACAAATCCTTGTATCAAGTCAGAAGCCATCAGTGAGACCAAAAACCCCCAGCAACCAAAAATTAAAGCTGCTTCCTCGTACCTGCATCATGTCATGCAAGCTAAATTACAGAAAATCATCTGCTTTGCATGTCTTTGATTTTCCCTACGAAATTAAGCACACAAGACAGGCAGTCCCTCACTGGCAAGCATGACGTGACGTCAAGGGCTCTGTAGTGACAGATGAGTCCCAGAACAACCTGGTCTGCTCCTGCCTTTGTTTTCTTTAGGGAAACACACATAGGAAACCAGCAGGTTCTGTGAGCAACAGAATTAGCAAAGTCTGGTTCCTCATGGGTTTGTGTCTCATCCCTAATTGCAAGGGCTGATTTAAGCTTTTCCTGTGGCTGGAATATTTATAAGAGCTTTTTTTAATGGACTACTTCCCATATTACCTGGCTATATTTTCATTACATTTGGAATAGTTTCATTGGTACATGCCCAAGGGACACCTGGCACCTTAGACTTCTATGCCTCACTTATCTAGAAAGGCAGACTAGAATTCGCAGGGTTTAATTATTTACAGTACATAAAGATTTTCTTCCTCGTGTTTATTCCTTTTATTCTACCCAAGCAAGAGAGAAACAAACAAAAATTTAATAGGAGAAAGTTAAATTTGTTCAGAAACAGAAGTGAAAAAAAAAATTTCAAAATGTAGCATAGCAGATGAGCTCTAAAGATGCAAAAATACATCTTTGTTACTGAGGAAGTAAAGTGAAGGGCTGAGGAGACTTTTTTTATTATTCACAGATTTTTATTCAGCTTTATTTTCATGAGACACCTGCTTAACAGAAGGCATTAAATATTTTAAAAGAAAATTCCTACCTGAATACTACTAAATCTTGTTTCAGTGAACAACCAGCACATCCTCTAAGTCATCAAAAGATGAAAGAAACAAACCACCATAGAAGAGGTAAAACCTTGAAGGCTCACTGATTTGTGAGCCTTTACACATCAGAAAGGAACCAAAGAATTTTTTTTTTGGAAGACAAAGGAAAAGAAAAGGTAGAACAAGTTCCTCCTCCTCTCTGCATTTCCTGTAAATCTAGGGTATCATTTTCAGCCTTCACAGCAACTCCAGAGACTCTGCAGCCACTTCTATGCTTTTCCAGACCACACAAGAGGAAAACGAACGTGAAGATGAGAAAACTATTGTGTGCTGAATACATAATCAGATTCTGAAGGTAAAGTTACTGAATGTTAGAACAACTTTCTTAGCATTCTGTTTTTTCAGGGTTGTAAGTGTTTCCACCAGGCAGACTGAATTTTCCACATAATAAAATTTCAGAGTGTTCTCCAAATTTTTTTTCCAGGTAGCTTCATATCCCCCCAGTGATGGAGATCTTACCCTTGGAATGTTTCACACGGAACCATTAGGGGTCCTATCCTTGCACAGTAACATTAACCTTAATGAAAGAAACAACGTAGTTACTGAGGAATCAATTCAATGGGAAAGAAGTTGTGAGGCAGACAGACTCCAAGGCATTTGAGAAAAACCTAGGAGGTGCTTCCAGAAAGCTGTAATGCAGGATGACAGACCGGCTCTGCTAAATCCCCTGCAGGGTGGTCTGTCTCCAGCAGCTGTAACAGCTGGATCTGGATCTTGAGACCCTCTGTGACACCCCACCCCAAGAGCACAGGCTCCAGCCCACCTCCACAGCCCAGGGAAGCAGCTGCCTTCCCCATCTGGCAGCAGCTGCGGCCCCAGCACCTGCTGCAGGGATCCAGGCAGTTGTTCCATGGCAGAGCTGGAAGGGCCAACTGCTGCTGGCAGCACAGAGCAGGGCTGTTCCTGCAGCACAGGCTGCGAGAGCAGCACGCAGCTGCTGACACTCACACAGCCAGGCCACTGCTGCAGCTGCTGCACAGGAGCCCGCAGCAAATGCCATTTGGCAGCAAGGCAGGATGTCCCTCACCTGTGGCACCACTCCCCTTCTGGCCAAGGCAAAATGAGGCAGGCAAAGTATCCAAAAGGCCACATTTGGCCTAACAGCAGTAGCTGGATATGGAGGATTAAGTCTCAACATTCCTTTTGAACAATTCCGTATTTCCTTTGGCTACTAACAGTAGCTGTATTTTCTCCAAAAAGGGGCCATCTCTAAGCTAAACCTAACTAGGCCTAGAACATTTTGTACAACAGGCTCAGGACCATTAAAAGACAGACAGTTGTGAATTACACTGGGTACCACTCGCTCCTGTAACAGTCTGACAAAAAAAAAAAAAAAACCTGTAGCTCAGTCCATCATTTCCATGTTTATCCAAAGCTACAACACCCAAAGAAACAACTGCATGAAGGCACCAAAAGATTCAACAGGATTACCTAGGAAGAAAAGGTTTTACCCTCCGGGATCTTCCACAATAGCTCAGGAAGTCAGCATTAACACACCTGCAAGTGCACAGACAGCATCCTAGGAAGAGCTTACTTTTGAAAGCACCAAATAAATTTTTATCACTACATAGAGCACAGCATCTAGAGTTAACTCTATTCCATAAAGATATATGAGGTTTTCAAGAGACATAAGAAATGCTGGCCAAGAATATATATTGTTAAAAATCAATTCACTATCCCTTGGGTAACTTACTCTTCAACAGTTGAGAGAGACTAAGAGCATGGAAAACTCTTTGAGTCCAGGCCACAGACATGCTCAGAAGGACAGCTGAATTACCCAGATCAGCAGCTTAGAAACAACAAACCACTCAGAGCTGTTCTGAATAGCATTTGAGATACAGCAAATGATATTACTTATCTCCTTGCATATCTCCTCCTGTAATAGAAACAAGATTTACCTTACTGTTTTATTCACCTCTTCAATTACAATCAGACAGTTCACACACACCCTTCAAGTCCCTGCCAGGTTTTGCATATCTCCAAAGACAGGGAGTCTAGAGCCTCTCTGGGCAGTTTGTTCCAGTGCTTTACCACCTTCACTGAGAATTGTTTTTCCTTATGTTTAATTATCATTTCCCAAGCTGTAACCTATATCCACCGCCTCTCACCGTCAGACTCCAGCTCCAAGAGAAATTTGATTCTGTATTGTCTGTTATCACCCATTGTACAACTGAGACAGCAACAAGATCCTCCTGTAGCCTTCTCTCCCAGGCTACACAAAGCCAGCTCCCTTAACATCACCTTTCACACAAAAATGCTCCAGAGCCTCCTCCCTTGCTAGGTAACCCTTCACTGGACTTGCTCTGTTTTGTCAGTGGAGTGACACAGTACTCCTGGCAGCAGTGCTCTCACCTGGACAATAAGAACAGCCTCCCTCAGACTCCTAGCACACTGGTGCAACCCACTATGTACCTATTACTACTTCTAGAAAAATCCTTAATTCCCTTTCCAAGCACTCCTAACAAAAATCGGGTTTCTGGATGCAAGATTTTTAAACAATCCAGTCCTGAGTTTCCTCCTTCTAGAGTCAAACATACTACTTGGCTTCCTTTTCACATCCATTATAAGGAGAATGGCTCAGTAAGCAAGGATAATTATCAGGTCTATAAAGAACCAAGGCTAGCTCCAGATTGTATCTGCTAGAAATCCACTCAAACCCAGAAAGATTTAGGACACTAATTCACCCATGACATTAATAAGTCAAATAATTTTCTTTAAATTCACACATACACTGTTACAATGGTGATTACTTCAAAGCTACTGAAACAAAGTGTAACACTTCCCCCAAAACAGGTGAAGTTAAGCCAATACACTCAGCCAAGCAAGTAAAGGCTTTAGTACCATAATAACAGATTTAAGATGCCTGTGTAACTCCCTTCTGGGCTATCAAGAGATGCAGCGCATTCAGACACAACTGAGATTTTCTGGTACCTCAGTTCTTCTCATCCCAAAGTCCCACCTGTCTCAGGATCACCTCTACAGACCTCATCAGCTACACCCCTCTGTGCCACCCCTGCTCATTCTAACCTTGCAACAACTCTAACAGTGTATCGAGACTGTTCTTAATATGAGTCATCCGTGGTTATTAAATTAACTTTTACTTCTGTTTCAGACAAACACTTAAAAAACAACATCCAGGCATATCGACCAAGACACAGACTGAAAGGTCACCTACTGCAAGAATCTAGCTGAAGAGATAAGAATGCTTTTCTGTTTTTATGTAACTCAGAAGACCATCTGGTAAAAATTAAGCAGATTCACCAGCTGTTCGTTTAGCAAAAACAAGCTAATTTACTTACCAGCATCAGAAATCAAGAAAGGGTTTTAGGCAAATATGCCAGGATAAAGTTTGCCCAACGCATTTCAACTCCCACACCCAACTATTTACAAGTTTCATCATTTTACTATTTGAGCATCCCCTTAAGCAAAGTGAGGGAGGAAGGGAAGGGGGGGAGAAGAAAAAATAATATTTCTGAAGGTCACAGAAGACATTTCAACCTATAGCTACAAAGCAGACAGGAGTGAACTTTGCCCACACTCTGACATGACTGCAAGCCTTCCAAACAAAGCAAGCTGGGGACAAAGTCTAAACTGGTAGCATGAAGCTCTAACCACTTCTCAGCAGAACTAACTAACTCAGCACCACACTAACCACTTTCAAATGGATTCCAGCAGACTGAACTCTCTCAAGACTGTGGAGCAAATTCTGATTCCAGAATACCACGAAGGCAGATCCCTAGGAAGCTCATGAGCTGAGCCAAGACATGAACTCAAGCCTCCCAAGCCCCATGCTAACACTCCAGTGTTTAAGCCACACACGTTACATACAAAGAGAAGTGGTCAAACTGAATTAAAAAACAAACCAAAAGTCAGTACCCATTAATTAGTACTCTATGCTACCAAACCCATTTGTCTTTCCTGAGTACTGAAGACAGTTCTTACCCAACAAAAATGTTTTAGTTTGGATTATACCAAAGTTTCTGTGTTTGTTTAATACTTTTATTAAGTGTGTCAATGAAGGCAAAACCCCAAGGTTTCCTGAATCATTCTGCCTTTAGAGTATCACATTAGAAAAACTGACAGAAAAAAAAAAAACAATAATTGTATGGGTCAAATGTGTGCTGCACATTTGCACTCATCTCCTTTCTCCTCTGTCTCAAAAGCAGCAGAACTTTAAAAACAACTCAAGAATAAATAAAAACCACTTTCTAGATAAGCACACAAAGGAAGAGTATTAATCCATACAAAGAATATTTTAGTCAGCATCCCACAGATACTCTTCTTAATTTCTTGTGAAGAACAGGCCAGCAAGGAACAGACATATTCTTCAAAACCTGGAAAAGGTACTGGCATGGTTTAACTCCAACCAGCAGCCAAGCTCCATGGAACTCCTCACCCACTGCCCCAGCATTGGGACTAGGGAGAGAATCAGAAGGGTAAAAGCTGGAAAACTCACAGTTTGAGGCAAAGACAGCTTAATAGGTAAAGCAAAAGCCCTACACCCATACAAAAACCCATACACCCATACAAGCAAAGCGAAACAAATAAAGAATTCCCTGCTTCCCATGGGCAGGCAGGTGCTCAGCCACCTCCAGGACAACAGGGCCCCACCACATGTAGTGGTGGCTACTTGGGAAGACAAACACCATCACTGTGAAGATCCTCTCTTCCTCCTTCCCCCCCCCACTTTATATACCAAACATGATATCATACGGTTTGGAAAATCTCTTTGGCCAGTTTGGGTCCCCTGTCCCAACTGTGTCTCCTCCCAATTTCCTGTGCACCCTCAGCCCCTTCCCAGTGCAGCACAAGAAGCAGAAAAGGCCTTGGCTCTGCACAAACCCTGCTCAGCAATAACAAAAACATCTCCTTATTATCAACTCTGTGTTCAGCACAAATCCAAAGCAGAGCCCCGTAAGAGCCACTGGGAAGAAAATTAACTCCACCCCAGCCAAAACCAACAGGCATCCAGAGCAGGGAAACAGAAGCACGTTCAAACTCCGAGCACAGGTCATACCAATAGCACACGCCAACAAAGGCTGAAAAGAAAAAAAAAAACAAATGAAAAACAGTTTTCTAAAGATACTAAAATTGTATAAGCTTTTAAAAGCATCAGGACAAGAAAGGATGACAGTGGGAGCAAAGGAGAAAATGGTAGAGAAGAATTCAAAGAAGGCAAGGGCATATCAGAAAAGCTGTGAATGAATTCTGTGCACTGATACCCACTGCTGAGGAACTTTGGGACCATCCTGCAATACAGCTGATCTGTACAGAAAACACTCTCATCCTAAAATGTCAGCAGAGACAAAGAACAAACCACTAGATTTGTGAGAGTCTCCAAAACTTTAAAGGAATTTAAATACAAGTTTTTCACAACAAACTCCTCTTTAAATCAGTCTTGATGAAAGGTGAAATCAACAGTCCATTCCCACAGTGCTAGCATGAATTTTTTGTGGTGCAAACCAGAAAGGGTTAAGATTTCTACAGTTCAAATTTGTCTTCTGTACTAATAAGAAACAGCAGAAATTCCAATAAAGTATATAGAATAGGCTTAGTATGTACATATATACAACACACCGAGGAAAAGTAAACACAGCTTCTATAGAGCAAACTCACATATCCCAAAACTACTCAAATGTCTCTCAAGAACTCAGTCACTTGAAGAACATAAGACTAACTCAAGCTGACACAGTTTATTTCCAAAGTTTTGCAATAAACCCCATCATCAAGCTTTCAAAATGCTGACTTCCAGAAACCAGGATGGGGCAAATCCATTCACATTCTCTCAGATTTTTCCTAAGGAGCAGCCACTGCTGTAGAAGAGACATTAGGCCAGCTGGGTCTTCGATCTGAGCTGATATGGCACCTTTGGTATTTGCTCACACAAACAACCTGACCTTTAACAAAAAAAAAAAAATTATAGAAGTGACTCAGTTCCAATGTTCTTGTCTTTACAAATTGTTTCCTGCTATAGATAAAATATGAAACCTATATAAAATAACCCAAGGGCTAACGTACTCTGTTCTAGTTTCAAAATGTCTCTTAAGAATTTCAGCTTTAATGAATTATCTTTTGAAAGCATTACCTACTGCTGTGGAACAAAGACCTGCTCAACCAGTCAGACATAGAGGACCAGTAGATGACTATTTCGATAGACCAAACAACATGTCATGCATACATGTGGGCTTTGATTTCCTCTTTGAGCAGTTTCTTTTTACAATTGCACATTAACTAGTCAACTCTAAAAAATGGGCTTAATTAGTAGGTATCAATCCAGCCAGTAAGCATGTCATTTCCTTTCATTCAAATAATGAGGGACGAGTAAAATGTTAGGTACTTCCCCAGGCCTTTTATTCTAGTTCCTACAGTAGTTAAAAGAAAGGACTCATCTAATGGCTGCCCCACGTATGCACAAATTTATTCACTGACTAGAAAAATATGAAATCCTATCAAAGATATGCCATGTAGTTCCTTTAAAAAGCTACCTTTTGCTTCTGGTATGGAAGTGTGTGAAAACTAGGCTTGAAATGGTAACTGAAGCATAAGAACAGTCCAAATACAGAGGAACACTCCACCCTTTCAGGCTTTCTAGCTCCAAGACAACATTCTCAAGATGGGAGACTCTCGAGGCCTCTTGAGACATGTAGCAAATGAGCTCAAATGTTCACCCTCTCTCACACCTCCTTCCACACAAAAATATCAACTCAGCAAGTGTAAAGTTTACCATAAATGATCCTTGATTACCAAGATATATTTATTAGCCATGTGGTATTTTCAATATGACCAATAATTTTCACAGTATCTTTCAATGAAAGCCCATTCCTAGCCTTTGGGAGTTCATATAACTAATAATTTCAATATTATAATTAGTATTGGTTGTCATGGCATTTGAGAAAGGATCCTACAGCTACCACCTCTCAATCTGTTTGAGTGACCTACTAACCCAAATACCTATATGAATGGGCTGATAGAAATGGTGACATGATTACTATGCTGTGAAGAGTCTTTTCACGGTAATTGAATGAAAAAACCAGAATAAACTTCTTTCTAAAGACAAACTGGTACTCCAGTGATAAATTACTTAGGTTCCTACAGCAGGTGTGTAATGCACACAAATCATAGTCATAGTAGCCTCCTTATTCTCCATAAATGTCAGTTAGTATTTCTAATTAGCTATCTGCCCTTACATCAGAGAAATTAACTGGCTTTTCCATGAAGAGCTATCAATGGGAATATCCAAGTTATGCTTCTAAAAGGACACCACACTTGGAGTCAAACCTCTTATTTGTGACTCTGGAACCCACTTCACCTTCAGTTTAAAGGCCAGTAAATCAAATTAGCCTTCTTCTGATGAACCTGAACTTTGGGATGACAGCTGAGCCTAAAAATATCTAAAGAAATGAAACTCCAAAAACCCACAAAGAATAAATTACTAGAAGTGATGGCAGAAGTGACTGGCAGCAGACAATGAAAATGGCAATAACCAAGACAGAACACATTAAGCTTGCAGTATGTTTTTATCATGTCTCTCAGCCCTAAGGCCATTTATAGCAAACAAGCCAAAGAGGTCCAACTACCAGTACCAAAGGTATTACTGACTGTGTAATGCACAAAATTATAATGTGATAAAATCCAACAAGGATTAAAAGGAATTCTAATCAAAATGCAAATTAAGAGGCCTCACAAGTATGAGCTTCAACATCCTACAGTGTCCTAAAGGCCTCTTTTTCACACTGAAAAACAGTCCTGTTATCTATTTTAAAATTTAACTAAAGATACAGTAACCTATATCCACTAAAACAGGTCAGGTGAAGCAGTGCTGAGCATCTGGGCACCTGACGATTAGAAACCCAGCTGAGCCCACTTTTAAGTAAAGATACCCAGTAGGAGGGTATGATTAAACAAACCTGTCTATCCCAAACCCTGATTTCCAATCTCTAGAGTACTGGATTTCTTTCCAGCTACTGTGGAGAGAGCTGCAGAGCTTAGTTCAACACCCATGGCACACTACATTCTACAGAGAGGCCACACAAGAAGGTTTGGTTTGAGTTAGACTGAGGTTTAAGCTCAGACAGACCTGAACAAATGTACACCCAGATATTTTGGGAGACCTTCTGATGAAAATGTAGGCCTCCAAGAACTTTAAATCTTTGGAAAGTGTCTTCCAGCTTATGTTTAAACTTTGACTGGAACTCTCTTAGCAACTACCTTTTGTTGAGGACCTTGTTCCAAATTCCCAAGCACTCCGCTGAAAGCCTGCAAAGAAAGCAAGAACAGCTCCTTCTGCCCCAGTACCTTAATGACAAAACATGTCTCTTTCTTTCAGAAATCAATATTAAGGACATCAACTCTGAGATTTGTTCAGAACCCACAGTGAGTGCTTTATCCTTATAGAAATGTTTGAAACACTTTCCAGCCCCCACCCTAAGTCACAGTCCAGGGCCAGAATCAAGGTTACTGACTTGAAGTTATTCCTGTATCTGCCTACCTTTTCCACCCATCAAATCTTTATACTGGCGATAACTTAAAATGGCAGAAAACCTGAGCCACCATGCCAACAAACACAGGAGAGAGCAAAGCTCACTTACTGCCCTTAAAAAAAAAAAAAACTAATGTAAATTCTGCACAACAGACTGTTGGACAGTGAAAACTGACAACTGAGATAATCTTCCACAGGGCTGAAGCAGATTAAAAAAAAAAAAAAAAAAGCCAAAAACTTTATCTTGTCAGTTATTTAACAGCACTGTGTTAACCTCCAGGTAAAAAGACTCTCCAGTTTCTTTAATTTTCACCATTCCAGAAGGAAACAAGTAGATTGAATTACAATTAAATATTTAAAAACAAACAAAACAAAAAATAATAAACTGATGTATCACCATCATGGTCAATTTTATAATTTAAAAACACAGTCATTCAGCATGCTTTCTCACTTTGCTGCAACTGATGGCAATGAGGTTCTTCCTTCCCAATTCCCCCTTGCTCCTCCCACAAACCTGTTTTTATGAAAGATAAAATTGACACAGAAGTCGAATTTCGAAAAAAAAAGGACATTTTTATAATTTTTATACACAACTGTGTGAATCACACAAAAGTAGTCCATTATCCAGTTTAAAAAAAATTGAAAAAGGAAAACAAAAAAAGCACATACCTTGGTTTCACAACGAACACAGATGAAAGAGGGGAGAAGAGAACTACTAGAAATCCGTTGTTTCAATGAAAGCAAGGATTTTTGAGTTCTGTCATTTCGCTCTGAAATCCTCCCACCCCGACCAAATCCTGAGCTACTTATTTATTTGGTCAATGAAAAATGTGAATTCTTGGAAAAATTTCCTCCTGAAGCTCCAATGTGCCAGATATCCTTGTAATATATGGACACACAGGAACTGTCAACTCCCACAATACTGCAACCCTCAGGCCCACTCCACATTTAGGATTGTTGTGAGGACAAGCACTCAGCATGAAGAAAGTGATCCTATAGGTGGACATAACTTATGAGGACAAAAATATATTCTTGCAATTTTATTTCCAATCTTAAGTGAAGCTGTAAAATCAAAGTGATAATGTGCAAAAACATCAATATCTGATATTTCTGCCAATATTCAAAGTTAAACTTTGGGAATGAAGACCAATCTATGTCAATTAAATGAAGCTCTGTGCAACTAAATTTTACAATTTAAAAAGAAAAAAAAACCCAACTGTTTTCTTTATAGTGAAAAGTAGACCCCAAACGTCAAGAGATCATGAGCACCTGAGTATCCCACTGAAGATGGAAGAACACTTTGCAGTTAAACACAACAAACAGCAGAAGAACAGTTGCTAAAAAATTGGTAGAGATGATATGCCCTTATTTCCCCCAGTATGTGAAGTATGTTGCAGCATCACTCTTAACAATTCACATGCAGCTACCCTTTTGAAGAATTTATGCTACTAACACAAGCTGCTGTGTTTTTTCCTATGGAGTTTTTCCTTTATGCCAATGACACTTTGTGGAGAAATTCTGAATTGCATTTAGTAAAAAAGCTAAAACTTGTTTGTGTGCTGAACTCCACATCAGCTACTTCCACTGAAAACAATCAGACTAGTCATGCACAAAGCAAAGCTTCTGCATAATCTTTCCTAAGTGTGGGCCTAAGAAGGAAAAGTTAGGCAGGTTGCTTATACAGCCCACATTCATCAATACGTATTTTGTGCTCCCTGGGTAGCACACAGTAGCCTCATTAAAAAGGAGAGGAAAAGAAAATAATTATAAACCACACAGAACAGGCTTAAATTGTTTTGAGACATTAAGCAAAAATATTTTAGTAGATCACTCACTGTGTCTTACTCTATACTTAAAATATTTCATAAAATTCCATGGGTTTATGCATATATATTTATATATATGCAAAATACTTTTAAAAAAGTAATTCTCTTTAGTCCCTCCAAACACAAAAGTAACCTGTTACTACAATCAAAGCTAAAAAGAAAAAAACAAATGCAATAGGAGTTCCTGCTCTATCTGAAACCCAAGGCAAAATCCCTAATAACTCTGGAAGACACACAATAAATCCATGAAAGCTTCACAAAAGCATCAAGTATCAGCACAATTATGATTTCATTAATTTATTTTTTTAATGGAGAGAGAAAACCCTTCCAACTTTCACAAGTTTAAAGACCACTACTCTATCCCCCTTAAACAATACTTGGGAAAGGTGAGGGTGAAATGGTGATGGAAGTTTCCCTCTCAATTTAATTCACCAAAGACTAGCTGAACTAAACTACAAAGACCTGCTTTTGAAATTCCCACTGTGTGCAACATTCTTCAACAAGACACCTCATATAAACATAGAAGATGGCAGCAGAATTCTGAGAAACATATTTATTAATTAAAAGGTACAGAAAATATAGAAGGGAAAATCAAGCAGAATTACTTTGCACATAATGTTTTATTCTCCATTTTAAGTTCTTAGTGAATAAGTTGCAGATTCCACCAAGTATTTAAAAGACCCAAAAACCTTTACTGTTTTGTAACAGTCTAAAGATACAAGGCCTAATAATGACGGACATTGTCCTTTACTAATCTGAAGCTTTAGCAGCATGACAATTAACAGTTCAGTACTTCAAAATCAGGTAGACACTTGATGTTATCTTTAAAAGAAATACAATGAAAGAGAAAAACAAAGCTGTCTGCTGAAATACAAGAGGAAAATGTTTGGGTTCTTTCTAAGTAAGGATTGGCATATGATAAAATATTTCCTGTTTCCTAGGTTCAGACACATTATGTCATCAACCCGTGATCTAAAACTGGTTTGTGTGACTCCACCACCCACCTGCAAGTTTGCAATGATACTTACTTGTCTTCATGGTACCAAACACTGCAGTTGCTCATACTCTTATTAATGGTTTCAAAATCCAAGCACAACAATACTGCAAAATAGCATAGAACACCTGGAAAGTGTAAATCTAAATTGAAAATTCTATTAAATGAATATTCTTACGTTCACCAGTCAGTAATTTCATCATCTGGGATTCCTGATTGTAAGTTCAGGAAATAATGTAGGATCCCATAAGGATCTGTTCCCAATGGTATGAATGCAGAATTGGGGTCCCAGTTTCCTTTCACATAGTGTGTTGTTCCTGGAAAAACTCCTTTGTGAAACCCCAGCTCTAAAATTGGGATATCATCTCCTATATACATAAAAGTATCTCCAAGCACAACAAAGTAGTTCAATATAGTAACATTTGGTAAGCATTTTAATGAATACAGGTATAAGATATTGGGGTACAGAAGGGAATGACAGTTCCCTGTTATCAGCTGGGAACTCCATTAGTTACAGCAGTGAGACACCAGGTACCTTTTGCAAAAGGGGAATTACTTAATTACATAATACACAGGAATTGCTGTGCATGCTACAGTCACCCTACCTGTAGCTCCAAAGAAACACACACAGAGTGAACTGGAGGGATTACCATTTTTTTCTTTTTAACTAAATGAAACAGTTTCACTGCTAACAGCTGGAAAACAATCTTTTAAGAAGCTGAACATACAGATGGCAGTTTTACAAATCAATCCAAAAATATCCAGGTGCCTATTCATTTAAGAACCACCACTGCAAATGCACAGAGCTTAAAAAAACCCCTGAGGGATTAAAAAGCAAATTTTTAAAAAGTATATTCAAATATTATCTGATTCTCTTCCCAGATATGTTTGGCTCTCCCCACTAATCCAAACACAGGTATCCTTCACTCTTTTACTTGGTCTTAAAAAACAATATAAAAACAAGCAATATTAAGAAGTAATATACACTCCTAAACACACCACTTTTACTTACAGAAAGACTTTATTCTGGGGATAAGATTTGGAAGTCTGAAGTTAAGTTACAACCCTTTTGTAGAGAGAAAGAAAGGTAACAGACAACTCTGAAGAACATATTCCTCCCTTCTACACAAACACGCTGTTGTTTGGAATGGGGTGGGAAGAGTTTTACCGTCATCACAACAGTCATAGGCTGAGGCAACCATGAAGTTTAGTGTTGATGCTGGAATGGAAACACCTCTGTTCAGCACTAATCTGTAGCACCAGAAAGTGATTCACTACAAACACAGTGACAAATCATGTGGACTGGTGAGTTTTGTATCCTCCCTGGCATTTGCCTCTTCCAAGTGAGCTGCCTCACAGCTGTCCCAGGGCCTGGGTGATTGCAGAGGATAGGAACAAGCAAAGTGGATGAAAAAGCTTTTTTTTATTTAATTATAAACTGAAACTCTCTAAGTTAAAGAAGACATTTTGTTCACGCACCTTGAGAGAAGAGGGCACACACTCCCCATTTCTGACAAACAAAAAAAGAAGGAAAGCGAGAGCGGAGGCTTCAGAGGGTGGGCTTCACACCCACCACCCCAGACCTCCCCACAAAGAACAAGCAGCACAGCAACGAGGAGAAAGAGAAAAGCAGCGAGAGGCCACGGCTGTGTGGCGGCGGCTCGAAATTTACCTGGAAATCAGCCAATATCATTTCTCGGTCCATGTTGGACGCCATTGCAGCCAGCTGCGTCCCGGCTCTGCTCGGACCCGCGCACCTGGAGCCGCTGCCGCGGGGAGGACGGGGCAGGGTGGGAGCTCAGGAGCTCATGGAGGCGCCGCGCCGCGCTCGGGCTCCCGCGGCGCCCCCGGGCTGCCCCTCCCGGGGCCAAGGAGGGGAGGAGGCAGGAGAGCGGCGGGCCGGGCGCGGGGCCGGGAGCGGGCAGCGCTGCCTCAGCCGCTGGCCCGGGAAGGAGGAGGAGGAGGAGGAGAAGAAGGAGGAGGAGGAGGAGGAGGCAGCGCCGCTCCCCGCCTGCCTCCACAGCGCCTGTGTCGCACATTTTGCCTGTCATTGAGGTCGCAAAGAGGCGCTTTGCGGCCGCCACGTGACCGCCCGCCTGTCAAGCGCTCCCGGAGCCGGGGGCGGGACCGAGCCGAGCCGGGACCCGGGGCCGAACCGCGCCCGAGCGGCACCGGAGCGGAGCGGCGAGCCCCGGCCCGCGCCCTGCCGGTCCCCCTGTGTCCGGGGGCAGACACATCCTCGCGTCCCGTCCCGGGGCTTGGCGGCTCCCCGGGCCCGGCGGCGCTGCGGGCTGTCCCGGCTGGGCTCCGCCGCCGGCCGCGGCCTAACGGGGATGTGGGGATGTGGCTGGGGCCGTCCCCGGGCGCTGCGGGGAAACGCGGGCCGGTGCAGCTGCCGGGCGGAGAGCGGCCCTGCCTCTCTGTGCGGGAGAGAGCCATCCATCCATCCATCCATCCATCCATCCATCCATCCATCCATCCATCCATCCCTCCCTTCCTCCTGTCCCTGCCTCTCTCCCTCCATCCCCGGCGGTTTTGGTGACTGCAGCGGCTCGACCCCGGCGCGGTTCGCGTCCCCTCCGATCTCCCGTGACCCGGTGCCCGCACGGCGCGCACCGCCCGGCGCTCGGGGGAGCGGCGACTTCTCCCCGGTTCCGACTCGGCTCAAAAGAAGGAAATGCATTTTTCACAGGTTTTTCTGAGCCAACACACCGTGATCTGCACAGCGGCCCTCGCTCAGGCTTAGCACTCCAGCACTGTAAGATGCAATTCTATTATATACCGCAAATAAATCTGCTTTAAGTAATGCAAATCTAACTGTAACTGATGCATTCTAAGTCTGCCTCCTGCAACCTGATGTTCATGTACCCCCTTAGCACCAACATAAAACACATTTGGACGTCAGCTTGCTAGTTAGTCCATGTTTTGCTCTGCTTTTTGTAAGAGTGTCCTGTGAGTGTCGTAGCTGAGGTCAGGGATGCATCAAGCAGCTTTCCTGACAGCTAATAACGCTACATTATGACACCTTTGACTCAAGATGTTTTGCCGGGTTTGGGAAGCAGCGTTCTTTGTTGTTTCTCTCCTCCATCCGCGAGGTTTCGCGGACTCTGCGAGCTCCCTGCCGCCGCTGACCCCGGGGGGAGCCCGGCGCCACCGCGGACAAACGCTGCGTGCGGAGAGGGGCGCAGGGGAAGCTCGACTGAACCTTCAGGAGGCTCCGCGATCCCGGGGGAAACGCTGGGAATCGCTCAGAGCCCGCTGCGGACGCTGCTGGGGAGCGCGGGCTCCAGGGCTGGGTGTCTGGCGGCGGCGCTCCGGGCGGGCTGAGGCCACACGGAAACGCCGCTTTACCATTCAAAGCCAGTGTCAGAGAAGTTGGGTTTTACATTTTACCCTGTTCCTGCTTTAGTTTATGTTGGCAGGGCTTGCCAAAAGGTTTTTATTGCTCGCTGACGTGAGCTTAACAATGCGAGCTCCCCACCACCGACCGGAGGGATGATAAATTAATTGCCCTCACACCTGCACGGGTTTTTTTTCCCCCCAGTTTGATGTTACAGACAGTTCTGTACTAAGTACGAGGTATGGTGCAATGCCAGGGACAACCTATGCTAAATTACAAACAAATCCACCCACACATTACTAGAGAGTAACTACAATAAAGGCTGAAAAGCAAGTTTTAGCAATTGGATTAAAGCCAATTCCTGGCACGAATTGAAGCTATAGGTATGTTGTCAAGATTAGTTACACGGCGTTCATGCCTATTACAGTCATATTTTAAATAATGATATCTATATTAGATCAAAACAGGAAGGATTTGATCCAGAACATGAAGAAAAGGTGAAAAGCTGCACGTGCCCCACATCGCAGGAAGTTCACATTCAAGTCACAGCTAAAGTTTCTGTTTGCCTTCTCACAGCCTCTCTGAGCCATTCGAGGTGGGTTTTATCCTCCAACGAGTGAGAGACAAATTAGGGAGCTGATTATTTTACTCCTTATAGTGCCCGGTGATAATATCTCCCTCCAGAAATTAATTGTTTGGTTTTTTATTTTTTCTGCTGATTCTGGAGCCGACTGGGACAAATCTCTCTGTCTTAGGTGGAGTATCTTTATCACTCATTAGAGGAAATGATCAGGATTAACGAACTGCTTTCTGCAAAGACTTTTGGCAGACCTGCATGGTAGAGGAAGTTTGATGGCATTTTCTGGCCAGGCAGCTTTACTTGCTGGAGGCCTGCAGCACTCTAGCTACACTTTACCTTATTATTTTTGCTATCTGGCATGATTAACAGAAGGTTGAAATTTTCTTCTGAACTGTAAACCAACAAAAAAAAAAAAAAAAAAAAAAGTGTGAGACTGTTGTAATATTTTCAGGTCTAATTCTGCACTAAGTTAGCAACAAGTACCACCACCAAAGCCTATGGATTTTAGGCAGTAATTAGTCACAAAGCAAGTAATTTATAAGCCATCTGACTGAATAATCCAAGTTTTACATATAGATTTATGCAGAAAAGCAACTGTATTTGAATAAATAGATGCTACTTGCATACATATATTTCTGGAGCTAATTTTGAAGGAAGTTATCATTTGTATTTTTGCTTTTAAAAAACGGGGGAAAAAAGAGGGGGAAAAAAGCACTATTGCTTCTGGACGAGAATTACCACAATGAGGCCCTTAAAAATACACGTGTTTTTTTCTCTCCTTTAGTGGGAATGGGAGCGGGGGGTCGGTTGATAAACTGAACTAAGTTTTTTTCCCTTCCTCGTGTGTACGCAGCTCACACTTGTCACCTTTGTAACATTCACAAACAAGCGTGGATGGGGGAATCAGTACAGGAAAACACAATTGCAAAGCAGAAAGCAACCGAAGCTGAGAGGAAAGCCAGATACAGAAGTCTGGCTTGGTTCATCTGCAGATTCGCTGCTGTGGAACCGGCTCTGTTTGACGGCGGCGGCCCCGATTCAGGCCCCGGCCATCTCCGGCCCCTGCCCGGCTGCCAGCGGCAGGTTCCCCCCGCAGGGCAGTGCTGGAGGAGCTGGAACTACCACAGGTTCCCTCCCTAAAGCACCTCCCGGAGCTGCCTCACGCCTGTTTACATTCAAAATCACTTTCCCGTGGCGTCCACGCAGAAAACAGACGTGCAGATCGCCCCTGCGAGCGATGGGTTACGTGTGCTTATCAGGGAGCCATGACATTGCTGCTTACCTCTCGGAGGGTTCGCTTGGCAGAATTCAGTCCTCCGAGGGTCCCTGAAACCTAAAGCAATCCAGCCATTAAAGCACTTTAAGACACACAATACTGTTAGGCAGAGTGGCGGTGACATCCCCGTCCTGTGCCATCCTCACTTCTTCGCTCTAGGAAGGAAAAGCGAAGTCCTCGCGTCCTCTTGGTGCCCGGGCGCCGTTCCCCTTCAAAATGGCACTTTCAAATCAATCAAGGACACCAGAAACGCGGGAAGCAGGGAGTGCTGCCGTGGACGGTCGCCTTCCACCGTCAAGACAACTTGACATTGACCCTTTATCCTTGACCTTGTCCTCAGGATGAGAGAGGAACCCGCGCCTCTGCCGGGGTGGCCCCGAGCGCGGAGCCGCTGCCCGCGGGGAGCCGAGCGAGGGCGAAGGGACCGGGACCGGAGCCGGCTCCGCTCCCCCCGCGGGCAGGTGGGCACCGCCGGGGAGAAGCTCCGGGCAGCGTCGTGGCAGAGGCCGCCCTCCCGAGCTCCCCCGATCCCGCTCCTCCCGCCGGGGTGCGGCGGCTCCCGCTGCTACAACCTCCTTTTCCTTTCATTTTACCCCCCTCCAGGCCTCAGCAGCGCTGCTCCTAAGAGCAGCCGGGCTGCGCCGGCTGTGGCGGGGAAGTGCCGTGCCCGGGCTGCGCGGAGCGGGGACGGCACCGGGCGCCGCGGAGCTGCGGCCAGAGCGCGGCGGGGCCGGGCGAGGGGCGGGCGGGAGCCGCTGCAGGCCTTCCTGCCCGAACTCCGCCGCGCCTCCTTAAATCTCTGCCGTTAAAATGTGGGCGGGTGTTTCAACTCAAAAAGCGCTCAAATTTTTTTTCTTTTCAAAAAAAGCTGATGAGGTTAAAAAAAAAAAAAAAAGGTGGGGGGGTGGGGGGGGAAAGAAGGAGAGCGAAACCGGCTTCGTGTCCTTAGGAAACAGAAGTAGCGATTGTTTGTGCTTAAAAAAGGGGGAGCGCAAAGCCGCGGGCGGAGGCGGCGGCCGCTGACCGGCAAGTGCAGCTTTATTTCGCGAAGTTGGAAGAGGAGGCGAGCGGGGCTGTCAGTGCGGCTGCGAGCGCGGCCGGGCCGGGGCAGCGGCGGCACCAGCGCAGCCCCTGCCCCCGCCAGGAGCTCGCCCCGCGGCCGCAGCGGGAGGAGCGGCTGTCCCGGGGAGCGCCCGGCGGAGCGCGGACAGCGGGATCCCGGCGGACGGCGGCGGAGACGGCTCCGCGCCGCGGCTCCTCCACGCCCTGAGCGCGGGCGGCGGTTCGCGGCAGCCCCCCCGCGCCGCCCGCCGCCCTCCTGGATGCTCCGGAGCCGCCGCCGCCGGGGGCGGCCGCCGGCCGGGATCGCGCCCGCCCGCTGCGCGGGGGCTGCGCGGGGCCGCGGGAGTGAAGCTGCTGCTGCTGCTGCTGCTGCTGCGGGGAGCGAGAGCGCCGAGGGAGCGACCTGGGCACCGGGACAGCCGCAGCCGCCGCGCCCGGCCCTCCGCGGGCGCGGCTCGTCCTTCCCTTCCCCGCTGGGCCCGGACTAAGGCGACGGAGTGGGATGAAGGGGGCATCCCGAGCGGGAGTTGGATGCACACTGCTACAGGAGACCTTTCCTCGGAGCTGCTGCTGCTGCTAAGTTTCAGAAACCGACTGTGAACAGGGTGGGTTGTCTTCTTCTTCCAAGATCTCAGGTCTGAGTGAGTCTCCGGTGTACGTGTATATATGTTACCTATAACATATACAATATATTGCATAGCTGTTAATCTATTTCCCCCACATGAAAGTGGCCAAAGTCTTTAATAAGAGTTACTCTATATGTGGAAGCAAAGAAATCTTCCTTCAAGTGGAGCTGCATAATGCTGAATAATCACGTGTGAGTTAGGGGCGGGCTCTTGGCAAGGAGGTTTTTTACGAGTATTTACTACAAGGTCTTACTCCAGAAGATTAACCATCCCAATCCTTCTGTCAGTCTCCGATGCCATGCCTGGTTAAAAAAAAAAAAAAAAAAAAAAAAAATCTCATCTTTTTTCCGATCGTCAGTCACCCTAAAGAATGGCCGAGCCTTCTGGGAACGAGCTGGCGTCCGCGGCTGCCAAGGGGGACCTAGTGCAACTTACTAATTTGTTGCAAAAGAATGTAAACGTCAATGCACAAAATGGATTTGGGAGGACTGCGCTGCAGGTTGGTATCCAGAGAGGGAGAAAATATTTCATCACTGGTACCTACGTGACCCGGGTTTCCAAAAAAGACAACGTTTTAAGCAGGCTGGTGGATGAAATTCGAGTGGTTTTTCAAACTCGTTGGATGCCATATTTTTATAACTTTAGTGGCTCCAACTCCCTAAAATGACGTACTTGAAATAAAACTGGTCAAAACCATTCTTTCAATCGGGGATCACCCTCAATGTCAAACGGGCTACGAGTTTGCTAATATTTTGTAACTTCGTGGGGAGGAGGCAAGGAATGAGAGAGCTGAGATGAAAAGAAATCAGCTTAGGTGAGCAGGATTTCATAGCAGGTCTGTAAACACAAATGTTCTGTTCTCTGAAGCTTAGGATTTATATATTTTTTCCTTCCTTTTTTTTTTTTTTTTTTCCTCCCTGCAATGTGCTTTTAAAGCGTGGCTCGTCTGGGTTCTGGGGTCTACTGTGGATGGTACTTTTCCTTTATACTCTGTTTGTGGGAATGACCTTTCTCATTGGGAAGCATGCTGCTCAGAACCGAGGACCTCCGATGTACATTAAGAGCTAGCCCTGCGAGCCAGGGTTCCAGCTGAATCACTTGCTTTTTCATTCATATTTAAGACTTTAAAATGTGCTTTTTTCAGATCGGCTAGCAGGGCACTGCTTCCACTTATTTCCTTTCTGATCGTATAGGGTGCTGTGTCCTAATTTTTAACTGTAGTTGTGCAGGCAGGAGTTGGAACTCGTCCAACTGCTAATTATTGGAGCTGATGGAAGATTTTGCTTTTAATATTAATAGATAATGATGGCAAAAAGGCTAAAATACCTACCAAATAGTGAAACATATGATTTATAAATCCAGAGGGAAAATAAGTGTGGTTATTTGTACTTAAGTTGTAAGTAATGCAATGTGGAAGTGGAGCTATAGATCTTTTTCATTTCACACATTAGTAAAATTGGTTTTTAACCCCTCTTCCCCCAAAACCATGGTAATAATTTCTGAAAGTGGATTTTTAAACAGCATAGAACCTGTGAATGTACTCGAGATATTACAGCTTTTTGGCTTAACATCAAAATATTAGAACTGGAAAATAAGCACCTCTTGTTGATAATGCGAGAATGATCCTTTTTTGATAATTTTGCTGAAGCTGGAGACCTGTGAGCTCCTCGCAGTCCTGTTAAGACCTAAATAGGGCATCGCATGGCAGTGCAGGCACTTGCAGCAACTTTTAAGAGAGTGAATGCGTTTAGACTAGAAACTAAGACAAGCTAAATTATTTAAGAAAGCAGGAAACATTTAGCTAGTTGATTTATCCTCAGGACAAGGGCTGAAAACCGATTTGTCCTACAGGAATGCTGGATATTTTTTTCTAAAAGCAGTTAACTGTCCATATCCTGAATTAAAGTATATTTTACACAATGACATAGCATCCAGCTATATTAAACATGCATCCGTGCCCTAACGATACTTCTTAGGGGTGCCTAATAACAACTGAGCTAATGAACCACAACAAAAATCAAAACAGGAGAATCTGTCGACTGATTTTCAATATGTATCATCCTGAAATGTGCTGTGGGTACCTGGCCACGCTCGAAAGACTTCTCTGTCAGTGCACTCTGCACTGTGAGATAATCTCTCTGTAATCTCTCTCTCAATTACAACAGAGAGAGTGCTCCTATATTAATGTAAATGGATTTATATTTTTCCTCTGCATTTATGCTTAATTAAACAACTACTCGGCTTGTTTTGCTCTGTCCTTTTTATTTCTGGTGAAGTGTACCTACGCAGGCCTCAAATACATCTCCTGCCCTTATGCTCTTCGCCAGACTCATTCAATTAATGCTTTCTCCTTCTTCGCCTCTCTCCCCCCAAACATCACTTCACAAAATATAGGGACCATTTGCTGTTCAGTTGTAGCCCACGGCCAAAAAGCAGCACCTTTTATAGGATTTTCTCCCCCTCGCATCTTTAACTGAAGCCTTCAGTCCCCTGGCCTGAACACTGAAAACTCCCACTTAACCCAAATATATGTTTTGAATTCACAAATAATACAGCCTGAGCTCTCAAAAAGAGATCAAAATGTCCGGATTTTACTAAACAAAGAGAGATCACAACGATCTTCTTTTCTTTTACATCGCTTCCATCTCTCACCAGAAGTGAAAGAAGTGGCTGGAAGTCGGGAGCTGGAAGCTTTGGGGCACAGAGAGATCTCTTTCCCTGAATCCCAGGCTGTCTTATCTGCACTTTTGCTCCTGTCTGTGCTTATAACGTGCTGGGCTACTTTACACTTCAAATGCTGTACATAAATATATTTATTTTAGCTTGCTTTTCTTAAAAAAACTTAATATATATTTTTTGTCAGGAGAGATTTTCAGCAAACCCCTGTAGAAATTGTACCTTATGCTAAATTTAATGCACTGTAATGCTCGTTTGTGATTTTTTTTTTTTTTCAACCAAGATTTTTAAATCAATGTGTGAATCTCTCTCTAAGGAAATAGAAAAAGAGTTGGGATTTTTTCGAATTTTATACTTACAATGAGACTAGTTGCAAGGACAGCAAAATACTGCCTATAGGCTAGAGATTACACCATATACATTACAGTGTTCATTTTTGGAAAGTGTGCTAACAAAAAATGAAGAATTACAAGGAAATCGGTGCAAACGGTTAAGCTACAAATAAGAGAGATTTGTGTTCTAATTATGATAGTTTTATGGTACAATTGAGAAAATTGAAAGAAGCTTTTTCTTTTTTTTTTTCTTTTTCCCTGAGAGAAACAGTCAGAAAATCCAATTATTGTTGTTGTTGTATTTTTTTAAGGGATGTTTTAATGACAGAACATAGCCACAGTTTACTTATAGAGAGGTTATGAAAGTGTAATATAATATATTGATTTCAGAAGAGAACTTCTGAAACTTTGAAATATTCCTTTTGACTTTTCCTTTTTGGGTGACCTAATGAAACACAAATACTGGGGAGAATAATTTCTTTTAGCATTTATGTTTCTCAACAGACAGAGCTATGGTACAGTCCAAATATTTGTTTTATGATAATGCACAGACAATGTAAACACCTGAAAACTTGTAAAAACACATTCTACATTTGCTGTTGCTGAGGTAAAATATCTGATCCTCAGAGACCCTATATTTGATGTTTAACAAAATTAAACAGTAATGCAGAGGTGTCTCAATACTTAAGCAAATAAAACCGAACTATACTTAATTTTTATATGTTAAGAAACTGAGATGACCCTCGTTAGGGAAAAAAAAAAAAAAAAAAAAAGGTGTTATATCCCATTTTATGTTATTTTAGGCATTAATCCCTCCGAGGGAGAAAGCTATGACCACCGAAGTGATAACATCTTTCACAATTTCACCGAGTTCAGTGGCAAATTCATTGAAAACGAGATGTTCCGGTGTGTCACTGGTTTTATAGCGAGTCTCCTCTGTCTGCTTTAAATGAGAATTGGACTCTGACAAAAGGCAGGGATGAGGAGTGAGGACGGGAGGCAGTGCTGGAGCAAACCCCCACCCGCGGTATCCAATTCTCCTCTCTCTTCCATAGGTGATGAAACTCGGGAACCCCGAAATCGCCCGGCGGCTGCTCAGCAACGGGGCCAACCCCAACCTGAAAGACAGCACCGGCTTCGCTGTCATCCACGACGTAGCCAGGGAGGGCTTTCTGGACACTTTGCAGACTCTGCTGGAGTTCAAAGCCGATGTTAACATTGAGGACAACGACGGCAACCTGCCCCTGCACTTGGCGGCCCAGGAGGGGCACGTGCGGGTGGTGGAGCTGCTGCTGGCCCGCTCCGAGTGCAAGGTGGGCCACCAGAACAAGCGCGGGGCCACCGCCTACGACCTGGCCAAGCTCTACAGGAGGGCAGCCGTGGTGGAGCTCCTGGAGGCCAGCAGCTCCTTCCCCCCCAGCATGGACTGAACCCCGCTAGGACGGGCTCTCCTTTGGACGTGAGGGGGTGCAGACTTCTTGGGGTGTTACCTTCCTTTTTAACAACATTTGTTGCACCATTATTTTTATTTTTTTTCCCCTCTTCTGAACAGCTGGTAGTGTAAGTCTCAAGAAATTCCAGAGGTGGGTTTTTAGGTAACAGAAATGTTTTAAATCCATGCTCCCAGCAGTTTCCTATACCTTTCACTTTACACTGCTAGGCTCATCCGTGTGTATGTCGGTTGCTCATATCTAGTTTTCCAGTATCAACTTTTACAATTTATTTTAGGTCATTCGTATCGAGTCATTAATACAAGAGCTACTATTCACATGCTTAATATTGCTGGACTTTTAAGAAAAGGAAATAGTTTACTGTGATTTCTCCCACCTCTCAGTGCACCCCTCTCTTCTCCTCATTCCCTCCACCCCTTTCTGTCAGGCTCTAGAGTCTGAGGTCCTGTTTTAGATAAAAAAATCCTGTTAATAAGGTGTCACCTGCAGCCCCTGCTCAGGCAGAGTTGGAAGTCAAAGGCTGCGTGGCCTGAGGACAGTGGATGGCGCTTAGATGCTTTAGGCAGTAACTGTATTTTGTCACTAACAAGAGCTTGTAGAACTAGGTCACTTACTTTCTAAATGTAGATGACACTTTTCCTCTTTGTGTATTTAAACTTTCACCAATCTGGTTTTGAATTTAGTTACCAGAAACAGTATAAGTGGTGTTTCTTCGATTGCCAGAGGTTTTAAACAGCTCAGTTTAGTAGTTCATGTTTACTGTGCACTGCAGAAGATGTTTTTTTTTCTAGTTTCAAAACAAGCTGCAGAGAACCATTGTCAAAAGCAAGAGGACACGAAGGCTGCAGTACAAGACTTCTGGTCGCTTCATCTGCTGATTGTAGTTTAGATGTTCTCCTAGTAATATTTGCTTTCCACCAAATATTCTGTTTTGTCTGGAAATAAACTGTTTTATTGACAGCATCTCACAAAACAAGGATATTTGAATACAGTGACATTTAGGAAGCAGCACTTTCGATATTCATGAAGTTAAGTTATTGCTTGCACCTAAAACACAACTTAACCATTGGAAATTTTCCATTGCAACACAGTTGAGAGTATTCACCAGACTGAAACTCATTTGCCTCTCCAGCCTCAACAGGAGCTAACGATGCTCAGCACCGTGTCGGGGAAGAGTCTATTATGAAACTTTTAATATTTTACAGGATCTACTTGTTGGGCAGCTGGGCAGTTTAAAGTGCTTAATTTTGAATAGTCTAAATTTCAATCATGCAAAATAGAAGGCTTTAAATCAATGCAAAATGAATACTACTTTAAATAGCACTTGAAAGAGGAGAGGGAATACATTAGTTTAGTTTTTAACTTTTGGGTTTTTTTAAATTAGCCCCACAAAATCAGTTACTACATTTTCAAGTAAAAAATAATTTGCTGAAACTGTCTGTCACGTTTACTATAAGCTCTGTCACACTGCTGTGTTCTGATTAAAAACCTCTGTGAAATATGAAAATTTGTGTGCATGATGATTAAACGGAGCAGCACAGTACACAGGATTATTGGAGAAATAACCCCCAAAATTCCTGGTAGAAATAGCATTAAACCACCTGAAATGTTAAACCGGGCAATGCAATCCACACGTCCCCGAGGTGAGGTGACCCAAATCTCTCTGTATTGCTCTCCATCTTCCTTTCCTCGTGTACTGGAGGATGCTCCAAGCCTTTTCCTTCTCCATTCCTCTCACAAAGAGGAATTCCGTGCTACACCAGAAGGTAATATCCAGCTTTCTCACTCATTTGGGCTTTCTTTTCACCTGTGCTACAAAGAATCCTCATTCCAAACCCGTTTGGAGCTTCATCAGCATTTAATTTACGCTAAGGCGAAGTTTAAGCAGTGGCTTAATAGAACAACTTCCGAGAAAAATGCCCCGCCTAGTGAGAAATAGCGGCTTTTATTGCGTGCCAGGAGTTCAGGGTTAAAGCCAGGACGAATCACCCCCCGGCCATGCCCAAAGCTCGGCAGCTGAGTCACGGGTGATAGTCTGGTTTAAAGGTGTGTTTTATCTGATTTCACTGCTGTGTTTTCTTTGTGAGTCCCTCAACTTATCGGAAACAAGATGATCAATTGAAATTCCTAGTTAGATACTTGGAAAGCAATAATTGCTCTCTATTGTCCCAGGAAGTTAATAGTTACTGCAAAGAGCCTCTGGGAAACCAAAGGAATCAGTCAGCTGGTGGGTTACAGCACCTTACAGGGTTTGTCAGTGACAGAAGGTGCCTGGCTGCTGGGGAATGGCTTTCCTCCAGAAGCCTTTATATTTACTGAGCGAGGAGAAAATAATATAAAGCAAGTCCCATTGATAGAGAGCCCTGACACCTAAAAAAGGATTGCAATATCACATGTGGTTTCAGAAATTGCTTTGGCGCTTTTCCCCCAGTATTTTGGCAACATCAAAAAGTCCAGTTTCAAAAATTCTCATATTCCTGAAAATGTCGACGACCATATTTACCCAGAGATGCAAAACTGCAGCGTGTGAGATGGAATTAAAGATTTTTGAGAGCTTTTATTGAGACATAAACCAACTGCCAAGTAAGTGTCCAGGCAGGAGCAGAGATCGCCCTGCAGCAGCCCAGGAATCGGCAGCAAACAGTGCAGTATCGAGATGAGAAGTATAAATAGAAACAAATACAGCAAGCACAGAAAAATATGAAGAAATAGAGCGTAAAATGTAGCTGTACCAGGATTCACAGTGACCAAGCTGTGTGAGGACACAACTGTGGGGCAACAGCCCTCTCCCCTATTTCATTTACACGGATGAGCAAAGCTGTTACACTTGACCTTTGTTTCTAAAATATCCTCGGAACAACGGCGGGGGCTGCTGAGCTCCTGTTGGAAAGGGGCAGATCCTAAAGGGATCCTACAGGGAACGAAGAGAGTTTCATCTGTGGCAGCAGCATCGTGAGAGGGTGAAATGCTCGATCTGTGGGTACTGGGGAGAGAGGGGCAGAGGTGCAGGGCTAACCCTGGCACCGCCCTGCCCCTAGCCGGGGGAGAGTGAATGAGAAGGTATTTGAAGGTAAATTCTGCTCAGTCTCCAGTGCAAAAAGCCACTGCACATTTAAGTACAGGCAAATACTTTCTTTCCAGCTTTCAGTGTAGGGAGAGGAATGGAATCAATGGTTTATTCCATGGTGGGATAAGATACTAGCTCCCTAGGAAATGCCACTGCATTGTTCACACGAAGAAAGAGTTAACACGGTACAAAACTACCACTTTTCATCTTCTAAAAGAAAGAAAAGGGTTTCTTCCACAAACGTACCTAGGAATTCACTGGGCAGCCAGAAGCAGCCAGACATTATTATCTCCTGACTAAAGTGCTGAAATTCCCTCGAAAAAGCGAGGGGAGGAAAGCTTTTGCATTTATCCGTGGTGACTGTTATCCTGTGCATGGCGGGGGGGAGTGGGGGGAGAAGGGACAAAAAAAAAAAAAAAGAAAAAGAAAAGGAGAAAGAAGGACAGAGAGAGAAAGAAAGATTTCTCACCGGCTCTCAGCACAGCCTGCCCCACCACACAGGCACTCAAAATGTCGGTGCTCCCGGAGGGCTCTGCCGGGGTCCCCGGGGAGGAGGGAGGGTCGCTCGGGCCGAGGTGCGGGCAGGTCGGGCGGCCCCCGGGGAGCGCCGGGGCTCGGGGCCGCGGGGCGGGGGGGCCGCGCCCGGCTCCGAAACCGTTACTTTGGCTCCTGCGGCTCCGCTCCCCTTGCTCTTCCTGTCCAAATAATTTTAAATTTACGCGCCTTAAATAACAGTCTGATTTTATTTATTTAGTTTCCTCCGCGGGCTCCGCCGCCGCTCCGTTGCGTCCCGCCGGCCCCCGCCGTCAGGCCCGGGGCGGCCGCCGGCCGGGCAGCGCTGCGCGGCCCCGGGGCTCGGACACCCCGGCCGCCCCCGCCGCCTCTCCCGCCGCCGCAACTTGCTCTGCGCCCCCCTCCCCCCCTTTTTTTTTTCTTTTTTTTTTTTTTTCCTCTATATTTTCCTTCTTCCTTTTTTTTTTTTTTTTTTTTTTTTTTTTTACCCTTTTCTCTTTTTCCCTCCCTTTCCTCCCTCTACCCGCAGCCAGGACTGGAGTCTCCTCAGCGAAACTCCGGTGCTTTCGCAGCCGCAGTGAGTACAGAGAAGGGACCCACGTCTTGCCGGGGGGATGTTTGTAACACATCGTTGTGGCCGCTGCCGGGCGGCGGGGCTCCCGCTGCTGCGCCGGGCTCTCCTCCCCCAGCCCCGCGCCCAGGGATGCAGAAGCATCTTCTCCTACCGCAGCTCACGTAGAAGGCAAAACCAAGCAGGTTTGTCTCCAGGTTTCCTTAAAAAAATGGCTAGCAAGGTGTATCTCCCGGCCGGAGCTTTTCATGACCTTGTGTTACATTTTAAAATCAGACAGGCGAGACAGGGGGGAGGAAAAATCCACGCTTCTTGGCTTCTGTGTCACAGAGGCGAGAAAATTATCTTCGGATGTGAAGTACATGGCACATTTCTGAGAGCCAGATGTGCCAAGCCTGGCTCTGCAGCCCTAATTTACAGAGCCCCACTCGGAAAAAAATAATAATTCACTTCTGCCATGGCTCTGAGTGCTAAAATGGCTTCTGCGTTTTGAAGAAGCACTAAGTACAAATCACCAGGGACATTTTACAGTGCCAAAGGTTCCTGCTTGTCATTTTGTACTTTTTCCCTGTTTGAATTACCTTTCAGCACAGTATCAGCTGTAATTCTGCGAAGTTCAGTTTAAGGATCTACGAGAAAGAGAACTCTCCTATGTTGGATACTTCAGAATAACCTTGACCTTTGATTAGTGCTTATCCCACAAGATAAGTCATGCAGGGAAAGCAGGGAATTGGGCAAGGCACCTGCAAAAGCACAAATGAAATGGCTCTATTTTTAAACTAGTGTTAAAATGGCTTCTGAATCTGACAAAAAAAGGGGCACTCAGGGGCTAAAAGACAAAATCTACAGCTCGGTGGCAAATTTCAGTTTGACACACACAGGACCCCGAGCCAATTTCCTTCATCCCCAGATGCATTTTGTGCCCTTGGTGCAACCAAACTCAAATTGCCAGAAAGGGTAAATTCCCTCTGAAAGAAACTGAATCAGCCAAAAGTATAATCAGCTTTTCAGGGAAGGACGAGACCACTGAACCATGTTTCCAATCGCATTTCTTTGTTCCTCTGTAACTGTTTTCTGATATTTGTAGCAGTAATTATAAGGGCCACTAGCATTTATGATTTTTTTTTAATTAAAGAAGCCTAATTCTGGGTAGGAAGCTTGAAACATTTTCTTCACAGTGCAGCCAGTAAAAGGTTAAAGTTGATTCACAGCTCCTGTGAAAGTTTTCCTTCAGCAGATAGTGCCTATCAAGATGGTCTTTCTTTCTCCTGTTACACCCTTCGAGCAGGAAACGGGGCAGCTTTTATATTGCAACACAGCCCTCTTCACTCCTCAATATTAAGATTATTACCAGCACAATGATATTTTAATGAACACTTTTATACACGGAGGTAATGAACATTTAAAGGAACAGATACACAGCACAAACCACAACAAAATGCAATGCCTTGTAGGAACACTGAGTATTCAAAAGCTTTTCAGGGTTTGACCTTAATGAAACACAAGAGCAATCCTGGGTACAGATCACATTTATATGCAGGGTATACTGCAGGCCGGAATGAGGGCTTCTGCTAAAGTTAATTGTAATTTTCTGGTGAGGGAGGATCGAATGGTCAGGCCTGAAGTTATTAACATCTATTCTGATGGAAATAGGGACATTGGGATACACTTTGTCAAATCAAAAAGAGTACTTTCTGCTTCAGATATGTTACCCCAGAGGTGATGTACCACCATTTGAAAATCTGCACTTCCAAATCAGGCATGCCAGGATGGGACTGAATTGATCAGTCAGGAACTTTTGCTTGCATCCAGTAATGCTGGAGAACAGGCAGGGGAGATTTTCAGTCCACACTAGCTGGAATATATACAGGCCTGGAAATCAAGCTGTTAATTGCTGTAAATGCTTCCTACAGAATGGACTTTTTAAAATTTTCTGAAAGGAGAAGTACACTCTGCTAGAAAAAGCAGTTTTTTCTCTGTACATAACATAGTCCTTGAGGGTGTGACTGTAGGTACACAAACAAAGCTGTATTTAATCTCTCTAAGAGAATTTTATAGAGAACATCTGTTTAAGAGAGAAGTGTATTTGTTTCATGAGCGCTGTAACATTTAGTAATATCACTTCCTTGCATCAACACATATGCTTTAAAATAGTCCAATGTCTGTGGATTTTTCAGATGTAATTTGTTTTAGCTCCTGGAAAATAGGGGCTGCAGACAAAGAGCTGTGCTACACTTTGATACAGTCACAGTATTCACAATCCAGCACTGTATGGATGTATTGCAGAGAACAACAATTTCCTTCCTGTACGAGCATTTTAATTTATGGAAACATACTGTTTTGTGTAAAGAAGGTAGTAGATAATTAACAGTATTCATTTAATCTAATTATAGGCCTCTGAGGCAAAAAGCTGACACTTTTCATTGTGGTATATTCAGGGAAGTTAATTGAAACAACATTGCAGCCACAAGGCATAACATGCCCATCGTATATTTGATACTAATTCTCTTCTCAAAAACGGGACGAATCTGATGCTCGCTAGAGATAAGACCTGCTGTTACTCACTCGAGTAAGAAAAGTCTGGGGAACCTCATTATGCAATGCTGCAGTGCACTGCAATATCTCTGCAATTCCAGAGCTAACCACAGACAACTTAATTTGCCAAATTGTGAGACGATTTTGTAATGTACACAAGTATCTACTACAAATTAAGAAAAGATTGAACACATTTTTAGCTGGGACGTAGGTCATAATTTGAACAGAGATCTGCCTCAAGAAGCAATAGGTCAATGTACCAACTTTTAGCTCTGTTTAATCTTTAGGAGGAACCGAGCAGTAATAGCAACCTTATCCCTAGGAGTTGTTATTAGAAGTGTAGTTTGTGGATTTAAGCTATCAGTATGATAAACAGATAAACAGACAGCAAATCAACACTTGCAGATCCCAAGTATATGTATAAAAAAAAGTCAGACCACGTGCAGAGTAATTTTTTCTATCACCTGATATACACCAACAACTCAATCTTCTGACAGCACTGCTGCTTTCATTCTCAAAAGGAAAGTAAAGCTCAGCTCTGCAAAGCTTGCCTTCAGCTTGCAGAAAATGTGACAGCCAAACACACGATTTGTGGGAAAGCATTTTCCATTTATGTTAAAGAAATTCCAATTTTTTAAATAAAAATGACAAATGCTTGCAAGCTGAATCATCATGGTAGGGGCAAATTTCAATGTTTCCCCCTGTTTTGCCACTGAAGGAGTAGAACTGGTGTCTCTGCAGCTGCAGCAGTGCCACGGGGCAGGACATGTCCCACTCCCCTCCCTGGCTGCTGCTCAGTGACCTCCACCTCTGCTTTGCCCGTGGGCAGCACCCAGCCCTTTCCCACTCTCTGTGTCTGTAACTCCAGGCGATGTTTTTGGCTGCTGGGAGCTAAAATTGCCAAGGCAGTGCTGCTGACCCCTGTGACGAATTCCACACAATGTAATGGGGATGGTGCAAGCCCTCTTCGAGGACAAACACCCACAGTGAAGGGCCAACAAGCTGAATTCGGGGCCTTGCTTTGTTCTGCCAGTGAGAGACACTGCTGGCAGCCCTACCTATCATTTCAAAATTACTTGTAGCATTTTCAAATGTATTTTGCAGAAATACTTTTTACTCTGATTAAAGAAAGCCGTATATTGTACTTTAGGCATTTGAATGTTTGTTAACAAAATCAGAGAGAGGAAGCCTGAAAAATAAACAGATAATGACATGCGGTCACCTTAACTCCAGGGCTCTGGCTCAAGAGATCCAGAATATGCGATAAAGATCTCTAACAGGAAAAGAAAATGTGGCTATAGATGTTAGTCATACCTGATTCCTGTTCCTATACCATTACAGATAAATCACAATTTGCATTTATGTCTGACTCAGAAGATCAGCCTATTCTCAGAGTTCAGTCTGTACTCACACCCTTTCTTTCCCTTGATGCTCTTTCTTCTGCCTGGCTCCTGCCTTCTCTTTCTCCTCTGTGCTGTTTTAAGGTAACTCCCAGCTCTTCCACACTGTTTATCCATCTCTCCATTCCCTGGCTCCTGCCTTCTTGCACACTTCACACTCTGTTTCCATTTCCTAGTTTCCCTTGCTTCAGCCACACATCCACCCTCTTATTTTTTCTTAATTATTTCCTCTGGCATCTTATCTTTATCTCCATGATGCTTATTAATTTCCTTACCCAATATATCATACCTCTTCCCATGTCTTAGCAGAACCTCTTAATGTAAATATGTATAATCTTTTTTTTCCCTAGTCATGCAGAACTGCTTACACAACTGAATTTTGTCCATGATGTCCTAGGAGAATTATTACTGCTCAGCAGTAGTTGTCTTCTTGGACTCTACTGTCTTCATCTTCTCCTTCCTCTCATTTTCTGCTCCCTGGTTGCAGACCTCCTCCCAAACTCTTTCATCTTTGTGACCCATCCTCCTTTTCTCAGCAGCAGCAGCAGGAGAAAGAGAGGTGATGCACAGAGGAGAGGCACCGAGATCTCACAGGAAGGGAGGAGCACTCGTGGTCCCTTGGGCACAGACTGTGCCCGGTCGCTCCGCAAAAGCCCCCGAACGCGGAGCGTGCTCCCTCAGCTCGAGCTGGCCTTTGGAAAACTCAGCAAAATGACAAAATTGAATGATTCTTAACCAATCACATGCAAACTGAGATTTATTTATTTTTTTAGTATTTTAACTTTTTTTTACATTTGGATGCACATCTGTGAAACCACAGCAACGCTGCTGCCAAATTCCAACTTGCTGCTTAAAAGGTGCATGGATGAAAGCAGGCCAGTGATGGTGTTCCATTTCAAATTCCTTCTGTAATGGGGATACCAACACTTCTAAATGAAGCAACCAAATTATTATTTTTTAATATGGGCAAAATATTTTTTTAACCTTGTTCTTGAAAATTACTACAGTGGTTTAGCTGGCAACTGCCAAAAAATAAACCTGAGGCAGATGCTTGGCTTGGAAAATACCAGCCCAGTGACAAGCAACTGAAAACAAGATGTTATTATGAAGCACTGGACAAGGTTAAGCAGAGCAGTGTAAGAATTCTAAGTAACCTGCAATGAATTTCTTAATAAAAAGTTTGTTAAAATAAGCAGAACTCAGTCAGATTTCACCTTTTGGGGTGAAGATATTTCCTCTGAAAATGAAAATTAAAATAAAGGAAAATGAATCCAGAGTGTTTTGATGTGAAGAGGGAGAGGGGAGTGTGCTCAATTGAGACTGGGAGCACTATAGCTGAAGACTGGACCATTCTCTTTGGCAACCAAACCAACTTGAAATACCTACAGAAGTGCAGAAAATAAATGATAAAATAAATAAATGAAACTAAATTAAAAGTATTCTGTGAAAATGAAATTCTACAGAGCCAGCAGAGTGAACAGGGGAAGAAATTGCTTCTGGTGGAATAATGTCAAAGCAACAGAAAGGGAAGTCCAAATATTTTGTTAGCTTTGGGTTTCCTAGATATCCTCATCAGTGCAGTTTACCACCACAAGCCCCAGGGAAAGAATCATCCAACAGTCCCCAAAAAGCTCCACATCTCCCACGGTTTGATTGTTTGCCTTCTCTGAAAGCCGAGGCAGCTCAGGAGCTGCTCCCTATGTTGAACGCTGCGTTTCAGGGCAGCAGGGGTGGCTGTGGGAGTGGTGGCAGCGAGGACAGCTGAGGTGTGACCTGTTCCAGTCCTGCCACGTTCCACTGCCTCCCTGCCAGAGACTTCCAGAGCAGGTTCACAGCAAGAGTTACAGCAATTACCACCGAGTGCTGCTTGGCACCAAAAACTCTCACCCCATTCCTCTGCTAGGGATGAAAGTAAGAGTGACAGAAGCCCTTTTTTATTGTACAAATTAACTGCCTGTTAATTTGCAAGTACAAACGTTTTCTTGTCTATAAAATTAATACTTTTAAATACTTTTACCAGATTTTAGTGTCACTTGACTGTACCATTGCCTAAAAGATATGTTCTTGTTTGAAAAGAAATTAATTGAGGAAGTCCTGTGACCTTTGTTTTGCAGGAGGTCAGAGGAGGTGAAAATGTTGGTCCCTGTGGCTATCTCACCTCTATCAGTCTGTTTGTCTGGGATTTTAACAGCAAAACTACACTAATGCTGTAAACTTTCTCTGCAGTTAAAATATTCTGAAATCTCTTGCACAGCCTGTGTTTGAAAATTTTTCATTGCATTTAAGCAAAAAGCTTTATGTTAATGGTCATGATTATCCAAATTATGGTCAAAATGGTGACCTGTGATAACACTGGAGATCAGTATGAAATTAAAACTACTCTAATAAAAAAAAAATCTGTTTTCATAAACAGAACATTGAAAATTTTTGCTAGGTACTGTTGTATGGCACACAAATTCTTTTGCCTTTCTTAAATATGCTTGTGTTTATTATGTTTAGATTTCTTTTTGGGTTTAATACTAGGCCTGGTCTGGCAGTGTTTGGTTCTGGGACCACTGCAACACTTACACAATGTACCTTACTCTCCAAGGTATCTTATACTCAGCACATTCTTCCTTCTGATACAGTTTCCTTTTTTTTTTTTTTTAACAAAAAACAAAACCAAAGCAAAACAAAACCAAACCATTAAAAAAAAAGTAGGAAAAATTGGGGTTTAAGGATAGCAGAAAACTTGACAATGTGATCTAATGAACCACAAAGCAGCTTTCAAAGAGAAAAAGTAGCAGGAAGTTCTTTCATACCGGTATTAAAAATAGACTGCACCAAGTCCCGGAATGCACACGGCAGTTATGTAATGATTTTTCAGTGACATGCATTAGGAAATATTCTCAGTACATATTTTTCCTTTCTAACACCCAGTTTACTTCTCTGAAGTTTGGAAATTCTTCACATGGATGTTTCTAAGAAGTCTAAAATTATAATGTTCATTTGAATAACCTATCAATTAGCCAGCCACATAATGACAACATCTAATGGTACAATTGAAGCATTTGAATTTAATATACCATTTTCATAATGGTACAATATAAAACACACGATGGAATCCAATATTTTTCTCCCACAAGTTAGGCTTAATTTATTTCTGGCAATGTAATGATTTTGCACTGGAGACACTAAAAGAGAGAAATCATTTGGGTACATATCATAAATATTGAGAACACCAGCTCCCTCGGAGCACAGAGAAGTCTCCCAAACATTTCAGAAAGGTTTATATGTTATTGGGTACTTTCTATAAATGGAAAGACTGAAGGGAGGCAGAACAGCTCTATCTAGCTTCTACCATGCTGAGGAAACTAAATGGCAAATAATTTTGAAGAATGCCTTCCTCAGACTTTTTCCTTGGAGACTTCCCACATGTCTAGGCTCTGTAACTTTGCAGTATAATTTGAGAAGGTAATAAAGGAGTTGAAAAACAGTTGAAATCTAACTTTTGGGTTTTCACAGTTGTATTATTTTCTTGAATTCCTCAATGCTCAGAACAATCTGCAACATCTGCCTATACCAAGAGTATCACACAAAGAAGGCAGCATTACTTTCACAACCTTTTCTGCCTTTTCTGCTAAAAACCACAAGTCCTCCCACAATTTCTAGCTTTCCATGGCCACCATGAACTTACATTTTTTGTTTCAATATATACTTCAAACCCAGCAAAATTCCCTGATGGGAAAGCTCACACATCTCTCCCACCTGTGTCACACACATTGTCAGTATTTCCTAGACTGCCATGCATCAGGATGTAATCAGAAGCACAACTACAGACATTTTTCATCACTCACTTATGTCAGTGATGGACAGTGATAGGAAGCATTATGGCAAGTGAAATTTTGTCCAATTTTGGCTCCTACTCATAAGTTTTTCCCAGTTAATGTAGTGGAGATTAAATACCAGGAGATCCTAAATGGTCATTTATGACCATGGTAAACAGTGAGTCTTTTTTTAAGATGAGTAGAACTCTAAGTGTTGGGTCTGGCTTTCCTGAGATATCTTTAAAATATTTTCAGAGCTAAAAATGCTTTTTTGTGGAGCAAGCGAAGCTCCACACTGTTCTTTTTGAGAACAGAGAAAAACCTGATCAAAGTACAATCAGATAAAACATCTGATTTATTTTCTTTCATTGCTGTACTGGGGAATGACAGAATTAAAATATCCATGTTTGACATGTGAACAAACTGTACCACATCCAAAATACCTCATTTTGGAAAGACATAAAAAAACAACCTGAGAACAAGTCAGCATCTTGTAGGGGACCTGTTTGTTTGATAAAATATCAAGAAACATCTTAATTGGCAGTCTGAAATAAAATGAAAAGAGGCATATTGAATTGATGTCAAAAATCCATTTTAGATGAAGAGGTAGGAAGTGAGCATCAGAGCTGAGAGGAAAAACATGATTTTATAAGATCAAAGTGTCTTTAAGGCCATAAAATGAGAGAAAAACTGGTTATTAACATATTCATTTGCTTCTAAATGCTGTTATACAAATATATTTCTGGGAATCCAATGCCTAAAAAGTAATTTGTGAATAAGTCAATACTTATTTTTCTGCACTGATACACAGGCAAAGCTTGAGCTGTTTATGAGGGGAGGAACAGGGTTTCATGCATAGTATTCAGCAGTGCTCCCACTTACAGGAAGACTCATCATCCAGCCTGATTAGTTTACAGGAACTGAAGCAAACAACGTTCTGTGTTTTCCTACATATTTTATGACTATTTTCATATAAGCAAAAATCAGACTTTGTCCCTCTTAAGGAAATTTTAGAGCAAATAGAGAATTACAGCCTCTTGTTTAATCTCTTTTGCAAGCTTTGCTCAGTAACTTGTGAATATTTCTGAGTTTTATTTGATACATTAACTTTTTTTCTATGAGATTTGCTGCCACTTAATGTGATATTCAAGGTCAACACTACCAATGTATTTATAAATGAAAATTTCTGGTTTGGCTGAATTTAAAACCTCAAGTGTTTTCTGTCCCCAAACAAACATGGGAAGCCTCTTTTGCATATTCAGAGAAAAAAAAAAATTGCCTCCCCAAGTTTTTGTTACTTTGCTTGTAATTCTTCTTTTTTTCACAAACCTTTATTCTCTCAACTGAAGTTGCTGATGTGTCTAAATTAACAAGTCCTATTATTATATTCATAAATGGGGCAAAATTGAGCTCACCTCTGAAACCCAAAGCAAAGCTCTGCCACACCACATTTTCATCTGCTTTCCAGAAAGGCAGGGATTATCCTGTAGCACTGAAGCTCTGCTTTCATGGTGGGAAGGAATTCTGGATTTTACACTGTTTGCTGGCTGTGCACAACAGAATAGACAATACCATCTGAGCTTGGGACAATTAACAGGATGTCTTTAGAATATTTTTATTACGTTAATCTTTTCTTTTGCTTGAGCCAGCATTCCCCTTGAGAGGAAGAGAAATGATGCTGAGACAACTTAGTATTGCAAATTAATTGTATGGTCCATTTCCCAAGCATTTAATTTGGCCTCAGCAACCTGTTTAACTCAAATGAGTTGTCAAAAACTGACACAGAAGAGAGGCCAAGTTCTTTAGAGGTGGCCAGTAATTTTAAAGGATGAAGGGAAAAGGCTGGCATTATTGCTTTTGTCCATGTAAAGCCTCTTCTAAACAGGGTAAGGGAAAATCAAGTGATTTGGCCTCACCAAAATTCATGCTAGTTGAGACCTTTTGGAAATGTTGACTGAAGATGAACTCTGGATCAGAAGAGAAAATAGCAAAAATATATGAAACATAAAGAAAAAAAGGTGTAGCGTTTCTTACTTCTTGTAACAGGTAAGTCTGAAAATTGGGATCTAAGTTTGGGATAGGAATTGGGATAGATGCACCTGCTCCAACCTGAGCCTCTTACATGCAAAGCATGTCTCTCTACCTGCATGAGTGAAGAGGTCAATACATGAGATCTCTTTGAAGCCAAAAAGGTCTGATCTGATCTTTTACAGCATAGCTTGTGTTTTCATTTTTAGCTCTGGTATTCCAGAAGTATTTCCATGTGTGTAGCCCTTGCCCTGAGTCCACTCATGTGGACCTCTGTGATTAAGCCATCCTGGATTCCTTAACCCATTGGTTCCAGTCTTCCCAGCCTCCTGCCTGGGTGCTTCTCTCACAGCTGTATGGATTTCAGCTTTTCAAAGTGCAGTTTGATTCATTCTCTCAACACAGGAACTTATCTTCAGTATAAATATTTTTGGAACCACGAAGGTATAATTTTATAGTTAAATAATCATATTTTCCTGGGAAAACTTAGAGGCAGTGGGTAATGCAGATTAGCATTTGGCACTTTGTCAGACTCTCAAGGAATCTCTCCCTCAGTTAACTCTATTTCACTGGAAATATTTATTGTTCAGGAAGCAACACTTAAAACTTTCTTTGCCATAGAAGAAGGTGGTCTATCACCTCAAAGAAGACTTCCAGCAGCCTGATCACTTGCTGTAATGATGTTTCCCTCTTCCATGAAGCAGATATAACCAAATGCTTCTGATAAGGAATTACTCTTTGAGTCTAGGACATAGATACTTCAGTTATAGGGAGTAGAAAATTAATAGACATGAATAAAATTTGGAATGGATGAAATACTTAAAATGGTGCATTTTGAAGATAACCAGTTCCCTTTTTGTTTGTGTGCCCTAGAGATGACTTCTTTCCAGATAATTACTTTTCATAAATTTAGATTCCAGAGAAGTATGATTCACAGAAGCACAGGGATTCCTTCTGCTGAGCTGACCTTGAAGAACAGATCTGTTTCGTTCTGTGCTTAGTCTCTTCTTTGCTGCCTCCTCTTATCACTCTGGAGCAGGCAGAACCATCAGTGATGTTCCCTCTGCAGGCTCCGTGCTCCTGCCAGCTCGACTGCCCTGCAGATGGTGGCCAGGAGCAAAGCTCTTGCAGGGTCTGGGCACAAACTTCTTCTAAATGTTACTCAAAAACCCTAATCTGATTCTTGGTACCAGATATCCATTCATTTATTAAGAACAAACACAGCAGACAACTAATGCTGCACTTTTTCTGTTATTCAAACCTGCTGCTAACAATGAGGAAGATGATGTCATTCCCTGGATGTGACAAAGGACTAATATTATATGCAGTAAAAACAATGAGTCAACAGTTTATATTCCCTTGAGGTCAAACCATTCAGCAGTTTTGAAAGTAGACTGTTCTTTTTTGTGCACAGAGCTTGTTGTCTATTAACACAAAATGTGTAAAATCAATATATAATTTGAAAAAAAAAAAAATTCATAGTTTCAAGGGGAATTTTTCAAACTGAAAGTCAAATTGAGATATCTGACAACATAAACCAACAGATATTTTTTTTCCCCACATATATTAATCATAATATTGCAAAAGTATTTTCTTTTTTAGGTCAAAGATACATTATCCATGTTAAGTAATTATCTGTATGATTCTGAGAGGCACTTTGCAGTTCCCAGTAACAGGAATATGAACTGAGTATTAATGCATAACTAAATCAAATGAAATTTTCTGGAGATATTTTGTAATGGTCTGAAAGATAAGAAAGACCTTTAACATGAACATGTGTTTTGACAGACAGCTGAAAGCAAGGAGTCTGACAATGAAAACTTCTCAGATTTTCTGGAATAGATGAGGAATTGACCAAATCCTGGCCACCTCTAACCACAGCTGCACCTAGCTCAGGCTAGGGCAAGAAATGTGTTCATACAGGTCCTTCCTTCAGCAACTCTCAAAACTTTGTGGAGGATTATTATCCTGCTCATACAGACTGTGAAACCACAGCACAAGGGAGTGACAGCTCAAGGTCGTTTAAAAGTCAGGAGAGTCTGGAGGAGAACTCAGATTTCTCAATCCCTGTCCAGCACTCTGCCCACTGGGCTCCAATGCCTTGCTGAGGATCTGCCTGATAAAGCTCCTCTTCCAAACTCGACAGAATTTAACAACTTTGAGAAGTTTCAATTCATAATATTGTTGTTTATAATAATTTTATTTGGTGGGAAAGTAGACTTGCCTAATTATATGAGGTTCAAGTGCAAGGGAATCCTAGGCCAGCTGCAGTCGCCATTCCTGTTATCCTTGCAGACCAAATCTAGGGACAGAACAAACTGGCTTATATCTAGATGGGCTTCTATGTAGGAAGAAGTATAATTTTGCCTGCATTGACCCTATCTGACCATATTTTAGATTAAAATGAGCTTTAGAGTGGAATAAATAATATTCAGCATCCTGACTATTAATTGAAATCAAATCTTAGACTGTAAATCCCAAGGAATTTCTTCTGGAATGCTGTCAAAGTGCTGGATAAAGTCTTTTAAGCTCATGCTGACCACTTTAGTATGTCACCTAAAATAACTGCAAATGGGTTCAGGCATAGGTAGTGCAGCAGATCCCAGGCCCAAGTGATTACTTACCCAAAATGTGGAGGAGTACATCTGGCAGCCCAGCTGGTCAGTGTCCTGACAGATTTATTGGAGAACTAAATGCAGGAGGCATGGCTCAGTCTGATCTTTAAACTCTCTGTCTTCTGATGCTTAAGGAACTCTTACTTGTCAAGTATTTAATAGAATATTTAAATCAAATATCTAAGACCTAAAGACATCTCAGTTGTTTTGGGTGTTGTTATTCTGCTCAAGTGAGACCAGAAAACTCGTTAGAACACTTCAATTGAAACACAGACATTTCCACTAACAATTGCTCTTATAAACTCAAACAAAAATCAGACAGATTTCAGACAAGACAAAATACAGAGACTAAAGCAACTTACAGAATTTCCTCTGGATGCCTCAAGTTAATTGCAAATCCTGGTGGCCTGGTATTTTCATTTCCATAGTAATGATTAAAGGCATAGTGATTTTGATCTCATGTAAGAGGGATGAAATAATTTCCCATATGAAATTAGAGTCTCCTTTTCAAGTCGTGTGATATTTTTGCAGGCAACATGTCTTACTGCCTAATGAAAGCCAAAACCTGAATGTGCTGCAGGAACATTCACACACACTGCAGCCATGTAGGTTGCTGTTTGACTCCAATGACACACAAAAATATAAATATATTTGATTATAGTCATTATTGTCTATTTAATAAGTAGACTTATGAACTACAAATAAAAATAGAGGCTCATATCCAAGAAAGGATCTTCACCTGATCCTTGTTTTTACAGCTCTCATCCCAGCAATCAACTGTGAAAACTTGCAGAAGTGCTCTCAGTATGATTGAAGCTGCTCTTTTGTTAAACAGGGTATTACAAGTTAAAACTAGGGACAGATATGCCTATTTAGGAAAATAGTGAAGATCTTAATTAAAATGAAACATATTAGCATTGCTTTGTAAATCAAATCTTACTTAAGCAGATGACACTTCCAAAAGAAGATTGTAATGAGCCTATCCCAATGAAAAGGCATATTAATATTAGGAGGCATCAGCAGGATTTTAATTTCAAAATTTTGTAAGTATAACATCTGGAAAAAGTATACTTCTGTTCAATGTTAGTTTGACTGTCTGCACAAAAATTTCAGACCGGAAACATTTAAAATTTATAAAGGAAAATGTATTCTTAATGTTTAATAACACAGACAGAAAACAATAAAAAGTTTTTCATGAAACTGAAACAAATCATTAGGTTTTGGATTACTTACTGTATGAGCTTGTCTTACTAGATCTGTTTTATTATTAGATCTGTTAGTAGGTCAGTCCTTTATTATATGTTGCAGTGTCTGTTTAGAACTTCACCCATAACTATCATTTCAACAAATCAATGTATACAGTATATAATCGCTACAGCTTTATATTATTGATGTGCAGTACTATTACAAATATGAATATAGATTTAGCTATGGTCCAAGGGTTGATATTTCTGATGTACTAATTTGTTTCACAGTTCTACTGTTACTTTTCTCATCTATTAAGGCAGACAAGAATGTTTCATAGTATTAAAAGAAAAAAAACAACATTTAGCTGAAGGCCTTTCTAGAGAACAAAATCTGTCTTATTTTCTCTTCCCTGGTAATTTTCTATTATTGGAGGAACAAGAAGGAAACTTAATATCAATTTTAATCTATTTTCACTGGCAAAACAAAGTAAGAAATAGGCACAGCATTCACAATATGTTACCTGTGTTCTGTCAGTTTGTGTTGTCTGTGGAGAACAGGTTGGCACACAAAATTTGAATGGTTATTGCATCCCTGTTCTGAATAGACCCATATCCCCCTCCAGGAGGGAGCCCTGGCTTGATCAGTAAATTCCCTGGGTACACAGGAAAGTCTGAAGCCTACAATGTGTTAAAGAGAAATGGGCAGAGAGACTCTGAGAGGGGCCTTGACACATTCTGTCTGCAGCTGCAGAGCTGGGGGTCATCCCACATTCTGGGAGCAGCAGCAGGAACAGATTCCTGCTCCACACCAAGGCTGGAGGCAATGTGTTCCTGAGCAAGGCTGTTTTGGGGATGTAGGATGGAGAACAGACCTGTTCCTGAACCCTAAAGTTAGACAAGTATGCATAGAGCAACTTCAGCCAAGTGGGTACAGTAGGTGGGTTCTCTTATTGACCTAAAGAAATAGGGCAAGATTTTACCTGGGATTATTTATTTTCTTGCAGAATACATAATCTGCCCCATCAGTTAAATGGAATTATTACCCACTCACAGCAACCTTCACAGCTAGAATGGTATTACTCATTTGCCTCAACAGAAACCTAGCACTGTGGTTTTGGTGGCACATTGAAAACTTATTTTGATCTTTCTTGTGTTTCAGATGGTAATGCATTGTCTCCTTCCTGATCTTGGATTACAGTCTGAAAAAAAAAATAAATTAAAGTGATTAAGAGTGAAAATTTAAGTGGATTTATTTGTAAATCCTGGTTGTGGCTTCCCATAATGAATCAGCTTTTTCCCTAGAAGTCATGCTAGTTAGTAAATTATCTATTTTCTAGGTTTTTTTTTTCCTAGAATTTCTAGTACTAATTAGTAAATTACCTAATTTCTAGTATTTTTTTTCTAGTATTTCTAGTACCAGTTAGTAAATTATCTATTTTCCCTCGCAAACACTGTATTATGTACGAGAATAAAATATTGCTTTTCAAACAGGAGTGGATATTATCACTTCAAATGTGCTTATATGTACTTCCTGTGCTTAGATCCAGCCCAGCAATAACAATACCACAATTACCAGAATGTATAATCTATAATGTGGCCCTGTGTAAATCAAGCCCCAGCTGAGCATGTCACACACATCCTGCAGGATACCACTGCCATTCTCAATTGTTTCCGGTGAGCGCCCTGCATCTGCACGAGGATTTCTGCTCACACTGACTCCTAACTCACAACTCTGCAAGTCACCTCCTCCCAGGAAGACTCTGGCATAGAGCTGAAGCAGTTTTGTTCATGATTGCCTAAATGGGAAACCAGAAAGTCAGGCTTAGGGGAAAAATAGTTTTGATCTTTTAAAAATACTTATGGGATTTACAATGAAAGCACAAAATTGTTGCAAGTATTACAAGGGAGAGTGTTCAGAATTTCAATTCAGTTGTTAAATTACTAAAATAATGCATACCTGGGGTTTTCACACCATGGAGACTTAGATGTATGATCTTAGATACTCATTCTCTCCCTTTAGAAGAACACATAGTTTTTTCTCTGTGCAAAATACCTGAAAAAAAATATTTTTGAAAGCAATTTTGCAAAGTCAAAGAAAATGCAAAATCCAAACTAAACCAGAAATATGTCAATTTAATTTCAAGACATATTGCAGCCATACACTCAGAACAATCTTACAGGAATATTCTGACAATGTCACTGTCATGATTCAGTTAGTTCAAGCTAACTCAACAGACTGACTCAGAAATTAAATCTACTTGACCTGCTCATGGCTTTATATTTTTAGTTAGTTCTCAGATTAGATAATGACTTTTCCACACAGATGATGAAATCAATATAAAGTTTCAAAATACTGTAAACTACTTTAAAATATAATTTATAGATATGATCCTTTAAAAAAATAGGTGGCCATTGTGTTATTTGACAAATTTCAGAATTGGACTCAATAAGCTTCTAACTCTCATTCTGCTTTATAACTTGGGGACAAACCATCTTTCCTGGGTATACCTAATTTATACTGTGTCTTTTACAAGCCAGAAGAATTTTAGTATGTTTTAAAATAACAATGTACCAACTTAGAGGGAACCTATTATACAAACCCTGTTATTTTTCTCTTTCTGATACATGCCTACAAAAGAGAGATTCTAGCTGGAGACAAGTCAATGCAGCACTTGTCTGAATGGTATTTTAAAGTATACCTTTTTCTTGCTGCTTTTGGTACAAAATTATGTGATGAATAAATGATTCAAATTTAATTTGTCCACTGCAGAAGCTGAGAAGGAGTATTTCTCGTGCTAGCATGCATGCCTGGATTGCAGAGGCCACTGAAGGGAGCAGGGCAGGGGTGCAAGAAGCACCAGGTGTCCAAGGGCAGCTGAAGAACTGACACACACCTTCTGAGGGGAATGGCCAAGTCCTGCTGCACTTCAGCTCTTCTGGGCCACACAAGTCAGTGCAGTCATCTAGATCAATACAAACAACTTTTTCCTGGAAGCTTTGTTGTCTTTTCTGCACAGGACAGTACATTTGACATCTTACATTCCCTGTTACTGCCTCGTGCTTTCTCTAGTCTGATCTTTTCTAGAAAGATGCTCGTAAACTTGAGCATCTGTGCAGCCCCTCTGTAAGCACCTCAGACCCCTCTGGAATTACCAGGCAAGTGTAGATTAGCATAGGACAGGGAGCCTGGCTATCCCTGGCTCTAGAAAAAACTCAGGAAATTAGGGTCTGATGTGCCACAGCCACTTTAGGGTAAGTGGAAACTCTTGGCTGAAATCGTGGACGAACTATTCTGCTTGTCAGGATTCAAGCAGATTCCTGCTGAAGTGACCCAGACAAAAAACATAAGACAGATGCCAGTGTTGGCACAGGTAACCCTGCTAGGAAATGCACATCTCTGCATCAGCCTGTCTGCTAAACCCTGAGCTGCCTCTTCATTTTTGTACAAGATTTGGGACAGTCACAGGAGTGTGTGGATGTGGCTCTCGCTCAGCAGACAGACAGACCCATCTCTGCTCACACAAGTCATTTATAAAAAAGAGCTTGCAAACCTGTGATATCACGCTTATGAAATAATCATTAACTCTTTAATGATGCAGATACTTTAGTATGTTTAGTCAAGTCACAAAAGCGCAGATAGAATTATCAAATTACTTTTGCCTTATTTGTTGCAAACTTCTTAGCTGTGGCACCACCTTGTGGACATTACTATGTGGAGTGAGAACTCAACTGGCGGCAACAAAAGCAAGTGAACCAGGCATTTTGGAAAAACAGCTATGGTCACACATGGTTTGACAAATGAGAGTAAAATAACTACATTTTAAAAACTATTCCTCAAAATCCACCTACGAAATAAAATGCATAATACATACCATCATTAGGGTGCTCAGTTGTCCTTGCAGCTTTTACCTGAAGAGAGGCAGCCTTCAAAACTACTTTTGTTCCTTCTCAATTGACTAAGTAGCAGCATCCAAACCCCAGTTCTGTTCCTGCTGTACATGCAGACATGACTTTTACACCTATCTCAAGCAACAAGACTTGCAAAGTCGAAATCCTAATACTGAACACATGGAGAAACCTTGGGTCCTGCTCCATAAATATAAGCCCAACAGTGAGATTTGTGTCCAAGCTAAGCCAAAAGAAAAACAATCTCTGACAAAGATAAATTGGTGGATCTTTTAAATGCTTGCTGACACAAGCTGAACAAAAATAAATTTAAATTCCACTCTCTTGGCCATTAAATTCTCAGAACCTTCTGCAGCTGAGGTAACAGGGTGTTCCTGTTATGAACTCCCTTATCTGCTCTATGGGCAAAGCAGGAAAGCACAGGGGAGCCAGAATTTATAACACAAGATCTCCAAGTTGAGTGCAGCACACATTCACTCTGGGTGTGTCTGTCTGAATAAGCTTGGGGAGCATGAAATAAAACATTGAATTGCATTTTCTATTTCTCTCTCTTCAATAACACACAAGCTGGTACTTGCATTAGCATAAAGTGCAGGAGGAGACAAAGACTTGGATCAGTCTCAGAGTTGCTAAAATGAAATGCTGAGCACTGCAGCCAGGGAAGCCAACTCATCTCCAGTGGAGCTCATCCCTCACTCTAGAACAGACACTACTCTTGTTGCAGCTGGTGTCCTTCCTCCACAAACAGCAGCATTGTACCTGCTTTATGAAAGAACAGAGTGTAAAATGACAACTTTTTTTCTTTATTATAGAATTAAAATTTCTTTTAAAATATGACAATGACAGCACTACTCTTACAATTCAGACATTAAAAAAAAAAAGTTCTTAGAAATGCATTTTCTCTGTTCTTTATCTCAAAAAGATGAAAGAGTTTATGAAAGAGGCAATTTTTTTCCTTTGGCATACTCATACAGTGAACATTACAGTTATTTTATTTTTTGAGCTTGGAAATTCCTTAGCATAAGACAGTGTTTTGAAAAAATATAGGGCTTTCAAACTCCTAGTGATCATTCTCAGATATCAACTATTGTTCTCAATTTAACTTAAATATTTGTTTTGGAAAAAGTAAGGCATTGGCTACCCCTTACTCACACTGAGTGCAGAGATTCTCTTTCTCCTCAGGCACCATTAATGTAATTTTGTTCTCCGTTGCAATTAGTTGCATAATGCAGCCTCATTAATGGCCCTGGACGTATCTGCATGGAAGTTTTCATCCACAAAATTGCAGGAGCAGTTACTGTAAACATGGGGTGAGTGACACAGAAAAGACTGAACCAAGTTTATTCTTATACAGAACTCAGCTTTAAGAAATATCTTATTTCTTACTTTTTTCAGCATGTGAAAATGTCACATTTGTGCCCATCACATTCAACTTGCTTTCAGAAAAGATGCTAATAAACTGTGAGGCAAAAATAACCTTAAATCTCCAAAATGGTATTTTTTTCCACAGACTTGGAACTCCCTTGAATATTTTAATTATCTCTTTCCTAAAAGCCAACAAAGTAGCATGACACTAGATTAAAATAATTTTCTTTGCGATTCTGCTAGAACTGATTTCTTGCTGAATTAGCATATCATCTCCAAAACCAATTTCCACAGCATCAGTGACCTTATGTCACTTTATGTATTACAGCAGCAAGAGAGAAATGCTATCAGACGGCTGTAACAGTTTAAAATTATCCAGTATAAATCCACTTATTGAACCAGTACATGCAGGAGACAAAGCCTTGAAATTATGTTAACCTGTATGGCCTAAAATCAGATTTCTGCATTTTTAAAGGCTGCACCAACTGACACAGAGCTGTGGTGGTATTATCAGAAAATGAGATGGAACAGGCAGAAATCTGTTCAGGCTGGAAAAATCCTGGGAGAGAGAGAATGAACAAGAAAGCAGCAGCACTCCCAGGATGAGATCACGGGGGACAGAGCCCTCTGTGGGAACAAAGGAGGTTCCTACCACAGCGAGAAGTGGTGAAAGGGACCAAACCCTACACATGAACAATTCAGGGGGGGCCTTTAATAAGGGGAGAATTTTTGAGGTGAAATTCAGTAAGTCTGCAAAAAAGGATGGATAAACCCAGACTCCTCAAGGCCAAATGCAGAGCCACTTTGGTCTACATAAAAACTAAGTGCCCAACTCTCTAGCTATCAAAAGACAAGGTAATATTATTATATTTTTACAGGGAATGAAGGTTGCATAAGCCTCTATGCTTATTAGACATTAGATTTAATTTCCTGTATTACTGAGAAATGGGTGACTTGGAGCTCAGCCAGGCTTGGATAGATATAATAGGTTACACATTTATAAAAGGAAATCAGTACAAGTAGGAATTGCTGCTAGAGGTGTCAATTTAAAGTAATATTCTCCCCACCAAAAACCCCATCCCACACAGGACAGGGGAGACTGAATCAGAGATGTGCTGTAAAAGCATTAAGTCAGGGGAAAGTGGTGCAGAGACAGCAACCAATGACTAAGTACATTTGACCTTCATGTGTTATTTTTGTCTGAAGTCTTAATTTTGTGTTTCCACAATGGGCTCATCCCTAGCAAAATTTGATGTCCTCTAATAATTATCACAGGTGCTATTTTATACATTTATATTATTTATATTTATTAATATTATTTATATTATTATTGTTATTATTATATTTATTATTATTTATACATTTATGCCTTGGTCTGTCACTAATACATGTGACTCCATATATTGATAATAAAGAAACAGGTTATTTACTTATTGTTTCACTTGCTGAAGTGCAAAATCAAAATAAAATAAAATGCTTTATAATCTATTTATTTCCTAATTGCTTGTGCAATGTTGCTCAATTTCTTGTTTTCCAGTGTGCTTTCCTTTTTCCTTGGAGGCAATATAAAAGACAAAGAATTTTCAAAAGAAGGAGGATCTGAAAATTCTCAATACTGCAAGTTAGCTCCTTGGCATTTTCATAAAGAAAAACCACAGGTGAATCTTCCAACCACTATCCAGCTGATTAAAAAAAAAATAAAAATTCTTTGCCTTTCAACATAAATCTTGCTTCAACATAAAGCTTTCAACATAAATATTTTTAAACTATGAAAGCCCTTTTTGAATTTCATCCTCCTTCTTATTCTGAAGGTACTGTAAGAATAGTTACAAACTTAGTGCCATAGAATATGCAATGTAATTATATATTTTGATTTTACCTTGCTCAAATTATGATATTCTCAACTCCCTGAGACATATTATGTGCTTCTTACTGAAGTAATATGTCAAAATAGATTGTAATTTGTTAATATCAGTACTAGTAAGGAAAGAAAATGTGGAACAAACCAGCAAATAAATTCTGCACCATAAAGCACCAAGTATTAATTTCTAGAGAAAAATATAGGTTAAAATTTTACAGAGCAAGATTAAACTAAAACAAGCGTGTTCAGATAGAGAGAGGTTGTTACCATCTGCAGTCCAGCTGAAGTGAGAGAACATTATGGGTATTCAGTGTCATTGAGACCCAAATAATTTCTATTTTGTATTTTCAAGTGAAATATCACTCTGATGAGACATTTAGAATACTTAGCAGCTCCCATTATGCCTTTTCTGGGCCTCAGCCATCTGGATGAATTTCTAGGGTCACAGCCTTTGCTCTCCTTAGGATTCCTCCACAGTCGAGTTGCAGCTAAAACGCTGACAAGACACAAGCAAACTGCCTCAAACATTCCCAGTCTGGAAGCAGCTCCGGAGATCACTCAGCCCAAGCCCAGCTCAAAGCTGGATCACCCAGGGCAGGGTGCTCGGGACCTTGCTCTGTTGAGTTTGGAGTTTCTTCAACGACGTCAACTTCAAAACCTCCCTGGGCAGCCACAGGACAGATGCTCCTCTTATCCATCCCCAAGGCCTTTCCTGCCCTCACTCCAGCACGTCCATGTCCTCCCTGCTGCAGGGAGCCCAGAACTGGGCACAGCATTCCCACTGAAGTCTCCCCAGTGCTGGGCAAAGGGGAATGATCACCTCCTTTGATTTCCTAGCAATGCTCTTCCTAATGCAGCCCAGGATGCTGCTGGGCCTCTCTGCCAATATCGATGTTTACAGACATAACAGAAGTTTAAGGACATGATGAGTTATGTATTTCCAGGGTCTGCTCTGTATCAGGGAAATACAAACTATATTATTTTGCTAATACATGTTTTATGTCAGTATCAGGGATTGTATTTATGTTCTCATTACGTGATTTCCAAAATAACTGGCCCATTAAAACCAGTTGTTTGGGATGATTACACAGTGCTTTGGAAAAACATCTGTGCACAGAATTCTAAAGGTAACACTGAAAAATCTCTGAATGCAGACCAGGATACGTTCACAGGAGTGAAGACATCTTGGAAATTGCAATTGTAGAAGATAGGAATTCTCAATTTAATTGTGTTGTTAGTGTTAAGATCTAAAGACAGCAGATTAATTACTATTATGTTTAACTCACAGATAACCTTTTGTAGCAGTAACATCCAGCTTAAAAACTTCCACAGTTTCCAAAAGCTCTCCACACTCTTTCAGAAGCCAAAAATCCAGCTCTCCCTAATGTATTCCTGAGAACCTTCCATTTCCTCTGCAGCTGCCATGGTGTAACTGTGGACAATACACTTATGTATTGACAATACACAAATTTTCTGTGGAAAAAGGTCCATAGACTTTCCAGTGGGTCCTCAAGCAGCCTAAAGCAATGAGATGGTCTATCAGATTTGTTTGTCTTGGCAAGGAAGACAGCAACCTTGTTCTCAAAATATCTACATTTAGTTCCCCATCTATAAACAATTTTCATCAGTTCTTCCATCTGCAGTATAAGTCTTTGTTTGGCAAACAATTTGCAATGTTTCTTGTTATACATGTCAAATTGTTTCTGTTCTGCATGAGCTATGATGACTTAAAGGACCGAAGTTCCATGTGGTGGAAGGAGTTTGTTCCCTCTGAATCCAGGGGCACCTTTACTGCCCTTGCTGGTCCATGATTTCTTTGCATTTTTTACAGTCTGTGACTGCAGAAAACAGGAATAAAACTCCTTGCCACTAGTGACATATCAGTGTGTGAGCCAACACAGTCTAGCTAATGTCCTTTTACCTTCTGGAATAGTTTAAAGCAGGATGCAAAATATTCTTCCAAAAATATACAAAGTCCTTTCCATCCACTTTTCTGTCAAGCTATGCCAAAAGCCCTGGGAAAGCCTTTTGACTCCAGCCTACATGCTCAAAAGAAATCTGGGAGACTGGCAAAAACCCACAATATAATTAGGACAATGCTGGGACTCAGATTAACATTATGGAAAGCAAACACCTTTCATACCACTGCCAGCTCTCACATATCCATGCTAAAGGGAGATTAAAATTCAGATGTTCATGAGCAGAGTAGCTCTTCCCAAAACAACACTAGATTGGCCCAGGTGGCCACAACCTGCACAATTTTTCATGGACTGACTTTCAAACTGCCTCATGGCTGCCTCAGTCTCAGAGATGTTGAATATCTTTCTCAGCTTTTTCCAATGCAGACCAGATGTTCTATTGTGATAATTCTCTCATGGGCCTTTTCCATTTTGACTCTCCATCAGCTAGGGATCCAAAGAGACATTACTTGAAAAACAGGAACCATAAAAGAGCCAGGAACTTATAAATTAAAACATAAACATTAATTTGTTTTCCAAAATACAGATGTCTTTTGTCAGTTCAAGCCTTGATCTCCCCACCAGTTAAAGGCAGCAGTTGTTCTGTGGAGGCATGCACTGGAAATTAGCCAACGGGCATTAACTTTTGGTTCTGATTGAACTGAGGAAAATTTGAAACAGAAACACAGAATTAAAAGTTGTGATAGCAATTATTGTCTGATAACATTTTAAAATGTTCACGACAATTCCAGAAGAAGTGTCTTGCCATAAGGAACTGTAAATTACTGAACCTTTTAGGACGAGGCTCAGGAGAGATTTGGGTTGTCCTTGATGGTGGCAGAGGCCTGTCCTTCTCCTCACCTGGCTGATATGGCAGAGGGATCAGGATCCAGCCCTGGGGAAGTGGATCCTGCAGTGCTGACTGGTGCAATGGGGTCACAGCAATGTGGCACCACCACAGCTCTGGACAAAGGGACTGTGCTGGAAGTGGAAGGGACACAAGACAGAGACAGCTTTAAAAGGACACTTTTATACATCACAAGTGCTCAAAGATCACCTGCAGATTTAATTTTGCATTGACATAACACATCAAGCCTTGTTTTCAAATGGCCACTGAAAATCTGGTTTTTTAATGCTAAATCACTTGATATATCAGTATTATTCCCTCTTTTAACATTTTTATCCAAATAAAACTTTGAGAATATTTAAAAAAGCAGAAAGGCTACAGGCAACCAAAGAAAACATCTATAAAAATGTGCATAATAAAGAGATAAGGATGAAAAGTTACTTTCTTTTTTTAACATGACCTACATGTGAACTAATTTTTTATCTTTAAAAAGTAGCAATTCACAAGTCACACCTCTTCATTCCCTTTGAAATCAATTTTATACACCTACACAATTCTTCTGACAGTGGATTACTGCAGGTTTACACTTAAACTTTGAGTTTCCAGTTCTGCTGTATTTTCTTGAAAAAAAATCTATTAGTATGGGAGATAAATACTACTCTTCAACTTTTAGCAATGAACCCTCTGCAACTGAACATTTTATTGTACCCAAGCAGGGAAGGTACAACAAATTGCTCTCCTTGATGTAATCAGTTCCCTTCCTTCTCATACAGGCATAAACAAACACCTGTAATTTATAATACATTCCAAGAAGTATCACTGAATGATACCCTTTTCTTCTACTCCTACAGAGACTTTGCTTTTACTAATTACTTTTTCTAGAGCCTTCTGCTCAGAATAAGGCAATAGTCTGTCCTTTATACCAGGACCTGTCCTTCCTCTGTACTACAATGAACTCACCTGGTGGAGCAGGGATTGAGCAGCCCTTATTCCTTCCCTCAACACCACTGGAATAAATCCTTGCTTTCCAACACCCTTTTATGACAAGCTTTACATCTTCATTTTATTTTCCTAGGCTACAGCTCCTCTAGATTTCACACCATACTAATATCTGTCTCCTCTTGCTGAACTGTTCATACTTTAATATTTAAGTACAGGGAATTCTAAGTAGCTGTTCCCACTTCATCTGCTCTTCCCTTGAGGGGTGAACCAGCATCTGCTGTTCCCAGTCTCCTGAGGAAGAAACAACTTCCACAGAAAGGAGCTGCAAATATTCTTTCATGGCTTCACCTCACACCAAGAAAGATTTTGATTGCACATTCTGGTTCCAGCAGAATTTGCTCTCAGGTAAAAATTGTAGCCCTGTATATTGCTAAAATTTTATTATTCTCCTCCTTAAATAGAAGACTGAGGTAAAAATTTGGAATATACATTTTTCTCAAAGGTTTTGCACTGACTCAGACAATTCATCAAGGATGCCCCTCATCAAAAATGTAGAATTCTATTCCAAAAGAATATGAGAAGCAAAAAGAGTCAGATATTTCTGTGAATTTTTTAGTAATATACTGATAATGTGCATTTATAATTGTATCTATTGGCTTATTAAGAAAAGTGACTTTTCCATATCTGTATATGTTACAAATGAGATGTTCATGAAATTCCCAGACTACAGAATGATGCAAATCTAATTATTTCAATTCAACATGAAAGAAACAGTTATTTTAAACTTAAACTGTAAAGTGGCAGACATACACCCACTTTTAAAGGTAATTTTGAATAGTAAAATGTATTGCAGCTGGTATGCCTTAAAAGTGAAGATTTCATCCAAACTACTATTGGTAAGAACTAAGAAATTATTTCCTGGCTTTGCAATGTCCAGATCCTGAACTTTTGCCTCTGTTAATCTCCTTGCTCAGTCAGACATCCACGTGTAGGAATAGAACCCCTGTCCTCCTCCCATCAAAGGGGCTGCAATGGCATCCTGTTCACATGTCAGAATCTTCTTTACTCTTGGCATCCCTTCCAAATAAGCCACTCCAACAGAACTTTCCCTGGATATACCACCTTTGCAGAAAATGAAGTGTCTCTAGTTTCAGTGGGAGGTGTTTCAGCTGGAGGCACTTCTGCCAACCTTTCCCTAGATGTCGCCACATTTTCTGGCCCCTTCATTACAGCCTTAATTACTACATGGAAAACCATCATGAAGGTTCCTACTTTCTTCATATGCAAGAAACAGAAAACTATCATAGAGCAACCCAATTTCTTGAGAGCAACAAAAAGACTTTCTAATTATATATTATTCTATTTAATAGAATATATCTAATATATCCTACCAATGTCATACTGAAACCTGGAAATAGCTTTTACCACAGGCTTGTTTTCACACTCTTTTTACCTTCCTAACACACTTCCTACTAAGTGTGTTGACTCATTGAGTCTGGAGTTGCTTGACTTCTTCCATTACTCTGTGCTGAAACAATCTCCTTAAGGATATTTCCAAATTTCCAGATTCAGTTTTCATGCATACTTTGCTATTCTTTCTCTCTTAACAATTTTTTTCAAAGGATGTCCTTCTGCCCTAATATGATTTACCATTTAAAGACTCATTTGTGCTACCCAACTGCTACAGGACACTATTTTGGGAATTCAAGATAGGATTCAGACTTGTGTTTTAGCTGATTTGGAATTAAAACAGGCTTCTGAGGGCACCATCCTTGTTTCCACCCCAGTGTTAATATCTCTCTGCAATTCACAATTTCTTCCTATGGAAATAGTCTTTGAAAAGCACAGGCTGATTTCTACACATGAATGAAGTTTCCATATTGTCCAGAAATATGAAGACTCTCCAGTTTGTTGCAAAAAATACCAAAATATCTGCACATTTTCTAAGTATTTCAAATGTCAGTTGTGCTGAAGCAGACGCTGATTGCTTGTCCACAAGATGGGGCTTCTACAACAGAGATCTTTATATCCAAATTTAAGATTCTGATGTAAAACCTATGAATGGCACCACAGTTGACAGGAACATACTTTGAAATTTTGGCACAGGAATGGTCCTCAGTGCATTCCTCATTTCTCATGTAAAAACAACAACCCCTCAGGAAATCAAAACAACAGCAAGTGATTTTATCTTGTCCTTAACCCTTGCACTGTGCTGGGGTACAGCTTGTAAGCCAGAGGCAAAATGCACCATTGCAACCACCCTGTGTCTGTGCAGTCCCCTGCAGTCTAAATGAGTGTTTGTGGAACAGCACACAGACCAAAACACCAAACAAAGTGCCTGTGATTTTGAGACATTTTCTAAGTCAATATGCAGCCTTCATAACTTCTGAAGCAGTGTGCAAGTCCACTGCTAAGATGATAACACCCCCAAATAAAAGTTAAAGTAGCTTCACGGTGTGCAGCTTTTGTGAACTTAACTGAGAGGGGGAACAGTTTGCTGTCACAAAAACTAACTGTAGGCATGCACTTCAAAAATGAAAAGAAAAATAATTTAGACACAAAAATTTCAAAACATTACAAAAAAAATAGACTTACAGTACCTTTATCTGTCTTGTTTCACTGTGGTGTTTGTTTAAACAGTATGTTCTACTAAAAAAAAGGCCTCTCTCCTCTTTTGTCACGTAAGTAAACAAGCAAGATTTTCATGTCATATAGAAATCTCCACACAACCAAAATCAGAACAGACTAAGGAACTAATCACCTTCCTGTATTCCTTTTCATACTGTTAACGGCTTAATTTGTGATAATTTCTGTTTTCTGCATGATAAAGTTGTTTTCTAGAATTCTTTTTCAGGAAACACAGTAGTGTTTGAGCATGCAAAAGTAAATACTGGTACAAATTTCCAGCCTTTCCTTCCAAGAGGAGGCTGTACAAACATAGACTAATCAAAAAGTAAAGCTAAATGTTAAGAAGAAGCATTTCTGGCCAGAGGATAAAGTGAATTTCCCAAGGGCAGTCATTCACAACCACCTCATACTTTCACTACAAAATCTTCAATGGCTCCTTCTCACATTCCTTCTGTTCAGTCTCCAGTAACTTGTCTGCTGCAATTCAGCCAGCTAAGCTGTCACAGGCCAAAGTTTCAACAGGAAGTGCAAAATCGTGCCCTTCAGAATAATCATCTGGAGAAGCATAAAATAAGAAAATCTGAGCAGGCAGGAATTACATGGAGAAGGACAGGGAGAGACAGGAGCTACAAACTGCAGCCAGTGATGTGTTAGGAAAAAGGAAGGACACTAAATTTGATTGATGGCGTTTTTGTACACACTAAATAATATTTTCTTTATTAAAAGTTGAGGTTTTAACTGATCACTCTGTGCACTTTGGGGTGCCATGCTTACTGGAAAAGGGGACCAAAGAAGGAGGCTGCAGGACAGTGAGACATCTCAGAGATTTACAAATCATGATCCACAAGGAAAAACTGAAACAAAGCATTGTAACAGTTTTCAGACATCTAAAATTGCTTTTAACAATACAAACAAAACACATAATAAAGAGTTTGACTTATAGCAATCTTAGGGATTAGAACACAGTACCTGTAGCCATCATTCAGTATCCAGGAAGAGTTTCAACAGTTTTCTGTCAAGGAATGACAAAGACATAGGTGATCTTGGATTTGGGCAGACTTGTCTGGCAGGTCACACTCCCTAGGTTCTCATGAATCTATTCAAGTGTCATTTCATCACTCTGCTATTGCAGAAGACCCACAGTTACCTACAGAAAGAAAAGAGAAATTTTAGGCTACAGGAAGAATGGTGAAAATCAGGAAACCAGGAAGACTATGGAGAAGGTGAACAAGGGGTGTTTTAAATTTTGCAGCAGAACAAACAATTCATTCCTCAACTCTGCTTTTTTTTTTTTTTTTTTTTGACAAGAATTACAAGCATTTTGGATACTTTACTGGTTTTGGATACCTTACTGTTGCAGAGAGCTGGAGGAAGAAAAAGTGTAACAAACTGGCTAGTGGTGAACTGTGGATAGAGTTCACTCCTAGCAAATTCAGGAAATATTTGAACATGGCAAAAAGTGAAGCTTCAATTAAAATTTAAAATTAAAATTTAAAACATAGATTTCTGTGTATTGACTAAGCAACACTTGTTGAAAGCCAGCCCAATACTTGTGTCCCAAAGCCCATCAGGAGGACATGTCAGCATGTCACACTCTGCTCAAACACACCAGCTTTCCTGCAGGAACTGTCATTTCTTAGTATTCTGCTACTGGGAACGTCCCCACCCACTCTACTCACACAATTTTTTACCTACTGACATCTTTTCTTACTGGCATTTTCTGAGGATATAAGAGTGAGAATCAAAATAACTCAGCAGTATAGCATCTGCTGTAAATCACCTGAGAGAAACAAACCAGCCAGGAACCTTTTGGGGTTATCTCCATATAATCTACTGCAACTAAAACCATTCCTGAGACACGTGACCTAATCCGCCTTTCAAAGCCTTCAGCAAATGAGATTCCCAGATAATCATTTTCAGTGCCAAAGTACATTTCCAGTTTGAATTAATTTCCTAATGTCTACTTTAAATCTCCAAGTCCATCACCTCTTGCTCTAGACCCACTGAACATAAAGAAAAACCTATTCCTTCTCTCTGCAGAGAAACATTTTACATTTTGAAAGATAATTACTGTTTTTCCCAACACCTTCCTTTCCTTCAGACTAAACAACCCCAATTCTTTCAATCTTTCCCCTTAGATCATGTTTTATAGGTCTCTGATCATTCTTGAAGTTGAGACTGTGGCAACATGTGGTACAAGGAGAAAAAGGAAAATTGATTCCTACACAGAATTCACCCGGAAACTGGGTGACAGAGGGTTTGTTTGAAGGGGTTACTCTTGTATGATGACTGCCTGCTTTGTTGCTTGCGTGTTTTAGTGCCAAAATACACGTTCTTTCTGTTCTTTGTGGCTCACAGTGCAGGTGCCCCAGTGCATAGAATAGGCAGGCATTACACTCCTTGCTGAAAAAACATTTTGGACCTGGGGAAAACCATTGTTATGGAAGGTAAGCTACGCTTGCCAGTAATGGAACACTTCTCCTTACCAAGATGGTATCTTTGGGATAAATTGATATAAGTGGCATATTTGTGATACCAGCATCATTTAGGCAGAAGTTTAAGTAATTTTTAGAAACATGAGTAAAATCCTGCATCACAAAGTACATTTCAGGGAAATATATTAGTTCCATAATTGCTTTCTAGTGCTGCATTCACTCTGTCCCAGAAAGCAATATGCAGTTGTAATATACACTGAGAAATGTCTATGGTTCAGCTAAAATCAACAAAACTAAAAATAATCATGTGCATTTTAGAAGATGCCATGTTCTTTATAGCCAGATAAATTAATTCCACCGTTCCCATAATCAGATTCACATACATAATAGAAGAATGTAATTTACTTCCATTCTCCAGAGGTATACAAAGTCTTTTTTTTTTTTTTTTCCTTCCAGAAAAAGGTTTTAAAATTGTATTGTGATCTATTCGTCAACATTACCCCAGCAAAGAGTTTTATCTCTGAACCTCTGGGTACCATGGCATGGAAAGATTGCACTCAGAAGTCAACTGGGCTTCTGTGTATGAACTGGGAAAACAATCATATCCAGAAGAAAGATAAGACATAATGAGAGATGATAAGTGCTGGGAAAATAAGCTTGGTGGAAGAAAAGGAAGTGAAAAAACTTTTCCATGTTGAGGACAGAAAAGGTCTTTCAAAAACCTTTGTTAAGCATGACATATTAAACATATCCAAAATGTTGTCCAACAATAACATGAGCATGGATCACGTAAAATGGTGTTATCAAAGGGTCTTTCATCTAAATTTAGGCAATTTATTACATACATTTTGCAGAGGATCTCTTAACAAGAAGGACTTATGTCCTCAGTGGATTTTAGATTTTTAATGCCAAAGGAAACAGATTTTTCAGATAAATAGTTCATCATCTCTGGCTACCTCATGTGAGCCTTAAGAATACATCAATATGTCACTTGCCTCCTCTCATATCAAATGCCTGTAAAATAAAACTGCCTGTAAAATAAACTTGGTCTGCATAGTTTAAAACTCTTTTTTTTAAAAAAAAATCATTCTGTTTTGAAAGAGATTTCACTCAGAAGATGCTAGCTGACAGAAGGTGGTGAGGACAGACCTGTGAATGACATTGTTGTATTGAAGTGTATCAGAACGTGAATTCTGTACACTGGTAAACTTCAGAACATCCTGATTTCCACTCTGACAACAGATTAAAGCCAACTCTTTAAATGTCCACAGGTGAGAAAAAGTTTCATTGACTTATATTGCCACTTCTGTACTGATACTAGCCTGACACAAATTTCTGTATTTGCTTTATCTTTTCCATCTGTAGTATCTGTGCAGCCCTAAACCCCTACATGAATCTTTCTTCCTCTATAGGAGCATTTTAAGACACTAGAAAATCCGTTCTGACTATTACTTGTTCCCCAAACTAAGTAGAGGAAGTATAAACCAGACAGAACTGAAGCAATCGGTTAAACTGCCCTGTGCTTCTGCTAAAACAAAGAAACCATACTCATAAATCACATCCTCAGAGGACCCATCCCTCTGCTTCCTTGTCCCCAACCTGCAAAAATTGTGGTAGCAAAAGGAGTAGGTTCACAGCTACACCTCAGCATACACAGGGATATTAAAAGCATTTGTGAACACAACAATTTTTCAATTTTCCATCTCCTGGACCTTTGTACAACTTTTGAGCTGGTGATGCAAAGCCATTACTAATGACCTATCTGACATAACGGGAGTGAGTGGCTGGGAAAAGCAGTGCCTTCAACCACCCCCTACTTCAAAGAATCCAGGCATGACTGGTAGAGCTCTTCCCCTTTCAGAGCTCTCACAGGTGCAATCTGTCTTGTTGCAAGGCCAAACATGAACCTCTGCTTCCTCTTTGGTGTCTCTGAGTCCACCATGAAAAGCAGTTCTCTTCTGGCACTTGACAAGTCTGCGTTTTTTTAAAACATGCCCAGATTTAGAGCATCCTGCACCTACTAAGGGGAAAGTTTTAACTGGGCTTAGCAGCCATTCCTTCTGGAGATCTGCCTCAAGGTAAATAAATGCACCTATACCATGAGATACAGGAAATCCCACCTATGTCCTGACTGCATACCAGGATAAGACCAGTTTGCACTCTGATTTCCGAAGAAAGGCTATTTTGGCACGTCAGCCAGCAGGGAGGCACCACAGGTTTCCAGAGGACCTCCTGACTGTAGAGGATCATAACTGTGATCACAGCCTCACACCAAAGCACAGTGTGACCTGTGGTTTTCACTGAACTACATCAATGTCACAGGCCCGAGCCTTAGAGAGAAAACAAAACACGAGATAACAGCTGAATAAATAAGGCTTTCTAGTTGCCTGTAATCTCATTCCCAATGGTGCCACTGCACAACTGGAAATACCAGTGACAACGCTGGAGCTCCATCACAGGTTCTCACAGCTCTGACATTGCCTTAACCTTGAAATCGTGACTGGGTGAGGCAGTGGTTCACTGGATCCCCTCCAACAATTGCTTGCCTAATTCTATTAAACCAAGCCAACAGACTCATAGGATAAACACCCAAATAAGCAAGCCATGTACAACAGTCATTATTTACAATGCATCATTGCAAAGCCTATCTTGAAAAACACTCAGAATCCTGCCCCATTTTTAGTTTCAGTTTCCTTGAAAAGCCTGAAACTGTGTCAGAATACCATAAATGGCAGCAATCACAGGCTTTACACCAGGGTTGTTTAACTTACCCATTGATAAGCAGCAAAACAAACCACCCTGAACAGCAATAAAATGAAATCTCCAAGAACGAACTCATAAGGATAATCAGCAAAAAGTCTGATCCCAGACTGAGGTCCACCAGCAAAGGTTGTGGAACAAAATATGTCACTGTGAACAGTCCATAGATACTCTGACCCAGGATGGGAGCTCTGGTGCAAAGCAGGTCTGAGCTGCATCAGCAGAGAATTCGGTGATAAGCAGCAGCCACGCTGTACTGCTTTACAGACTGGACTTTGCAGCTGCTGACATCTGCACCACATTTGCTCCACTTTAAAAAGTACCTCATTTTAAAATTAGATTTTAAAGTATTTTCTGTGATGTAAATCTGAAGGCCAAGGATGCATTTTGAGGAACCGAAGAACACTGATAGGTCCATCAAACATTCCCCTCTGTGTGGGTCAGTGCTGGCACTCTAACACAGAGACACGGGGATTCGCCATCCTCAAATTTGCATTTATCAGTACTTACCTATACTTACATCCAAGTATGAATATATTTTTATGAAGAAAAAAAAAAAAGAGCCAAATATATGGCTTACTAGAGTACCTGCTCATTGCATAAAAAACATTTAGAAACGCAAAAGCCAAGTGCCAGTTGCTGATTTTGCTCCACTCTGGGGTTCACCGCCCTGTGCCTACACTGACCGCTCCTCCGCTCACTCCAGCGACCAGCACAGGGAACCCCCTTCCCTGCCTGGGGATCCGCCCGCGGGGGAACCCTTGGGAAGGTCTCGCACAAACCTCGCACAAACCCCTCAGCCGGGGAGGGCCGGGTGGAGCGGGGGGTGCCCGCGGCCGCCGGCTCCGCCATGCCCGGAACACAAACAAACACCGCGCTCGGGGGCGGAGCGAAGCGGCTCCCACCATTTTGGGGCCGGGGGAGCCCAGCAGGCAGCTGGGTTCCCCAGCCCGGCCCGTCCCGCCTCGTCCCGCCGGGGGCGGGCAGGGCTGTCCCCGCGGCGGGGCCGGGGGGCGCGGAGCCCAGCGAGGCCCCACGGCTGCTCCCCGGGCCCGGCGGGGAGGGGTGAGAGGAGGAGCCAGGGCGGCCCGTGCGACAAAGCCCAGTGCGCAGGGAGCTGGTGACCGGGAAGCAGAACCGCGCCGGGCAGACGCGGGGCGGGCGGACCCACCGGAGCCCGCTTCCCCACGGGGGGTGGGAGGCCCGTCCTGCCGCCCCCCCCGCTCGGGGGTCGGGGCGGCTGCGGAGCGGAGCGGAGCGGGAGGCGGCCGGGCTGCTGCTGCTAAGCCGCTTAGGGCCGGGGCTGGCATGAGCCTCCCCGGCGGGGCGGCTGCGGGCTGCGCGCTGCGGCGGGGAGGCTGAGGGCGCGGATCCGCCGCCGGAGCGGGAGGAGGCGGAGGGGGGGCCGCGCTCCCCCCCGGGAAGATGGGGAACTGCCTCAAGTCCCCCACCTCGGATGACATCTCGCTGCTCCACGAGTCCCAGTCGGACAGAGCTAGCTACGGAGACGGGGCTGAGCCGGATCAGGAGCCGCCGCCGCCATATCAGGTAGGGGAGGGGGCGGCAGCGGGGTCGGGGGCAGCGGGGCCCCGCCGCGGCTGGCGGGGGTCGCGGGGCCGCTCGCCCGGGGGCCGGCCCGCACCGCCCCGGGGGCCGCCGCCTCCCCACGGCCGCCGCTCCGGCGCTGGGCGGCCCGAACCTCTCCCTTTCCGCCCGCACGTAGCGCGGGGGAAGCCGCTTTGTCTCGGCCGGTGCCGGCGCTCCGGGCGGGCGGGAGGCGCGGTGCCGCCGGCGGGGCGGGGGGCGGAGGGCAGGGGCCGCCCGGCCGGTGCCGCGTCCTTTGTTGCCGCCGGCGGTGACATCACCGTCTGGCGCGGGGACGCTCCGGGACGGGGACCGCGGGCCCTGCCCGGGCTTTGTCCGGGCCCGCTCGCACCGCTCCCGTATTTTTAGCAGCATCTGATCCCCGCTAAGTAACTCCCCCAGCGCAAGGGATCCTGTTTCCCTCCGTCCTGTGGGGCACCGGCGGGGAAGTGTTTCTCATTGTTCGGTGGGGTCTTGTTTTTTTTTCTGTCTCTGAGAGAATCTGTTAATTTACATCTTGATGACGAATCAGGGGGAAAGAAGGAAAAGGCCGGGTATTTGCTGTGATGGCTTTGCTGACAGCGGAGGATAACGCCGATGTGCAGGGGGGATGGCGTTGGTGTGAGAGCCTGCGCTTGGCCGCCTCTGGAAGGGATGGACACGGAAAGAGAACCTGAACTTGGGGTTGCACTTTTCTGCTCCCGGAGATCTCCGCCCCTGCCTACAGAAATGTGTATCGACCTAAACAAGCGGTCTGTAGCACTGAAAAATGAAAATGAAAACCATCCAGCGGTAGACCTGCACATCCTATTCAAGTTTTGAAAGTATTTTCCTATCTGGGATAATAGCATACATTCCAGAGGAATCTGTAGAAACGGCAGCCGAGACACACATTCTGGGGAGGGGGAGGTGACTTGAGGAGAGCTGTATGTTTTCTAGGATGGGAGTCATTCCCTAATTGCAGACCCTGATGTATAATTAACAAAATTGCAGGAAGTATTTAACCGGACAGGCGTGTAATCTACAAATGCTTTAGCAAGTTCAAGAATTCCACCCTGGTAGGAGCCTCATAAGTGTTGAAGAGAAGCCCTACACGTAGCAGCCCTTGCTGGTGCCCTGAAGCTGCACTGATGTTTCTTGGCAGTGTGTGCCTGATTGTTTTGTTTGGGTGTGAAAACTGAATGTCACAATACATTCCGTGATATGAGGAATTTTTTATTTTTTCTGATTTCTGAGCTGTGGCTGCTGAAGTCCAGTAAATAGAAAGTGCTTGGTGGCAGATCAAGTTTTTTAAAGGTTGTGTTGTTCTAAATTAAGCCTTCCATGGTCCATGAGATTTAGAAATGCATTGTATTTTTTGTAAAATCAGCATAAAAAGTTTAACTGTGCAATTTATTGCATTTTTATTTGTGGTTCTAGGAAGACTTGTGGAGGTTTTTTACTTCTTGTTCTTCCCTTTGAAAGCAACCTGTTAGCCCTTGTAAGAGTCACCAATCAGATATATGCCTTATGCAGGCCTTCTAGTGTGGATGTTGGTGTAGATAACAACTCTTCCTCTGTTGTCAGAGGTTTTAAAATTTTTTTTCTTGATGAAGAACTTGTCTGTAAGTGTGGATGGTTGACTGAGAACATGACAGACAGTAAAATAAATGAACCCACAGGTGTCTATTATCGAGTAAGTGTATTCATAGCAAACCTTCCCTCAGCTGAAGAGCTGTGCAGCATCAGGTGATGTGCCCACAGGCATTTGGCTGTGTCAAACATCACTGTCTGTCCTGAAAGCTCCTCCACTGATCCTGGCAGCTCCTAAAGATTCACCTTAGGGTATCCTTTAGCGTCTCTTAGTCAAAATCAAAGCTACTCTTCCCACAGATTTCAAACCACAATGGTTTGTGACTTTTTAAAAAAATAAGCCTTAGCTACAATATTATGCTGCATTTTGTGCACTTTGAGGTTATCTATAATTTTAAATTAATGTTTACAAGATAGACAAAGCTCTAAATATGAACAATTGCTGATGCTCCAGTATTTGCTTTTGTGCTAGAGATAAGTCACTAATTTTAACTTTCAAGTGGCAGCTCAGAGTTAGTGTTACAAATGGGAAAATTGTGCCCTTGTTCCTGGTAATTACTTTCTTAAGTAATGTCTTAACCAGAGTTAGTGTGTAATGTGTAGACATTAGGAATGAAAGCAAGGAAGGGGATAAAATAAGTTTGAAAACTTACTTGTGGCAGCTAGCCTTGAGAAACTGGAAGGTGAACAGTTTTAAAGATGAAATTTCAGCTGCAAGTGGACATATTTTAGAAGAGAGTAAAATCTGATGTGTCTGTTGCTCTTGGGTTTGCATTGTGTCAACTTCCTGAATAGCTCTTGCAAGGTATGCAAACTAAGGGAAGGAGTTTTTTTGGGGGAAGATATACAGTTGTAGAAGACTTCTGTATTAATTTTACATTTGAAGTACTTTTTCATGTTCTGACAGGATTGTGACATTCATGTGGGACTCTTGTTATGCCATAATTTTTATTTGCCTATCAATTTCCAACTGCAAAATATACCCCCAGTAAAAATTGCAGTATAGCATGTCAAATTCCTTTGATCAGTGAGTGCTATTAACCTGGCTGTTTAAAATCCTACTTTCAAAAGTGAGGTTGAGAATTGGATTGACAGTATGGAAAGTTATAATAATGGGAATAGAATAACTTCCACTGAAAGGGTCTGCAAATACCTGTCTCTTGGTTCCTGTGACAGTAGCTGCTACCAGCTGCTGCAGAAAGGCCTCAGAGAGGAAGCATCATTTTCATTTTAAACAGGTATCTGAATTAATGAGAAAGTGTCCCATTAAAGCATCCGATATTTTCCACTGCATTGAGCTTAACCACTAACATGAGAAATAATGAAAACACACCAAAAAAGAGTGTGTTTTGATGGCAGGGAGGAAGGAAGTGATTTCAAGAGTGGACCAACATTTTCATAGACACGCTAATTTTGAATGCCTCCATTTTAGGACCCAGAAATTACAACTGCTTTTCTAAGTGTTAAGAACATGCAGCTCCATATTTAACCAGGGAATCTGTGATTAGGAAGGAGTTAGCTTTGGTTTTGTTTTTTTTTCTCAGGTCCTCAAAATTGAGTATGCTTTCAAGTTTGTTTTCCTTTTTGGTGTATGACTTCTTCACCATCTGTTGGCAGTATGCCTTCTGCTGTTTTTCTGTACAAGTTCACTGGGTTTTTTTCAGTTTCTCTTACTTCTGGTAGTTCTTTTCAAAGGCTTTATTTTTCAGAACAGTTGTGTCCCTTTTCTTAATCCTTGTCTTATATTTCTGTTCTTAAATAATACCTTAATAACTGTAGGAAATAATTTGCCATTTTATTAAATTTTGGAATTTTTACCCAGTAAAGTACAAAATGCTTTACACCTTTTGTCCATAAGTTTTTTGAAAGTATTACTGTGGACAAATACACTGCAGTCTTCTAAAAAAGATACACGACACTTGCTGAATTACTTAGCTAAAAGCATGAGAAATAAGCACAAGATCTTGGTGTTGATTCTAACCACATAAAAACTCATTTGATATGTTGATATGGCAGATAGACTAATAAAATATTTTACCCTGTTACCTGAAGAGCTCCAGAGCACCTTGTGTTGTCTTACAGGCCCAGATAAAATGTTTCAGTGGATCTAGTGGATTTTTTTTTTTTTTTTTTTTATTTGGAGGGATTAATTTTAAACCTTTTGGCCTGGATACTGATTTGATTTGGCTGTAGGCACAAAATGAGACGAGAGATCACAAACATGAGCTTAACCCAGTGCTGTGCTCCCCTAATCCTCCAAAAGCTGTTGAGGACAGCAGGTTTTGAAAGTGTAATTTAGGATGTCTCGTGGCTTCTCTTAAAACTGAGGTTACTGCAATAGCCTCCTTGGGCCTCCTCTGAGCTGAGTGTCACCTGTACACAGTGTACACATCCTCATCCCTCTGGCTTGGGTGCTTCATTCCAGCTGTTCCCAGTTCAGGGAGGTGGCACATCAGCCTGTCCTGGCTGTGCCATAGATCAGTGAGGAGCACAGCACAGTAGGTGCAGCCCTGGAGGTGCTGAAGAAGTTTGAACAGTCAGAGAATCTTCTTGAAAGAGTCCACTGCATTTCTGTGTGAACCTTGCCCTGTTAATGGGAGTGTTGGATGTTTTTTTCTCAAGAGAGAAACCAAGCCTTTGTTACACTCTCCTCATTCACACTTTCCTCGTGACTTAAGTAATTGTTACATCTGTGTTCTGATGCTATCTTTTCAAAGGCATGGTAATTAATATAATTAAATATTGCTGTCCAAATTAATTCTGATCTAGGAGTTGCACCCATTTATAGAAATGGCTGAACAAAAATTCCCTTGGGCCCCAATAGAAATTATCATCTGCAAGTGCGTGTATTGTACAAGAAAGACTGAGGTAGTGTAACAGGGGAGGGGTTGTGCAAAGCTGGAACTCTTGGTCTGTGTTGGAACACTATGAAAGGGGAAAAGATGAAGTGGAAAATGTTACATACAGAAAGCTATCCATGAAAAAAAGCAAACCAACTAGTAGGGTTACTTTCATAGAAGAGAAAGCAATATATTTTAACGTTGCATATGCATGTCTTGCCCTTTTTTCTGCTTGTCCTCCACATCTTGGTGATCATGTGTGTATATTATGGTTGAACTTGTGGATGTGAACTGAAATATCACTCCAGTCCACAATTCCTTAGTCTGGTGGAAACTTCAAAGGGCTTCAAACCCTTTGTTTTTGTTGCAGTGTTGCTGGTTGGTGCCTTCTGGCAGCAGTGTCCAAGGTAAAGATCAGCTGCAGTGAGGAGGGAAAGTGGTGGAGGAGCTGAAGTTGAGAGTTTGCTGCATGGATAAGAAATGGTAGCATAGCCAGTGATGTTTGGTGCTTCTCCTCAAGGATGAGATTGCTTGTGTGACCTTATGTAATTAATTCTCAGAAATGAAGAAGTGTTTTAGTAGCTTTCTGGAGTAACATTTTATCTGTGAAAGACCAAGCATTAAGTGATAGTCACTCCTGATAGTTATGATACAATTTAGACCTGCATTCATAAAAGCTGTAAGTATTCCATGTTTTATGCTGCAGTTCTGGTATATCATATGTATGTGCAATGCAATAAGCCTTTTTTTAATATCAGGATAGGGCTACACAGTTCATTTTCCATACAGTAATCAAATACATGTATTATTGAATGTCCTTATAGTAGGCATTCAAGATTATTTGGTTAGTGAACAATATACCATGACACTTCTTATTCTTCCACAGCTGAAGAATTTAGCAAGTTGTCTAGAGAATTGTATTGCTGGTTATGGGTTCTAGATGAAAAGTTTCCTAAGTGTGCTAAGTCTAAACTTCCTTTCTAGACAACAGTTAGAAAAAACCTGCACCTGTATTTCCTGTCTTAATGAATATTGGTTTCAGCATAGACACTATCTGTCTTTCATTTTGCTGGTGGAACAGAGGGAGAAGAGAGAAAGGAAGACAGACCAGAAAGTAAAGGATACCAGATGATATCATAGAGTTATCATAACTTCTGTCTTGAAAATACCCATTCATAAACAGTTTAAACTAATATTTTAATTAATATTGGTTGAATATTTTAATGCTTTATCTGCTTAAAATAGATTTTAAACTATAGTTGGTTAAAAATGTGTTAGGCATGGCTAGAGGTAGTGGGAAGAGTATGCCAATGTTTGACTTATCTGTGTTACCACCTTACTTATAAAATTAGAGCTGGTTTCTAGATTCACTGTTGTTGAGTTGGCAGTTGTTAAGGATCTGTTCCTAACCACTCTGTCCAGAAGATTTTCCAAGGGGAATTCTGAAAAGAAGAGAATATGTTTATAATCACATTTAACAGAGTATTGCTTTCTGCTTCACACGGATTTCTGCAAGAAGTGTCTTAAGTGGGATCAAGATACTCTGCGGAGTCTGTCCCTGTCTGCCTGTGTCCCAGTTCATCACTTCAACAAAGGAGGGAGGCTCAGCTTAATGAGCACTTCTGCAGTCCCTGTTAATGGCTGTAGTCAAACTGGTTGCAGAATGTAAGGCGAAGAAACTAAAAATAAACACCTCTTGCTTGTGGCAGACTTGTGTCTTCCAGTCTTTGTGCTTGTCCTTATTTCTACCTCCCCATATGCACAAAGTGAAACCTATTTGTATTTTGGAGGAGTAATAGTCTGTGGAATAGACTAAACCAAATCAGCCATGACTTTTCTATGAGCTAATGAAACAGTTCCTCAGAGACTGAAGAGTTACAAAATGAGCAGGTTTTTAGAGATGTTGTGGTTGAGTAATAATAAAACCTTTTCAGGGGAAAAAGCTGAAGAGTCACCATTCTCTTGACTCTGAAAGGCAAAGCAAGCTTCAATTTTGATTTGCACCACGAGAAAAATTGGCTCTGACATTAGGAAGGTCTCAGAAGCAGAGCCTTGTCTTGCTCCCTGAAGGTAGGATATGTTTTTGTAGAAGATGCTGTCTTGTCCTGCCCGCCTCTTGAGGGACAGCCATAGCAGTGACCTGCCCCAGCTGAGCTAGAGTTGTGTAACTTCTTGCTGGGTAAAAGTGCACTTCAACCAAAAAAATTCCCAGCCCCAAGACTAAGCAAAATGCACCAAAAAACCCCACTCTAGCAGCCCTAGGATAAGCTATCATCTTCCTTATTTAATGTCTTCTGTTCTGTTTGTAACTTTAGCAAGCCACTTAACTGGTCTGTGCTTTAGTTTCTTCACTGTAAAATGAGGAGTGAAGGAGTAATAAAGTTTATCTTTATTGTGGGCATGCTTAGTAATTTAATTCAAGTTTGTAAAGGGTTCAATGGTAATTTGATTTTAATAAAATAATGCTCCTCTATTACAAAAGGAACCTCTGCAGAAATTTATGACAAACCTGATGCTGTAGAGAGGGAGATTTATCAGAAGATCTGTTTAACGCAGTAGATAAGTCTCCTAAAATCTGTTTTGGAATCTGATAGTTCAGCATTTATTTGGCAGCCTGCATTCCAGATGCTTGATTAGTAGGAATGAAGAGTCTGTGGAGATGGTAATAAGAAATCTTTCCTAATCAGGGTGATGAATCTTTGCTATGTGGGAAGATCATGCATTCTTTTGGACAAGCCAACCCAAACATGCAATACCACCCTCCCTAAAATCTAGGACCACCATGCACTTAGGAAGCTCTTCTGTTTCCCGTATGTACCTCGGGTTCTGTGCTGTGATCAGCTGTTGCTGGCTGTACATCTGGAGTCAGTTTCTGACCCACGGAAAATAAACCACTTTTATGTTTTGGAGAGATAATGATCTGTGGAACGGACTAAAGCAAATCAGCCATGACTTTCCTATGAACTAATGAAACAATTTCCAAGAGACCGAACAGTTACAGAGAGCGATTATTTTATTTACCAGCCCCTCCATAGGAATCTGCCAACCACTCTGTTTCTCATCAGTGAAGAAGAAAGTCAGAATGCCGGTGGCATAAAAGCTGCTGGGCCAGGATCCACACACGGTGACACGGACAAAGAGCAGATGCGTGCAGCAACTGGAGGAGGAGATAAAAGAACCATCCTTCAACCGCAGTTGCGTCAGCCAAATCACAACCAGCTGGGTTATTGCACTGGGCATTTCTGCTGATCCACCACAACGCTCACGCATGCTCTGTGCGCGTTTGCACGCACACGTACCCCTGTCAAAGGCTGGGCTGATTTTTGAGCCTTCTCGTCCTCCCTCTGTTTTTAGCCATTGGTTTAGTTGAGGGAAGATGTAGACATGAGGTGCCCGGGGCTGAAGGACTGAAACTGTTGGAAGGATGAGAGAAACTGTGACTCAGGAAATTTGGTTCCTCCCTTAGTCCCAGCATGCAGTGATGAATGTGCACTCTGTTATCCTTGCAATACTGAAACCTGTTTCCCTCCATTGTATTTTGGACACTGGAGTGGCCTCTCACCTGCTTCTTGCTCAGAGGGAGCAATTTGTATTTCTAGAGGCAAGGTTCAGGAGCATGCGTGTAGTGCCCTGCCCTCCAAGGCCAAAAGCTCATGCAGGTTCAACTTCATCCCCAGTCAAAGACAAGTCTCAGCTGGCTGACAGGGCTGAGTTTCCCAGAGCTTGGGACTGTAGCTAGCCCACATGCCAGTAGAGTTTGGACTGCTGAGAGAGGTCCTAGAAGCATCAAGGAAACGCCTGCTTTATGACTAATAAAATTTAATGAAGCTGCTCGACTATCCAGTTGTAAGCAAAAAATGAGTCAGTCTGTGCTGGTTTGGACCAAAACAAGGAATTGACCATCTTGCAGCCATGATTAAAACCATTACGTCTACCACATGCCACCAGTTTCTAATCTGTCATGGCAAAACTGCTTTAAAATAAAAAATCAGAATAGAATATATCCCACAAATATGATATGTTTTAACATAACTACTCTCCATCTATAAATAGCTCTGTGCAGACTGTAAGGTATCCCTGTAGTTTTCACTGCTTTCACTCTGTGTGGTTCTCCAGATGATTTGGGTACAAGCTCAAGCCAGAAGGAAATGGAGCAATATTTCTCTGTATTTATTCCCATAAGATGTATCTTGGTAGCAGGGATACAAATCTCTAACAACTCAGTGTGTGAGCTTTACAGAATTGGATGAGGTTGGGTGCTCTTGCCCTTTCTGTTTCAGAGCTGTGGGAGGCTTATTTAAGAGATCAAAGTGCATCAGATTCCATTATTTCAGTATCTATGGGACAGTATAATGCATGAATACTCTGGGACGATGCCTGTGTCTGACTTTTATTCATCACTGTAATTAAAGCCAGAAACAGAGCTTGTTCTGTGCACTGAACATTAATCATAGTGTTTTATTAATACAGTTGTCGAAATCTTTAATTCAGACATCATATAATTTTGCAATATAGATTAAGACTAGAATTTATTTTGCCTGAATACATTAATTTTATTTAAAGTTCAGAAAGAGAAGAGGTTGCTCTCAGGTTTTGGACAAATGAGTGCAAGCATTGCTTGACTGCAGATGTACCAAACTGCTAAACTGGTTTGGTCTGTACTGTTGCTTAACAAAAAGCAGTGAACTGCTGTATTCAGTGGAAAATATATAAAAGGCTCAGCAAACTAGTGCTCTAAATTCAGTTTTAGTTAAGACACTGAAATTAATATTTTAGCATCTGTAGACTTTATTTTATGCTCTGTAGTAATACTTGCTTAATTGCCATTGCCAGTTTCTGATGTTTTGGGATTTCCCTTGGTTGTTTTCTGTTTAAATATTATGATTTTTATTGCAGTTGCATCCATATATCTTCTGTTTAGCTTATGAAATATGACTAAGATGTTGCTTTAGTGTCTGCTTCACAGAGTTCTTTAATGTTGCATCTATATATTTGGAGACCTTGAGGCAGCTGTGGATTGTCCCATGGAGAATGGTGTCCTTGAAAGTAGATTACTATTCTTGGAAGGGAACAGAATCAGTTTTAAAAATTCAAGCAAAAATACTTAACTTTAACTGTTAATTCTTTTCTTGGTTAATGCTTTTTCACCTCTCAGATCCTGGCTCTCTGTATCTCTGTGGGCTGTTTTGATTGTGCTCATAAGAGCTAATGAAATCCCCTAATACTGAAGTACAGGCCCACAGCTCTACTTGACAATTTTTAGGGATTTGCTGATTGGAAGCTGGTGAGGAACACTGAGGTAGTGTTGCACTGAGGTCTGTCCCAAGCTGAGGAAACTCTTCCTGCCCTGGTGTCCCACTTCTTTAGCTGATGGCACCTTCATGTTGCTGCAGGGACTGAGCTGGCCTGGTGCCCCAGTGGCTGGGCTGGGTTAGATGGTGGCTCTTTGCTCAAACCTGAGTGAGATGCTTGGTTATTCTCCCACCTGCCCTCAACTGGAGGTGGGAATGTGGTATTTAATCTGTTGGAGGGGATTCATATGATAGCTCACCTGGAGCTGTGCTGGGTTGTGTGTAATCATTCCAGCCATCTGTAAGAATCACAAACGAGGTGCAGGGAGGATTTTACATTGTCTGAATATATAAAAACTCCCTGAAATTTCTGTGCCCTGAAGTTGTATTTGCTTTACTCTATGGCTAAACTACTGAAAGTGAGTTTACCAAAGAATGCTCATTCCTTCTGTAAATGTAGTGGGTTTCTCAGTTCAAAGTAGATGGAGTCAGGTATTCAAAGAGACAGTGTATAATGGCAAATTTTGTTTTTAAAAGTCCTTTAGGAAACATAAAAATACTATCCACACAAAATTTCATGCTCTAGGTAATCTTTTATCTCCTCTAGAAACTGTATTCTTGTTCAATGAGTAACCTGGTTTTTCCTGCCTCCCAGAAGAAGCAAGATGACCTAGATGTAGAGCTTCCTGGGGAAAAGTTCACCCTATATATAGCATCTCCTGAAGTGTCTTTATGTAGCTGTCATTTACTCTGAGCTGATGAACTGAAAGAGGAAAGAGCTGAAGTTTTAGGCTGAGGTAGGAAAGAAGGGTGTTTTATCCCTCCTTTTTTGGGGGGGATCTATCTTAAGCTCATGTCACTGACTGGACTACAGCCAGGTGAAGGCCAGGTGTCCCAACTTCCAGCTGTAACACTGAATTTCATGTCTCTGTGTCTCCTCGATGTGCTGTGGCTGAGAAATGACCAGCTACCTCTGTTAAAGGAGTGGATTGGGTCCTGCCTTTGTGCCAGCAGGAGTTTCTGCACAGGATTCTGAACGCGATATCCTGGGGTCAGTGTGTTCTTTGCTCCAGTCAGATCATGCAGATGGAGACCCTTCCAAGCAGCCCTGCTGGCACAGTGGTGTTTTTACTGGAAAGCAAAAACTGGGAAAATGGTAGTAACAACTACATGACAGATGCTACCAAGCAGGCTGTTGGTGTTGAGGGATCAGGCAAGTGTTGCCACCTCAGGGTGATGAGTCAAATGGTGAAGTGTACTGCAGGCTGAGGGCAATCTGCCTGTCCTTTTGTCAGCATAAGGCTTTTTTTTAGATACAGGAGAGTTTATCTGAGTGCATCAGCAACCTGAGTGATTTGGACTTCTGGGGAGCCATTCTGGGGAGAGAAGGGTATTTTCCAGGTCCCTACAGAGAGTGCCACTGCCTGAGGACACCACATGCTTCTCTCCTGAGGCCTTCACACTTGGGCCAGTGGCACTGGAACCCATTGGTGCTCCTGTGGTGGGCTGTGTACACCTCTGGCATGTGCAGAAAGCAGCAGCTCTGTTCATTTGACTTGATGGCAGGATCCTGCTCCAGAGCTTGAAAATAATGACTTCAACAGGCCCAGCTCAGGAATGAGCACAGCCAGGGCCCAAGGAGAGGCTCAGAGGTTGTCTCTGTGTTCAGCAGACCCCTGGCTAAAACCAGGCCAAAATGTGGTGTGCCTTGTACTCAGTGTTGTATGTGTAGATGTTTCTGGGACAAGGAGGTCTGATCTAACCCTCCACTACTGCCAAAACTGGATTATTTCACTTTTCCTTCCTGTTTTCCACATGGAGCCCTGTTCTCTGCAGTCACTCCATGGTGGTGGCTCTGGTGCTTGGTGGGTCAGCTCATACATTCAAGTGTCTGAAATGGGTTGTCTTATTCTTCCTCTGGGCAGATTAGTGAAATGAACTGACTTCCTGGTGAAGATTTGATTTATCAGCACTTTTTGCCACCTATAGATTGCATTTTACTTAGGGATATGTATGGGAGGATCTAGAGGTGTCACATATTAGATGAGTGCTATTACTACCAAGTATTAGAGAAGTTGTGACTTTTCCATGTTGAAATAAAGGCTATACTTGGACTTTACTGTGTACCAGAGCATGCACAGGATGAGTATCTGATACTGGTTTGGGCTGTGAGTGCATTTGGGAATGGTCTGTGCGTGAAATGCAGTTTAAAGTTGACATTTTTAACTTCAGCAGGGTGGTGATTTCAGTTGAAGGGATTTTACTGCTTCAGGACAAATGTCTGATGTGGACAAAGCCTAAATTCTTTATTTATTAAATGTCATCTTTCTGGTTTAGAAAAAAACCCAAAACCAAAACCAGAAAAAAAAAAAAAAAAGAATCTAAGTTTGTCTACCACAACCACCTTTAAAGATTCTTGAGTGCTTTTCTTTGCTATTTTTCTCTCTAAAGAAGCTTCATTAACAGTTCATGAGTAGGCTTGGTAAGTGCAGGAGTGTCTGAAGACTTTGACAGCCTGTTCATATTGTGCAGCAGACTGTGATGTCCCTTGGGACACAACTGACCACAGTAACATCATTGATCTGTTTCGTGGGTGCTGCTCTGCCTCTTTCTTCACACAAGCCTTCCAGTTATGACTCCATGGATGGTTTCCAAAGTCTGAATGTTGCTTGGCAAGCTTTGTCACTGCTGTTAGGAGTTTGATTACCTTTGTGCATATGTATGTAAGGACTGCCAGTGTCTGTGGCTTTTAATAAAACAACCTCCCTGTTGTCTAAAATGTTTAGAATTAAGAAGTTATGTAAGTGTGCAAGAGCAGGAGCTAGGCTGGCTGCCTCAATTTGACTGTCTTATTTTGTATGTTGTGTCTCCTTATTCTACTTCGGCATCTCTCAGAGGAGGCCACTGGCTTCCTCTTGAAGCCAGTCTTACTTAAGGCAAATAAAGGGACAAAGCCATGTTTCAGAAAATAAATTTGAGAAGCAAATCTTGCTGCTTCTTCATGCATCCACTCATGCAGCATTACCAATTCTTCTCCTTGCTGGAGTAGTGCTGTGCTCTTATGTAGCTTGATGACCCTTGCTCAGAAAATTTCTGAATTCAGAACCAGGAACACTGAATACAAGCATTAAATACGACCTTTACAGCTTTTTTTGCATCTCATTAGCTATGTTGGGTCAGGCTTAGTTTTTGGCTTGGAGACCTACCAAAAAAGCCCTCAAAACCACAGGAGATGGGGCTCCTGGGGCAGAGAGGACACCCTTCCTTGTTGGTCACATTCCACATTGCCAGGGCTGTGGGGCGCTGCAAAGCTGTAGAAATAATTTTCTGAATGAGACCACTAAGATTCCTTGGATTATTTCACAGAATATGCTGGCCAGGTTTCAGCTTGAATACAGTTTTATAGCATTTCAGCTGGACAGAACGTAACTATTTAAATTAGAGCAGTAGCTAGTGCCCTTTCTGGTTTAAAAAGACTTAAGTAATACAGCAAACTAAAGTAAGACAAATGCTATTTTAAATCCTAATTGCAGAGTGGTTACCAGCAGTACAGTGCCTGTAGATTGACACAGACTGCAATAATGCCATGTGCACTTGTCACTGATGACCTTACATTTTGCTTGCCATGGGCCAAATCCTCATTTGTGGCACAGCTGCCTGGTGCTACTCAAGCAACACAAGTGTAACTTCCAGCTAGCATATGTTCAGCAGAGAAAACTTTATAAAGGTCTTTTGTTCAGCCCTGCCTTCATTCCTGCTTCTGCCTGTAGATTGTGCTGCAGGAGAAAGGGTTTGGCCAAGATTGTTTGTGTTCTGCTGTAGGTATTTTCCACCAGTGGGCTATCAAAACCTTCCCTGAGGTCAAACAAGAATTCCTGATGGAAAATCATTTTGCCCAAAATTTTATTCTCACATTTAAATCTTTTGTTTTTTTAGTGTCTTAAACTTACAAGTGAGCATGATACTGTTTGCTGACCTGGCTTCAACAAAATGAGGCTTGGATTTAATGAGCGTTATCTTTTGTATTTTATTTAAATTAGCATTGAGTTAAACATGACAAGCATTATTGCTAGTTTTTACACTGCATCAGAGATTATATTAATTTGGATAACAACTGTTTTCAGTACAGTCATGGAAACTGCATATTAACAAGTGTGTGAATTGGACTGTTTTCTGGTGTCTGGACAAGGGGATATATGGATAATTTTGCATATACTCAGTGAAGTTATTTTTTGCAGACCATGGATGATTTTGAAAGACACTGGTTAAGCTTTGCCCTGTTACCCCTACAGGGAGCCTCTTTTGATCAACCAAGAACTAAGGCTCAAGAAGCTTATTTCACAGTTCTAGATTGTTTATGGCAAACTTGCACCTGTTATTCTTCTGCCAGGTAGGTCTCTAGTTGTTTCTCTAACGTTTACACTCCTGATTTATTTAGAGATCCTATATCCCTTTCAGCCTTTGTTTTTCTGGGCTAACGCTTCTATTTTTATTTTGTTTATTAGCAGAGATGATATTCAAACAACTTGGTTTTCCTGAAAAACAAAATGTCTCATCTGTAGTCAGTGAAACCAAACAAAAACAACAGTGAAAAAAAGAAAATATTAAAATAGGGCATGTGTTAAGTGATGGAGGGAGCATTGACTGACCTCTCAGGATCTTGCAGTGAATTTGTCATGGGGGCTCATAATAGAAGTTAGAGACAGTATTTAACTCCAGATCTGCAGAATGTGCAGCTCTGAGGGGTAAGCACCTTTTTATGTGCTGCTGCATGTTATCCTCTCTCACTGGGGTAAACCATTATATAAAATGGAACACCAGGAGTGCAGCACTACATGGAATGATGCAAACAAATTAGAACCAGGCCTGTAAGTTATTTCAAGGCCAAGTTCAGTATAAAGCTTCAGCAGAGTGGAGAAATTTTCTTTAACCAGATTTCTAGTCTGAAATTACTCTGCAGGGTACTTGCTTACAGTGTTCAGCAGACTTCATTTGATGAACACTGGACTCCTTTTTGCTAAAGTTCACCGAGAAGGCCATGCCCAATCTTTTTCTGCCCCCAAGGAAGAACACAGAGCTGCCCATCTCCCAGAAGGATCGACTTATTTTTGTTTCTACTGTGTGATTCAAAACATCAAGTGAAAGAACAAAAGATTGTGTGCTGCAGTAATTTCTACTCGTGTCTTTACTGCACTGGAGATTAATCTGTAAGAAAGGTGGTATCCCATTTAAAGGCAGGAATTCAGGTTCATCTTGTTACCTTGCCTGTTTGGTTCAGCAAATCTTTTGGTGTTCCCAGGGAAGCACATTCCCTGACTTCATTTAACTGCAGCTGACTGTAAGGAGACAAAGTGAGTTTAGTCCTGAAGACTTGCAGGAGTGGCACTAAATGCCATCTGCTTCCCAAGTTACTCTGCTGCACCCACTGCCTCTTGGAGAGGTCTCCATTTGGGGGTCAAAGGGTGAGCTGACTAGAATGTCAGGAAAGATAACAAAAATGTTTCATGGTCTTTGAGTCATGATATTTCTGTTTATGAAGTTATAATCTGAGCAACAAGCTGCTTTTTCTCTTGGAGCTTATCTAGGTATTACAGTTACCTCTGTAGTTACACCCTAATGACTGCCACAGTGACAAGACTAGATGTCTAGACTAAATGTCATAAATTAAACGTAAAGAACTTGCAGGTTTTCTTAGTTAGCTGTTTCTTAGATAGCTGTTTTGCTGGGGCTGTGTGTATTTTTTTTTATCTCCAAAAAGTCTCAGTGTTACTCCATTCTGGCATTCTGTTGTGACTGCAGTTTGTCTGTGCAAGTATAAACTGACAAAACTTATTTTAGTGAGCGTGTAGGTTGCAGCAGGACATGGTTATTCCACCCTAAACATTAATGCAGGAGAATACAGTGAGTACGAGCGTTTCTTTATATTTTCACAAAGCCTGAGACTGTTGGTAGTGTAATGTTAATGACATTGGACTCTAATTTCTGACTGAAGGGGACAACAAAAGTAGCATGAACCTCACCCAGAGTGGTGGAGTTACACTCCAGTACAGGACCTGAGCTGTGTCCTTGTATGTGTGTGTAAATGTTCTTGGTAAATTAGAGCTTTTAAATCTGCACAGACAAATTTTATGTTTCCATGAGACTTTCTCAACTCCAGCTGTAAAACTGCCTCCTGTGTATCACTGTATGTAGTGTTCAGGGTTTCTGGTGCTCCTCACACAAAGTGAAAGATGGATTGTTGCGTACGGATGAGCTGAGGCTGGAAACCTCCAGGCTTTGCAGCTGCCCTCGTGTGGGTGTGTCAGGGTGAAATGGGGCTTTGTCTTCCAGCCAGTCAGTCCATATTCAGAAAAATGACCTCTCTGTTTTCATATCCCTTCTCTCAAACAGTTTTCTGTTCTTCTGAGATTTTGTGGCAGCCTGAGCCATAATTCAGGCAAGTACTTAAGTAGGTGCTCAAGTGCCATGTCCCTGGTAGTATTTGAAATCTTACTAAGTGTGCTGCTGGGGCTGTAGTGGTAGATTGGTAGATTTTACTGATCCATGCAGACAGCAGGAAGAATCCATTGTGGAAACTTCAAGTTTTCCTTCAGAAAGGCATTTGCATGTAAACAAAACCCTGTCTTCCATGACAGAGGGTGTAAACGGGGGAATGGGCTGACAAAATAGAGGTTTTTCTTCATCCCACTGGAGCTGAACAAGATGAAATGGGAGCTGCAGAGGCTGGGTTGGGCTCTGTGCTCCCCGTCTCTCCCCTCACCTTTGCAAAACTTTGGACATGCTTCAGTTCCCCCTTCAAACCTCCTACTCCAAAAGCACCTGTGCTGAAACGGACATGGGTATTTTTTGGTATGAAACTAGGGCAGGCAGGATCCAAAGATGAGTGTAAAAAGCCTCACTACACCATAGATTGAAAAGGTTGATTAGCCAGGTGTTTGAATGTGCAGTTAGTGGTGGGGGGTTGTACCTTATTTATCTGTGAAGCTGAACGTTTAGAATTTGTCCTGCTTGCACCAGCAACTGGCTGTTTCATACCTAGCAGTGAAATGAATCCTTGTTGTCTGGTGACACATTAAAGAGATGACCAGGTGCCCATTGAACTGTGTCTGTGCATTTAAAACTTTAAAATAGTAGGAAAAACATGTTCTGGAAATATTTCACTTGTATAACCAATTCCTGAGAGAGCTATTTATGATTTCTCTACCTGTTCTTGGCACAGGCTTTTTTTCTGTTAGAAGAGGTTTGACAGTTGCATGAGATCACACTTGGATTGGTGCCCTGCGAGCTGAAAACGCAGAGTCATTGCTTGCGAGGACAAGACTTAGCTGGAAAAAATAGCAACATTGCCCTTGTGTTCACTGCTAATACTGCATCGAGAAGTGGAGCTCCATCAAGCTTTAGTGTGCCTTGATATTCATGCAGTCATTACTTGCTTATAAATAGAGAACTGCTTAAAAAAAAAAACAACAAAGCAAGGGATTTAGAAATATTCATTTAATGCCTTGGATGTTCCTTTAAGATTAATAAATGACTGGATGAGATGAGCCAATAGGCTGACTCTGTGCCTCTGGCTGTTTACAGCTGCTGCTTATTAACTCAGAGATGAAATAATTAATGTTATTATCAGATGAAATAATTAATGTTATTATCAAATGATGCTAAACAAATAGTCACATCACATTTTTTGTGTGTGCTCATTCTCCCTGAAGAAGGAGATGGCAGCAAGTGAGTGCCTGGGGGAAGTGTTGGTGTCCACACTATGGAGCTGTGCCTCTTGTGCACAGCCCTGGCACCAATTCAACCCCAACTCCAGCCTCAAGATGTGGCTGAAATAACAGAAAACCCCAGTCAGTCTCCCAGGATCTGGTGGAAGGGAGGAGTTCTGGGTGGATGCTCTGGACACCCTCTCCAAGCCCCCTCACCAATGACACCGGGACAGCGGCACACAGAGACTCAGACTGTGTTTGAGGTGCCCCAGCACATGGCAGGTGTATGTGACCCACATCTGTCTGTGGCTTTCCAGCAGGCTGATGCAGAAACAGGCTTAAGAAAAAAGCTGTGGTTATGCTGTTGCAAAATGCAGCCTTGATGAATCCTTTAACTGGCCTCAGGAAGCCTCCTTGCTGCCTGTGCACAGTCCCCTGCTGCACTGAGGTTTCTCACACACCTTGATCTCAGGGTATCCACTGTTCATTAGAAATTCAGATGCCAATAAGAAAATAAAAAGGCCTGTGGAGCTGAGTGTACCATCAAACTGCCAAGGTGTGGCAGCTTTCTACTTGAGCAAGCATTCATAACTGAGGATGGCTTTGTTAAAAAGGCAATTAAAATATTTCAAATGGAGTACAAAGTTATGATGCAGTGAAGTTTAACACAGATTCCTGGGTTTTGGAACAAACCCTGCTGTCACGGGCTGCCTCACAGACACAGTCTCACAGCAGGTGCCCCACACCAGCAGTCTCCCTGCTGCAGGTTTTCCTGCTCTGGGGTTATACAGACCCAGCTCATCACCAGTCCCGTCTGCTTTTTGAAGCTCTTCTGCAATAGCGTGTGGACTTCTGCCTCTTTTCTCCCCCAAGTCATTTATCCTTAGTAGAGCAATCTGTTTTCTCTCCTTTCCTTATGCTGTGGCAGAGCTTTGTACTGCATGAGAGTCCTGCTCTCCTGAGTCTCTGTTTGCTGTGAAGCATGATGGAAAATTCTTCTGTCAGGTGTGGCAGAGGTTTGCAGTGTGTGAGATCTTGCTCTTCTGAGTCCCTGTTTGCTGCCAGTCCTGACAGAAAAATGTTCATCGGGTTTCTGCTTGGCTTCCCTTGCTGGGGGAGCCCATTGCTGGCCCATCTTCCTGGGCTGTGGCACAGCTTGGCCTCATCAACTGGGCCCCAGTAAAGTGAAGGTCCCTGTCAGTTTGCAGAAGCATTCTCCTACCTTGCCTCTTCTGTGTATTTTGGTGAGGTAACTTTTCATTTCTCTATGAAAAGAACAACTGTGTCCTCTTTCGGACTTCTTTTGGGGGCTTGCTTACAACCAGGTGGCTACAAACAAGCAGTTTGTGCCATGGCCTAGGATGGTGCATGAGGGGCAGATGATCTCAGGGAGCTGCTGCTGTGCCTGTTTGTTTTTGTTACTTGTGTTACCTCTTACCTGAAGCTGAATTGATGCCTCACAGAGACCCTGCATAAGGGTGATGTTCTCAGTCTAGCTGGGACTGTTGTGTCTGTTTTAGGAACCTGATGTAGGAGCACCTGAGTTCCTTGATAGGATGCTTTCGGATGTCTGTGGAAAGGAGCTTTAGGCAAGGCTATTAGACTTTAGGCAGGCTGTTACTGCATTCTGGAGTCCTCTTTGCCCAGGGAGGGTGCTTATCATGTTCAACAGTAACACTCAGCCTAGAGATGAAAATAATTCATCACTTGGTTTCTCCAGTCTTTTGATATCCTACTCACTCTTTTTCTAAAATGCTTTCCTAGTTCTGCATAATATTTCTCTGCTATGTGTTATGATGCTCATTAGTTCAAACTAGCAGCCTTAAATACACACCTATACATGTCTTTTTACACACTGAAGTACAGCATTTATGCTGTATTTAAACCCATATTTATGCCTCAGCAGCACTTCCCTGATGGATTGACTGCTTGTGCCTTCGGTTTATGTGCATTTTCATGTTTGCTCCCTTCGCTTGGCCCCTTGTCCCTGGTCTGTCCTCTTGGCTAATTAGAGCTGATTTCCATATTTTTGCTACCTTGTTCCTGAAGTCCTCAGAGGGGCTGTTTTGTTCCTAGAATTGCCATCGAACTGACCTAATTCTTGCCAGAAAATACATTTTAGCACTCTTGCTGGTTTTTAAGTGTTTGGAGTCAGATTTTGGCTTGAGTCCCAAAAGGGGCACTCCTCCCGTTTTCCTCTTGCGTGCCTGTTCCCAACTTTCCCAGCAGCTGCAGGGATCACACCGGCAGTGGCAGTGGCTTGTTTGCTTTCCACGAGGGGGAAGAGTCAGTCGGAGCAGTGTCCTTGGAGCCACTGCAAGGGACGTGGCAGGACCCACAGTCCTGAGGCAGTGCTGTTTTACACCAGCTGGAGTCAGCTGTGCCCTAATCCCCAAATTCCCTGAAATGGCACCATAAGCAGGGACTGTGTGTGCTTGCTCAGCTGCACTGAGTCTGTGGTTCAGTAGCAGTTCAGGGCACAGAGTGCACTGCTGTTCACTCTTATTGCCTTACATTGCCCACCTGAATCCTTTATATCCCTGTATTGTTCCCTGGGACTGCCTGTCCAGTGATCCATACCCAGCCCTTCCTACAGAGGGCTTGCACACACTTGTCAGGGTGATGCAATGCTTTGGGGTGGGAGCTTTGGGCCAGGCCCATGTCTCGGGTGGCAGAAGCACGTGTGGGCTTAATGTACCCAGAGGTGAGTCAGAGCCTCGGGCTGCTTTGGGGTGTGCGTGGGGATGGTGTCCAGGACAGATCCCACGTGTCTGTCCCTGATCCCACATCAGGGAGCAGGGCCGGGTGTGAGCAAAGGCTGTTTGCTGCTGTGCACAGGGCCTGGCTCAGTGAGAGTCAAACTCTGTGTGTTCCCCAGCATGATCAATACTACCATTTTTAAGCGGTTACCCCTTCGATTTATACTGTAAACAAGTTGTACTGACTGATACTTACCCTTTGCAGAAAGCCAAGGTGTCTAAAGGAAGTGTGAACGATTCCCCTATGTCTGTGTGGACTGTTTGTGTTCTGTCAGCTTTTCCATCATAGCTTCCCCCATCTCTTGTGCTTGAATGCAGCCTCGAACAAAATCATTAGCTCCATTCCTTTGTTTGGGGTGTTCTTTTTAATTTTTGCTTCCTGCTACCCAGCAGTTCCACAGCAGTAAGTGGGTGGCACATAGTAGGTTCACTTTACCTTTCTGCAGAGGAGACAGTCTGAGAGATTTGTTTTCAGCCTTTGCTACCTCAGAACTGTTTTCTTTGCCCCAAAACTTCAGGTTTTTATCTGCTGTTAAATCTACTTCTCGGTTTTCCAGCAGTCATCTCAGTTGAACCCGAAGTGCTGTTTAATGCAGCCATAGCAGCGAATAACTGTCTGCACTTGTCAGGCTTAAGGAGGGGTTCCTGCAAAGAACCACTTGGCCTAAGTGGGACAGAACATGTACCAATAACACAGGTGTGGGGTTTCTTATGGGGTAGGATGATCCACATTCATGTGCTCTTCTTCTACCACCAGCTGCAGAATTGATTGCTGGTCCCTTCTGCTACATTTTCTCCCTACCCAGCTGCTTTGCTTTGTAGTCCCAGGGGTATTCCAGTCTCAGGAGGCTGCATTTTGAGCCGGAGTGTCCTTAATTTAATGTTTAGGTGCAACTCTTCTTTCCTGGCTTTTCTCACTGCAGCAGCCTGACAGAAAAGCATGAATTTTTATAAATTGTTTATGAATCTTTTCCTTCTCAACATAAAAAAAAAGCCTATTAAAATAAACATGCTGGGAGCTGTAACAAGAGGGCTTTGTTATCTCTCAGAAGTTGTGGCCTCATGCTGTAAGTTGAGCTGTCAGTGAGGCTGTTTGGAGGGATGGAATCAATTCTCTGGTGGGCAATTTACTGGTCTGGGACATGTTGGTGTGTAAGTTACTGACTTTCCTGAAAAAATTCACACTCTGATGTTTGATGAGATCTCTGGAGAAAGGAACAAGGACACCTAAAACTGACACAAAGCTGGTGAACAAGAAATCAGCACTTGGAACCATCAGTACTCAAGGTTGACGCCCTTGAGTCAGAGAAACCTGCTGTGCAGCCTGGAAATGTGAAAACTGGCTGTGTCAGGAGATTGTGCTTCCAGGGAGTAATTACTGCTTTTTAATTACGGCTTTTTCCCTACAACTCTTTCTTGCTAGTCTTTTGTATTTAGGTTTGCCTTGATGGTTAATCAAATTTCAGAGCAGGTGACTCTGCAGAGCTGCAGGTGATTTCCATCTGCCAGGTGAGGCTGGGTTTGCTCTGGCCAAGCTGCAAGGGCACTGCCAAGTGTTTGTCTTGGCAGTAGGTTGATAGCCTTTTTGGGTTTGTGTGACAGCACAGGGACAAAACTTGAAAATCCTTTTCTCACAGCCCTTGTCACTGTCTAGGAAAGCAGCAGGCAGGATACATCTACTTTGTACCTCCTCTCTCTGTCCCAGCCCTATTTTTGGTAGCAAAGCTGAGCTCAGGGGACAGGTGATATTTTAGGAGTTGGCAGTCAGGAGTCACTTTCTTTCATGGTTGCTACTCTTTCCCAACATTTTAGATACATTTATTTCCCAGTACTTTCGGTGGAATAATTGTGAAGAATGCACAAGACAGTTTTACAGTTTTGGTTACAGTGTGAATGAGGCTGTGCCATCTCTGCAGAACCACCGTGGCTTTCACCAAAAAACCTCTCTGAAGTACGATCCATGACTGAAAACAGGTGTTGCTTCTTAACTGGAGTCAACAACTGGAGATACACAGCACAGGTCCTGCAGGTTCTTCTCCTGTGTGAAAACTGGTTTCTCTGTTCTTTCATCAGTTACCAACCTATTTGCAGTGCCCAATTCCTATAATGCCAGAATTCTCAGTAATCTTTACTTAGGAGCACTGTGGTGGGAAGTGTGTGTGCATGTGTATCTGATCTGTCTGTCCCAGATGTTCCCTCCAAAAAGGAGAGGGAAGAGGAGGAGATTTTTCTTTCAGAAGACCTTTTTAGCATTAAGTGCCCAGCTGTTGCAGTTATTCATACTGAGCGACCGACTAGTTGGAAGCAGAAATATAAAAAAAATGGGTAACAATTTCATTACATGATGTTTTATAGCAACTGATATTCACCTTTATAAATTAACTGCTCTCTTCTGTATGGCAGAAAAAGGCTTTTATAGTTGGCAGGCTGCTCGTAATATTCTAAGGATTATTAAAGTAAGCTGTAGTTGTCATATAATGCAAGTTGTAATGGCGCGTGGTTTTTTAATGTGTCTTGGGGGAGGATATTATTTCAGAATATGTATTCACATATGGATGGAGTTTGAGATTTTTCACACTGATCAGAATGACATTCACAGAAAAGGTCCCTGGACCATCATCCCAGCAAGTTCCTTGTGAGTAATGAAGTGGTGAGAAGAGAAAATTTCATCAAATTCAGCAGGAATTTTTGAAACAGACCTTGAAGAGCACAATTTTTTTTTTTTCTCACCTCCTGACTTTACATTTATAAACTGAGGTTGTTCATATTTAGGTGAGTTATTTGGGCTCCCTGCTCTCCTTAGAGGTGAGAAAGCTGGGGAGCAGCCAGGCTGAGCTGTGTGTAGGGGTGATGAGTGCTGCAGTGGGGCTGCAGTGTGATGGGGGCTGGTGTGTGTGAGGCAGGGCAGCTGCCTGCAGACATCCTGTTCCAGGCAGGACATTTGCAAGTTGAAGGGATTTCAGAACAGAGCTGTGGGAACAGCTGGGGAAATGCAAATGGAACTATTGTATTTGCATTAATTAATTAGTCAACGACCGCAAGGATGTAAGTGCTACAGCTACTGGTATTTAAAAAGTGTGAAAAAGATGTAGGATAAACATAGTTAGGGAGGTGTTTGTCTCCTCTGTCAGCCTGAATTAACAGATACATGTTGATCTGGTGATAAAATGGAAATTAATATCCCAGGGTGAGACACGCAGAGAGCACTGGATTAGGTGAGGAAGAAAATTCAGGGATGGAAACAGGGCAAGCAGTGAGGCTTTAACTTCTGCAACTATTCGATGCTAGGAATTATTCATCTCACCTTTGAACATCCTGAAAGGATAATTTGGGCATGTTGGTGCAATTATAAAAACAGCAAACAAACAAAAGCCCTGATAACATACTGCTGATATGTGGCGTAGAGGGATCTTAAAATAATCTTTATCCAGGGATTAAGAGTTTCTGATCTACCACTGACCTGTTTTCAGAGTATTACAAATTCATGGTACTTGCAAAAACAAGACAAAAAGGCTGTAAAACAAGAGAAAAGCAGATTTACAGCAGCATAAGTAACTAAAGTAAGTTGCATTGATAAGGAAACTTCAAACTAAAAGCCATGTCTGGTCAAACCTCCTTTTTCTAGTCAAGAATGCAAAGTGTGCTTGGAAATCTGTGTGTAGAAAGTTTCTGGGCCTTTTAGGCCATGTATGAAAATGTTTATTTTCATTAGGAGTGAAAAATGCAGACCTCCAGATGCCCTCTATGATTTTTTTTCCCCCCTCGAAGGAGGAGGAGCTGGGGTGAGATGGAGACACAAACACTGATTTAGTCCTTGAGTCTGAATTAATGCTGCTGTTTTTAAGGGCTGAATAAACATCGTGAGTTATTTCTGTGCACAGAAAGCCAGGGAAACTTGTGCTGATACCACTGACTTTGTGAACAAAGAGAAAGTTGTGTATCTCCAGGATTATGGACATCTGAGGTGTTTCATCATTACTAAATGCTTATGGGGCAAAAATAATTGACTAAAGCAAATTAAGTGCCAGAAAGTGATTTCTATTTCATTGCCTGACAGTAATATGTGGATTTGATTATTTGTTTTGGCCTCTTTTAGGGTTTTTTGCACATAGTAATAGAGTTAGCATGAAATTTCATCTTAGTTTGAAGTGCCTTACATCTTTATCAAATGATAAATAACACAGACTTTGGCTAGAAGTTCAGTATTTTGTAATTTTGTCTGCAAAAACATTTTCCATGGTTGATAAGAGAAATGTGAGACACCAGAGCAATAAATTCATGCTTGTCTTTGGAGTAAAATAATAATTACTTGGGTAATACAATCTTTTTTATATACACACATGTCAGGGGGCCCCTAGCTACAAATGTGAGCTGAGTGAAGTCTCGTGGTTCCCCTTGAACACCCACCCTGGAGGAGCAGGACCTTGGTCAGTGAAAGCAGCCTTTATAAACTGTGAAGGATTTGCAAAGGGGTGATAAACCCACACGGGACCGGCAGCCTGGAATCATTGTTGGATGTTTTAACTCCCAAAATTGCCGCAGAGATTGGGTGGTGGAGAAATCCGGGGCTGCAGCTGCCACGTGGCTGCGAGCGGGGCCAGCTGGGTTTGTGCCCAAGGGGCTGCCAGGGGGACAGGAGCCCTGCTCCACTCAGGGATGGATGGAGCTGGGGATGTCACTGCAGGCAGAGAAACCCGGCCTCTCACGTTCTCATGAATAAAGAGTTCCAAATAGTTCTAGAATCATACAGGTATGAACACACCTTTATCTTTTTCCCTGTTGGAGGGGAGAGGGCTGGTTTGAAAGGGTCAGTGTCCATGTACCCGATAATGTGACACTGCAACGTGTGTGGCTGTGTTCTTCATTTCCCTGGTACATTCATGTGCAGGGCTCTGTTTGGGCAGGCTTTTAATAGCAGTCGGGAGGGGAGATCAAAGTGCCACTGAACGCTGTGTTCAGTGCCTGGGTATCGAGTGGTCTCTGTGGTTTATTTACAGTAATTTGTTCTGCATTTTTCACAACCAACCCCGGCTCTCTGCATTCACCAGCGTGAGGACATCGTGCTGAAAGACACCACCATTTTCACCCAGTTACTCCTCTGACAAGAGGTTCTTGTCTAGAATGTGAAACTGTAGAAGCCCCCAGCTGGCGACTATAAATTCCTGCCTTAATGGGCTGTGTCAGACACGTCGGGGTGGCTGTGCTGGAGGGAACCTGAGACAGGATGCCAAAGGGAGGAGTTTCCATCCAGCGCTGGCAGTGGGGAAAGCATTTGTGTGTTTGGCACAAGCTGGGGGCCCGGGGGTCCCTCCAGCCCCTCTGCAGGGAAGGTGACAGCCAGGGCAGAGGGGTGCTGCAGTAATGCACAAGTGGCTTCCCCAGCTGCAGGGTCCCTCAGTGGTCACTCACAAGTGCCTGTAAAGGATGAGAACAAGAGAATGAGGTTTTGTTATTGTCTGGCCTAGCACAGGTTTAAAAGTTGTGTTGATTTCCTCTCTAAATCTTAACCAGAGCAGCTGTTGATTGGTGTTAACAGTGTGTCTGTTGCTCACTTCAGAGTTGTCCAGATGTGACTGTTCTACCTCAGGGCAGATTCTTACTTAGCTGTTGTTTCCTTTTGTTGTAACATTTTGCTGAGATCATCAGTTTGCTGTTCTTCTGCTACAGATACTCAGCATCAGTTTTTGTTGCTGCTTTCAGACATTTTGAGGATTTCTTGGATGTTTTGTCCTCCTGTTTTTGCCTTTCATTGAATTTCTGCGTTATCATTTGCAGCCATGGCTTAGGCCATGTATTAAATACAGTTCCCTCCCCTCCTGCCCACGTTGGCACCAGCTTGTGCTGTGCCTGTGGTTCATTGTACTGCTCCTCTTTTTTTCCTAGAAGTGAAGGAGGTAGCAGTAATGTCCTGCTATTGTTTTTAATAATCTGTTCAAAGTGCAGCAACGCCCTGGGAAAAAAAGTTGCTGATAGTTTGTGGTGTTAAGTTCTTGAAACATAAAACCAGGACCAGGCTCTGCTTCGAGCCTTCGAAGTGTTCAGTGCAGAGGCTCTGCAGCATTTATCAGGGGAAAATGCTTTATTTTGCTGGTACCAAAGGTTGCAATCACTTTCTGAATACTGTTATATCTGACAGGCCAGCCCTAGGTTCAGCTGCTGCTTTTCTCTGTCCAAATAATTATTAGAGAGTACTTTAGATAATTTAAAACACTAAAAGGCAGCTGATCCAAAAGAATTCTGTGATTCTGTGAAATATGGTTCAGAGTAGTCAGGAAATTAATCACTTGGAGAACCCCTGGCATGTTCTGTCTTTTGAACCTTCTCATAATTTCTCTGAGTTCTGCCAGGAAATCAGAGGGGGAAATCCTAGGACAGCTAAATTAAGAGCTGACTGTGAATTTCACCCCACAGCTGAATTGCCAGTGGCAGGCACTGTGTTCAGTGAAGAATTGCCAGGCAGACTTGCATCTGTAATTAGCATTTCTCGCAAGCAAGGGCTTCTGCTGCTGGGTGGCACCAGCGAGAGGCTGCTCACTCCTGGGACAGCTTTCTCCTGGCCTTCCAGGAGTCCTGGCTGGCTGTCCACTTGCTGTGATTCCTGGTAGTGAAAGGAGAAGGGCTTTACTGGGTTTGACAAATGCAGTGTAACATGTGGGAGGTGACCTGTGCTGCCTCAGCTGCACACACCTGCCCTGGGCTCAGCCTGCTCCAGTGTCCTCTGAAACAGCAAATTTGGCATTTGCCAAACAGATGATTTGGTGCATTGTGTGTCTGATGCAGCAGGTTTATTTTCAGACACATCTATAAGTTGAATTTTTTTTCTGCTGTTTAAGAAGAACCATTAAAATGGGTCTCTTGCAAAAATTTGCCTCCCTGTTAATAGCAGATCTATGGCTACTGGCCAGTACTGTCCTAATAGTGTATCCTGTTCAAAATTGGTATTTATGTACCAAAAACTGCTTTAAAAGCAAGTCAAATACCATGTTAATATAAATGTTAGTAAAAATATCTGATCTAAAGTTCATTAATATTCAAAAGAAGCTCCTCAGAATGTGGTCGAGGAAGAACTGCATAATAGCTATATGTTGCCTATGGTTTTTTTTAAAAGATATACCTCAAACATATCCATAGTTGAATCCAGCTTGGAAGAACTTCTAAAGTCATATTAGTGTATGAGAAGAAACATAAAACTTGGGTTACTTACTTAAGCTGTTGTTAGTTCTGTCCAGGTAACATTCTTTTAACACATGAAAATTAAATCCACAGTTCTAGATTTAAGCTTGTGTGGCCCAAAACAGTTCACATAAATTTTAATTATTGCAAAATAAATAAACCTTTCTCTCTGAAAATTTTGAGAGTAAGCAGTGTCCTCGTCTTTCCAAAGAATTCTTCCTTAAACGAAGATAAAAATCGTAGAATCCGCTTTCAGTTGCAGATACTGAAGCCCTTGCATTGCTCAGTTCTGTACCTTAGCACTTCACCAGGTGTCTGTAAGGTTTATTTGCCTGCTGGCTGGTGGAGTTTCTTGTCCATGTGTCTCCTGTATGAATAATTCCTGGAGATTAAAAGCTTTTGCAGAGAATAACCACGAGCAGCTCCTTGCTCAAATACTGCCCTCAATTCTCTATCCTGTTCTCATTGTAATTAGAGCCCCAAAATGGCAAAGCGGGAGTGGGAGTTTGTACAAATATTTGTAGCACTGTGAGTTGTACTGTGCTGTGGAAGGCTAGGAAAGCCTCTGAGGTGGTTTTGAACAGAAACATTTTGCTTTCAGGAGCAGGTGCCCGTTCCTGTGTATCACCCCACGCCGAGCCAGACTCGCCTGGCCACGCAGCTGACGGAAGAGGAGCAGATCCGGATAGCGCAGCGGATCGGCCTCATCCAGCACCTTCCCAAAGGAGTCTACGACCCCGGCAGAGACGGCTCCGAGAAGAAGATCCGAGAGTAAGTCCTGGGGATTGAATGGATGTGGCTGTTGCCTTGGTTTGGGATGCTACCCTGGGAAACCTGACCGTGTCATCCTGGGTTTGCCTTATTTTCAGGGATTGTAATTTAATGTAGCTTTTTTTTTTAAAAAAAAAATGAAGCCCTGCAGAAGGCTGATGTGCTGAGGAGCATCCCTGCTGGGGGCAGGGGTTTGGGACTCTGTGGGCTCCAAGGTCCCTTTAACCCAAAGCACTCTGTGCATCTGAGGCTCTTTCCTTTATCTAACACAAGGCTAACCCTCACAGTATCTACAAATACTAGAAGCATCCAGGAACAGATGTTAGACTGTTTTGCATTTCCAGGTTGGTAACAGCAGCTTAAATATTTTATTTTTTTCCCCTCCAGATGTGTCATTTGTATGATGGACTTTGTTTATGGGGACCCTATCCGATTTCTGCCGTGCATGCACATTTACCACCTGGACTGTATAGATGACTGGTTGATGAGATCCTTTACCTGTCCATCCTGCATGGAGCCAGTGGATGCAGCACTGCTTTCATCATATGAGACTAACTGAGCCAGGGTTTCTCTACTGAACCTTCAAGGAGACCATCCACTTCAATGGGTTTGATCCTTTTGTCATTCAGCCCAAAGAGCCAGGAATTAGGAATTAAGATCATGCACAAAGTATACATTTCCTAATAAATAAATAAATAAAAAAAATATTCCTGAATGGCTGCAAATATTGGAAAACATAGTATTTTAGAGACTATAGAAAAGTAGGTTGTTATTTTTAATGTAAAGCCTTGACCCACCATTGTCTTTTAATGTTTGTTCTTACACCCATATATAGGAATTGTGTAAAGTGTTACAGCAACTGTAAATGTTCAAACTGCGTGTATCCAATTTTATTAGCAGCAAGATAAGAGTATTTTTTTCTTAAATAAAGTAACCAGTTTTGTTCTGATTCTTTTCACAAGTCCTGGCATTTGGGTCAAGGCTTTATTGAAGTCTACATTTTATAACACTGGCACAAAGAAATAGTTTTAAGCTTGTTTGCACAGTTCTTTTTCTTTTTTTTTCCTTTTTTTTTTTTTTTTTTCCATTGGAGATGGAATTCATTGCCTTAGGTCTTTTTAATAGTGTATTGTTATTGTTGGGCTGGCTCTATGCTTGAAAACCAGTTTATTTATAACCTGTTAAAAGTGCTATATTTTGTTTGCAGTTAGGATTATGCAGACTTCAAAGTGATCTCCTAGCTTGTAAGCAAACTGAGATGCATTATCCCTTTTCTACAAGTGATGCAGATTATGAAGATACGACACAAGTCCTGTAGTGAAACTGTGGTTTCATGGGGTTTTTTTATAACTTCCTTTGGTTTTGATGAAATAACAGTCCTTAAACTTTAATGTGACTTTTAACTTGATCAGATTAAAAGTGGGCCAGATGAACAATAAATAGTTAAGCTGCCATAACTGAAAAAAAAATACATTTGGAACTAATGTAGTATTAGCATTGATCACTTATTCTACTTTTTTTCCCTAAAAATGGTTGTCTTGGATCATAGCAAATGGATACTGCATCTCTCGTTCTTGTAGTTCTTAGGTTATCAGAAGTTAAGAATAAACATACTGTATCTCAGTCTCCTGTATTAAATGTATCTGTTGAGCCCTGCTGGCTGACACATCAGTCCACCAAACAGGAATGAACGCAGAGAGGAGAAAAATAGACTTTGTTCTGCACAGAAATGCAAAGTTTATATAAACACAGAGTGTCAGGGTAGCAGTGGAGGGGCAAACAGTCCTGCTATAGCCAGAATGACACAGTTCCCTGATTTCTGTAGCAAACAGTATGTGCTTGTTAAGAGAGGCTCCAGCAAAAATTGTAGCTGTAAAGATCTTTTTCCACTTTGCATGATTTTTTCCTTTTTCCTTCTCCCCCACTCCCTTAATGTACCTACTGTGACTTCTGTGCATTCAGTGCCACCCTTAACCAGTGAGAAGCCCTGGTCTCATGAAATGAAACACAATCTCAAGTTAACCACAGCAAATTGGGGGATATTCTTTGATTGTGTTTCAGCCATAGTTTGAGTTCTTGATACAACAAGTTCTTTAAGACCCAGGTCCTTTGAGGACTTAGTGCATTTACAGTAGAGGAGAATAGTAATTCTGTGGGTTATGGATAACTGGTCAGCACAGTGGAGAGTCAGCATTTGTTTATTATTCCTGCAGCTGACAGCACCCTGCTCCCTTAGAGAACTCCAAGGAGCAGTCAAAAGGATGTGAAAACACTCTGCAGTTCTAGATTCACTCAAATGGCCACACATTATCTGGACACAACGTTTTGCTGAATTAATACATACCTAATTACATGGATCAAAATCTGGGAAGAGAGACCCAAAGTTGTGCAATATCATTGTTCCTTTTCATCATTCCATGTGTGTTCCTTTGTGTCCTCCTTTTTGTCTGTTTGTTTCAGGGGTTGGGTTTGGTTTTTGTTTTGGTTTTTTTTTTTTTTGGTAAAACAATGTCCACATTAAGTATTCATTTCTTTATCTTGTTAAAACTGGCAAATGAACAATTTGAAAAAAACAGTGTTGTCATGGTGGTATTAGTCTTTATTTATTAAAAGACTTGATTAAGAAAGATTTAAAAGAAGTAGGAAGTGATGGGTTACTGAGCTGAATGCTTTCCTAGGCAGCTAACACCTGAGCAACTGAACTTTTAACACTGATATTCACTGGGCTAAGGGAAGAAATTACTTTCATTAAAATACTTGTTAAATAGCAAAAAGGTGTGAAGGGCTCCAACTGGAGCTGGATGACAAAAAAACATTACAAAAATTTTGAAATTTTAGCTTAAAGAGAAATGTGTAAATATAACAAATAAATCAAATTATTTTTCAAGTGTTTAGGTACAATACTGTTCTGGGTGATTTCTAATTCAAAGAAGAATTGATCTAAATTGAATGCAAAATAATGTATAACCTGAATTTTAGCTAATTGTGGAACCAGATCTGTGCCTTATTTCTACCATCTATAAGATGGAGAGATGTTTAGGAACCTTAGAGGTGTCTAACAAATTACTTGCACTTCAAACACATTAAGACAGTCCAGCACAGCATAGCTGTTCCCAGCTGGAGTCTCCTGCAGCTGAGGGGAAGGAGTTGGCTCTGACTCACCTGGACCTGTTCACCCAAAGCCAGGGTGGGTAGGCCCATAGGAAAATGTCTGCAAAAAAAAACCAGAAAGCCTCCTAGAGCCACTGTGTGCAAGTACCTGGGTTGGGAAGCTGTTGCTTTGAAGCATTTTCTTAGAGCCTGTGCAGAGTGATGGAAACACCGAGTGCAAAGATGGCATTTGTAATTTAGGGCTGGAAATGGCACAGCAGCCCTGGCACAGACCCAGCAGGGCTGAGGGATCACCAGGCTCCATTTCAGCAGCACAAGGGACACCGAGTGTGAAACCCACACGGCCCAGGTCAGTGTCACCACTGTCCCCTCCACAGCCAGAGCTGCCACAGAAACTGCAGGGAGGGAGGGCAGCGCTGCACCAGGAGGCACAGCAAGGACGTGCTTGGGCTCCACTTGCAGATTATGGTAGGAAATGGATTTTGTCTCCTACATGAGAGGGGAGCTCCCACAAACCTGAAACCAGAGGTGTAATGACAAGTAAGAAATACTCAGTTTTGTACAGACCTTCATGCTTAAAAATTCTTGCGTGCTACAGGAATTACCACTTTGATAATTTTACATCTAGGGTTGGTAATCCTTATTACTTGTTGCCAGTTCATTATGTAAATCTGGGGGAGAATTATACATAAATAAACCCAGCCCAGAGCATTTCTTTCTAAGGAGCATGAGCCACATAAGGGTTTAAAAGCTCCTCAGGTCTTGCAGCTTCCCAGGGGTGAAAGCAATTCTGTGTTTGGAAGGCTGACAGTCTCCCTTTCCAGTGGCAGAAGGGTACATTTCTGGGCTGAGGGATTATGAAATACCTGAATTTACTTCAGTTGCCACAGTTTCAGGACTTCGACATTTCCTGTCCTTGTGCAATTGTGGTAAAGATGAGAATTCCTTTGAGTCAGACTTCCAGTGAAATAAATAACAAGATGGCTGAAACTAAACATACAGCGTCTCTCAGCAGTTAAACCCTGGATTAAAAGGACTCAGAAAAAATGTGGATGCTGGCTGATTACACAGTTTGTTACAGACACCACATTTTTATTAAAAACATACATTCTAGTTGACAACCTCTAAAACACATGAATAAAATCTGTTCAGAAGAACCCTTCTTGACTTAATACCCAGAATAAAAATTAGCTTCAAGGATTAACTTTTCCTTTTATATAGTATTTAACTTTGAAGAATATAATTTATGCTAACCATCCTTTGCAGATTATCTGGCACTTAAACCTGTTCTGGGATAAGAGTTTGGGGCTTTGAAATTCTTGGTATGAAATGCAAAGTTAATGCTTTGTGATAAAGAGAACAGTCTAAGTGTACTCTGCTAAAGCATCTTTTTGATTTAAGCAAAAGAAATAACTGTATTTTCATGCTAGCAACTGATTCATTACAACATCCACTCTGCTCTGACACTTTGCTAAGTAAAAGCTGCAGAGAGGAGTTCATAATGAAGAAATCCTTTGTGCAAAGCCCTTTCTGTGTTCCCACAGCACCGAGGTATTTGCTTACTCAGCAAGAGGGGCCCAGCCACACGGAGCCTGCACAGAGAGCCCCCAGCCCTTCTCTGTCCTGGCTGGAAAACAGCAGAAACTTCATAAACCTGCTCTTTGCAGCATCAACCCTTACAAAACATTTGTCTTTCCAAGAAGGCATTTCAAGAGCTCTGCACACAGCAGTAAACGTTGGATTCACCACACATGCCCTGGCTGCCCACACCGAGCACTTTCCCAGCCTCACTTTGCTCCCTCGCTGCACTTTTGCCAGGGTTCTCACTGCACCATGACAGACAAACTTCACCTTTTCAGCATCTTTTGCCCACATTTCTGCCACGTTAGCAGGAGCTGCCTGTGTAATCCAGGATTCATGCTGGGGAAGCAGATTGAGGCAGACGAGTCAAGAATTCGAAGGGGAAAGGATGAATCACTCCAAAACTGTTTTTGAGCCATCCCAGGCATTGTCCCACTGAGGCAGAGCTCTGCTAGTCCAGAGTGAAAACTGATGCCCTTCAAATCTAGAGCATAAAACTTAATTTTTGTGAGGTTATGCCACTGAAGGGCTCTTGCTAGATTGCCTGTTTGCCTTGGGATTTCTTCTAGAAGGCTGCAAACTGCACAGTCTTTTTTTGCAGTGTGATCTTACTGCAAACCATTAGTAAAGGCCTTTCACCTCTGCATTTCCCTCAGCCATCATCGAAGCTTTCTTTTCTGTTTCAAGTATCTTGCCTTTTAAAAGTCCTGTCCTTTAAAAGCAGTTCTGAAAACTTTTCAAAAAGCTTTGGCTCCAGAACCTGTTACCACTGTGTGTGAGTATACATACATGGATGTTTTATGTATATTTATATATGCTTTTCTTTGTATGTGTGTGTGTGACAGATCAGACAACAACAGAGCCGTAGCAAAGGCACTTTGCATGGAATTCCTGCTCTTCCTTAGAAATACCAACATTTATTTGCATCAGTGATGAGTCCAGCCAGCATCAAAGAATGGAAACCTGACATGGGTATCCACAAACCATAAGAATGAAAGGAAACCAAATTTTTCACAATTGCATCAGTCATTGGAATAATCTCCCCAGGTAATTCTAGATCTCCCAACACTGGACACTTGTAAAATTCAGCTGGACAGGGTCACGTTGCCTAGCCTCTGCTTTTGGCAAGAATGGTTGGAACAGATGATCTTTGAGGTCCCTTCCAACCTGGAATTGTATCTACGACTGAAATATCAAAACTGTAACTGGCCCTGATGTTTGCCACTAAAAACCTCTACAGCTGCACAACCTTAGTGGTGGTGAGAGCAGTGCTGGGTACTGTACCCAGATGAAGATGACACTGAACACGAGCCATGTAATTCTAGGATCCTCTGGAGTTAACAGCCTTGCTTCACTCCTCAGAATGATTTACTGAACTCCACTGAGATACAGCTCCTGTTCCACATCTGCAGAGGGAGCAGAGGCAGCTGGAGGCATCTCACACCATCACCTTCCCCAGAACATCAGGGAAAGCACCACATCCACAAAGCCCAAGCTCCTCCTGGAGCTGACACCGAGCATGGCCCCGGGGCTCCAGCACTGCAGACAAACATCCCACACAGCTCCAGCACCAAGGATGTTGTTCTTACCTTCACACCCTGTGTGCTGCAGGATAAAAGAAAGGGGAAGAAGAAAACCATCCAGAGTATTGCAGCTTCTGCCTATCTTCTCTTTCTACCACATCATTACATTACTTTTAGGCCACAGGCCTGAAACTGCTGGTCCTAGCAGTTAACTAGCACAAGATAACTTTTCTTTGCCTTTTTAAAATTGAATCAGCCCATAAAAAGAGCATACAGGGGATTATGACTACTCTGTTCTGTATTCTTTCTGTAAAATAGCCAAGGAGAGAGAAAGCAAGTAGATTTCCCTGCAATGCATAATTCTAAATAAACATTTTTTCTATGCTTAGCCAGCAATATAAATAAGTAGGTCCTGAGGTTTAAAAAACCACAGAAGATAATGGAGCACAGCCCAGTCCTACTGTCATGACTGAATCTGAGCAAACACTGTGCAGAACTTTACCACAGTGCAATGCAGGTATTTATTAGCTCTGTTGCTATTCATAAATCTTGAAGACAGGGATTGACTGGGCATGTCCATAAAAGAAAGTACTTGGATTTTTTTTTTTAAACACCTGAAGCAAACCTAGATAGCATCTTTAAAAAATACTCTATGATGACAAATCATTCAATTAAAACACTTGCTGGTACACGCTTTGCACATAATCTGACACCAAAATATATTTGCAGAACATAATGAGAAAAGAAGCAAGTTCATTTCTAGTCTGTTCAGGTTGCCCAATCTCATTCATCAGTGATGTTGCCAACCATTACCCATTTTCCTGTAGAGCAGTAAACAACATGACTCACCTCTTTATCTTCTCTTCCTCCCAGAGGGGAATGGTGTTGAATACGTTGTTTTGGTCATTTCATATACATTTGCTTTGCTGCTGTGTTTTTGTGCTTGAGAATGCCAAGAAATGCATCTTGCAGGTGAAACTGGAAGCTGAGTGTTGTGTTTAAACTCCTGGGAGTGCTTTTTGCGTTCTGGGACTGACCTGTAGGAAAGCCTTGTCTCACATGGAGAAGCATTACTTGATGCCTCTGTTGGGCCAGAGCACACAAGCTGTTAGCCCGTGAGCTTTTAGTCTTGGACCCAGGCCACAGATAACTAAAAATACTAAAGCATTCAATACAGGATTTAATGCCAAAACCAGTGTGAAATGGGAGGAAATGTTTGATATGATCCTGTTCTATGCTGCTGTATTTCATAAAATGCTGTTTCCTAAGCCAAGTTTTGAGGTGCAAACAGCCTGAGGCCAGGCACAGTCAGAAGGGGACAGTCCTTAAACTATCCATCCCTGACAGCACGTGTGAACTGTGGATGGCAATTGAACCATGTGTCAGTAAGCAAAGCAGGCTCCTCTGACACAGGTGGTGTTGAACAATCTAAAATGTGTGTTTCCAGATTACAGTAGTTCTGTATCATGTTTGTGACCACCCAGAAAAGCTGTGTCCAGCTTCAGCTCCAGCCCAACACCCTCCACCCCACAGTTTGTATCTCATCTCGTGTGACTTACAGGAGCTGGGAGCTGATGCAGTTACACCTGACCAGACCTCAGCAGGAGCTGCTGGCTCTTCAACCCTTCTCCTCCCTCAGTGCACTGAGACCTTGCACACAGGGATTCCACATAACAGAGCTCATGATAAAAGGAACACCCCTTTTACTGCCTCGCCCTTCCTGCCAGCACCACTTTCAGGTGACAGCATTATCCCATGGGACACCCACAGCCTCTGCTGCAGACATCCAGGAAACCGAGCAGGAATTTCTACCCCTCCTTGGTTACTGGCAGGAAAGCACTTAATAGTTTAAAAAAAGACATAGAAAAAGAAATAAAGTTTGTAGGTTTTATGATAAAGGTCCTGCCAAGCACAGAAGACTTTTCTGCTGTCTGAGTTAGTAATTTTGTCTTTGGGTAACACCTCTGGCTTTGCTGAGGATGGGATGAGGATGAGGATTTAGTCAACAGCTGATTGTTGTTGACTAAAGCAGCAGTTTGAAGTGAAGCAGCAGTTGTTGACTAAAGCTGGTGCACAGAGTGGGTTTCTCAAGCATTGCTCAGACAGTTCAGTGTCTGAATGCAGAAGGAACTGCTCCTAGCAGTATAGTATAGTATAGCAGATATAGTCCATAGCTGTGGACTATATCCATCTGCAGTCATACTTCCATTTCCTGAATTTTGGGCCATGCTTCAACCTCTGATGTGCAATTCAATGACAATGTCTGCTATTTTCTGCTATAAGTGAGTACCCTGAGGTGAGAACTCAAACATTTGTGCTTCCCTCGATTCACTGCATTTGAGTCTGCAGACTGATGAAGCAATTTAGCAGCAGAGCTGCTCCAGGCACCAGGCAGCAGCTTCTGGAGGAGCAATGGAAAAACCAGCCCAGCATCGACCTTCCAGCCCAGACTGACCCCATGGAGTTTGGATCTCTGCCATGAAGAGCACCAAAATGAAGGAACTGATGAGCAGAATGATGGTGGGCAATGGCAAACGTAACACATCAAAAAACTTACACAGTGACAATGCACCAGCCCTTCCACTCATCTTTTCCTCCAGTGAATCCATACTATTACAGTCCATAAATCCTCACTGCATAAGGAAGGTGATTATTTGCTATGGCTTGGGAGCCAAGGAGTCATAGTGAAACATCCCAGTGAACTACAAAGCACCCAGCTGAAGCTGGAGATCAGGTCCATAGTGTGATTGGTACTGGTGTTTGACTAAAAATGACTGTGAAAATCTTAGGTTATGAAAACCTAGGAAAATTTTGGGATTTTCATTGCTGCAAATCATCAGGAAAGCTGACTGAGTATCACACAGTACATCCTTTGTGTGATGTATCTTAGATCAGGCAAAATTGAGTTGTGGGTGAAATTTCAAAGATGAAAAATGAATCTACACTCAGAAGGATTGTTCACTTTCTGCAAAGTACAATTTATGCTAATTTTCACATGGCATTGCCTGCTTAAAAGATGCTAAGGCTGCCAAAATACTTGAAAAGGACACAACTGGAAGAAGAGGCGTTATATGCATGAAGTAGAACAAGAAACTTTTTTTATTCTATACAAAGAATGACTGAATTTTTACACTGAAGTTTTGATGTGCAGCATGTAAATAGCGTAACTGTTTATACTGAATTTTATCTGAATTGAGAAATTTATCGGAACTGAATTTATCTGAGAAAGTCTTTAAACTTTAAAAAATGCATACTTTATCTATGACTTTTAACTTGCAAAGACTTTTATAAAGGATATCTATTTTTAAGACAATGCAAGTTCTCCTTGTTGAGGAACTGGTGGTTCTGTCTCCTTGCATATTAATCTACAGTTATAAAACAAATTTATTTCCTTTGAGGAGGCAAAAGCAGAGCTATAAACTGTCAATTTTCTCTTCTGCTGGGAACAATCACTTTAGAAAGGATATTCACTGTGAGGTACAGAGATATGAATCTTCCTGACAAACATCTCCATTGGAGAAAAAGGGCTGTCAGAAGACCTCCCATCTCCACCCATCAGAATGGGTAATGGGGAAGAAGCTCTTTCAAAAGGGAGGTAGAAGTGTGCCCCAAAAGCCCAGAGGCATACAGACATGGAGCTAGCCTGGAGAACAGCAAACACGAGGCAAAGCTGTGGTACCACTGACTTCACCAGTTTTCCAGCAAAGCAGGAATTCCATGGCCCAGCTCATTGCTCTATTCTCAAAGCCCCTTGCACAGAAAATCTCCCAAAAGATCAATAAAGAGCAGAAAGATAAAGGGCTGTCCTTTGTGCTGAGGGAGCCTGCTCCAGCCTCAGCTTCCTCCCACAGGGACCATCAGCCTTGTACAACAGGGACATCTCAGCTTGGGAATGCTAAGAGCAGTCACTGTAGGAAGGGCTGGGCTGTCACAGTAACTCCTGAATCACTCCAGCCACTGCAGTGTTGCCATTTCCTAAATGACCTTCAAGGATTTGTGCTTTCACTTTGACATAAGCTTCAGATCATGTTCATTTTGACAAAAGGCATTTCCTCAGAACCTCCCATTGTCAAAGAAGTGATAGAGCTTTATGCTGTCACCGCCTTTCCCCCTGGAATCCACAGTAAATTAATTCAGCTGCTACGAGCAGCAGACTTGACAGGAAAACCAAACCAAAGAAAAAGTCAAGGTACTTGCATAAGAGACACCATTTTTTTCACCAGCAGGTTTCTTACAGAAGCAAAAATGTGACTTGTAGAAGCTGGTAAAGAAAAGCTTTCTGTGCACAACTAGAAATGCCCAGGATCCAGAGCCCCTCCCTGCTGTGAGATTTTCTCACACCATTCCAACTAAGCAGGTACTGTGAAAAAGCAGTGCTTCCCTCTCAGCTGCTAGCAGTATGGATCCAAACAAACATTTAGAACTAACTGAAATTAATTCTGGAAATTTTAAAGTTTTGCTGTTTGGTTTTTTTTTCAAATGTTCCCCTTTCACTAAGCAAGCTACAACATAAAGTTGCAAATGCAAGAAAAAGGCACACGATTGAAAAATGAATTACACAGATGTAAGTATTCAAAAAGCCACTGTTGGAAAAACAATATTTTCAGGACTATGGTTGGTTTGAGAAATTTTTTGCCATGTAATTACAATAGATTAATGTTTTATGCATCACCTTTGAAATTTTAAGTTATTTGGTTTTTCACTGACTTGAAAGAAAAGAAAAAATAATTCTAAAGTGTCAGTAATTTTCTGCACCAAAGTTTGCAACAAACAGAACATCAAAGAAGAAAAAGTTACGACACTGCCGAGGCTCCACAGTGCATTCCATTTTCTGGGGCGGATTTGGCTTGGTGCAGGGCAGCTTGAATTCTGAAATGTGTCCTTGTTTCCATGGAGTAATTCTTGTAGTTTTGTCTGAAACAAAAGATCCACACTCCAATGAATATATATTTTAAAAACAATTCTAAGTTATCTTTGTATTACTGTTTTAAGCAAAACAACAGTAGACAGCAAAAAATCCTTTCTTCACAAGCTCCTTTGTTGCCTACTCTAAAATACAAGGCATGTGTTCCTGGCCAAACAATGCAGCTCTTTGTTCTTTATTTGTAGTTCCACTGTCTGGCAATTACCAGAAAAATATAGCTTAATAAGAAATTGAATCTGGTCCACTCAATCAAAATATTGAGTCCATATTAATTATCTGTAACATCCACTTAGTTTACATTCAGAAATTAGAAAAATTTTTCTCCCTCTCAAAATGTAACTGACAGATTTGAATACAAATATTTTCAGCTTTTTAAAAAATCATTTTAATAAGGCAGACTCATTTGAAGAAAGTAAAGAGGAGGGGGAAAAAAACTAAAAAAGAGAGAGAAGGGAAGCTATCCTGATCCAGAGGAGGGAAACACCCCATCTCCATTCTATGGTTGCTAACAGTGTGAATTCTGCATGTAGGAATTGAAGGCAGACAATTTGCTGCTCCAGAGCTTGGAAAGAGAAGGTGGGCACACACCAGATTCCATATCAGCTTTTGAGGAGCAATTCACCATCCCAAGGAAAGACTGGCAGGATTTCCACCACACACATCTAGTGCCTAGCTCTACACTATCATCTGCCTGTAGTTCCCAGTAATTCTGTCATGCTTTAAAGAGTTACTGGAAAATTCAAAGAACCTGTATTTTCATGGAAAAGCTTATGTAAAATAAAGAAAATTTGCCCCAGGACCACATAGAAATTACAGATCCTACTTAGTAGGAATTAACATGTCAGCTCCTACAGGATGGATACAGAATCCAGATACAAAAGAGGATTAGACCATACTAATTTACTTGTAGAAGACATTTGTCATCTTTACAGAAACATAACATTAAGTATTAAACTCTGTGTATCTTAACAGCATTTCAGTTCTAAATTCATAATTCAAACCAAGCATGGCAGTGTGGTATCTGTCTGTGGCAGTGCCAGTCTCGGTGAAAACAAGGAATTCCATGCCCATCCTACAGCAGCTTATAATTTTATGTATGCAACACCCAAGAGGCTGACTGAGAAAAGGAGGTGGCTGGGTTCTGCTGTGTGCTGATCTGAAACCCCTTGGAGTTTTTCCTTTAAATGAAATCGATTTTGTCATGCCGAGCCTGTGTTTCTCATGAGTACACTGATATTCTTGTTTGTAGTTTACAGTCATACAAATAGAAATATTTCCATGCATGACCAAGCCAAAACTGTTTATCATCTCATCCCACTCTTTCTCCCAGAGCTGAGGATCCAAGCCAGCAGCAGGACATGGATTTAGGTCAGGCAAATCAAGCGTCATGCACCAGCCAAGCGCTCGCCTGCGCTCCTGCCAACTGCAAACTGAATTCTGCAGCCCCAACCCCAGCAACACTCTGCTCTCCCTCTCGTGGCTGCTGAGACATTCAGTGTTTGTAGCTGAAAGCTCATAAACCCAGAGCATTTTAATGCCACAGGTGGAAATGTAAGAGCTGCACCATTATTTATGACTGACTGAAACAAGGTGGTGTTTGTAATGAAGGTGGAGGGGGTTGTTGGTTTGGGGGGGTTTTTTGGTTTGTTTTTTGGTTTGTTTGTTTTTTGAATGTCATTACAGTTTTCAAGAGTTCTTTGAGCACAGCAAGTCTGAGTAGCAGCTTTCATACACTGGGCACAGCATATTTTTCAAGGCTGCTGTCTGTTAAGCCAAACACCTTCTCCTGAGACACTCAGAGCTGACAGGGAAAGGCGCAATGGCCAAGCAGCAATGACAGAAGTTTCAGCTGGAATCAGCAGCTCCAAGTCATTCATTTCTAGATCTCTTGTTAAGAGAGACTTGAAAAAAGGAAATGAGGACAGGAGAGGTGTGTTTTGAGGAACATGAAGCCAATTGAAACATTTTCCACTATACTTTGCTAATGCAATTTTTGCTGCTCTTAATATCTTCCATGAGTCTACAGAGAACCAGGCTCAGAAGCACAGGAGATTAAGGACAGCAATATTTTAATTTTGTGCTGACAGGCTTTTAGCATAATCTTTAGTAGGTTTGATTTGCTACCCTGACTTGCAGAGCTGCCTGACTTGGACAAAAAGCAACATTAAAACTCTATCTGACCTCTCTGACCCAGGGGCAGGCATCGGTTTTGTAGCTGCTCACACCTGTGGCAGTGACTCTGCACATCTGGACTCATTCAGGATCCAGGCAGAGGTGAACTACCCTGCTGCTGCTGGATGCTTCAAGAGGGGGAGAGTTGTTTGGGTTGAATTTCCTCCCTCCCCATCACAGCCAAAATTTTGACTCAGCAGAGAAATAAGGGTTCAGAGGAAAACCCCATATTTTGTTAATTTTGTAATAAAGAATACACATGATCAAGTCCAACTTCCCATAAACCTACTTTGCTAGAACAATCAATCCCACAAACAGTAAAAGCAGGTGGTTTAGCTGCCTTGATGAAGATGAAACAATCAAAGATACCAAGTGTAACCTGAAGCATTATCTTAAATGTATTTCATCAAGGAAAGAAACAGGCACTGCTGGCCATCAATTTAAGTAATGCTATTTTAGCCATAACACAGAGCCTTGATTTAATTTAATACATCTTTTATATGAATAAGCAAATAGACTACAAAGATTATTAAATTTTGTTACACATGGATTATTTCTTGTGGAAGCCTTTGACATTCCTATTAAGATATTTAAATTTTTTGACTGAACAAATGTAACACCTACCACTGGAAAGGTCCAAACCAAAGCTAAGGCATGCACTCTCCCACTGGAAAAATGAAATGGGTTTCCATGTTATTAATGAAATGATTCTGCTTCCTGCTAACCAGTAAAACACCAAACTGATCCATCAGACACCAACACAGGCCTTTCACTTACTTTGCTTTTTCCAGAAGTTTTATTGCTTCTTCTCTTCTGTCCTGGTCCAGATACAGTATCGCCAGCTCCAGCAAGGCATTTGGAATTAGATAATGGTCATATTTTATCTTCTTCTCACTGCATTGGAAAAGAAATTGCCTAGAGACCTTGAAATGATATATTGTTTCCCTCATTTAACAGCTCCAAACACAAATAAATAGGAGATTACCTAAGATCAGAAGGAGCTATCAATCTCTGTTACAACACTTGTCATGTTCTCTATCCAAAGCTCCCTTCTGGGTTATTAAATGTGTATTTTGCATAAGCATTCTACACAGTATGTATAATCTCAGGATTAGAAAATAATGCCTTTATTATCAGGGAAGTGTTAGAAAAGATGACAATATCATGAGCTCTATCCATGTGAGCTGACAAAAGAGGTGCCATTCACCACATGATGTGCAGAAGTTCCCAGTGCAATCATGCTCCCACCTGTCTCTGCAGAGTGCATTTGGCTTTTTGGGTACAGCTTCTTGGTGACTGGGAAGAGGAAGGGGCAATAAAAGCTAAGTGGTATCTGAAAAATTTTGTGTGCGTACAGCTCCCCAAAAAGAAGAAAATACCACAATAAAAATTTATTTGAAAATAAAAGTATAAACTGAAGATTTGAAATTCTTCAACACATGGCTAATAACAGTGGAAATTAAAATTGAAATACCTTGAAGCAAACACTAAAGATACTGCAGTCCTCTCCCTTCTATTCCTATCATGGTTGCATCTCCTCTTACTTGAAACTCAAGAGCTCTCCTACATGCCAGGTATGAAAACTTACTTTAAATAGATGTAATTAAAATGGTCTTCTGCTTCTGAGATCTTGCCCAAATGCTTGAAGCATAATCCCTTTAACAGCTTTATCACACACCGGTCATCTGCCAGTAGTTCTGTAGCTGCAGAAGGAAATAAATGGCACATTTTAGAAAACTCTACAACAGAGGAGACTTTTCTGCCTGTAGGGAAACTTTTCAAAGGTTAAGTGTGAGCACAGTCCATCTGCTGAAACACAGGAAAGAACTAATTGGTGAATTTAATTTAATGCAGAGACAAACACACATCAACCTTTCCATAAATTGATCCAACTTTGTCCAAAAATTGTTGGGCTGTTCTTTCTCTCCCTATTCCCACTGAGCCGCTATTCCAGAGTCTTACTGCTCTGACACATAAAAACTAATTTAAGGTCATTTGATCATTTTGTAAATACTGAAGTCCAGTTTACAGTCTCTCAACCCTTTGCCTTTACTGCCCTGTACAGCTCTTCTGCTTCCTGACATGGCCAATAGGCAAGAATGCTGTCAATTCTCTACCTTCATTTGGCTAAATAAAAATATGTGAAACTTGGCTATCTGTACCTCACATCTTACCATACCCTTCTTTGAAGTTTATACTTCTGAGAGCCCAGAGTGTTACCCGTTTCACCTAGCTCAAAATCCTTACTATCAACATTTCTTCTCCATCAGAAAGTTTCTGCATAATACATATCAAGGAAAACGCCTGGGTTTTTCATAGCCAGTCCATACAGGCAGCTTACTCTTAAAAGTTTACAGGCAAAATCTTCAGCTTGATTGCTCATTTCCAATTCATTAAATATGCCTGAAAACAGCAAGTCAATATCTGGATCAGGCAGCACTTTAAACTGTTATCATGTTTAAAATATATCCCACTTTTCAATTAAATGTCCTCATAGTGTTCTACAAACATGAATCTGCTACAAATCCCTGCAAAATGCAACCTGACCCACAATTTTCCAACTAAGAAAAAAGGCAACAGGGAAATACTTCACTTATTTAAAATGATGAAACAAAATGGGTGTCAAGGTGAAAAGGTCAAAGGCCTTTTTCTAAGATGTCACCTTCACTAAAAATATTTTCCCATTCTCTTTTTCAATTAATTAAAAATAGATAGTTTTAGCCAGCCTTTCAAGCAACCCTTTCAAATCTTGTGTAACTCACTGCACAGGAGTCCAAGGCCTTAGAAAAGACTGCAATGCAGTGTTTTAGCCTATATTCCTTTGTGAACAGGGGCTTGATCCTTTTGCAGGAAGGTTGTATATAATAGTAATAAGATCAAATATTGATCAAGGAAAAACTCTGAGAAATGCTGTGCAGACTGCTTGCACTCCCATAGGAACTGGGAAAGACTGACAAGAAATAAACACCAATTCAATTTTCCCATGGATAGCTAATTAAGAGACTGACAGAAAATGTGGTAACAGAGCCTGTTTCAGTTTAATCCCATATTGTGCTCATTGAAAGGCCATCCCTGGTGTCCTGGATTTCTGCAGCACACTGGTGACATCAGAACACTCAGCCCAAAGGTCACATCACAAACTGACAGCACTTTTAAAACAAAAAAAAACAACTCCTCTCCTATTTGTCCTTCAAAATTGAGGATAACAAAATCGGAGGATAACAAAGCTTCAGGATCCAGGTAATCAAGTCAATGAACATGATATTGATTTAGCAAAATAAACAGACCTTTATCACATGTCATAAACCATTCCTAACACACATCTTTGGATGGAAAATCACTTGCATTATTGCAAGTTATTGCTATGTTAAAAGTAAAAAATATTCCTATCTGCTTAAACAGTTTATGGTTTCATTATCTATGTTCCTCCTGTGACCCAATTAACTTTAATAATGAGTGTGTCTCTATTCACAGATAATATCTCTAGCTATCTCTAGCTATTAAAGTGTAAAATAACTGCTTAAAACCACTGGTTACCTGAACTTTTTGCCAATGCTTCTTCTGCTTCATTTAAAGTCTCTAACATCCCTTCTGTTAAGTTTGGACATTTTCCAATTACAGCGTAGCCATTCCAGATATACATCATTTCCTGGGGTCAGGGAGAAATGACAGCACTGGATAAATGTAGTTGTCAAATACTTCAGTTTATCTCTGCATGATGAAAAAGTTACAGGTTCCTTAAATAAAGTCAATTTGTCAAAATGTATTTTCATTGCAACTGAAAACTTGTTACACTGGTTTTCAGAAGAAATCAACCCTGCAAGACACCTCAAGAGTCACTTACTGCACACAATGCAAAGGAGATTGCTTGAACAGAATGCAAACATATTCTCACTTATAGAAGAAGGCAAGTACCAACAAAACAGACTTAAAACATTCACAGCACATGCTAATTGTCCCTTCATTAAGGTCATCTCTTGCTTTTCAGTTCTATCCTAGCAAAGGCAGTAATATCCATAAATATCTGCAATGTACTGCTTCCACAGGAAAAGTATAAAATCTCAGGACAGCAAAACAAACCAAAAATAAAACCAAACCCTTTAACCTTTAAGCCAAGTTTCAAACAGACAGAATTTTAAATCTGAACTGTAAACCTTTTACATTCCTCAGGTTTGTTTGATGTTCCCAAAGAAAGTAATTTCTTTATTATTCAACTGCCCTTAGGGTAAGTTTCATTAAAAACTACTGGCCAAATTCCTGTTTGCTATTGGGGTTCTTAGAGTATATCACCAAATGTGCCCGTTGCTACTACCAATCACTAAGTGAAAGATTAAAATATTATATAGACTTACAAGTGGCCTTCATGACATATTATTTAATCATAAAATCACAGAACATCCTGAGTTGGCAGGGACCCACCAGGACCATTGAGTCCAGCCCAACTGCACCCCAGGAATGCCACCCTGTGCCTGAGAGTGTTGTCTAAAAACTTCTTGAATTCTGTCAGGCTGGTGCTGTGCCCATTCCCTGGGGAGCCTGGTCAGTACCCAACCACCCTCTGCGTGAAGAACCTTTACTTAATACCCAGCCTAAACCTTCCCTGACACAGCTTCGTGTCATTCCCTCATGTCCCGTCACTGACCACCAGAGAGAACAGATCAGTGTCTGACATATTTGTTCTATTTATTTACATGATCTTATCTGCATGTGATAATTTACAGCATTTACATAAAAATTCTATATGGAAGAACCGAATTGTGAAACTATAGCACAGAAAAAAAAAAAAAAGAAAAGAAAAAAAAAAACCTCTCAGGCTAGAATAGCTGAAACAGCATGTTAACTCCAGTCACTGTTGCTTTCACCATCTGGTCTCTGCTGATTGGAAAACCTGTGCTGAGTTTACAGGACCTGGTCCAGATTCATTAACATGGTTTTCAAACAGAAGTATTCAAATCACATTTATTCAAGCTAAACCTCTGAGCTAAGACTTGCTTAAGGATTCACTCTTTCCAGTAAGTCTCCTGATAATGAAAAGAAAAATCCTGGAGATGAGATTCTGTCCCCAGTTCCACATCCATTGAGTGCTTTTATCTGTTCAGCTGCGGCATCTGCTGCCTTGGAAACGCAACTGCACAGCAGCCAAGGACAACGGTGCCCAGCCAGAGAGCTCCTGGTACCAAAACCTGCTCTGTCAAAATCCCATCAGGACAGCCCAGCCAAACCCCAGGTGTGTGCACTCCTTCCTCTCTGAAATCTGAAAGGCACATCAAAGTAACCTAATTATTTCTCTCACTTCAGTCTTACTAGTGGAACGTGGCCCCTGGTGAATACCCACACTCTGCTGCAACAACTATTTCAGGAGGCACAGCGTCACCTACCCCTGGTGGGCTGGGGAGTGGTCTCCAAGAGGTTCTTCTTATTCTGGCATTTCCTTAAAGAGTATTTACTAATTATCCATTTCTTTCTTAAAAACACAACAGCTCAAAGCGCTGCAAGTGTTAACACCACTGTACTTGGCAAATCCCTGGACTTAAAGCCCTTTCATGTTCTTTTATCCATGTTCTTTGTAGACAGATTTTTCTAAGTGCAATGGGTGCCTCATGCAACTGCCCACAGGGAACAGGCCAGCATTACAGGGTTAAAAAAATTTAAACAAAAACCCCAGCAGCCACAGTGGTTTTCTCACAGAGGGGCCAAAGGAATCAGTTGTTTCATCCCAGCACCCATGAGCTGCTCTGGAGAGCACCAAACTGCAAACACTCAGGGCACATTAAACAGTTCCTTACATGCAGTCCCCAAACCCTCCATTGTTTCCTTGACACCGACCCTCCTTGTACCTTATAGTCCTCTGTTAGCAAATGACACGACAGAAGAGACCCAGGGCAAAGTTCCTCCAAAGGGAACCAAAAGAAAGCTGTTGGGAGCACGCTACTCTATAGCTGGAATAATGAGTTACACATGCAACACATTTACGTGTCACAAACAGCTGGCTGGGTTCCCTGTGGCTGGTGCATGCCCCAGTTTTACAGCATTCCTCACATTCATCTGGCTTCGCTTTGGGAACATTCCAGTCTCCTGCCGAGGTTTTACCTTAGAAACACGGAAAGATACTATTCCAATTATCTCAGGTTTATTTCTCTAAATTAAAAAAAATGTTGAAAAGGGGGCATGTTTGGATATTTCTAACTTACCAAAGGTGGGACAGGCAAAGGAACAGGGTTTGAGGAGAGATACCGTCGTGCTTTCCGAATTGCAAACTTTTCTGTGGGCAGAGATTTCCCCGCAATTTTCAGTTTCAGACTGGGAACAATCCTGAAAGTTTAAAGGAAAACTTAAGGAATTTTTCCCCTGTGAACCTCTGAGACAAAGACATTCAAACTTAAAAAAAAAAAAAAACAACAAAAATCAAACCAAGGAGAACTTAAAAAAGCTGTTGCACACTGGGCTATTGCTACCTCGGGGAAGCTGAGCAATACATACTCACAAAAGCTGTCTTTATGCAGGGCACGTTTATCTCTAGGCTTCCTCTTTAATCAAGCAGGAGGAGAGGGACTCTTCCCCACTGAAAGATTAAATTAGATGATGCACCTGACTTATAAAGGGCTCATCTCTCTTCACAGACTAAGAAAGAGGCAAACTAGCTTTTGTCTTTCCATTCTCCCAACGCCTAAAACTATTTACTTCATAGTGGATTCCAAATTCAGTGAAATCTGTTTATAATGATTACAAAAGACAGAGAAAACTTGAAAAAAGCACTGTAATCACACTAAAAAAAAATTTATCTCATATAAAAATTGTAAACCCTAAAGTAACCAAATTCTCTTTGCCCCAGCAAGCCTTTTTGAGCTTAAACATTAGACTACCACAGTGGGGTTATCTCACTGTGTTTATAATGCATAGATTCACATGCACATTTAATAATTTCTTACTTCTCTGAGACTCAGAACCCAAGAATAAAATTGTGCTGATGTTCCCACTAAGGAAGAACACAACTTGCAGCACAGTCCATTGAAGGCTTTCACATCTTACATTCCATTTTGATTAAAGGAAGCAAGTGAAAAAGAATGTATTTACATGGAACAGCAGCAGCCACTGTATGGCCAGGAGAAATCTGCTGTCTGAACTCAGGGTCCACCTTAGTCCAAAGGATGTTGAACTCTGCAATTTCTTACCAATCCAATGCTATTTGCACAATTCTTCAAATCTGCATGATGAATAATTTTTCCTCTCTTCCCCCAACACTGTGACATGAAAAGATTGTAAATTGTTGTAACTGTGAGTTTGCAAATTTTACCTAAATAATTCAACTTCGCTGTCTCCAAAAGGACTGCAGTCATCTGGTCCAAACATACTGAGATAAGCAGCTTTCATGTAAATGTAAGTAGCCTGCAAATGCAATGAAGAATATCTATACAGAAAAATAAATTTACATCACCTTTATTCATATAAAGCAAAAAATCATTTAGCAACCCCTTTATTTATATAAAGTAAAAACCAGCAACATAAAGGGAAGAAGTTTCTGCTTTTGCTCACAGTCCTACAAAAACTTAAGAGATAAGTGTTTTAGAAAGTGAGCATAGAATATTGTTTTTAAATCATGTATGTGTTATTTTAGTATGTATTAACTTATAGTTTGTGTCCAAATTCCAAGAAAAAAATCTCATACTTAAGTAAGTTTTTAATACTCTTAGGAACACATGCTAGAAAACCTAAGATAAGGTCATGCTCAGAGAAAAAACTTAATATTATACAATCTCTGTGTCACATCACCACTTGGTAACATATCCCAAATAGTAGGTTCTAGAAAACAGTCACTCCCTGGAGTTCAGGAGAGCAGACTTTGGCCTCTTCAGGGATCTAAGTGGTTGAGCACCACGAGATAAAGCCCTGGAGGGAAGAGGGGCCCATGAAATCTGGTTAATATTCAAGGATCACCTCCTCTAAGCCCAGGAGCAATGCATCCTAAAAAAAGAGGAAGTCAGGCAAAAACTCCTGGAGGCCCATGTGGTGAAAAAGGATCTACTGGACAAACTCAAGACACAAAAAGGAAACCTACAGAGGGTGAAGGGAAGCACATGTAGCCTGGGAGGAATATAGAGAAATTGAACAGCCAGATTAAGAAAACTAAAGCCCTGATGTCTGGTCAGGGATGGAAAGAAGAAGAAGGAAAGACTCTATAGGTGTTGGTGATAAAAGGAACACTAGAGAAACTGTGGGCACTCTCTGGAAGAAAACAGGAGACAAGGCTACCCAGGACCTGGAGAAGGCTGAGGAACTCTGACTTTTTCTCCTCAGTCTTCACCATCAAGTGCCCCAGCCTCCCTGCCTCAGGGAGGGTCAAAGAAGGCAAAGGCAGAGAATGTGAGATGAACTGCCCAGGGCAGAAGTCTGGGTTCAAGACCATCTAATGAACCTGAAGGTCCACAAGATCATGGATCTCAAGGAAAATGGTGAATGATGTTGCTAAGCCACTGCCCATCATATCTGTGAAGTCAAGCCAGTCCAAGAAAATCCCCCCTAACTGGAATGGGGGAAACATAGCCCCCATTTGGAAAAAGGCAAAAAGGCAAGAGAAAGGGAGGAAAGCTACCAGGGCTCTGGGTTGAAGAGCTGCTCCCTTCCAGATGCACAGGGATAGGCGCCACTTCTAATTGTGTTTATTACCCTGGAGGCACCTCCATGGCTAACCTCACTCATCAGCAGAAGAGCTTTTATCCACAGCATAATGAAAGAAATGGCAACTTGCACCATTAATTGCAACATTTGATGACACAACCAGTCAATACACAGCATCTGTAACAAGCTGCTCTTCATCTACCAGTTGGGCCCAAAAGATTTCTGCTTGCCCACCATCTGTTACAGATTTGAATGTTTGCAATTCACATCATTCTGTAGCACTCACAGCAGGCCAGGTTTTACTTTGCAGTCTGTACCTTCAAAGCTACAAAAAGTCAACTCAATTTGCCTGAAAGTTAATAGATGCTACAGGTCCTCCTGCCCTCCTGTTCTGCTGAATTTACCTTTGACCAAGTGTTTTCCTTGCTCAGCAGGTCTGCGTAGAAAAAAGCCATCTTCCACTGGCGCTTGTAGGTGAAGCACCACATCAGCTCCCAGTAGCACATGTGATGAAACTGCTTCCAGTACTGCTGAGCTTCGCAGCATTCCTCATACCTATTGACTGCCTGCACACAGAGATTTCCAGACACTGCCTTAGTCAGGTGTAAATGCACAGACAGAGGAGCTGGAACACACACTGGGGCTCCAGGATCTGCCTGCATGGCCCTAGCAGCTTTCAAATTATTGACAGCCCAGTGTTTCCCAACATCTCTTGGCTTCACACAAGAGATTCTTGGCTACACAGTCATCCTTGTGGTAGCAAGTTTACCCTGCCACAGACCTCCCCATTCCTGAAAGTTATGTTTCTAAGCATACCCAAAATGAATGCTTGTGTCTCAGGAAATTAGGGAACTGAAGGCAGAGGACAGATGCTCAGCTGACATTTATTGCTGCACTTCCATGGATTTCAAGGGAGCTACTGCCCTGAGCACCAGCTGATACTCTGGTCTCAGAGTATTTTGGACATGCATTTCTCATCTTAATTTTTTCAAGTCTTTTATGACTCTCTGTTCACACAGAAGGCAAAGGATCTAATTAAAGACACAATCTGCTGCAGGATGGGAAAAACAATGATAAAACTGTGTCATTAATCCTGGTGAACTAGATTATCACCAGATATTGTGAGGAGTAGCAAAATGAGGTGGAGAAACAAGTTAGTCAAAGTAGTTTAGAACATTCCTATTTGTAACTCAATAAACTACAAATTACATATAGGCTAAAGCCAAAGGAAGCATTAGCCAAAAAGGAAACAACATTACTGGAGGAATTTTTCTAAAGCCTTTGAAATTTACTTTCTCAAGAGAAAAATGATTACTTACCGCATCAATATTACCCTTTAGTGTTTCTATCCTGCCTGCAAAAAACAGGAATATGGCTCCCTGTAATAAATAATAATAAAAATACAAGTATTCTATAACAGTTTTCAATCTGACCATACAGCCTAGATCTTTGATTTTTGGCACGAAAACATTAAATGATCACACCAAATAAATTATGATTCATTTTACCTTTGGATAGCGTGCCAAGTAAGGCTTAAGTAGTTTTTCTGCCTCCTCAACATTTCCTTTTCCTGTCCCTAGAATGTGTAAAAATGCAAGTGATAAAAATAGTTAGAAAACAAAGCAAAAAAAAAAAAAAAAAAAGAACAGGAATGCAAGTTACTGATTTTCAATCCTCAACTGGCCAACATGCTGGCTCCTCTCTCCACTAAGTAAGCCACAAATACAAGTTGGTGCTGCACTAAGGCAGCAGCAGGAAGCCCTCAAAACATTGTGCTTCCTGACTTGAAAACTCAGGCACAGACAAACACATTTTGTAGAATGATTTAACAGGAGATAACACAGAAGTACACATCAGTGTGAAGCTGACACAAAAATCCAGTGTCAACAAAGTAATTATCACTTACAGCCATTATTTTAACTTCCCCAATAATGCAGCTGGCTAAAACAGATTTAGTTCTCACAACTTTCTTGGCCATCCCCAGAATGTCCCTTCTCATGTGGAAAACACACATCCATCTTAAAAACTAAAACACAGTCTTCAGTTATGGTCATTACTGATCATATGACCCAAAAATGAGCTACATTTAACCTGGTTACAGACAAACAATTCACCAACAAACAGGTGACAGAATCATCTTTTCCCCCTTGTGTCCCACAAGAGCTAATCAAATCCAAGAGTTATTATAAGCAATCTTACCTAACACAAAGGTCATGAAAGTATGATAGCAAAGCAACAGCATGGTACACAGCACCGACCTAAAGCTGTACGATGATGCTCCTTCTTGAAGCTGCAGCAGACCATGTTCCTGTGCAAACAGAGGGAGGGGGACAAGGTGTTGGAAAAGAACCCATCCTGTGTTTTGCTGGCTTAACTTCTGCAGGGTCAGCTACAGGTTGCTCACTCACCAAATTCCCCAAAAAGCACTGACAAATTCCTCAAAAGGCACTGATTGCTTATTCAGCAATCAAAAATAAAAATACATCTATTCATTTATCTAATAGTTTTTCATGGTGTTACTGCTTAGCCTGGAAAACACCCGGTGACAGAGCAGCAACTTGGGATGTATTACATGGTTAACATAAGAAAATGAGAGACAACTTATCACTGTGAACCAAGTGCTGCTAAACAGCATTCCAGAAACAAAACACAGGGTTTTGAAAAGCAAGGCAAAACCCACAAATCACCATTGTACAGTGTATTCTTCTTTGCTGTGGTTCACTGCACTGAAGAGTTAAAGGTATCAAGAAAATAAAATCTGCAACAAGCAGAGCAAAAGATATCAGGACAAAAAGACATTTTAAAGTATGCCAAGAACAAAAGGAGTTTTTCAATGATATTGGCCCACTGCTACAAGTGGAAAAATACGATGAAAAGAAGAGTATTTCTGTTCCCTTTGGGAAGAGCTAAAGCAATCAAGTATAATACCGTGTTCATAGTCGATGACAGCATGATGGATAACCAACTATAGGGATTCTAGTTCCTGAGGCAAGAACATTTATCAGCCCATTCTAGGACTAGTTCCATGATATCAGCAGCAAGAATATAAATATGCAAATGTATCAAACAAGAGATCTGCCTACTTGCGAATATGCACAGTAAGATATCCGCTGTGTGCTGGGACAAAATTTGTTTAGAAGTTATTCTGTCACTGCAGGTCAAGGTCACTGGAACACGATGTGTGTGACTACAAGGACACCCTTTCAAACCAGCTACACTATAAATAGGAACCCTGAGGGATGTCTATCAGAGGCACCAGGAAAGGCATTGGGGAGAGCCCTCAGAGCCTGATCCCAGCACAGATTTACATCTTTTGTGTGTCCTTGTTGACTGAGGGGTGTTACACCACCACGCCTTCATTGCTTACTGTGTAAACACTGAAGCCTGTAATCATATTCTCATTTTCCTCAGACATCTATTTGTATTATTGCACTTAATAGTGCACTTAATTGTTTCCACATAAATACAGGGGGTTGTGATTTCTCTTTATTTTTAAAACTCAATGTATTACATTAATTACTGCTATAAGGAAAAATATGACTCATATTTGCAGATCAATTATTATAACATCTAGTTGGGACAAAGTAATGAAAATACTGACTTGTATGTCACTACAAAAGAAATTAAAAGATAGTAAATCATTACAGAAAATCAGTGACTTAATGGAAATCAAGTACTTAGCAAAATAAAACCAGTTTAATTTTCTGCTGAGAGAAGTTTGATTGACACAAATAAGTAACAAAATATGATGTATTCAACATCTTCAAACTGCCTAGATGAAACCCAGAAATATTTGTATTTTTAAAAAGTAGCACTTCAAGGTAGAAGTAAAACAAAACATTCCATGGAATAAATTTTGGCAAAAAAAATTCCAAAGTATATTTCCAAAGTACACTTTTTGCAATAAAAAAATCTTCAGGCTTGATATTTCACTGAGCCTTTACTGACACTAGGCCTTACAGCATTTAATATCTTTCATATTATATAAAAATATATATCAAATTAATATGAACAGCACTAAGAATGATTCAAACAGACTTTGTTTGTCATATAAAATAATGTAACCTTTGTCAAGTTGATCTCAATTATGTTTCAGTCTCAAAAGCATATTTGAGTGCAGTCAAACACAAAGTTATAATCTGTATGGACAAGGAATGAACCCACACCCACCTTACACAGGACTGCATCCTGGATAGCAGTAACTGGATTAAGAATAATGCCCAATCAGAAAAGGGCTGCAAATCTGAAACACCCTTAATTCTAAATTATTGAACTGAGTAGTTACACAGGCATGAGAAGCTCACTGAGCAAGTTAGTTCACTCTGTGGAATGTCCATGAGCCTATCTAGTCCAGCAGAGGTATTAAAAGCTGTTTACTTTTCACTCTGCCACCTGAATATCCCAAACTTTCTGTATTAAAGTAATAACAACCAGTAGAAGACACAGTCTAAATAAAAGAAATCTATTAGTTGTTATTAGCATTGCTTGTAGAATACACTGCAGCAAAGCTGCTTCTTCTCAAAAAAATCTCTCAAACTGCTTCTCTTACAATGGGATATCCAGAAAATAGGAATATGAAGGGGGTCACTGGGAATCATGCTTTACATCCCACACTCCCTAGCTGGCCTCCTGAGGCTCCCTCTGTGCCTGGCTGAGGCAGAGGTTCTCCTCCAAGGAACAGTTTGGCACAGCAGCCTGGATCAGGCACATGGATCACTTTTCAAGCACCACCCTTTCTCCACTGGGAGCCTACAGGGATTAGCCTACAATCCCCATCAGCCAAGGGAGTGCCAGGAGCTGGGCAATGCAAGGCTCTCCGGGATCAGACAGAGGATCTGGGAACCAAATCACAAGCAGCTACTTGAGCCTAAGGAGTAACTCTGCAAACACACTGCACTCATTTAGGGACTGGCACCAGTGAGTACATTATATTTAATTGTTGGGACACACCTTCTAACCATAAATGACCCATAACTATCTTCCACACCTATGTCACAACTGATAGAAGCAATCCCAGAACACCAGGAATGAGCCTCCAAACATCTATTACAGGGCATTTTGTAACAATATAAAGCAGATGTCAAGGCAGTAAGTGTTCATCATTTTTCCAGAAAGATATTTTTGTAATTTTCCTAATTGACACTAACACATTTCAGTTTTATTTACACACAAAACATAAACTGTTCTGAAGGATATAAAGAAGAGTACAGAGCAGACATGTTCCAGTGTGGTAACTCAGCATTCTGTGCGAGCTCCTCATGACATCGCACAGTCTAATTCCCAAGACTGTCACTACATTATATTATATCAGTATCTCATCGATTGAATTGGTGTCCCAAGACATCCAATGCTCTGTCATTCAGGACTCCCCATGTGGGCACCAGGGATTCCCACAGCAGTTGCACGATGAACAAGGACAATTCTCAAAATCATTATCAGACAACACTGAGACTGGTTCATATTTATTTCAGCTGTTACTGACTAAAATCCATCGATTTTCCTGAAGCAAAAATAATTGGCTGTTATTTTAAAATAATTCTATTTATTAGGGATCTTGACCATGAAAGCAAAGCAAGGTCATTTTTCATGTCCCATGGCCTGATCACATTGCTGCAGGTTTAGCAAAGAGGATGGATACTACTACTAGCTTTACAAAGAACTGACAAATTAAGCTGATAGGGCATTTGAATGTACCCCATTAAACAATATTAGATTTAAGCTTCATTTAAAATTTGAAGATATTAAAATGCAATTCAAAAGAGATACTTAGTAAGAAACTGGAATTCAATTTATTAGAAATTGACACATCAAGAACATTCTTCAGCTTTGGAAAAAATGTCCTCCCACATTAAAAAAAAAAAAAAAAAAGTATAATTTGAAAGAAATTGGTTCTATCTGACAGTTTTCCTGCCTTCCTGTGAAATCATGCTGTCATCTGACCCTCTGACAAATTGCACTTAACATATGGTAAGCTCATGTCAAACTGCTCTACAGTTTAGCAGCACAGCATTTGTAATCACCTATAAAATAAGCACAAGAGTAAATATTAGCCTGGGACCTGGCAGAGGAGCCAGTGAGGAGGATTCAGGCTTCCAGGGAGACAGTGCAAGGAGTCTCCTGCTCTCACGTCACAGGGCACGTCACAGGTTAGTCCCAGTTTAACACCCAAGTGCAGATGGGACACACACTCCACCTACTGCCCAGTGAGGCTGCTGTGCTCCCCAGCACAGGGTGCCTGACACACCTCTGCCCATGAGGAACTTCCCTCAAAAGTGGGCAAAACTGCACAGAACTTCACTGCCCAAATGTGGGGCCTGTGCTACTAAACACAAATAAACCCATGATTTGACTAATGATGCAAAGGAAAGGAGCTTAAACAGTGTGAAGGGCACAGCTGGCACATCCTGGACTGGAAGGGAACAAACACGGCCACAGGCTACTTTTTATATTTTCTTGATCTTATCCCACCTACTATTTTCAGATTCCAGACTGCTGTTAAGTTGATCATGGTGTCCACAGTGCCCACAAATGGCTTAGGAAGTGCTGGAGCTCTGGGCATGTCCTCATTAGCTGTTCCCCATGACATGACTCAGAGATGAGGAGAGTCCCCAGGGGCAAACCTGCTGGCTTTGAGGCACATTGGTATCGTGGAGGATCACACAATGTAAATTTATATCCAGTTCTAATAAACACATGACCCACACCAAAATCAAGCTGTCCTGCAGTGCACTATAGCTCTCCCAGTAAACAGCAAACAGCTCAAGGCACTAACCATGACTCTGCTGCACAATCTGATACTCAGAGTAAGCATTTAAAGGAAAAGACTGCAGCATCAAACACAGGTGTATGAAAAACTCCTGGACAAGTGCAGTACAGATGAACAAATTTTCCTCTCCTCTGTCACTGTTTCTTTCACCCTCTAGACTCCTGTCTACTGTCTTGTTACAAACTTTGGAAAACCACCAAGGAAAGGACTGCTCATGCAATTGCAATTTTGCTTTTGGCTTTAGGCACCTGACTCACAAATGTTATATGCAGAAAGACTTTTTTAGGATGTTAAAATAAATGGCCATCAATGAACGTTGATCAACATGTTTAAAATGTTCCTTTGTGTGGTGTGCAAACAACAGGGTTTTGCTCAAATTTATGGTAATCTAGGTCATGCTTGAGTGAGTTATTAAGGAACTGTAATAGGAGCTGACTCATCAACACAAATATCAGCCCACTTGCAGATATTCAAGATATCCCAGGGCCAAATGAAAACTCCATTGGAGGGACAGTTTCCATCTGCAGGAGTAAGATGAGTGTTCACCAAAGTATTCTCAGAACTCTGCTCAGTACGTGAATTGCCTTTACATTTCTAAGAGAATATTTTGCTTTAAATGCTCTGTTGTTGAAACTGACAGGTAGAACTATTTGATTTGTGCTGTGAAGTAGCTCCTGGTCAGCTCCTGGAAGTTTCTAAATTGTAATCCACACTCTGCTCCTTGCTTTTAAGGAGGGCATTTTATTTTCCAATATACGATCATGTAAAGCAGTAAAATGGTGATGACAGTCATTCACCTGCCATGTAAGGCTTCAGCTCTGATAAAAAAAAGACACTTTTTTCCTTTAAAACTTGTTTTGTAAATAGAAAGTATTATAATAAGAGTTAAAACTGAACTTATTCTCATGGCTTTTCTAGTGCTTGCATCAGACATTGACCGTACCCAGCATTTATGAAAAATGTGGCTAGTGGTTTAGGTTAAAGGGATCATGTTCTGCATCACGTTTTCTTAACCCAGGAGCCCTGCTTTGAGTGAATCTCGTGTTCTGCTGGTAGAGAGACAAGGGCAGGTACAAGCAAGGCCAAGATACTCCCACCAATTCAGTATTCTTTTGAAACAGCAGATCCATAAAGCAGTAGCACAGCTCTTTCTCATCATCATGTGAATTTTCTGGTGCTCCATTACTGAACTTCTATCCTCAAACAACATAGGTCAGACTGGTTACTCTACAGGCAAAAAAGCACTTACTCCCTTAGGTAGGAGAATTTAGGTGCTACACTCAAATTTCCAGTTGCTATTAAAGCAGTAATAAAATAGATTCCCCCCTCCCCTCCCATCATGCAAGAACCTGTCAGGAACACTCAGACCCCATAATGACAGTAACTACCAAGGAAGCTATATAAATATATTAAAGGCTAAGAATACACTTTTGGCTACAGATTTCTGAGCACAAGTCTGCATAAAAAGACCAGTAACTAAAACCTAAATATGTTGACATCCCTGTATTAGTCATTTCCTTTACCATGTTTCACAACTGTTTCAACACTGAACAATTGTATGAAAACCTTTCAAGAGCAATAGTTCAGACAAAAATATAAAACAAAACTGAGCTGCATGAAGCATCAGTGCCACAGTGCACTTGTGTGATACCAGAGGGCTACAGGTAATGTGGGAAAGAGGAAAGAAACTCCTTTGTTTTTTAGTTTAAAAGTGAGGGGAATGTACCAATAATATTTAGTTCACATTTACCTTATTCCCAGAAAATCCAACAAACTCCAGTAATCTCAGAATCCGTGCAGGAAACATGGACAAGGTCTACAGAGAAAAATATAAGAGTTATGCAATAACAGACTTTCTGCCTTTCAGCTACCAATTGCCTCCTACAATTTTTCCAAGCACAATAAATGACTAATAAAATTACTAAAATCATCTCTATATGACAAAATTCAGGGTAAATGTATAAACCTGCTATATTTTACACTCAATTTAAACAGAAATATGTTTAATATAGACACCTTGTGTCTCCAGAATGCCCTACACAGAAATATGTACACAGCACATGCTTAGTAACTCCAGTAATTCTTGGATGTTCCAGAAATACTGGGTTCATACCACACAGTCCATATTTGTTTTTTGTGCAGTAAATCTAATATTTGAGCATGTGCCAGACTCATGCAGAGCAATGCAAACAAGAGGAAGCTCCAGGCACTTTCAGCAGCCCATTCCCTGAACAACCACATCATCCCTCGCCATCTCTGGGTCAGTGCCTCCCCAGGAACCATCCTGCACCATTTGCTCACCTGCTTTTCGGCCAGAACACAAGCAACAGCAGCCAACAGTGGCTGGAGCAGCACCCCAAACTTCATTCATGTACCCCACCCCTTCCAACTGCCCTGTTAACAGCCTGGATCCCGGCAGTTTTCCAAGTGTCAGGTAAAGAATAAGTGGAATTTGACAGGCACAGGCAACTGGTGCTCCTGGGCAAGGCTTCTCCTGGCCCTTACACCACGTTGTGGGCAGCAATCTCTTTATTTCTGAAGTGTTACTACCTGATGTTCGCAGACCAGACACTGGGATCCTGCACTGTCAGAGCACATAACTAATTTTAACCACATGATCAGTATGATGCCAGTGGAACTTCTCAGGAATTCAAGTTAGGGTCATTTTCAGGAGGTAGCAGCTCAGGATAAGAGTGTTGGTACATACCAGGTTAAATGCTCCAACTCCAAGTTTTACACCTCCCTCAAAATGAAGATGGTTCTCTCCTTTGACATAATGTGGGGACTGTATGAGACTGTCCAGCTCCCTGGAAATGCACAAGATTCTGTTAACATGATTAATTATGATTTAATAAGAAAGTAACCCCATTACCTTGAACTACAGAGTAGTTTAAAAAAGACCAATTGGTCATCTCACTCAAGTAAGCAACATCTACATTTTGTTGGATCAACAAATCATTTCTGTCACATTACTATCATTTAATTAAATTAATTAAAAGCCATGGAATCCTGGAGAGGACTTCCTGTCAAACAGACACAGCCAATATTCAACCACATTTCAGCCTGAAACTGTTTCAAGGATGGCTGTTGGGAGCATCACCAAACTTTACTACTGCAAAAAGAGATGATAGGACAGTGCACCAGACTTCAATTTAAATTAGCAAATTTGACTTGAGTTTCACTAACCCCTGAATTAAGTGAATGTTCAAAAGAATATTTTGTTTTACATAGGAAAAGACAACTGTAATAAACATTCTAAAATGGGTAGATGTATCAGAAATTACTTTCACTCAGTTTTCTAACTTTTATAGGTCTCAGCTTTGAAGTGCCCCTTTATTTCCCACATAATCCAGCTCAGTTTTAAATCAATTTGCCTCCAAACTTTCTATAGCTATGTGGTTTTTACACTACTGTTTTGTTTTATTTTGTTAATTGTTTTAATGGCAACATGCATTTGTGCTCAGGCTGTCACATTTTTATTGAATGGTTGTTCCCAACAACATTATTCCCTGTAAGTGCAGCCTACTGACCTACATTTAGAGTCACCTTCAACCCACACAAACATGGACACTGTCATCTCTCTCCCTTCCAGTGGACTTCTGGAGAACCTGGACTTGTTGCTGTTTTGTGTCTGCTGGGCACAAAACACAATTTATAATTCTAAAATAAATAAAATATGATAGATATTTAGCCTTCACTTTTTACCATGCTTCAGGTACTGGTATTAAATGCTCCAAAAAGCTGCAGCTGGAACTATTAAAAAATGCCATTTCATTATGCCTAATGTCTACAAGACCAGCAAATTGTGCTATGCAGACACAAACTGCACATCACTTAAAATGGCTTTTCTTTGACATGATTTCAAGGATATAGTACTTGAAGTAGGCAAACCTTAGGAGTTAACAGAGCTAGGGTCCACTGTCTCCACAATACAAATCAACCTTAATGTTAATGTCCTTTGTTGTGCAAAGGAAGAGTCTGTGTGGGCTGAGCAAATCTGCAGACGTGAGGCCCATAATAAAGACTGAGTCAATACAACAGTGATGAATCTGTGAATTGGATAATTTCACCACCAGCACTTTTTACTGATAGAGTGCACTTAATGACATCATCACTCTGACTCACCTGTAGGTTTGGTAACTGTTTCGGACTTTGATGCCTCCTTTTATGAAGCTGACCATATTCTCATCCTGTTAGAATGGAAACACATTAGCAGTATGAATTTGAAAGCATTACAAAGGGTTTTTTTCTTCTCAAGATAAATACACACCTGGAACATAACCAGCATGACATAGACAATATAAGCCTCTAAGACATAATACATGGATTTAGGATTTCCTCTCTGTATTAACATTATTTTACTCTGTTTAGACACAAGCATTTTATTTTAATGCTTTCTGTAATCAGTTTAACCCTTGTCACCTTTGAACCATTGGAATTTGCATTAATGAACATAGGACTCAACTAATAGATGTCACCTAAGGTACATGCATTTGTGGCTCTTTCAAAAAACAGCTTTCTCTCATTTGTCCTTGAGTGCAGTTAAGATGTACCTGGTGCTGAGCCAGGAAATGTTCACAAGTAAACTGCCTGTCCTTAAGAGTTTGCAGAATACAGTTTCATATCCTAAGAGTGAAGGAGGGTCAGTAAAATTATGCAGGATATGCTCTTTCTGGTTTGAATATTTATATATATATATTTGAGATCCATACTAGGAAGATAACATGTTACATGAGAAGCTATAACAAACTGAGAAATTACAGAAAAGTTATCTGGGGGACCATTAGTTAGAGGATATTAGTTTCCTAACTTTTTGGAGGTATTTTCTTGCCTCACTTATATAATCTGTCATTCTGGTTTGTTTTGATGTCTGCTGTTACTTCAAGACAGAAAGTCTACATGTGTTTTAACAGAAGATACCATCACAGAAAAATCATAAGAGGGCATTGTGGAGAAAATAGTGTGGATGTGATTAATTAATTAGATGTACTAAGTACAGCATATTGTGGGGTGCAGCACACCCAACTATGTATAAATGTTCAGTTACATTTTCCTTTGAACGGAAAGTGGAACAAGGAAGAAAGATGGTTTTAAAACGTTAACACTCAGAATGATACCAACAACAGGGAGATGTTGAGAATTTTTCAGCCCTTGAAAAATGCTGAGACCTCATTTCATTGGTTTTGATAATTTTTCTAAGCATCAAGACTAACCTACATCAGTAGCTGGTGGAACCAAGTGTCTCTGCTAAATTTTTTAAACTAGTTCATGTGTTCATGAAAAATTAAACACAGAAAAGAACATGAAGCAAAGAGACCTTTGCAAAAGAGGACAAGAAATCGTTTTTGTACTCGTAAATCTCATGTTTCTATAAACATGTTCATAAACAGATATCTGTGAAAATAGTGCTTAAAACCAAGAGACACAGCTTTAAAATGTTCCGTTTCTATGGACAGAGAAGTCTCTACCTATAACAGAGAAGTTCTCAAATGTGTTCCTTCCATAGTTTCAGCTCTCACCCAAACTGCCCCCAGTGCTAGAGGCTACTCATCCCAAAGGAAAATGGAAACAGGTAGCTACACTTTGGTCATTTCAAAGTCCATCAGCAGCATTCTAGAAACTACTAGAAGCTCCTCTGATTAAGGGTGTTGCTATGAAGCAATGGTTTCTAACAGAGGGACTTAGCAGATGGCTGAAAAAGGTTACATGGTTCATAAACTGTTGTAAGCAACATAAATCAGAGCCCACCTGGCAACTCCCAAACACTATAAAACCACCACCTGCATTCCATTTCCTATCAGCATCCTTGAGCCAAAAAGCAGCAGCCTTTTTCTGACTGTGGCTGTTATTATCCCCTTGGTAGATGAAGAGGCCCACTTTCATAGAGCAAGTGCAGCCAAATCAAGAAGAAAAATCAGTTATTTCAGCTGTGACTAACAATTTAAATTGCATTCTGGAGCCCTAGCAAGTACTGCTAATGTTGCTCCATCAAACAAATCAAGCTTCATTAGGACAGACAGATAAAATCCAAAGAAGAGGGAGAGTTCCCCTTTGTTAAAGACAGCTCTGTTAAGGAGAAAGCATGTGTGGAGCCTAATGTGTAGGCCATAATTGCTGTTCAAGAACAAACCAGTGAGAAAGCAGCCTTGAGAAAGCAAACACCAGCCAGACCAGAACAAAAGTCTTGCTTGTATTCCAGCACAGCTTCAATGAACATTCCATCTTTTTTTTTTTTTTTTTTTTAATCTGATATCCCAACACATCATTTGAAAATTGGTGCTTGCTGCAGTTACATTTCACACATCCAAAAGGGAGTGGGGAAGGGTGTCTTAGGACACTCAGATATGTGTTGAGGTAAGTATTTGTTTAATAATCTTGAGGGAAAATTAAACATTCTAATAGCTCATGAGATAGCCCAGATAAAACTCAGATTTGATCCAGATGAAAGATGCATTAGGTCAAACTATTGCCTTCTACCAGTCCATTTAGGAAAAGAAACTTCTATGGTATTTTTTCCCCCCAAGAGCCATGCAGGAATTCCTACCTGGAGGAATGTGAGCGCTGCTCTCTGAAGTAAACATTCAGCATAACAAATTTCTGCGTGGATTTCCTCTAATGTCACACAGAGAGAAGAAAACAAATCAATCAGCCAAAAGGTAATTAAAAAACACTTAGCCCATTAATGTAAGAATAAGATCACAGAGCTCAAACTGAGAAAAATATTTTCCACATTTGCTGTGGTATTTCAGTTCTAGACTACTGATGTAACTCCAAACAGAAATGACACATAGCTACAGAAACTTTGCAGGAATTTTTCTGGTGCTTTCCATAAATGCCTGGATCTAGAACCTTTACAGAAATTTCAATATTCCTTTCTAGATATTTCTTTACCCAGCAAATTCTGGGAGTGCTGAGTCAAAAAGCAACAAGACCAGTGATTTTGGATTGGTTACACAGCAATGGTCAAAACACTGACATTTGGTCCAGCAAATGCCAGATCAGTGATACTGTCAGTGAATTCACAGTTTGCAAGCACATATTGAGTGAAATTCTACAGGATTCAAACTGCATAAATAAAAAAGGAAAACATTACACAAGTGAAAGATGTTACCTTCAGTGAAGTGTTCAAGGCTTTGCCTATGCACAAGGTTGTTGATAGAATCAGCTACAGTAGATTTCTTCCTAAATCTGAAAAAAGTTATTTTGGTCATTCTGAAGAAGAAACATCAAAACAGAGAACTGTATCTTTCAGCTGGCCACCCACACAGTCACTACATGCCTCCAGAGCTCACTAGCCCCCTGTCACCACACACACAAACTTCAGCACAGTCCATAGAGAATTTAGTCAACATGGTCCTCCTGGGATCTGTCTCTTACCCTTCATGTGCAGAAATCTGTCTTGATGAAGGACAGGTATAAGGGGGTGTTTTGATTTATTTTGTGTGTGTATGGGTGAATGTGGGTGCAAAAGTGGGAGCACAGTTGACTCAGACAGACAACTGCAGTACAACCATCACACATGGAATATTCTTCAGTGTTTGAACATTGTAAACAACTTCCAGACACTGCAGAACCAGGACTACAGGTAGGACAAATTCTAATTGACAAGAAAAATCAGATATTGCGGTAAATTTAATTTTTCAAGACTAGACTGCTGAACACCCTCATTTATGTGCTATGACCCCACACTGAGCAGGAGGCTGGTGACCTCCTGATGCCACTTCCAACCTCAGTTTTCCTGTGATTTCTGTAAGATTTCATTTCCTTTTGTATCCAGTAGTCCTTCAATATTTTCCCACGAAGGAACTATTTACTGACTGAATTGCTCTATTCTTACCTTTGACAGGTGGCTTGAGCTTCCTTCATTGTGTTCCCTGCATTCAGTATGTCCTGAGGATCAAATGTCATCATAGCCTGCATCTCCAGTATGGTGGCATAAGTCAGGGCATGATACATGCTGTCTTTAGTTCTGCAAGAAAACACAAGGTGAAAAGCACAGCTGATTTGATTGTATTACTGCTTTTAAAAAGCAAATACAAATCCAATTCTAGAAATATATCAACCTCATGGGAACAAGGGCTAAATGAACTGGAAATCGAACACAAAGGACATACAAAATAATCGAGAAACAGTGACAGACTGAGATTTGTACAAGAAATCATGTCTACAGTTCTACATACTCTGCTAAAATGTATCAATTCTGAGCAGAGGATAGATATTTAACAAACATAAAGCACGGGAATTAACCTCATGGCTCACCATTCAGAAACAATAGAATCATGGTGGGGTTTATTTTGGTGGGTTTTTTTTATTATCTAATGAATGCTACAACATATGACAAATCCAGCTGATATTCTTCTAATTTGGGACAGTTACTCAGTAGAGGCTCAAGGAGATAAGTAACACAATACTATAACCATGGCCAAAATAGAATCTTCTCGAAATAGATCTTCCCACCAGAAGCATTAGAGTCTGTATCAAAAACTACAGCTTTTTTCTCCTCTCCCCTTCTGCCAACCCTCCACCCCAATCTGTTCAATATTATTCTGTAGGGTTTCAGACAGTGCCACTTTGGCAGAAAGTAAAAAACATTGGCACTAGTGCAAGGAAAACAATTAATTCCTATGTGCAGCCATTGCTGGCACCTTTCCTCTGACAGGAAAGAGGGTTTATATATTGCACACGTTTAGAGCATTTACCTGTCTGGTGTAATTCTCTGCAAGTGAATCAAAATATCTTCAGGCACAGAGGTCTAATAAGGATGACTTGAGAAATATGTTGAAGGGCAAGCTCAGATAAATTCCCGACACAGAAACTCTCTGTAGACCTTGCTAATCCACCCCTGACAAATAGCACGACTTAAGACAAATATTGTTAAGGAGCAACAATTGCTATTTCAATTGTTTACACTCTAGAACAGATCAGATAGCTATATATGGCACGGAATATTCAAAAATACTTGCAGTCAAACAAGGATATCCTTTCAAAACCTCCACCCTCAACACACCTGTTCTTGATGCGTTTACTTCAGGTGCTTCTTTTCTTTTTCTTCCAAGGAGAAAGTGGTGTGCCAACAACATGCTCTTGACAAAGACAGGGCTGCATTAAGAGGAGTGTTGCTGCCAGCAGGGTGAGAGAGGGGCTCCTTCCCCTCTGCACAACACTGGTGAGGCCCCAGCTGGAGTGCTGTGCCCAGTTCTGGGCTCCTCAGTGCATGCACACACTCAAGAGCAGGGTGGTGAATATGGTTAAGGGATTGGAACATCTCTCCTATGAGGAAAGGCCAAGAGAGCTGGGGCTGTTCTGGCGAGAGAAGAGAAAGCTCAGGGGGTTCCTATAACATATAGAAATACCTGAGGGGAAGAAACAAAGAGGACAGAGACAGGCTCTTTTCACTGGTGCCCAGGGACAGGATAAGAAGCAATGGGCACAACATGAAGCACAGGAGGCTCTGGCTGAACACCAGGAAACATTTTTCTACTACCAAGGTGACCACGCAGTGGCACACATCATCTTGAAAAGTTGTAGAGTCTGTATCCTTGGAGACTTTCAAAATGGCCCTGCTTGAGTACATGACTTTCTGAGGTGTCCTCCAATCTCATCTCCTCTTATTCTGTAGGGTTTTTTTAGGAGAAAAGCCAGACTTTAAAGACACCTCAATCCATATGATTTCTCACCCCAGAAATACACTTGCCTCCTTAAGTTTTAGTATCTGGACTGAATTGAAAGAAAATTTAAAGGATAATTTTAGATCACCCTATATTAATCAGTGATCTAATAATTCACTGTGGTGACTTGGGCCTGGTGCTTCCCAACCCTCACACAGATGACAAAGGGCTTCTGTTTCCAACACACAGGACACAGAGCAGGATGGCTACACTGCAGGAATTTGCAAGGCACATCTTTAAATTTCACTGCAGTCCGTGCTCTGTGGCTGCCCTTAATTCCTACTTGCCCTCACCATCTAAACCAATCTAGCAGAAAAGCTGTTTTGGGAAATATCCCGGTGCCAGAAGTGCTATAAGCCCCAGACTATGCTACCATCCATCTCATTTGCAAGCTAAGAAGAACAGACAGAGAACAGAGAAATTAGTTTAAAATCCAGTGGAGTTAGGAAAGCTCTTTCTTGGCCTCATAGATCATTATTCTTTCATTAGACTGATAATGTAAAGTAGAAAATATGAACACACTAAAATGCCAATCTGATGAAGTGTTTCTGTTCATTAGATTATTCATCAGCCACACTGGGTGCAGAAAAACACACTCCATCTTGTATTTACTAAACTAAAACCTTTCCAGAGGCTCAAAAGCACAGAGAAGTGACTGAAATAGCACCCTTTCAAAATTATAGAAACTTGCTTTCTAAAGCAAAGCAGATAAATATTGAATTCACTGCACTAAAAGGAAAATTGGTACTTTTCACATACATGTGGTGAAGAGGGATTTTCCTCTCCAATAATTTGTTTCTGAAACCAAAACACCCCTTCCCTAATCAATGGTTTCATCTATTTTACTTCTAATATTTAAAGGAGATGATAATTAATGTCTGCCATTAGCCAACTGGTATTTAGCAACATTCAAATTTGTTCTTTTTAAGGGGTGGGGATGCTGGCAGAAGCACAATTTAACTACGCTATTTGTATTAATCAGTCAATTGAAGTTGCCAGCTACATCCTGGCATACTGCCAGGAATTTTAAGGCCTGGGTTTCATATGGATGGATACAGAATGAAACTTGTTATCTTTTTACTTTTCTTCTTTTGATTCCTCAGCAGCAATTTCCTCAGGACATTGTTGGAGTTAACAAGCCTGTATGACATCCATGCAACTAATATTGTGATTAATGACTTATCCCAGTAGTTGGTATCACATGACTGAATAAGAGGATTATAAGCAGTATCTTTGGGCACTTATGGAGTTCTGCCACATGCCTCTTCTCCAACTATGGTGCAATCATTATCATCTTGCAGCACTGCCCTTTCTCAGAGTTGTTGCAGAACTCTCTTATTCCTGCTCTAAAACAAGTGAGGACAGTCACAGCTTCCCAGCTCAGGTATGAAAATCAAAAAGCTTGACTTGGTTTCACCTCAGAATTAACCCAGGGCTAGTAATCTTTTGTGAAAAATAGCACTCAAATTTTTTCTGTAGATCCTTTAAAGTAATCCAGCAGACAGGACATGCATTCTTGAATTACAGAAACCTCAGGCTCAAGTCCTTATGTTGATTTAGTATCAAGATGCTTCCAACACTTAAAACAAATCCACCAGCACAGACTGAGAAAGACCCTCCACAGATCAGTGAGCAGTCTGTTCATCCAGGGGGACTCAAGAGTGAGAGGCCAATGCCCAAATCAAACCTGCAGCAGGAGAATGTGGTCACAAGGGGCCTGAAGGCTTTCCTCATCTTTGATCCCAGGTTCCACCCAATGGCCAAACAACCCACTACACCCATGGCAGAGGTTTTCACAGAAATGCTCATATTTGATGAACCAACATTTTCTGATAAAAACCCTTTTCCTGCAAGACTCCTCAGTAGCAATAAGTTAACAACCAGCAACAACCTCTCCGGTCAGCCACCATCACAGCTCCCTTGCTATCACAAGCCACCAGGATGGTCCAAGACAAAAATCTGTGCTTCAACTAGAGAATCCCTGAGCCTTTTTAATCAAAGTAATTTTCCAAAATTCAGAATCTGCTAAGTTCTTCCAGCAAAGAGGTAAAACCAACAATTTAGTTAGGTTTTGGTAGCAACTAATTTATTTACAAAGACTGTAAAAGTTGTGTTCTTCCAGACCTCAGGTATAAAAAGAAAAACTCCCTAGAAATAACAATGTTGCTCTTGTTCATGGCATTCCTTACAATAAATAGCTAACCCAAGCTTTGAGCAACATATTTATCCAAGCACCTTCTAGAGCTTCATTCTACCTGGGTGTGCTTCCCCCAGTTCTCCCACCATTCTCCATTTGACAATCACACCTGACCTTTGGGAGATCAGCTCCCAGGGAAAGCTTTCAAAGCACAGTCGTTCTGGAGTTAATATTCCACCAAACACCCGGTGCTTGTTGGAGGCTATTTTCAGAATAAAATCAACTGCCTGGGACAAATCATTGTCTTATTCTTCCTTTAACATTGCAAGCAGCAACACATGTGGTGCACCTCATCCAATGGTCCAGATAAATTCATGACAGAATTATCTTATTTACCATTCTCCCAACGGATCTGATATCAGCAACCTATCAGGTGATTGTGCCATGTTCTCCTTCAGGATAATTATTAAAATATTACACATTTGTCTTGGGAAGGTAAGGGGACATGTCACCCAAATCAACTCTTAATTTATTACTGTCTGTTTGCAATTACACAAGGGCTAAAATCCAGTCAGCACTTAATGGATTTACTGCATGTCTCAGGGCTGAGAAGGAAGATGAGATTTTTTTTCCTTGCTCCAGTGACTGGACAGTTTCAGTGTTATGCCTGCTAACAGTTAGCACATTACATATTGAAAATCTCTGCTGTGCTTGGAGACTGAACTTTAGGAATTTCTTAAGAGTTCTTAGATGCAATCTGAGTACTCCATATAAAAGGTAAATTTAATTAAACTTACTGTAGAAGGCACAAGATAATCAGAAACCAGTATTATGCAGTGATTGGTAATAATAATGAAAACTGACTCTAAAAGCCAAAAGGTAGCTCAGGACAAGAAAAGTTACATAACATGAGTCAAAAACACCAGATGTATTTTTTCTATGAAATGAGATCTCATCTTTATAATGGATTTGCTTTTCTTTATGATGGATTTGCTTTTCTAACAGGAAAAAAAAGAGCTTTACCTCAACACAAGTCTAGACACCATCCTCAGATATTTATTTTTAAGTTAGGAAAGCTCTTTGGATTTTAAGCCTCACACATTGTGCCAAATCTGCTGTCAGTTTCACATGGTACAAATTAGTTGAAAATACCCTTATTGTGGAAGCCAAATGTGAGTAATTTAGTGAATCTGCATTACTGTAATACAGAGCAGAGTATCTCCTACAGCAGAAGCATTAAAGTCGCAAAAATCTAAGATATTAAATTCTTCACAAGCATGTAGAAATTGAAAAGTATTTCTCTAAACACTGGTAGCATGTTTATGGACTGTGAAAACTAATTTCAAATCTCAGCACACCGAAAGGGAACAGTGAGGAACTGGTGGCTCTGAAAGAAATAACTCAGTACTACCACATGTGCCCACTCTACAACTCTTCTCATTCCTAAAGAGATGGAGTGTGTCCATAATGGATTTCATCTGTGGGGAAATTCAGCATCCTGTTTCTTCATTGCACTCACAAAGATCATAAGTCTCTATTTCCCTCCCTGCCAAAGGCAACAGGAATAAGGGCCTCCTCATAACAACAGGCTAACATGAAAAATTAGTTTCAAAATGGTTTTGCAGTATGGAATAGAGTCAGGTACAAAAACAGAGTATCAGCTCATGAAATATGTTCTGCAGAGCCAAACAAAAGCTGAATGAAAACCATATGCAACAGAAGAAAAACGGATTTACAGAAAAAAACAACCCATAGCCTCACTAGCTTTTGCAGTGTTTTGGAAACCTGCTGCAATAAAATATCCCCTTATTTTATGCTAAGCACTGAGTGAGCCTTCCCAGATGAGCACAGGGGCTTTACAGTCAGGATTTAATGAAAACACAGTTATTCTTCTTACCATTTTTATTATATCTTCTAATGATATATGAACACTAAACGACTTTGCTGTGAATAAACCCAGCATTATAAATACAGCTGATGCTACAATTTATCATTATTGTCTTTCCCAGAGTGTACTTACATGGCTAAGCTACAGATTCTGGCATCAAATATGAGGCTGATACCTCAGCAAAGGAGATATGTAGTATTCACTGTGGTTACCACTGATACATATCAAATACACACCATGAATTTTACTCACTTCATATTCCAGTGTCCTAAAAGAAGGCATGATGCAATTTGCTGGTGGCTCAAAAACAAATGGAGCAAATTGGGTGGGTGGGGGAGAAATTTAAGTTAACCACAGACTTCAACAAGCCAAGAACACAGGTAACTTCAGGACAGGGTATGACAGATCACAGACATTGTAAAGACACAACAATTTTTAGGAACTATTTCATGAACTCACTGCCTGTAGCAGGGCCACTCATTAGAAGTTGAGCTGCAACATAATTAGGAAACAGAGTATATGACCACAACACTGAATTGCAAAATAAGCTGTGAGAAAGTTTCTACAAGTGGTTACAACAACAAAGAAAGAATTCATACCTAATGTTCCTCAAACCTTCAGTTCATGGTCAGTTGCTCATTTAGACACAAAATTATAATTATTCAGATTCTCATAGTGTGTAGAAAAATATGGGAAAGGAGACAAAAAAATGTGACAGAAGATGGTTTTTACTCTTCCAGGAGGAAGAATCTCACATATTGTGCTACAGATGAGGAGTAATATCTTTGGACATCAACACTGTAATTTTAGAAGACAGATAAGTGCTCTACACTTGTGTGAGTTAACAACAAGATTTTATTTACTCACACAAGTGTAAAGCACTGATCTGTCTTTCCCAAAACTTAACACATTAACTTACCACTCCCTTCTGAACCAAAACCATACAGACTTATCAACTATTAAAAGAGAACTGAGATGTCTGGTCAAAATCTCCTGAGAGATGGTGAAGCAAAGAAAAATAGAGAGAAAGTAGGAAATCTTATCAACTTACTTCGCTTGTAAAGAAGCCAAAGCATCCGAGAACTTGTTGTTAAGAAATAAATCCAGAGCTGCCATACATTCACGCAGTGCCACGTTGAGGTCTGACGTAGATGACCTGCCAGAAGAGATAATAAACTCAGCACATCTGTTCTCCTTCTACCAGTGCATTCCTGCTGCATTTGAACCCCCCTTCCTCAATTCTAAATTTATTCCCTTGCATAACCTGCTATTTTTTCTCTAGTGATTGCAAAAGGTGAAAGTGACTCCTATTATGTTTGTGGATTTGGGTTTTTGGGGTTTTTTTAACTATGTTTTCACCAAGGAACATGTGAAAAGCAACTGAAGCCTTTCATTTTCTGAAACAAAATAGACAAACTGCATGTACTTTACGTAAGAACCTGGACATGCAGAATTTGCCATGTGGGAGCACAGCAATTTGATGAGCTCAGGTAGCAGGAGCACAGAAGCACTGGGTGACAATGCACATCTCATGGTAAGGCTGCCAGACTCCAGCTGGTGACATCATGATTGTGTTATCACTTTGAGGATGAGACATTGTCAATCTACATCAGAATATTACACCAACTGCTGCTGGAACATCTGCCTTCATTCAGCTCATGTTCAAAACAACAAACCACTACAAAGTCGCAGGTGGGGTAAAATATCCCATTGTGGATATTTGTAGGAACATCACTGTTCCTAGGAAGTGCTACTGCACCCAAAGAAACCTACTGTGGTATCTCAAAGTCAGAAGACTCTCAGTGACTTACTCTGGCTGTACTTTTCTACTTTACAATATTCAGCTGTCAGCCTGACCCGTCACAAGGCTTCTCAGCTGGTCTTTAGGTTACTGGCAACAGGATAACACAGACCAGCTGAGTTAGTTTGGCCCAAGTTCATCACCAGCAGAACTGCTGGACAAAAAAAAAATCCACAAAAGAAACAACAAAGCCTTGCACTAATAAAGTTAAGGTCACCTAGCCAGTGTTAGGACAGTCGAAACATCTGCATCTAAAGATCAAAGAGCTACACTTCTCTAATATATTGTATACAAGCATGTACAAAACATCCTCCAACAAAACACAAATAAATCCTCACCATGTTCCTGATTCTGAACAGCTCTAACTAATGTGATCTATCTTGTGACTTAGAGACTGTGTTAGTTCCTTAAAAAGTGGCACGACACAGAATGCTGAAAGGAAAACCAGAAAGCAGAGTCCTGATAACATCTTAAGGAAAAGGCAGGGGAGCACAGCACAAGCAGATAGCATCAGTAATAACCACCCACTGCAGCAGTGGTTTGGTTTTGGTTTTAGGAATAATGACTGCAAAGAAATAAAGAGTATAATTATATATACGAAAAGCAGGACTTTTAATTTAAGAGAAACATTATGTGACACTGTTCCTAGTGGCTTTGTGATCACAGCTTCAGATACACTGCAAATCCTTTTGCACCCAAGACATTCTGTGAGTGCTTTGCAAGCATTGATTAACCAAGTTTTGGCATCCGTCTCATACAAAATGCAATATAATGTCTGTCTATCCTGAGCTATTCTGAGCCCTTCTTAATAATTAAAACGTAGTCAATTATTGCTTATTGTATTAAAACGCCTACCTTCCTGTTTTTAAATCTGTGTGTCTGAACCAAGTAACATATTTAACACGGATCAAGCACATCTTCACCTGTTTTAAAATATTTAGACTACTAGCATTTTACCTGGTTTTTTTGTTAGTTCATTTCTTGTCATGCAGGAGAATTACCCCATTCAATACAAATCAACCTTTTCAAAATATTCCTTTGAAACAGAAAGATGACAAAGAATAAAACCCCTGCTGAAGCTCAAAGCAGAAATAAGATACAATAATCACTTGGCATCTTTTCTGGAATAACAATTAATGACACAGTGCTACCCAGAGCAGCAGCAGAAACACAAGCTGCATGTTTCCCTCATACTCCAAGGAAACCTGCCTCAGGATGTAGCTCCCAAGTCGAGGCTTTAAGACCCGGGCAAAATACACACCTCACATAAATGCTACAAACCATCACTTGTCACTGTTAGCAAAAGGGCAGAAATACTTGAAACTCGAGGGTGCTCAGCATTTTAGCAAACTGATTAGTCATGCTTCAGTGGGCTGCAGATTCCCTCCCGCTTCCAACAGCAGGATCAAAACTGCCTCTAAGCCAAACGCAAAATGCTGTGTGCTGCTACTCACCTCTCTGCTGAGTCTCCTGCGTGTTCTGACATAGTCATTGTAATCCCCCTCAGCTTTTAGGCTCGAACATCAGCAGCAGCCGGTGCTCCTGAGCCAGCTGCGAGTGACAGCCCCGCTGGGAGCTGCGGCACCACACTGTGCGATTGGGCACCGCCACGGGAACGGGAGCACGGCTAATTCACCGGTCACATCCTACAATCCAGCCATTGGGCAGCCAGCCCGTGGCACACCGGGTTCTTCTTGTGCCACCGGATCCAAATACAGCTGGATACCTCAAATGTAGGAGGGGCTGGCGGCTGCCAGCCTGTCTCTGATCTACAGACCTGTCTGGAGTGAGCAGCAGCATCAGCCACCTTTTCTCCTGTCCAGACCAGGCAGAAGCCAAATACCCTTGTAATTACAGAGCCGAAACAACGAGAATTACTGCGTGTGGCCGTGGCCCACATCAGAAAGCTGCGAACCAGAACGGAGAGCCAAACGAGAGCAGCTGACAGGCGGCACTCAGGCAGTAATTGCTGCAAATGTGAGAAGCGCACAGGCGAGAGACACGAGCAAGTGCTTCTTCCCAGCAAGGATTCTCCACAAAACGGGCTCCACTCCAGAAGCCAAACTGCTGCTTTTTGTTAGTTCCTGTACTTTTGGGAGGAACTGAGACTTTACACGCTCTTTGTAACAATCTCTCTTTAATGCCATGGAAAATGAGGCGAGTTGGCACTAACAATTCAATCAGTGGAGTGAGCTCATCTGGCTGGTTTTGCCCAAAATGAAACAGTGTATTCCCCTGAAATGCTTTGCTGGCACCTCAGCTGTACCAGCCCTGTACACAACTACAAGAAGCATTACCAGTCCTTCCACTTATTATGAGAGGTGGACCATGGAAATTGATCAGCCATGATCTACTTACATAAATTAGTTTCTCCAAGAGCATCTAATCAGAAATTATCTGTTTGCTAGATTACACAAAGCAGTACCACTAATGAAGACATACACTGCTGAAGAAAGACTCAAAAATGATAAACCAGCTAAGGACAATGCCAGGAAGATACTCTTAATCCATTAACATACCTGATTAAATCTCTTGCTGGTTTTATGGCATCCTGTACAGGAAAAGCTTGTGCTGCATTTGGTACAAAAATTACTGTAATACATCCCCAGGCTGCCCCAATAATGACTCCATTATATGTTCCTAACAGCATTGTGTACCTGGGCCACAGCAGGAGACAAAAGACATTACTGGGTTTTTTTCCCCTAGTTGGGAATAACTACTGGTTACAATTCAAAATTAACTGGCTGCTTCCAAGGTAGGATCCCAGGATACTCTGAAAAGATTTTTCATCATTCTCACTAACTGTTTGTACAGTCTCTCATTAACACTCCAAATATTATTCTCCAAATAGCCCTTAAAGTCCTGTATATGGTGAAAGCTCTGGCTGTCTCTGCCAAGTTCTTCAAGACTTGATTTGGCAGGTTTTATTTGAATACCACTCCTCTAGAAAGAATTATATGCGCAGACAACCTTCAGTATGCAACCTCTCCTTCCCCACATATATGTATGTTTTCTTGTAACTAAAGAAAACAAATGTGAAAAATTCAAATCTGAAATATCTCCACATTTAGGCCATTTCCCTGCTGGTTTTACAAGGTTCTTTTCTTTTTTGCTTTTGGGCAGCAGGTTTTGCAAGGGCAGTCATATGGTTCTCCTTGTGGTTTTGTTATTTATGAAATCGTTGTTCTCTGCCCCAGGGACCATGAGTGGGGTTGCTTCACAAATCACAACCACAGTATATCCTGGGAGTTGCAGTAAGAACTGCTGTCAACAGCAGTATCAGACAAAATGAATAAGCAGAAATAAGCAAAACTAAAATCCAGAATATTAATTAAGAGGAAAGCATATTATAAAAAATAAACTATGTTTTCCATGGACAAAAGGAAAGAGACGTGATTTTTGAGCATGGGAGTTATGATATTTATGCATAATTTTATTTCACTGTGTGCATGTTGTTGACTGGTTTCTTACTACGAGTTTGCAGTGCATAACCTTTGTCATTTGTCACTGGGTTTTACAGACTTCTTCAATCAAAAAAACATCTTGAACTTTATACTGTGCAAAATGCAGAGTAATTATCAGAACTTTACAAAAAAAGGTAAGTCTGAGGTTTGTGCCTTTGTAGTAATGCTTTTAATAGTAATTCAAGAGCTCCTTCAGTACTGTGAAACATTAAAAGCAAGTTAAATCAGTCATATCCTAAAATATGGATGCATTTCTCTGCCAAATCTACCTTATCTGCATAAGTCAGCTGAGGTTGTGTGCATGGGTGACTTCATTTGGAGGAGAATAAAATACAAAGAATCAAACACCATTTAAGCTTCACCAATGCTAACACTTCAACTATTCACAGATGTGAGGAGCCTCCCAAAGCACACTTCAAAGGTCTCAGTTTCAGTCTTAAGGAAACTTCCCTGTCTGACCATCCAGGAGCCACACTCCCATCACCTGAGCCCCTTCACAGCTGCACATCCCACACTCACAGTGAGACAGGCTCCACCTCAGGTTTCCTATAACAGTCTCAGATGTCCCAATCCTTAAAATTATTTCATCTTGGTGCAATAACAAAATAACAGCTCGAGCTGGTGCCTCCAAGAAGGGACACGGAACAAAGGAATCCCTGGGCTTTTATCTCCTCGTGGTCTAAACAGGAAAAAGTCTGGGGTTCTTCAGCCCCTGCTGTGTCCCCAAGTGTCCCTCCCTGTGCCCTTTCTTGTGCAAAGGGTCAGCAGTTCACATCCCACATTCACATTCCAGAACTGTGTCACTGTCACTGACACCAGGGTGTTTTTTCCACTGCCTGTTTTTAAAAAGATATAGAAATATAGAAATTCTAGCCATGACACCATTTTCTGTTCTAATGCTGGATAATCACAGGGACATTAGGAGATATTGGGGCACACCTGGGATTACCTCCTTTAGCCTTTTCCAGTTCTCCAGGTCATTCCTAAATCCACTAGTACTTCTGTGAGCAACACTGCTTTACAAGTTGTGAGCTTGAAAAAAATCTCAACATTCAAAGAAAACAAAAAGCACATCACTTGGGAAGAATTCTTTTCTTCTGCAAGCAGTTCCAAACCCACATGAGATCAGAAGTAATCTTGGATGAAAAGAACAAATAAGCAGTTCTCACAATAATTTGTTACTATTCAGTTTTCAGACAATACAGAAATGTCTTCATAATTCAAAAGCATATAAGTTAATGCAAGAAAATTAATTCTCTCATATCCCTTCCTGTTATATGTGCCAAGCTGTTAATACCTCAGCATTTATCTTTCTGTGTTCTTGAACACTTTTCTGGCCCATGTCTAAGACTCCTTGGTGCTGCAGAAATGCCATTATTTCAACAACAAAGCAACTGGAAATGTTTCAATAGTCGTGCTCTCCAAATATTCTGCATAAAGACACAACAGTGATACAGTTCTGGAATTCAGGATATCACAGTATTTCAAGCTGTACATGGAGTATGACACCATTTATTTTTGAGGTTAATTCAGCTCTCAAATCACTGAGTTATTGATGCCTCAGCACCGTCAAACGTCTTTTAAAAAGCCTTTCTGTTCCAGCAAAGGCTCACAAATCAAAGGGATGTGGCAAAGCAGTCCAGTGAGCAGCACAAAGACCAGGGAATTGGCAGACTCGTGCTCTGCCCTTGGTGCCATCATGTTTAACTTGGACCAAGCAGGATCTAGTTTGCATTAGGCTCACAGTTCTCATCCTGTATTTGAATGGGCAAACAATGCAATAAATTCATTAAGATAGGTTTGTTCAGACAAATAAAATGCACTGGTGTCATTTCTACCATTCCCTTTCCTTGTTGTGCTGCCATGACTGCTCAGAGGGCAAAATGCACCACTGTGGGTGAGCACTCCCAGTCAGTAGAACTGCCTGCATCAGACAGAATGAAAATACATGTATAAAGACACACAATCCAGTCTGGCATATTACAAAAATAAGCCCAAACACCCTGCAACATCACTGATCTATCGAAATGTACAAAAAAAAGTTACCTCACGCAGGATCAACAATGAAATAAAAGAAATATATTCAGCATTACAGAAATTAACAGGATTGCTGCAATTAGGAGTAAATTTTCATCATAAACCAGACCACAGTAATATTTAGCAACCTTTAACAGCTCTTCTTTTTAAATTCAGATGATCTACAATCTTTGTCACTTTGAAGGTCACGTGTGATTAATATCATTCCTTTTGGGGTTTTTATGGGTCTTTAGACAACCCTATAATAATAACCCACTTGCTCTTTTTTCCAAGTCCTCTCACTTTTCAGTTTTACTGCCTCTGGTCCACCTGCACTTCTGACATAGTTACTCTCAACTTTTAAAGGTCTAATTCTCATCTCACAGGTGAGAATAAAACTCACCTAAAACTAATGAGGGAAAAAAAAATCAGCAAGAGCCGCACTGGACCACTACCATACAATGGTATTGAGCACATTTAGGCACCCAGCAAACAAACAAATAAAGCATGAAGCAAAATGCAAACTCACTCTGCTGTGCTCATGGTGAGAAGCCAGACAAAATCTGTGAGATTTGCGTTCCTAAGGACTGCAAGGTCAGGGTAGAGATCTGTATTACTTCTGAAATCAGACTTGGTGAGAACTTTGGAAGGGACGTCAGGAAATTCCCCCTTTTGGCTGGATTCTGCACTTCCCAGCAGTGATGCAGGCTGAGTGGTAGGCAGCAAGTGAGTTACCTGGGCATGTTTCTTCAGTAATTTGTGAAGTCTGCTTTGTACTGGTTTATGCTGATTTACACTTCATTTCTTTCACACTTCAGTGTGGTGACCAACATAGAAGGGACAAAATACACATTCTGTCCCATAAAGCGTTTTCCTGCAGTACTTCATGTGAGTTGAAATTTTTCTTTGTTCAGTTACATTTGATTTGCTTGGGTCTGGGTTGGGTTTTTTCTTTATTTTCGTTTTTTGTGTTTTTTTAAAAAAAATAAATCTAAGCCAAACATTTTCAAAATAAATTACTCCGTAATATGTTTTGTTGCAACTTTAAAAAAAAAAAATCATGCTTTTATTATCATTCCACTGCTGAACAGTATCTTAGGCTGTCATGAAAATAACATATAGGAATGATACAAAATACTTGAACAAAAAGGGGATTGCTGCTTTGCCTTTAATCATTGCTTTACATAACATTCTAGATTATTTTTCCCTGAGAGCTTCCAACAACCTGTCTTTATTCTTCAGAAGTCACCTGCAAAGCATACTTCACCGTACCTTGACCAATAACAATGCCACTTTCTCTCTAATTAAATAAAAATTCAAGCATGGCACTTCAGTACACCTTGACAGCTCTCCTGAACCTGCCCACTGAATCAATACTCAAGAACAGAAAAAGAAGTACCAGTAGCAAGTTGTCTTGGCACTCAGCATTGCCAAAGCCATTTTGAAGAGTTATTCTTTGGCACAACGGCTTCAAGAAGAAAATAGTTATTATTCTCTCCATTTCAGAGTGCAGAACAACTAAGCAAACTACCCAAGGAGAAAAAACAAATGAAAACAAAAATAAGTGAGGCTGATGTTGAACTCTGATTCAGTTAGTCTGAGATCTTTCTGTCAATTTTTCCCTTTCTGACAGAAAACAAGGATTGGTAAAAAGTAAAAGCTTTAATGCAGATGCAGTGAGAAGATTTCATTAGTTCAGGATGGCAATTTTAGTTAGAAAGAAATGTAAAATGACATCCAAGCTCAGTACTGCATTCTGTTTGATACATCTGAGGTTCCAGACATTGAGTCAAGTATATCTGAATGACCATCCTAAGACTGAGACTTTCTTCTGACAATTTCTTCTTTACAACAGATGACTGAAAGCTTTTTTATCAAGTTGAAGACAACAGCTGAAAATCTCCAAAATGGGAGGTAATTTTTCATCACCTCAAAAATCTCTTTTCAGTTCAAATCATTCCACTAGATCATTTTTTCCTCCAACCATGATCTGATAATCTATTCCCAAAACATACATGATACCTAAAGAAACCACAAATTCAAATCTGTGGAAACACTCTCTGGAAGCTTCATTTGGGTTTTAAAGGAGTGATTTAAGTAAAATGTGAACAACAACAGGGAATAGCAATCTTTTCCCACAAACTAGACAATATCCTAATATACGCTTTTCAACACTTTGTAGCACAGTACTGGAAACATCTGAATCCCTTTAGATCCCAGTGCAGTGTCACCCTGGGATGGGAGAGCTGGCTCCAGCAGATGGAGCTCCAGAAAGGCGATGAAGAGCCAGCACCGAGTGCTCCAGCAGCTTCAGTAACACAGACCTTCGGGACAAGCTGCCCAACCTGGCAAAATTCACCCAGCTCCTTCCTGCTTCTAAACATTTTCACACACACTGTTCCCCACATTCAGAACTTCCTGAAGAACAATATAACTGCAGTTCCCCAGCCTGCTGCTATTGTCAGTACAAACACAGCACCTGGAGGTCATTTAATGATATAATTTAACAACATTATTACAAACACACAGCCCACCTTTCCAGCCTGGAGTTTCAAAATATTTTTAAAGTTGCTGGGCCATCTTTTAAAGAATTATCAAGACGGAAAATAGCACAGAATCATAGAATGGTCATGGCTGGAAAGGACCTTGTTATCTCATTCTGAACCCATGCTGTGGCAGACACATCTTCCTCTACACAAAGTTCTTCAGAACCCCATCCAACCCAGTTCTTCCAGGTAGGGGTCATATATTTGAATACTAATAGGTCATTTTTGATCATTAGCAAGTCTAGCACTCTGGATTTTTAAATCCCACAGGGCTTTGATGCTTAAAATGCCACTAGACCACCTCCTTCGGTCTCTAAAATAACTCTAACATTAAGATCAATGCTGCCAAAAAACAGCACTATTGTACATCTTATATAATCTAAAGTTCAGGAAATGTTTTTTTTCCATCATGATTTCTTCAGCAGAAACAAAGTCTCAGGTAAATATTGGCTTCTTTTCAACTTTAAGATAAAGGGAAAGTGTGCAGCCAGAGAGAGCACACCACTGCTCCAAACTTGATGAAGAACCATGAACAGAGCCATTGCCACTCTTCTAAGCAACAGTTTGCTGACCTCTCCAACAACTCCACTCTCAGAAGCTTCTACTCCTGCATAGATTATAAAGCAGATTATTATAAATGTCTTGTGTCAAATACAGAACCCACAAGCCGACCTTTAACGCAGCCACGTCTAAAATTTAACACGCCGTCATCATGGAGGAAGAATGCTATTTGCAGACTGATTCAGCTTTTGAAGAAACAATTCTCTCTCACACACACAATGGAAGTTTATGTATTTTAGGGGCAGTGGGAGTGCACACCTGGAATGGGGAAAGTTATCCACCTGTAGCTCGTTCTTGAGGGTGAGCAAGAAGGTATTGAGTTACAGAGTAATGAACGCCAGCGTTTCGCTGTCAAGGTGTGTTGCAAGCTGTACAAACAGGAGTTCAAGCAAAAGGACCTGGTCTTCCACACTCTTCAGCAACCCTTTGAAGCCCAAAAGCAATTTTCATATAACTACTGAAGGGCTGCTGCGCAGGTATGTAATTAGCCCAAGCTAATGCTCTCGTCTAAGAAAAAAGAAAACCCCCTCAAAGTGCAAGAACCAGTTTGTGCCCGCGCAGAGGCTGCTGTGCTGGGGTGGCTCAGCCGGCACAGATGGGCACAGCCCCAGCCCACAGCTGGGTCAGGCCGGTGGCCAGAGCGGTCCGCAGGGTGGCCCGGTCCCGGTCTGGGCGGTCCCGGCCTGGGCAGTCCCTGCCCACGGGCCGCAGGCGGCTCCGGCCCCAGCCCGGGGGCCCGAACCGCCCTCAGCGGCTGCAGCGCCCGGCTCGCCCCGAGCCCCGCCGCCCTCACACCGTCCCGCGGCCGGACCCTCCGCTCCGGCCGGCGCCGCCACCGCCGCTCCCGGCCCCTCCTCCCACCCGGGACGGAGCATCCCCAGAGCCCGGCGGAGGCGGCGCTGCCCCCGGCGACCCCCGGCCCGGCCCCCCGGCCCGCCCCAGCCGCGTACCGGGCGCCGGCGCTGCCGGCCGGGCGGGCGTCCATGGAGGCGTCGCGACGGGCAAGGCTGAGGGGAGGGCGGCGAGTAGGGCTGAGGGCAGCGCAGGAGGGCGGCGGGCAGGGCGGGCAGGGCTGGCGCTGCTGCTGCTGCTGCTCCCCGGCGGCCGCCGCAGCCGCCTCGCATGGTGTGTGCGGAGCGGCGGCAGCCGGAGCCTCGGCGCATGTTCGGGCAGGGCCGGGCCGGGCCGGGCCGAGGGGCCGCCCCCGCAGGTGAGCAGCTGCGGCAACGCCCGCCCTCCGCCGGGGGAGGGGATGGCAATGGAATGGAATGGGATGGGATGAGATGGAATGGAATGGGATGATGCCTCGGGGTTTCTGTCCCACCGCAGCGCTCGGGCGGGACCCGGGCGTGTCGCTCCGCACCGGCTCCGGGAACCGCTGAGAGGAGCGCGGGCATCGCTTCTGTGTGCTGGAATTAGAGTCACTAATTACTCTCCAGAAAAAAACATGAGGAAAGCACAATTCGTACTTCGCCAAGTTTTCAATTAGCTGCACTCTGCACCTGCTGCCAAGGCAGGGCTTGCCAGGGTGCAGCCGTCTACCCCCAGCACAGGGGTCAGCGAGTTGTACCACAGGAGTAACACCCCACAGGGCTCACACCTCAGAGGGACCAGGTTATGACCAAATCACATAAATAAATAATTAGATCTAAATAAAGAAATTCTTTAATGTGTTCATTTACATAAAATTCACAAACAAAATAAATATTTTAAATTTTAACTTGCCTCTTCCATTAGAGAAGACCAAACCCATTGAAATTGCAAACAGAAAATGCCATACTGAAAAAAAAAATAATTATTTTGGCTATTATTTGTACTATAATCATAACGATCACGCAGCTCCAGGGTTACGGGGATAACAGCTCAGAAGAGATTAACAAAAGAAAGGAGCCTGTGGAAGGAAATGAACAAGGCAAAGGAAGGCAAAGGTATACATGGCCGAGGGAGTGGCAGGACAAACAGAAGGACTGGGTTGACATAAAGAAACAATGGGCACATTAACGGGAACAGTGGGTGTATAAGGTTAAAAAAAGAAAGAATTTATTAGCTGCACACCGACAATGTGGCTCGTGATGTGAGGAACAAGGGGTGGGTGGCAGGACGGGCTCACGCTCCAGTGCTCGCGGAGCAGCTGCTCCCAGGGAAGAGCCAGACATCCAGTCATTGAAGGATGATTCCCTCTTCTGACACCAGCCAAGAAGTCATGATTGTCTCCACTAAATCAAACATTTTAGCTCAGTGAGGGATAGCATAAGGAGTTGTGACAAGCACCTTCCCAGAGCTATTTTGGTACAAATGCAAGCCCATGTTTTCCAGCATAAAATACCTGTTTACATACATTCCATTTTCTGAATTGTGAGGCTCATACATTCCAGCTCACAGCATTCACAATGAAGCCAGATTTCCTGTGTAGTTCTACACCTCAGCCCATTGTCAGTAGCCAGTTATAGCTAACTTAAAGAACATTTTTATTAATAATCACCCCAGAATATACTCCAAATTGCTTTTTACAACTTTTAGAATTATATATTGTGGGGACAAAGTTGAAAAAGCTAAAAAAAGGACAAATTTGCTTCTCTGAGCATAGTATTGTATGTTTGAGAACAGTTATGGTTTTAGTATCTGACAGTAAAACAAAATATCCTGAGTTAAACAGATAGCATATTAAGGAAAATTATAGAATTTAAATATATGAGTTTAATATTCAACAAGTACTTTACCTGTAGTTTTCAGGATTCAGGATCAGTGGTTTGAACCTCAACTGAATTATTTATTCAGTAAAAGTTATTACTGAATGTGGGCCCAAAATAAGATTCACACTCCAAAATCCTCAGAACTGTTCGGGACTCAAGGACCCTAATTTTAAAAATAAGGAGGTATTAACAGATCTTCAGTAAGTATTAAAAAAATCTTACAAAGATTTTACCTAAAAACCCATTGAGTCTTTTAAAAATTTTTTTTTTTTGTATAAGTGACCACACCTGTTCATGTAGCACCTCAAGAGAGACTGCATTCTACGGGAAAAAAATCCTTAGGACCTTCTGGTTTTGAATACAAACATTTCAATGCTACATAGTCTCCACAGAATAAACAATTAGTCTGGCCACACAAGAAAATCAGTTTGTGTGGATCAGATGAGTCTGGCATGTGTAAACCTGAGACAGCTGACAATCTGCAGAGAGTGTTACAGGCTCTCTCGCTGGAATAGACCTCTGAAGCCAAAAGTAAGAATTTCTCCCAGTATTACCAACAAATTAAACCCTCAAGTATCTTGTTTAAAAAAGCACTTCTGTTAAATTCTTAATTTATTTCCAGCTATTTGTATAGTCCTGTATAGAACTGCAACTGTCTGCTTATACCAACAGAGAAAACACCTCATAACATCGCTCCTATCTACAGGATACTAAAGTAAAATGGGATAAAATTCCTTTTACCCTGCACAAGGTTGTCTTTCCAGATCAGAGCAGTTATGTAATAACTATGAGACCTGTTATCACTTACAGAACAGGAAATGGCTTAGCATTAAGTGGTTTGTCCATACTCACTTATTAAATCAGCAAGAGATAACTAGAAACAACATCCTGACCTCTTGAACACACATCCAAACAATGCAGCATTTTCCCCCTCTATCAGCAGATCACCTGCTCTAAAAACTAATGCCCTTTGTTTTTGGTAAAAATCAAAGGTGCAGGCAGCTCCAGATGTCTCCATTTTAGCACCACAGGAATTCTGAAATATTCTGAGCAAGGAATGGGAACACAGCTGGTGTTATTTATGTATGTCTTACTATTCATGGTTCTTAAAGAACTTGTGGATGAAAATTACTTGTTTCAGGATATTACTGACTGATGGCTTGTCAGCTGACGAATTACAAGTTCCTTCCCACGTTTTCTGGAATAACATTATGCTGTCTTCCCTCCCTTTCTCTTTACTTCTGTGCCTTTCCTAATTTAAGCCTTAGAGGTCCCTGCAAACAACTCTGCAGAGAATTCAAGAGTTCAGTAACACTCATATGGGCAACTAAATTGCACTCTACCTTCCACAAAAGATCAAAAAAGATTTTTCATTAGGGAAAATCACTGTTCTCTTCCTTCTTATAAGAAAATATGGATGCATCTGAAAGCTAGTCTTCATTTTCACTCTAGTTCACAAAGGAATTAAATTCAAGATCATTCACTGACATGATACAGAATTCCATAACAAGAAAACATAGGATTTTAGTTGCCAATATTTTGAACAAATACGTTACTTTCCGAATCTTACCCTCCATTATCTAAATCCAGTATCATCTAAATTACCATTCTGTCAGATCTGCAAAAACAAAAACATGAGGTTGCACATCCATGCACACAATGACTTTGAAGATTCAGGCTAAAGCACAACTAAAACACTCCAATACTGAGGTCATAAATTTGCTAAATATTCAAATTCTGAAACAGCCAATTTAAACTTAAGTACGTAAATGAAACTGTTGAAAAGTTACTGGGGAAATAACACAAGGCAACACAATTCTGCCACTGGATTCTATTTCTGTGAAGGTGAGCCATGGCAGGTATGTCAGGTGGCAAAGGCCACAGACCAGTTGGGACACCTCACACTGCATTACATTCACACAATGCTTTACATCTCACAGCATCCTCTTGAAAAAACAGGCAAACAGTTCACATTTATGTACTTAAACTTTATTTCTTCATAATTACAGGCTATTGTTAGAATTTTTAAACAAAAGGGAAGTCTATAAATAGAGGCTAATCCCACCTGAACAAGTTGTTTAAAAAAAAAACCAAACAAACAGTTAAAACTTCATAAAGTAATGCCATTTAGCTCACAGCAGTGGTTTGTTGGTAGTCTGAGTAAAAGTCCTATAGTCAGAGTCAGTAACATGAAATGTAACATCAAATGACTCAAAACTTTAAATTCCATAAAGGAAAGCAGGAATATATATATAATATATACATATAATATTGTGTTGGTCCACTGAGTATACATTTTTAACAAAAGATAAGACACTATGTAATCCAGTTAAGCATATGATCTGCAAGATTAGTGTACACTCATTACAAAGATGTATAAGATAAGTTATAATTATTTAATACTTGCAAAATTTTAAGTTACTTTTCTTTTGAGCAGGTGTTTAAATGCTCATCTCCCAGTGCAAAAGAAAAAACCATCCCAGTCAGGTTACTAATCTTTTCCTGAAAAATTGAAAACCTTCAAACTCATGCAACAGCAGCATTGACAGATAATGGGAAGAGCTTAAATATACTGAAGCATGGCTGAGTTCTCCCCCTTTGCCCCAGTGCAGTGTATTGAAACACTTCAATTTCCTCAAAAGAAATACCACAGGTTAAAAGTGCAAGAAGAAAACCCTTCTAGATGTTTATGCTGTTGCCATTCATTTTTCTTAGATAGGGCAAAAGATTATTCTTTTTGGAATTATTTTAATGAAACTGATTTTCCAAATAGAATTCACTCAAAATGAACAATAAGTTATTTTCATTAAGTTATTTTCATTAACATTCTATCAATCCTACTCTGACTCAGTGACCATTCAGAAATCATTCAGTTTAAGGTGCAACTATCAGTTGGCATTCAATAAATTACATATACAGAAAACAACTGTGGTTAAAAAAAAAATAGAAATCAGACTACCTGTTTTTTCTTTCTATTCTCAATCCTATTTCAAATGGAACTCATTAACTTGCCAGTTCAGCTGCATATTTCACAGGCAAAAGTGGCTCAAATAGCAGTGGGGTCTCACAATTTGACAGTCACCTTAGCCAACAGCAAATGCACATGAATGTTCAGCTTAATTGCTTTATAAAACAAAATAACAGGTCTGTCTTAAAACCTATGATCATGCAGGAAAATCAATAAAGGTTTCAGAAAGACATACTCTTTCTGACGGAGACTCCATGAAGATCATGTTAAATCCAACATAAAATCTTCAGCGAGGAGAAAAAGAATCTATATGCATACATATAAAATAAAGCACTCCACAACTCTGGCATTACTAAAACCCGTTCAGAAGGATAAAAGGTTTCCAGTGACTAACTGCTTGATGGGAGACAGTCAGCCATGACAGAATAATTGCTGTGTTCACTTTATGCTCAATTACCAACTGCTGATAGATTACAGTCAAACCCCAATCTCTGTATCTGCATTTTAAACTGATTTGCTTTCAGCTGGGAAAAGTACTTTGCTCTCCTGAAAACTTGAGAGAAATTGACTGCTAAACTTAACAATTATTCAAACAATAACCAAAAGGATTGAATTTAGCAGAAACATTCACATCACTTCCAGAAATTTAAAACCTTTTATAGTTTCTTGTATATATGCATTTTCTGATTAACATTTAAATAGGTTAGGTACTCAGGAAAAGGGACAAAACAGTTTACGTCAGATAAAATCTTATTCTAAACTTCATGCTTCTGATATTTCAGATTTACTGAGTGCAATAGCCAGTTCCAAGTCTTCTTGCTCTTGCTGTTTTAGTCTTGCCAATCTTTCTTTTTCTTCTCTCTCACTTTCTCTCTTAGCCCATTCAATCATGTCTTCCTCAGTAGAATACTGCATGTTTAAATGACAAAATAAAACAGATTAATAATACAGTGATAATTATTACTGTCCAAACACTCAGTTTAAGGGACAATTAGTTTTTCAATAATTGTACATATTCTAGTCTTCAAATATTACTTGTTTTGTAGTTGTAATAGACTAAATTGGCTTAGTCTAAGGTTCAACTACTAAGAAGTGCACCAAAGCCATCAAACTGATGTATTTTAATGAAATATGCCATGTTTAAATTTCAGTATTAAGTATATTCAAATAAGTATATTCAGTTTGTTCAAAAACATTACTGAGCAGAAAGTGCTATAATTTAAATACAGTTTTATTTTGGATAAATACCAGTCTATGCAAGAAAAACTTTGAATAAATCAGGAGAACATTTTGCAAAGCACACTCCTATTCACACTCTAGGCCATCCTGATTTATCCTGCTTTCATTAGGGATAACTTTTCCAGGTGAAAATGACTGCAAAAATTTAGCTGTAGACTGACTGTTTCTGAATGTGTAGATGAAAAATATTGCTGCCAAGAATCAAATATAATAAGGGTAACTGCAGGGTTAGAAGGCTGGTAGTAATACAGAGAAAGGTCAGCATGATATGAGAGGGGGAAAAAAAAGAACAGATTATTTCCATGTATATTGATGAGAACCGATTGTGAACTAAATACCTCTGGTACAATGATTATAAATCAGAGACAGCTAAGGGTATTATCTTAAATAAAATACAAAAGGTTATGCTAAAGTTTCTTCCTAGCAAACATGCAGAAAAATTAAGAGGTAAGTGAAGCTCCTGTCCTCATGGATGTCTCAGCATTAACTGAAAGGGTAAGAGACTCCAGGTCTCTGCTTTGAGCTGCTTCTTTGGGAAATAAAAGCAGAAACATCTAAATTGAATCCACAGTGCACTCAGTATTTTCAGTAATTGCAGCTGGAAAAGAATTTCCTTCATGAAGATAATAAATATTTTTGCCACTCCTCCAAACCAGCTTCTCGGTCCCCCTAACTACTACCATGGATGGATAATCACATTTTAGAAGTTACCATGCTCCAAGACACACCAATCAGTGCAGGTCTACTTTGAGAGCCTGACAATCCTTAGCTTACTTCAATCAAGCATGTAGTTTATTAGGCCTGAACAGAAAAGGAGCACTATGGTCAAGATACTGTAAATGCAAACTGCATTTAACAGGTATCAGGCTTGAAAGTGAGGTGGTGCCTTTCAAAACTTCTATTTGCAAAAGCTCAAAAGAAAAAGATAATATATAGGCATGCACAAACCTTTAGATTTGCTTCTACTGCTTGGACACCACGACTTCTATGAAATGAATTCTGGTTATAAAGAGACACTTACTATTTTACTTCATTGTGCATAAGTCTGGAATTTACTAACCATTCAAAACTCATCAAAATATTTCATTAACATACACTGTTATGAGGCTGTTTATCAGTTTTCAGTACATTAAAATTATGACCAAACAGTTCAATGACAGTTAAATTGAAATCATATTTTGGTTTATTTTTAATTGTGTAGTTAACAGTGTGCTTGTTATAGATTTAAATTTATAAATTTATATCTGCTGCACACACTGATAAAATGGATAATCCTTAGAATACAGATATTTTTAAAATTCTCTCCTTTAAAAGCTAGGAGGCCTACATGAAAAAAAGGCATAAAACCAATGCAATTTAAACATTAACTACAACATTTCGCAGCATTTTCTTTTAGGACAGCCTCAGCTGTAAACTAAATGTAAACATTGTTTTAACAGTGCAATATCCCTTTCGTACATGGGATATGTTTTAATAATTTAAATTGGACTGAAGACTTCAGTGTGAACATTTCAAAGCTGCCGTTATACTGAAACAAATGTAAAAAGTGTTTACTCACAGTACTGAAGTTTGCAAAATTGTTGGGGTCAGCCTCTTTACTGATGCTGGTGGGAGCAAATGGATCACAGAATAGATCTGCTTCTTGTTCTTTGGGAATGTCTGGGGTGGGGAAAGGCTGAAATGGATCGCTCGACTTAAAGGAATCTGAAGAGTCTATTTGATTGATAGGTCTTTTCCCTTAGATTAAAATGAATTTAAAATGAATTTAAGATAGCAAGTAATAACATGCCAAAACTAGTAAAAAAAAACCATTCAAAAACTACTTGGAATGCAACCTCTTCCCACAAACTAGTGGAGCTGTAGTTTCAGAGGAAGGGTTGCCAATTTGAAAAATGAGGTTACAGCCCACACTTTCTGAAAGGGTAATCAGGTAAAAAGGAACACATGTATGTTAATGAGTCAGGAATACCGTTGTGTATTAATTAACTATTTTGGAAAGAGAATTTCTAACAGTTTTGAGCACCTATTCTGTCGGCACAGTATTGTTTTCTGGTTATCAACTGTCTTTGATCATTCTAGCAAGGCTGTTTTATTATTTCTTTGGATCAAGTTAACACAATTTTATTCAGAGATCAGAAATCCATTACATTTATAAGTTTTCAAAACACCATGTCCTCTCCCTATGCTAAGACCAGGAATTTCTGCAGTTTAAAACAAGGAGTATGATAACAAGCAATCACAAGCTGAGCTGTTTTGCTAATTCTTGCCTAAGTAGCTGCAAATAAACAGAATCAGGGACAAACCCCCACTTATTTTGTTGGGTTTTTTTCAGCTAAACCCCAGTCAACTTTCAACACTGTTGAGGACATTAACCAAAGACTTCCAAGAATAGCTGAGCTCAATTTCATCCCACCACTCCCTCTGTATGTTACTGTTTACACAGGAGGTTTCAGGGCAATTTCTAGAATTCTACTACCAGGTTCTGCAAGTGGTTCCATAATTGCAGTGGTTGTATTTTAAAACTTACTTCTGTTTCCATTTCAGATTAAAACTACAGAATTGAACAAAGGTGCTTATTATTTCACATATCACTATTGAAAATTAGTCTAAAATTGCTTCATAAGAGCAAAAGAGATTCTCATCTGGCAGTGATTTAAAGATTTGGAGAACATCCCCTGGGAAACATATGATTTACTTAGACACTTCCCAGGTAACCCTGCCATCTCTCTCACTGATGATGTTCTATCCATGTATCACTGATGATATTGTGCTGCCCCATCCCTGGAAGTGTTCAAGACCAGATTAGATGGGACTTTGAGCAACCTGCTCTAGTGAAAGGTGTCCCTGCCTGTGGCAGGGGCTTGAAACGGAATGATCTTTAAGGTCCCTTTTAACCCAAAACATTCTGTGATTCTACAGTTCTGTTACTTGTAAATAATGCCTGCCTGTTTCCTGAAAAATGTGGGAGAAGCATCTCCAAATGACAATCAAGGAATTTAATTTCTGCATGAGAAGGGTTAATAATTGTAAGAATATGAAATACATAATCACCAAATTTTCCCCAAAATCAAGAAATGGGGGTAGAGAGGCAACAGAATTCAGAGGGAACAGCCCTTCTACACACTTTCCAGCAGAGAAAAGAATTAAAAGAAAGATTTTTTGGTATTTCTTTGAAAAAGCATTCCATTGTTTCAAATCAGACCAAGGAAGTCACTACAAATAATTACATTTAAGTACCTCAAATTTTATTTCCATTAGGAAAATAATTAATTGGGAATGGTTATCATGATAACCACATTTTTAACTGTGCATATCAAAACCACCCATTTTTTTCTGATCATCTGTTGCTAAGGATGCTGCTGTTCTACCCCTAGAAGCCTGCCTTCCAAAAGTGCATCACATCACAGCCACTCCCATACAATCAAGTGAGAAATCCTTTTTATGTTTAAATAAGGACCAACATCAAACATTCAAATTATCATCACTTGCCATGTCAGCTGTTTTGCTGTTATTTACAAGGGAAATTTTTACTTGCAAGGCATTAACATGAACCAGATCTCACACCAACAATAGAAACTAAACAGCTGAGTTGAAACTTCATATGAGCACTCCTGTATCTACTGTGTTCCCCTTCTTTTGAGGAAAGGATGAATATACATTTAAGTTTCATGCTACAGTTTCTCAAAGCACCTTAAGACTCATCCATATAGTGTAACAGTGAAACAAATGATGCAGTAGAGTTTTTAAAGACAATGAAACAGAAGACAGAAATTTTTAAAGGAATACTAGAAATACATCCTGTGTTTGCAAAAACAAATTGAGAGAAATATATCTGATGTCTGCAAAAACAAATTGAGAGTGAGGAGTCTGTTGTAATATGGTCTTGTTGCAACTACAAGAAGATGTTGTTATGCATGATAATCATGGCCTTTTTTGATAAGCAGAGAGGATTGTGGAACATCCCAGAAACTCCTCTATCACTGATGAGAAAACAGCCCAGGGAACTTGGGTTTATTATTGTTACTGCTACAAACCTCTGGCAAGGCCACCTAGAAATAGTTAACCTGAAAACCTAAGGCAGTTCTTTAGCCCTATTTAATTAATTTTGCATTAAACCTGTGTTTGCAATGTATAAAGCACACTAAATTCTCACTTTAAGCATAATTTAGTTTAAGATTCACAGTGTAGCACAGTAGTAACCATTTAATTTGCAGCTATGCTGTGTTCTTGCACACATTTGTAACAAGTCTTTTTTCCTGTTTTCTAAATCCTTTGTCTCTTCAAACTTGGATCCCAAACACCATGCAAAACTTAACTCAGAGGAAACGACCAAGAGATCAGGAATGGACTTGTTTCACATCTTGCTCGTTCATTTTAAATTCAGACAATTTACACTCCCCTCATAATTCCTGTCCCTCTGCCAACATGAAGCAGCTGATTGTTACCACATCTCAGTGTCAGCTCTTACCGGGCGGTGGTGGGCAGGGCCTGGTGGGAGTTCCTGTCTTAGGGGGCAGTGCAGGAGGAACATCCTCATTTTTAGCTGGTGGTTCCTCAAATAAGTTTTTAGTTATGGTGACACTGCTGACCGAGCCTGATGTGGAAGAGCTAAAAGGATCCGCATTGTTGGCCTTCAACAAAGAAAACAGCAACACACACATTTTCAGTGCAGTGCTACCAGACATTCTCTTCAATAACAGAGTATTAAATCAGAACTGAAAATTTACACTAAGACTCAAGAAAAGATTTCTGTTTGTTTTTATACATATCCACACACTCCAGAAGATTGAACAGGAAGAAAAATCAAGAATGGCTACTGTGCACAGCACTATAAAGTTGAAAGCAGTTAAACATGCAAAAGTTAATACTCTTGCTGCTAAACTCAGCAAATTAAAAAATAAATAAACAAAATACAATATCACTGAAAATAGAGAGAAAATACTTATCAGGCTGAAAAAATGACATAGCATTATTCACAGAATTGCAGGATAATTTTCTATCAAGACCTCTTTTTCAAGCAAGTCAGCCGTTACAAATGTTTAGTAGTGGTAAAACTGCAATGAAACTGAGTAAGCTTTGTCTTGTCATTGCAGTTTCATGCATTTTCTGTGAGTAGCAGCAGTTCCATATTACCTTCGAAAGAGTGCTGAAGTCAGCAAAGCCACCTTCAAAGGATTCACTTCCAAACAGGGAGGTAAAGGGATCTGCAGCTAAAAACACACAAATCAGGCAAAGAATAAGATTAAAAGTTAAATATGAAAGACTTAAAAAAAAATTTCCCACCATTATTACTAAATAGTAATAATATGCTGTCAATTCCCACTATTATTACTAAATAGCAACTATTACATATTTTGCAACATAAACTAATTCAAGTGAAGTATTTCATGAGGTGAGCACTTGAAGTTATTAAGTAGCTTTTTCAAAAACTCTAAGTCTCAACTTCCAATTAAGAATAATAAATCTCCTAAACAGGAAGTATTTCAATAGAAATACTGGTATGTTTTCCTACATAAAAAAAAAGTTAAATTCCACTGAAAGTATCAAATAACCACACTACTGGAAATGTTCTACTGAGATACATGTATGTATACACACAGAGGTGTTTTTTTTTGTGTGCATACACCCATAAATATACATATACAGACATATATATATATTTATGGATATATATATATATATATATGTACACAAACTAGAGCTCTTTTCTGACTGCAGTCCCACTCGTGGAATCAAGCACCTGAACTTCATATCATCCCAGTCTAATTTAACAGTACCTTTTCACTCTCATCTGCCTAAAATACATGCAAACTACTACTGTACTGTATAGCAGAAAGGGCCATACTCACTTCTGCACCTCTAAAAAGCACCATTTTTTCCCTACAATTAAAATGAACAGGTTTACAATACAAAATCTCACATGGATTCCTGTTTTGTATTATCACTTCTCAGTGCAGTTTAGGAAAATAAGCCTAAGCCTTTAGCCTTCCCTAAAACATCTTTAGCCCTCAGACAAGAGAGGGGCACAGAAGGAGCAAACTCGAGCAGCAAACAATCTCGATGAAGAAGTTACTCTATTCCACATCTACTCTTGTGGTGCAGAGCTATCCTGATGTTATTTAGAAAGTAACATGAAATCTCTGAAAACAACCCTAATGGGAAGCAGTACAAAACATCCAAATAATCAAAACACTGAGATCAGGATACTGTCCCAGTTTTAGTAAAGCAGTTTTTGTAGAATCAGTTTTCAGTGATACACACTACAGACAGAGTCAATTTTGGTTTATGAAATTCTCCCCTGAAAACAGGCACCTTATGTCATACTTCATAGGAAAATTCAGAAAACATGGGAAATCCCTGTAACACTCTGTTGCAAATTCAGTTAAGACTAGAAACAGAAGCAAGTAAAAGCAACAATAAAACCCAAGAAGCTTGATATGTACAATCTACTTTTACCTAGATCATTTGATGTAGTAACAGTGGTTCCACCAGGAGCAAAAGGGTCATTCTTCTTTGATATCTCTGTCTAAAATAAAAAATTCCTTTGGAGGGAAATTTGTTTTTCAGCTTAAAAGATTCTTCAATCTAATAATACAGTCACCATTTATTTTAGTTTAGAAGTTTTAAGATAACACATTCTGGAAATAGCTTTTATCAGCATCAGTAAACAAGTCTGTTAATAGAAACTCTTCCTCTCTGTTTTGATTAATACTTTGAAAGGATGGAAAAAAGGTACAATATGTGCATTATACTTGGTAACAGCTAATGCAACAGTCAAAAATAGCTACCACTCATTTTGGCCTCAGATTTCTACAACCAGAAGATCTTCATGAAGATCTAAGATTTCAGCACTCCAGAGATGTGTGGTAAAGCATTTAGGATGAATGCATAACTTTAGTCCTGAAGTACAGATCTCAAGAATCCACTGCTAATCCCACACCACAGCTCTGACCTCCCTTTTTCTTTCTCCCTTTGGACTATAATAACACCAAATATTGGTTACATTAGAACATCAAGCGTTTGAAATGGATAGTGTACCAAGTATTATAGATTGTAGAAATCTAATTTTTAAGGTTGGAGGTGTAGGCTGTGGTGTGTAACATGACCTTGAGATCTGCACAAGGTGCACACCATGGGGAAGGGCAGGACCACCACTGCTAGGGGCAGTTATTTCTCACTCTTGGCTGCTGTGGGTGTGCCTCAGGCACACTCTACAGCCACTTAACTTCCTTCTTAATCCACATGTATCTGAGTTTTATATATGTCTATGGAGATTTTATGCATACACAAAGCTGGAAGTGAGGCATGACCAGAAACAGCACTGAAAAGGAAAGGAGATGGCGAAAGAATGGAGACGAAGTTAGTGGCATGAAGAATTTCAGCTGCTTAAATTGTTTATCTATCAGCTTTAAATATTACATTTTCAGCAAGTTCTAGCCTGCACCAGAGAGAGTTTTATGCCCAACTCTATCTTATTAAAGGCTCAAGACTACTCAGTAACTGCTCATTTATAATGCAAGCTAAAAGTTAGACTGAAGTACACTTGAAAGAGGTACATTCAGAAGGCAACTCCACATGATAAGAGACCTTTGCTGATTCTTATTAAAAACAATCAAACCACACCAAAACCTAAACATACACCTATAGAACAATCTGACTTTTCTGAGGGGAAACCCCATACACCACATCAGATTTCAGATAAAATACAGCTCATAGTTCTTGATCCTATAGTGTGTGGAGGCAAAAATCAAGCACCTGAACACAACCTGGTGAGGCTGATCCTCGGTTTCTTTCCATTCATTACATTCCACCAACTAATAGAGTTGTTGGAGAGCTGTAGAGTTTAAGTCATTGTTAATAACGACAAAGGTGAAGTCATTACTGTTAAATGCTCTTAGCTGTGGAGCTAAGATGAAGATCCACAATGAAATACTTTAAAAACGTTTTTATTTTTACTTCTATTTCATCTGTGACTATTTCTAGAAAATAGGACACAAAAAGACAAGATGGAGCTGGAGGGATCAGAGGTAACCTTTATATGATTTCTGAATACAAATTTTTTAAAGCATGTCTAAATGTACAAAATAGGTTATTTTGTCCAAATCACATAGAGAAAGCAGTAAAAGGTGTGACACCAAACTTACTGTGGTATTACTACTGTTGTCTGCAGAACTAAATGGATCAGTGCCAGCAGTCACAAAAGGGTCGGTGGAGGATTGTTTGAAGAAAGAGTCAGCTGCAAAAGGGTCTGAGCCTTTGAAGGGATCACCACCAAAGGGATCTAAAAAGTAAACATCTCCCTAATATATCTGCTTGCTTTACTTAGCTGATAGCTTAAAAACTAAACAATGAATCACTTTTTCATACTGCCACAAAGTGACACATTTAAGACCAAGGACCTTTGAAGTATGAAATTTACCTGTGAATAATTTGTATTCTGTGATTCAAAATATCAGACAAGCCAACGTTTTCTGCACATCATGAAAACAGCAGTTCCAGAACCATCTCAGCATACAGGTTCTTTAACCAAGTCCCCAGAAATTAAGCATTTTACAGAACCTAATGTTTCTAAGATCTCTCCTTCCCGCCTCTCCTGCACTCCCCAAGTCCCCAGTGTTTCTTACTGGCACTTGGTTCTCAACCCTATTTTACTATTGCTTTCCCACTGGTTATCTGGCATTTTTGCCACAACTCTACTCAGGACCAAGCAAACAATGCAATGGCATTGCCTATATAGTCCACCTAAGTTCCCACCTTTTCAATACTTGATTCTAAAGGAAGTTGGTATGTTAAGAGCCTTTAAAAGAGCACAGTCCTACTACTTTGCAAATAAAACAGGCAGCAAGTGTTTGGGGCCTTCTGTTCATCACCTTCACATCTTTAAATCCCAGCTAAGGAACTTGCAACAAGAGCAAAACTCACTGGCAATGGACTTCTCTGAAAAGCTTTAACACAAGTGGCCAGGTGCTAATGTCACATACATCCTATCACGACTTTTTGTGGCATTTCCACCTACTTTTTTCCTCTGAAAGTGGTGACAATTTTCCCCACTAACAATAACCATTTAGAAAAACAAACACATTACATGTTAGAAAGTTACTTACCAATTTTCCCAAAAGGGTCATCTTTGAAGGGATCATCTGCTCAAAAGAAAAGCAAATATTCATTAATCAGCTTATCACCATCACGAAACACACAAAAAGCAGCCATCTCCAAGCTGCATTTCCGTTGGCTGTTGTCCACAAACACCCACACTATGCAGTATTACTACTGCATTAATCCAGGCCAGCTACTGAGATGAGTCCCAGTTTTGCTTAATTGTCACAGACACTGTGGATGGTAGCTCCTAAATGCTCACTTCAGTACTGGATGCATGATCCCAACTAATTTCTACTTTTTCATGTACATCTAAGAGACAGAATATCTGTCTCTTAGCTGTGGGTATCTACCCCTGAATATACTGAGTGCACAAAGTCCAAAAGTTTGGTTCTTAACAGACAGACTTTTCTCTTCTGAAAGAAAGGCCTTGTCATGTGCTGCAAAACCACTTCAATATAAACAAAAATTAAACGGTATCTACACAGAAACATTCAAGCTGTTTTAAATTAGTTTAATTTATTCATTAAAAGCATTCAATCTTCACTGACATTCTTTCAGAAGCCAAGTGATCTGAAACAAATTTATCTTATTTTCCTTTCAAAGCAATACAAGCTAAATTGATCAGACCATGTTGATATGAAAGCATGTAAAATCATATTTATGTGGTTGAAAACATCTGCTTCAGCAGTTAATTCAAATTAACTCCCCTTCCCCAATTGGTTCCATATAGGCAGATCATCCCTCCCATAAAAAATAAGAGCAGAGCAACATCATTCGTCAGTGGCAAGTTCTTAAAATAAAGCCCAGCACTTCCACAAGACTAACAGATGGTGCAGTTCCACACTACCTTGTTCTGAGAGCCAAACTCACCAGAAGTAGGCCACAGCCATTCATTTTGAGCCACCCACAGCCTCCCCACTGCACAGCCCAGAGAACCCTCCACTGACCTGTTTGTGGATCAGGGCTTTCAATCAGATTAGTGACAACACACGTATCAAAAGCCTGCCCACACCTTTACAGCCAAAATGCCACCAGGGCACAGGCAAGGAGGGGATGGGATGAGAAGTCCTCAGGAAGAGCAGTGAGGGAAAGGAGCAGCTTTCAGAGCTCATTAGGAAGTCCAGATCAAGGAAGGAGAAACACCCTGAAACTCTCATTTCTAACACTTCTATTTCTGTAACACTATTGGCTCCATGCTCCTGTCACTCACACATTTTCAGATTTATTCTATAAAGAGCAGTCTCAAGGTGAAGATGAGTCTGATGCATTCACACAAGACCTGTTTCTCCAAATCTGCACATAGAGAGAAATGTTTACTTACTGCCAACAAAAGGGTCAGACTGGAAGAACTCTAAGCTGGCTTCAGAAACTAGATCAGGCAACGGATGAGATTCAGCATCAAATGGATCTTCCTGGGCAATGCAGATGGAGAGAAACGTATTAAATTTTTAAGACTTGCAAGGATGGAAAACACTTATGTCATCTCCTGTTACCATTCAGTGGTTTCTTAAAGCTTGAAGCAAAGAGACAGCTGGAATTCTATATAATTCATCAATGGAGATACAAAATACTTTTCAACAACCTGCCTGCTACACGAGATGAAATGTTTTCAAGACATCACACTAAATAAAACCAGTAGGAAGTGACAATTATTTCCTCTATTGTTGTATGACCATCATGCAAGCCTGAAACAGCTTAACCGGGGTTTTTTTAAACCTACTTTTTCCTCCCCCAAACCTCAACAAACTCACTTTTTTGGTAACAGATGCAGCTGGGGTCTCTTTCTCTTCTCCAACAGAGACTGCTGTTTCAGGACTATTCCTTATCTGTACAAGGATAAAAGCAATTCACCACAAATAAGTAAATACAAGACTGCACAATAAAATTTTAAGTTATAAATAGCATCACAGAATATACTAAAGCATACTTCAAGAGGTACATACTTTAGTGTTCCATAAACCCTGTAAAAGTTTTAAAAAAATAAATCAATCATGAATCTACTGAGACATAAGGAGGAACATTTAAAGCAAGACAGTTTTAGATTTTCTGTACTTTTCCTTATTCTGCTCTCGTTGCACCAAATGGAGACAGCTGCTCTCCTTTAGTGTTAATTCTGCTATTCAATTTATGGTATTTTGCTTTCGAAATAAGTACAGAAAAAAATGTTACTGCTACTTTCCAGGCAAGCTAAAATTACCTCCTTTTCTGCTTATGAACTTTGAGATATGTGGAAACACAGTCCCTCAGAAAAACACCCTGAAATTTCAGTTGTTCAAGTGTTTAAAAACATAATCAATCTTGGTACATTCTTAACTTATTCCAACTTCACAGCTGCAATGCATCGTGATCAAGCAGGCAAAACATTACTCACTGGAGACACACTGTTTGTTTGTTCCTCTTCTGCTATACTTTCCCTCTCAGCATTCTCATTAAGGTTTGCAGTTTCACTGCTGCTGTTGCTAAGACTAGAATGATCCACAGTTCCATTAACAAGTGTACTATGGGCCTGAGAGTGCCAATTCAATTGGTTATTTTCCAGTTCTTTCAGCTCAAGAAGCTTTGTCTGCACCTGTAAATAGAAATAAATGTATTAGCATCAGTATGCCAGCACATGGAAGCCAGTAAATGGCAATCCCCTCCTAAATATAAGGTGGGTGATATATGTCTAAAAATCCTATTTTCAAAAGCAAATACAGTAAAAACCTGTTCTGTCAATCAAAGGGTGAAATTTGTGAGATAAGCAGAAATCTTATTTAGCAGAAGTGGAGAGAGGTTGAAGGACACACCTTTTGCCAAGGAAGAAGACTGTGTCACTGGCAACACCAAGACTTGTTGCTATTCAAACCCATCAGAAAAGTTGCAAAGGTTTCAGGGTTCTTTTGTTTGTTTACTTTTGCTGAGGAGTTTTGGTTAGGCTTTGTTTTTTCTTATTTTTCTTTTGGATTGGGGATTGTGTGTGTGTGGTTTGGGTTTTTTCCCTAGATTATGTATTTGCAATTTCTTTAAACTCGAAATTAAAAAGGCTGCTTTATCAGAATTCTCATCTTCCAAGAAGGAACAGTACAATTTCATTATCATCTCCCACATGACTTCTGAAGTCTACAAATGCCAAGTACATCTTTCTAAGCAGACACATTCGTATGTTATTAGTTCAGCAATATGCTTCATGCAGTTCCTTAGAGCAAACATTTACAACCAACCAGCCAGTTATGAAGGAATTACTGGATCTGGCAGGTTATGCAAAAGAATAAACCTAGTCCAGATATTCAGGTGCCTAAATCCCACTGAACTCTGCTAGGTCAGTTACCTAATAGAGTTATTGGGGTGTCAGCAAAGACACCACCAGGTGTCTTTCAAGTTAACTGACCTCAGACCAGCCATTAGATAATCTTGCCTAAAGCACCAAAGCACCTACTGTTCCTTATTTAGGAGTCAAGAGCAATAAAATCAGGAGTAGTGTTATAAAACCTAGTAAAAAAAATGTCTGTAGTACAGTCAAGCATAACCACTTATATTATCAGTCGCAAGTCTGTTCATGGCAAGCACGTCTTGCCACATAAAAACACTGAAGTGGTACAATCTCTCCACCTGTGATGAAATTATGAAAAAATCCATTTGTTTACTTCTCAGTTTCTAAACTAAAAGCAATTATTTTAAAATTCTGAATGTTTTAAGACTTGTTAGCAAGTTACAGATGTGAATTGTGTGAAATGACCTGAAGTCAGCCATTTCTAGGGTTCAAAGGTAGGCTTTGCCTTTTGTTTTCAACTTGGTATCAGCATGAGTGGCTAATACATAACACAGCTGGCAACAGGGAAGGAGAGCCATGAGGAAACGGTGTGCAAGCTCATGCATCATGGAAGTAAAAACAAATCACTGATTACAGACAGAAACTGAAAGTGTTCATGCAACAGCAGCCACTTCAAAGCATGGGGTTCTCTGCCTCTCAGTGTCTAATTCAACCCAATTTCTTCTTCCATCTACCTCCCTTTCCCCCTTCAACAATGTGTTAAGTAAATACTATCAGTAATTTTATACCATCTTCAAATCAATTAAAGAATAGTGATAGCATGTCCCAGACCATGGAAGATGAAAACTTAAATAACTACTGGACATACAGAATTTAAGTCTGCATTAGCCATTTTTCATCCATTATATTACAACAAATTATTTATGGAGTGAAATAAATTAATCCATTTAATTAATAAACTTGGAGAAAGACCAGTAAGTAACTTGAGTGACTTAAGTCAGCCTCTAAATATCCTAACAACTACTAGCACAGAACACATGTGTAAGTAACTAAAGACATGAACAAACAGTGAAGAAAAAAGGAAACAACGCCTTCCCCTTAAGGCAAACCACACTAAAGGTTGCCAACTCAAAATATTTTTTGGGGGGGTGGGTCTTTCACACTGCCTTACTGAATTGATTTCCTGTTGTGAATCCTGCAGATGTTGCTGAAGAGGTCCCAGCTGTGCTTTCCCAGACTCTATGCATTGCTCAAGCTCTGCAGTTTCTTGCTGCAGGCGACTCAGCTCCTCTTGGGCTTTGGTCAGTTCATCTTCATACGCTGAAATCTTTGATTCCTGGTTTGTTATTTCAGCCTTCAGCATGGCAATCTAAAGCATGAACAGTATTTCAAGTAAAAAAAAAACAACCAAGACCCACACCCAAAAACCCAAATAACACATCCAAATACTATTATTTATGGGCAGAAAAAAAGTAAAAAATCTCATAGGTATTGCAGAGATAATAGATCATACCCAAATGAACACTCAATTCTCTACTGGTCTCAATAAAAACAGAGTCTTTTAGCTGTTCTTCTGACCAACACAGATATTTCTAGTATTGAAATGATAATTTCAGACCTTAAAGAAACACAATAGCCTTATGTTATAAAAAAATTACATAAGATTATATTTTTTCAACCACTAAGAAATCAGTCATAGTAATTAGTGGTTCTATCTACATTTATATAGTATCATAATTTTGATAACTGCTTTGTGTGCAAGTACATCTCAATATGTTTGTTGACACAGACACTAAATTAGGAACACTGAAGCAAGTGATGTATTTCCTATGCTCTGTTGGTCACAAAGCCTTGACACTCAGGCTATTTATTCATTAAAGCTTTTTTCTCCTGCCCAACAACTGTAACTCTGCAAGGCTGAGTTCTTCAAGACAAGGCATTTACTTTTCCCAAGGGCATTGGCCACCAGACCTTACCAAATGGGCCTCCTCTGCACACTTCTGCCTGATGTCATTAAGCTGTTCTTCCAACTTGGCCTTCTGCTCATCAAGATCATTAAGGGTTTCCTGTGCTTCCTGTTTCTGAGCTTGAAGCTTTTGCAGATTACTGCTCTCCCGCTTTACTTCATCCTGAAGATCCTGAAATAAAACACATCAACTTGACATTTGTTCCCTCTCCCCCAACCACTAAATTCCACAGTACAAGCTGCAGTGCTGACCCAGATTTCAAAGTATCAACAACTTATCTACCAGAAGCCCGCATGGATATCAGACAAGCAAGTACTCTCAGATTTTAATTCAATGACATAAAAATAATCAGGTTGGTTGCCTTTGCTTTTATTCAGTAAAACAAATCTCACTGAAGTATTGAGATCATAGACCAACACACAGTTGAACTGTTTTCCTCACAGAGCGTTCAGGTTTTAATTTTGAATTTTGAAGCTCTCTTTATTCAGGCTGCTGCAGTGTCTCTGTCCTGTGCTTTAGCACTGTGTTTTACTGAGTTTCTCATTAAGAACATGGACCTGCTGGAGTGAGTCCAGAGGAATCCATGAAGATGGTCAGAGGGCAGGAATACCTCTGCTATCAAGTCAAGCTGAGAGAGCTGGGGTTGTTCACCCTGGACAAGTGAAGGCTCCAGGGAGATCTTAAAGCCCCTTCTACAGACTAATAAGAGCTTGCAAGAAAGTTGGAAATGGAAGTTTTATCATGACATGGAATTACAGGACACAAGGGAGTGGCTTCACACTGACAGAGGGCAGATTTAGATGGGATATTAGTAAGAAATCCTTCGCTTTGAGGGTGGTGAGGCCACGGCACAGGTTACCCAGAGAAGCTGTGACTGCCCCATCCTTGGAAGTGTCCAAGGCCAGGCTGAATGAGGCTTGGAGCAACCTGGGATAGTGGAAGGTGTCCCTGCCCATGGCAGGGGACTGGAATGAGATGGGCTTTGAGGCCCCTTCCAAGCGAAAGCAGTATGAGATTTTGTGATAAAAGAAATCCTTTATTCTGCCCCTGCCCCTTTTAAAAACATATGGCCAAAAATAAGAACTGTTTTGGTGAAATGGTGAAAGACCATTAGACCAAATGCTCTGCCTCCTAGGGCATTTCTGCCCCCAGTTTTGCAAAAATCAGCCAAAAACTTATGTTGTCTGTACCAGTACAGGTAAAAAATGCACATTTCACACACGACAGTATGGAATCTTTTGATTTATGGAAGAACAGCAAGTATGTGTCTTGTGTCTTAAGTACGTTAAGTAGCATCTTAAAATAAGTAGCTCATTTTTGAGCAACAGGAATGGTTATACTTCAACAAGCTGCAGAGATAACACTGAAAAACATGTCAAAGAAAGAAATTAGGAAGAAGAAAGAATCATCAAAGTCAAGAGGAAGAGATATTACAGGAAGATCAAAAAGGATTAATACAAAAGGAAAAGTATTAGATAAAAAGAGAAGATTGCAGCCTTTCTGAGAAAAAGCAGCAATTTCAGGAAGAATCATCAACAACAGTAAGAAATGAACAGAGAACAAAATATATTAAGGAGGATAAGAAAACAAGCAAACATGAAATTCTGATTAGATCATACATTAGTATGCTGCTCTAAGCTACAGTCCTGCTCCCCTTTTCTAGGTGTGTTTTGTTTGGGTTCTTTTTGGTGAGGGAGACAGTTAATCCATGTGTTGTGTGCTAACACCTCCATATAATGAGGACAAAAAGCCAGATAGGAATAGAAAGGCATATGGTGCAGCAGTCAGATGCTGGGGAATTAGGTAACCTCAAGGCAACTGGAGGGCTACGCAAAGATACATCACAGATGCTTCTACGTTAAAAATCAACCACTACTAAAAATCAAAAACTATGCAAAAATATCTCCCCAACCAAAACACAAAACGCCCCCCATAAAAACCCTCCAAATTGAATTTGAATTTCAGTAGAAGTATATGTCAGTATACAGCAGTCAGACTAGGAAAAATACTGGTTATTTCTAACCCATGAGAGAAAAACCAGCACACACACAAAAAGCTCTTAGAGCAGCTACTGACTTGGATAATTGGGACACTCTTGATCCATTCATTTTCACATGGCTTTGAAAAGCAAGGATCAGCTGACGCTTAACACAAGCAGTGGAGGAAAAAAGTAACAGCTTAAAGAGACTTCAGCCTCCTTTTCCCTAAAGGAAGCAAGAATTCACATCCACATAAGCTAAATATAGACCACCTCCACTTTTGTCTGTCCTAGGCACAGCAGTAGAGAAGCACTGAAGAGAGCTAACTAAGCCTGATGGCTGCCAAAAGAGGAAAGAAGGAAAAAACCAAACCCAAAACCTGTGCTGGTTTTCGTTCACATATGCACCTAACCTCTCCAGAATTAAAATCTGGAGTAGATACAACACACAAAACTGGCTATAATATTCTAAGATACCTCTACATGAAGTAAACCAGACTCCAATTAATCTTCAAAGACCACCCTTCAGCAAAGAAGCAACATCTTAATGTTCAAGCACTGAATGAGGTTCTAAATGAAAACCACTAAGGTACTTGAGGTGTTACAAACTGGCATTCTGATGGTAAAAGTAATCCTTGTATTAGATTTATGATCATTGTAACTCTTTATGCCAATATAGTGTAGGCTAAGGAAAGGTTAGGAATCCATATTTCCATGGACAATGGATTTAATAGCTTGCCAGTCTGTCCAAGACAATTCATGTGCTAGAAAATGTTAAACCTGCAAAAGGACAGAAAAGTAAAACTTCACTCACTTTCTAATGGCATTGGTGCACTGCAACAGGGAAAATGAAAATCCAGTTCTGAGGGATACTCGGTGCACCTAACTTTGAGGAAACACCCCTTAGTCTCTGCTGCTAAAGAGCTGATACTCTAACAAGCACATTAAACCCCATCAATATGCTATATCTTCCTTACAACTCTTTTTCTGCCTTTGCTTTTTAGTACCAATTTACACAGTATCAAAATTATTTTACAGAAGAAAAAACTGTCATTCTTTCCCTCCTCCTATACAAATCAGTTTGGTTGATCACTGACCATGGCTTTATCTGAGATTACAAACAGGTCTGTGGAAGGAATTCTGGTATCAGAAACTGAATTGTCCTGCCACAAAGCTAGCTTAAGCAAGGAGGCAGGTTAGAGCAAACTGGTTTTGTAGACCATCTTTAGAAATGTCCTCATTAGAATAAAACCAGAAGAAAACACAAGGCAAAGATATCCTTAGTCTGTCACACTATTCTCTGAAGTTCTAGAAAGTTTGCTGAAACATGGAGGTCCTCCACCAGTCAGAAATAGGAAAAGGTAAAGGGCTACCAGACTAAATAAATGCTGCAGCCATTTCCTGTTTGATCCTGGAGGTTTCTCATTTTTCTGACAAGCCAGTAATAGATTATTCCTTCTCTGCAGACTGACAGAACCCTGTAACTATATTTAACAAACACCTTGTGTGACCACTAACAGGTTAAAGACCTGAGACAGCTGCTCCCAACACCACTGCTCAGGATACAGAGACTCAGGGGATTCTGTGATGCCACAGCCTATCAAACACACATGGATGACACTGTAACATTCAAGGTAAGGTTTTTATCAAGCTTAAAAACCTTTTGTGCAAAGGAACCAGATAACCCTCATATGAACAAACACAGATTCCAGAAGACACCAACAAAATAATCTTGTGTGCAAAGCCAAGAATACCCATGAGAATTCTGTGAAGAGTGGGAAAGGGAATCTGCAGGGTGGGGAGGGGAATGACCGTGGAGCACAAGCATGGGCAACTTCCACACGCATTCCTGCAGCTGCTGGAGCTGCTGCCAGCATGACCAACAGGCCAGCATCTGATTATCTCCTCAAAGGTCACACTATTAATTATCATCCAGACTCCAAGGATATTAAATATCCCTGCACAAAATTCACAACTCTTGTAACACATCAGCTCCTTTTCAGGCCAACTGAAATTGAAATGCCAAAATCTTGCATTATTTGCTCTTAAGTAATAATTACGGAAAACAATAGATTCTTAAAATAAATTTAGAAATAAATATAAGTGGTCAGTTATCACACTGAAGATTTTTTTTTTTAAACAGCAACTGAAAATGTAATTGAAATATTGCTTTGCAATATTTAATTCAGAGCTTGGCTAGTCTGTCAGCACTCTAAACACTGATGCTGACTGCATAATTTTTAACGTCTGCAAAACACTGTAAATTTAAATTTTCAGATATTCAAAAAATTCAGTATCATCCTTTCAAATAAAAATCAACAGATTCCTTTTAAAATTCACTTATATTAAGGCAAAATTAACTTGAGGCAACATTTCTCCCCAGCTGGTAATTACTGTGCCTTTTAAGAAGCAGCCCTATACACAAGCCCTTTTAATTCAACCACTTAAGTTTATTAATTAATTTACAGTGCTACAGTGTCCTCTTTAGTTTTAATTACACAGTAGATAGTCTTGCTTAAAAAAAAAAAAAAGAAAGAAAGATAGAAAGAAAAATCTATTCTTTTGTAATATTTTTCATTTAAAACTCCATGCATGCTATATATCCTATAGGGGCTTGCACATTATATAAACATACACACCTACACAAGCCCAAAATTATGTAGAAAATACATTTCAAAGTACATTCTTTTTCTTAGCCACCTATCTTTTTTCTTTTTACTGACGAGTGATGTGATCTAAAGACTCAGTAATCCCACTGTCATTAAAACAGCACATGGTGCAATATCAGGTGTCTGAACAATAAATTATTATTTTATTTACCTGGACTTCACTTGTCCTCTGCTTGATGGCATCTTCTTTCTCCTTCAGGTCTTGCTCTACATTATTCTTTTCCCTGGAAGACCAGCAAACAATGCAAGAATACTTAAGAACATCAGCTACAGCAGGTACCGTTATCCAGCCCCCTAAGCCTGTATCTCTCTTTAAATACATAGTGAAACATTAAACACAAAAGATGTGAAGGATTTCTGCTTTCCAAATTATTTACAAGACAGAAGCCCACATAAGTGTTCTACATAAACCCCCTTGTCTTTCCACCAACTGCACTCCAGTGATAAGAATGGCTCAAAAATGGAAGGGGGCGGGAGGCAGAAATCAATGAAATACTGTCTCCAGTGATCTCACTGTTGCTATGGAGCACTTGTCTAATGAAAACTGCTAGGAAAAGTGGGAGGGATTGCATCAGATTCCATCTATTAACCCCTGCAAACACAGCAATGCCTGTGCTCACAGCAGCCAGGGAACACTCCCACAGGCCAATAGAGCCATTAATGCCCTTTGCCTGTCAGATTTTGGACCTGTCTGTTGGGAAGCTCAGGCAGGAGCAGGAAGGTTGGCTTGGCTTGCTGGAATCACGATCTGCTCAGACGCTCCACATGGAGTGATCTGCTGTGTCATATCAAGCCAGCCTCTACAGACATTTATTCAAATTTAAGTGACTGCTGATAACAGGGGAATTACCACCAATAAATTCTCATCAGTCAGACATAACAATAGCTTTAAGGGAAAAATCCCACAGAACTCAGAAGTGTTACTGTTACGAAAAAATCATGAGTGTTTCTCTCTAGACAGCATATGGAATCTTTTCTCCTTTCACAGATGCAGAAAAACATTAAGCATTACAGTTTTTACACAATCTTCTACAGATATTTACTTTATTTACAGGATTCTGTTAATAAACCAACACACACACTGAAGCTAGAATTTTAACAATAAACCTAACATTTCTAAATGAAATACTAGAGTGAAAAGCTATTAAGTTGTATTACTGATATAAACCGAAATTAAGAATCTTCATAGTTTAACAGCCGCAGATTGTTAATCAATCTAAAACTATTTATTTGTTTACTCTTATTTGATACAGAAGAAAGTATTTCTGTGTTGAAGTAAACAGGTCTACTCTAAGATCTCTTTACTCAAGCTGAGAAAGTTTTGTTTACTGCTAAACCACACACAATGGAAAATAAAAAGAACCTAGATGTCAGATCTTAAATGAACATTTGCTCTGACGAATAATTACTATAGGTCATCTTCTGCTATTATTTTTCTCATTATGTGATTAAAGAGCAACTTCCTGATTATGCCCAAAGGGGAATTTTAAATGGAAGGAAAAGGAAAGATGTGGAAAGAGGAATTCTGAAGACCAAGGCTATTTATTCTGTTAAGTGTGATCCTTCAACTTTCATTAAATTCCTCCATTCATCAGAAACTGGAAGTTCTAAAAAAATCTTTACCTTTTCAATCAAAGCTACAGCACACTCCTCTAGCTCAATAAGCATCTATAGCATAGCTGTACTCAGCTATTTAAAGCATTGCAACACAGGCTTGAAACAAGCTCTGTTGCTTTGGCTTCCATAACTTTCCATGAACAAAGGTCTCAATAAAGCACGTCTAAAGATCTCTGTACAAATCAGGCTGAAAAATACCTCCAAGCCCTCTAACAACCATCAAGCACAGCCAACATTCATTTATATTCTTCCTGACTGATGATAAAAGAGGGTAGAAAAACAAATACTTGGTTTTTTTCCTGATGGGGTGGGAAAACTGAGCAAGAAGTAGAACTGCAAGCAGGTGTGTGTGGTCAATATATAGCCTTCCACATTACTGTCACTGATGTGCCTAGGACTGTCAGAGATGCAGATCACTCCCTTTGTGTTTCAACACAAGCCAGGTACCTAAATCCTTGCAATCTGGACTAAGCAACAGGATATAACACCCACCCACTGGCACTTCCATGAGCCAAATCACAGCACAAACAATGAATTGGAAAGAATCAAGTGAAAGAAGTATTGTCAGGCAGAACAAGAAAAGCTTAGGCAGCAGTCTCAGGCAAAAGAAAACAAGCTGAGTTTATATAGTCTGCACATAACACATCCCCTCCTCCCCCCAGAAATGCCTCTTTGTTACAAAGAAAAGACAACGCAGACCCACTGATTCACTAATTCTTCTGAATGCCTCTATTTCTTTTACAAACTACCTTGCTATGCCCCTGTAGGAATACTCAGCAACTGAAAGAACCAAAAACAAGTAACAAAATTGATTTATTGGATATGACAGATTTCCTGGATCATAAAGTCCCTTACTACATCCAAAAAACAACCCAAAAAGAACTGTGGTCTTGCCAACAAAGGACACTTGTAACCAATTCAAGTCCATTTTTGAAAGCAATACAATTTCCCTATGCATTTTAATAGGTCAGGAGAACCTCATATCAAATAAACTAAAAGCAATGACTAATAGATGGTTTCTCCCATACAGATGCTTCATGATTTACTAAATCCCTAAATATAATACTAATTTGTGAATGGAGTAATTTATCAATGGGAGCCAGCACACTGCAAATATCTGTCATAGCTGAGAACTGCAAAGTCCCCGTGTCAGCAGAGGTGCTCAAGCCAAACATTCAACCCTGGCCAGGCTGAATCACCTTAGATACAAAAGCAAAAAAATCACAGCTCTTTTCCATAATAAGATGATGACTACTCACAGAGCTGGTAGGATTATGTACACTCATAGCTGCCCAATATTTCTTATTTTCACATTCATCTGCAGTTTTGGGAATTCCTAATATAGTAGTACTTCAATTTGGCAATACTAGAAAACATGCCAAGTGTTTGCCTTGTTTCTTTTAACATTTGTTAACTCACAACCTTTTCTGCTGCAACAGTTCAGTTACTTCCAAACCAGAGGTTGAGAAGAAATTATTTATCCTACATTAAAGTTCTTGGCTTTGCTAAGTGATGTAGATGTCTGAAATTTAAAACAAAGATTTGATGAAAGTGTATGGCAGGGAGAGATTATCCTGTTTTTCTGGGGGATGTTTTGCTTTTTCACTGCTATTGAGAGACCACTTCACCAGCTTTATGGTCCTTTTAACCTGATTTATAATTAAAGATAATTTAAATGTTGCTATCCATCATATGTGAAAGATGACATCTCTGGTGAGATATCCCAAGTTAAGCTCAACTACTGCTTGTGTTTAGAGAGCAATGTAGTGTCAGTAAAGCTTGAAGAAATTCTGTGAATTTGTGGGCCGTAACTAATTTTGAAAGCAAGAAAACAAAGCTGGGTTTGTTGGTGAAGAAAAAGGTTTTATGGCTCAAAAAAAAATATTAGGAACATCTGGCCCAGCCTCCCACCATGCTGATCAAGAAAAGCTTCAAATAGCTTTCTAAAAATATAGTGCAACTGAAACAGAATTCAGAGACAGCAGTGTTACCAGGCTCAAAATGGTGCAGGTTCCACAATGTCCCAAGGCAAATCATTCCCCCCACCAGAGGGGTATTATCCTCCCTATTAAGTGTTCTGCAGTTTATTCTTGATCTGATCCTGACACTGTATTTATCAAATTAATAATAACAAAGCTATGGGTCACCAGACCTCTTTCCCACACAAACTGCTGAGCCACAAAGACATCACCTCTGTATTCTTTGCTCAGTCTCTCCAAAAGCTGTTTTCCACATATTGTCATTCTTTTGGCCATTTCCTCTCCTGCCTTTTTTTTTTTCCCTGAAGTGCGCTTCAAAAATAGATTCAAATTCTATTACTGGATCTCAAAAATGCAGCTCTTGGACACTTCTCAATGGAATCAGAGACTAGAATTCTTATATATTGACTCCAACAGCTGAATAATCTATCTTGAACAAAAATAACTTCAGTTTAAATTACATTTTTATATGACAACTATCAAGTCTGAAAGTGTACTTCACCAGTTGTAACAGAAATGTGGATTCACCAAAGATTAAAAGTTTCCTACCTTTAGCACATTGTTAATCCCATTCTGTTCTGAACCTCTAAATCATATCAATTTCCCCTTTCTAAAAACAAATACACACTAAGAGTTGCCCCTAACCTATCTTCAACAATCTAGTATCATTCAATTTTTCAATAATTGTCAATGTATATTTGCCCTTTAAGAAATGGAAGTAGTGACTTTTTAATGGTTCCTTCATACCTCACAGTAAGAAAAGAAAACCAGACTCAAACAGCCTGGCTTGCATGTTAGGCTGCAAGCCCACCTACTGAAAACCAACTTCATCTAAAAATTCACGTCAGCCAACAATTTATTTCCCTCTAAGATACCAACAGTAAATATACACAGTTGCAAATCCTATTTCAGGTTAATAAATATGAGTGTCCAAAACTGGAATTAATATGACCTGAAGAACAGTGCAGGCAGAGCAGGGAGAAGCAAGGAGGCAGTGGGAGTAATAAGAGAGAGTAAGCAAGCGAAGTGAAAAAATATTTATGCATTTAGGAAACAGACTGTGCTCTGACACACTGCCAAGTTAAATCATTCCCACAAGTGACATAAATTAGAGAGGCAGATTTCATCATGACAAAGCACCTGCACTTAAAAAATAGGAGCATTTACTGTTCCTAATAGAATTTTCAGTAGATTTATGATAGTAACAAGAAAAACACTGAAGAAAAATACTTGCTGTCTCGAGAGCATGACCAACACTATAGAAAATATATTAATTTGATTTTCTTGAACACCTGAAGTCGTCTTCATTACCTCAGAAATAATTAATGGACCCAAGAGTCTGCAGACATCAAAATAATTTTTCTCAGTCCAGCAGTTTATTTTATTACATGAGAGGCACGCCCATCTTTGCCTTCATCAAAACCCTTGCAGAGATTCATGCACAGCTTCCCACACCCTATCCTGCATACTTACTGATCTTTTCCATCTTACTTCTCTTACTACCACCAAAAACAAGTCCTTGGAATGCCCTCTACAAATAAAAGACAACTGACACCATTTATATATGGTTCCAGCAGACTAAGGATTTGCTCCATTCACATCTGCCAATAAAGATGAACAATGGAGAATATTTTCATGTTGGGCTGCTGAGATACACACCTCTCTGAAACACACCCTGAAGGCAGGAGGGACAGACCCTTCACAGTCCTGCTGTCATTAAGGGCACTCATGTGAGTGAGCAGAAAGCAGCAGTGTCACACTGTACTACAGACATGCTGACCCTTTACTTAGCAGAGCATTACCACCTGCTTTTCTCTCATGCACTGGACTGTTTTCTAAAGAACAATACATAGCACAACTGAATCCAAGGCAACTCTGGCTATTCCTCCCTTACGTACCTCTGCAGGTCCACAATTTCATTGTTTAATGTATCAAGTTCTTTAATTGCAGAAAAATCTGCAACAGAATTCGGTACTTGAGTATTCTGAAAGATAAAAAATAAACACTGTTAGTCTAGAGTTTACGCTGTTCAACTACTACATTACTTTACTTCTTGTGGCAACATGAGCTATCCTCTTGTAACAACTGCTGGTAGCATTTTATTTCAAACCTTCAATCTTAGAAACCTCAAAAGAGCACAGATGCTGTATGAGCAGAACACAACATACAGCCAAAGCAAGGAGACAGCTCAATTCTAAGAGAGTTTGTCTCCTGCACACCCTTGAAGAACCCTTCCACAAAAGCACAGGACTACCTAATCATAGAAAAAAACATACAATCTTGTTCTAAAATCAGACTTATCTTTCAGCTAATATTTAGGTGGTTTCCTAGTGTTCATTTGAGAGAGGTTTGCTTACTACTTTTGTATTTCTTCACCTTGGTGATCCTTATGTTGACACTGATTTGCAGGCTTTAAGCAGTACTGAGCTGATTTAACAGAACCTCCAGATACTCAATGAAACTTTGATAAGACGAAGTCACATGATAACTTACACCCATGAGCTCCCATTTACTTAATGTCTTTATAAGACAATGACTGTAATACAAACTATTTGTTTCTAAAAAAGTACACATAAATGGATAGAGAACAAAAGCTGAAGACAGAAATTACAAATGCTGTAAATATAGTTCTGTGCCTTGTCACAACATGAACATGCTTACAAAGCAACAGCCATTGTAGCTACATCCTGTAAATACATCAGTTCCTTCAAGTCTTGAATAAAGTCATCCAGGACAAACATAACATTCTGAGGACAGGTATATACATATAATTTAAAAAGGCAAGTGATACCCCAAAATAACACAGAAGTTTTTAGATGCTTAAGTTTCTCTACAGATAAATCAAGATGCTATTAACCATGTGCTTATTCAAACTGATACACTGGGGAAGAAAAAAACCAAGAGTTATGAACACCTAAACTGTGAGCACACTGTGGCTGAGATATTATTCAGCAAAGCTACAGACTATTCATGCATATTTTACTAGCACAAATGGTATAAACTGAGAACTTAAAAAACAACAACAAAAAAAACCAAAACAAACAAATAAACAAAAACTGCATACAAAGAAACCCTACAACCATACAACTATTTTTAAACTGGTTAGTGTACAGCTTCTCAAATGGGCAAACTAGCTATGATGTTCAACCCTGTCCTACAGGAATTACTCAGGAGCTTTGCAGAGTTGATCATCGCATTCCAATGGGGGATTTTACTTCTCCTAGGACAAGGATAGAAGGAACATGTGGAAATATCAGCTGCAAGAATTTTTTTTTCCAGGCCTCCTCTTTTCACCAGTTAAAGAAATTCTGCATACAAATGCCAGCATCTACCTTGAAGAAAATGTAGCTCAATCTTATTTTCAATTGCCCAGGAAGGTTGCAGGCTGCAACACAGGAGAACTGGTGGGGGGCAGGAACATAAAAGCCAACATCTTTCAGCTTCAATATACATGTTAACAAGGACAAGTTAGAACCATAGGCTGCCATTACTAGACTGTAACATGCATGTAAAACAGCACCTCCAGTTTTAAACTCAAAGTCATAGTAAAAGGAAATTTCCATCAAAATTCTTTGAGAGGACCTTACATAAAAGTTTTATTTTTATGGCTTGTCATGCAAGTGATGACTACAAACAGTTCTACATAAAGAAACACAACAAGAAAGCAACAAGTTTTAAACCACAATGGAATACCATTTTACTTACTGACTAATATTTTTGCTATCACCTTTGTACAGATCAACTCAGAAGATGAAGCCCAAGCTGGTGTTTTGGGTTTTTTTTAACCATGTAAGCCACTCCACATCAAGAAAACCAGCAAAAAGCTTGTCTCTGCCTACTGACTCAATCCTTTGAGTTCAAATCTTGAGCAATAATCTTGGACAAAAAAGTTCTTTTATATAAACAAGACAACACCTCTTTTGAAAAAGCTCAAAATGAGCTGGAGGTTCAGCTCGATTTAGTAAAAAAACCTCTTGTTAAGGATTTACAGAGCTAATTGAAAGCTAACTTACCTTCTTACACAATATTCTTACTCATCACATAAGTTAGTAATGAAAAAAAATGTCACACTGATGTCTTTGAGAGTTTTATAAAACCAACTTACATCCACAGAACAGCATTAACCAGCACTGAGCTCATCTAATGCTTTCTAATCACTAAATTTTCTGTGATATCTTCAGAAAACCCATGGGTATTAATCCTAATGACAACTGCCAAATGCCACACTGGGCTACTACTACTCTGTCACCACTTCCCCTGCAGTTTCACCAGGAAGACACAGCATTTTCTCTTTACTGTTTAAGCAGCCAACAGGAACAGCCCCAGAAGTCTGGGCTCATGGGAGAACCTTGGGGTTATTCTGGATTAACAAGACTGGAAATCAGCAGAACTTGAGACTGCTGAACACAGTGACACTTGAGAGAAATGCTGAGGTAATTCATGACTATGTGAGAGTCTTAGAAGGATGTTCATTATTAAACCAACAGACAGTAAATATTAGAAAAGCAAAGTTTCTCTAACCTTGAGAAAGCAGAGTTAACAAACTGACAGAATAATAAGGATGAAAAGCAGAGTGGTGCAGAATGGAAAAAAGAGTCCAAACTAGAAAAGAGACATAGAAAGGAAAGCAAACATACAAAAAAGATTAGTAGAGTTGCAAATAAAGCAATTACTTTTTAAAAACAGAATGTAAAAACAAATTAGATACCAGTTACAGAAACTCAAAAAAGTAGCATCAAATTTTGAGTTTCATTTTTCCAGGTGTGAATTTTTCATTCTGTTTAAGAAAGTTGCAGAATTAGGTCAATGTATTGCACAACCAAGAAAAGGTAACTCACATCAGACTTCATGATGTGTAAAACACATTAGAATTTGTGATGACCTCTACCATTTTGATAGCTACAAATTGAACAGCTGAGGTACAGCTTACTGCTGGATTAAGAGAGATGGCAGCCAATAGACTATGGAGATACCTAAATGATCTGTGAGTTATAAAAAGCAGGACCATTTACTTTTAAAACTTGAAATAACTCTAAACTTTTAGTTTACATTGTTTCCAAACATTAAAAAAGATTGATGTAAAAAAGGTAACTGAATACATTAGGAGAAAAAGCAATGAACTTGTGCATGTCACTTCAGATGGAAACTCAAGTTTCTTTAAAATGGCAGCAGAAGGATTATTCTTTCAAAAGAGAAAATAATGCTTTCCCAACATAAGATCTCTCTGCTTGGTTGGCAGGTGTAATAAATGACAGCTTCATTTTGAAATATGGATGGAAGTTTTTTGTCAATTCTTTGCACCTAAGTTTTGTTTTCTTCCTGATATTATGATAAATTTAAGGTATGCCAACACTTGATGTTGCTTCTTGCGCAGCCTTTGAAATTAACATTATTTGTTTGAGATTTACACCGCAAATGCCAAACCCATCCTTACCTTCTGTACACTGACACCCCTGTCTGAAGGTGGAATCATCTCTGGAGTCAGAGCCTGAGGCGGATCAATGCCCTTTGTTAACTTCTGATTAATTAAATAGAAAGCCAAAGCAAACTGTTCCTTTGAAAGCTTCCCGCAGTCCTTGGTGTCACAGAGAGCCCTGTACAGAGATGCACATGAAATAAAAATATCCTCATTTCTCCAATACAGCCCTATTTAGTGTAGTTGCTGTCATTTACAAATGTGAAAATTGCTAGGGTGTATCTTGTTTTCTAAAACAAAATAAGACATAGGAAACCACTGAAACACACACAGCCACTTTCACTTTGCATGTTGAGGCCCTCAGCTGTGCACTCGTAAAAAGCACAATCAAGGCTGTAGGTCACTAGCAACACCTTCAGAACCAACACAAGTTTATTTACATTTTCCTGATTTTCCTAAATTAGCAGTTGTGTTAACCATAACTTGGGAAAAAAACAGTTGTTGCTATCACAGCAGCCTGCAACAGCTCATAGCAGGGAAAGAATTAAAAAAGCAGTGAGTGTAATGAAGGCATTGCTGTAATGAATAATGCTAAATGAACACATAGCTGTAAGGAAAGACATAGAATGAGATGGGACATAAATCTTGCATGCTAACAATTTTGTAACAATTTCCTTTCCCAGTATATGGGTAGGATCAGTGATCAGACACCTGCAATGATGTGATGTCTTAAATACACAGGGATGGCTGAAGTGCAGTATTTGTATCAATCTATGTTCAGGCATAAACCTGATTTCCACCCATTTCTGTCCCAGAGCAGAAGCAAGTTATCACTGACTATACAAAGGCCATGCTATCATATACAGAAATGTCACTTTCAGAAATGTCAGCATAGCAAGAAGTGAGAACTATGCCATCATCTACACAGCTGTCACAGGAAAAAAAACCTACCAGATATGTGCAAGGAGAGCAGAAGGCAGCCCTGTTTTCAGGAATAGTTCTCTGGCTTCCACACCTGACACAAATCCATCCATGTCCTTGTCAGTTTTCACAAAGATCTCATCGTACTTAATTTTGTCTGCAGGCGATACAACCCACTGAAGGGGGGTGAGGATGGAAGGGAAAAAACCAAAACCACAATACTAAGAGACAGGCAAGTTCTGTTTCCAGTTCAGACTTACATAATTCAAGGACTACCGCACAGATTTTAACAAAGTGATACAGGTGCCTAGTTCATGAACCAGTTTTATCCTCCTAAATACAAATGCAGAGGTCCTCAAGCAACTGCAAAAGTAGAAGCGAAGTATTTCCCTCAGTGAAGCACCCAGGCTGCTTGGTGCTGCTCTGCCCCTTTGCCTAAGCAACAAAGGCATTCCTTGAAGCCTGAATCTCCTTCCTCATCACTGTGCCCAGCCACAGTCCTGCTGATTGGCTCTGTCAATTTTATTCCCCTTTACACAGCTGGGAACCTTTAGCTGGAGAGACCAGGGAGCTGCTCAAGCCTATTGTTAATAGCTGGGCACATTCTAACTTGAAGAATTTACATCTGAACAAGGTAAAGATGGGAATTAGAGCCACTTCTGTTACTTGAGCAATTTTTCACAACACTCAGCTAATAAAAAGTTATCTGGAGTTTTTTGAGTGAAAATTGCTGCAAGTGCATGTATGGATGCTAATTAATTTCAGTGCACACAGACAATTAACAGATAACTCCCAAATGGTGCTGTATACAAACTCACCCAGAATGGCACTGCTCTGCAATACATACAGCAAGACTTATCCTCAGGCAAAGAAATTTCCAGATTAAAACCTTGGCACCTCCAAAATTAAGATGCCATTTCTTACTGATTACTCAAATAAGGGTACCCAAATGTCCAAGCTGCATCTGATGCATTAAGTACCACAGTTCTGACTTTAAATACCTTTAGCAATTTTTTTTTTCTTATCTTGAATACAACAAGTTATATTTAAGCTACTTGGAAAGACATTTCCCAGCTTCTGCACTGCAAAATGATGAGGAGTAAATAAGATGCCTCGGGAGGGTAAGAGGCACCAAGTTGCCAAATAATCACATTCAGAACAAAAATCAAATCTCTTGTGTCTAGGTGGATATGCTGGACCTTTTGTTTCTTTTTCCCATTGCTTGCATTTATCAATTCCATTTTAATTCATGTCTTCTCCAAATTGCACAGATTCACACACATACATGACTGCCATAATCTGTTTTAAGAATGTGTTCATATTCCAATTAGTCTTCATCCAGAAGACTTCTGCTCTGTAGATGTGTACCTGGACTACTATTTTTATTTTGAGCTTGAAATAATTTGTTTCAAAAATATCTTCAAAATCTGTATTAAACATTATTCTTTTATCCAATTGTTTATTTCTGAAGACATCTAGGAAAAGTAAAACAGGGTAAATTTTACACCTCTCCCATCTGGTCTTCCCATCAGCCTCCTAAAACCAAACAACAGGGCAAGAAGCAAACTAAAAACCTATATCAAGTCTCTTCATACAGGCAGTCTCTGAAGAACAGCATTGAGAGCAGAAATCTTCTAATCCCCAGTAACTTCAGAACTGTACCTGTGTTAATGGTGTTTTGGCAGCTAAAATGCCTACAGGTGGCAAGGACTGATGAGACTCTTTGGTTGAAGATGGTATTAATGGCATTGCTCCTGGAACACTGAGAGGTTTTCTCTTGGATGGTGGCACCAAAGCTGCAGGCAAGGACATTGGCACTGGTTCTTTCTCCAAAGCACAGTATACCAAAAACATGGCCTGAACAAGATAAAAAAGGTGTGTGGATGTAAATATATTAGAAATATATATATATAGAGAGAGAGAGAGAGAAAGAGACTGAAGTATTAATTAACAAATAACTTCGTAGCATTTTTTCATTATGTTTCCTCTTTACAAGCCCCTCAATTGATGCAGCTCATTGTCTTCTAAATTGTGTTTTTCATTATCACTTTCTTTTGGGGATCAGTGCTTAGCAAGTGAAGTTCAGTATCTTTTAGAACATTAAAATAATTTTTCAAGCTTGTGCCAGTACTTCTGGAATTTTATTTGAGAGAAGACTTCAAACACTTTAATTTATCACCATTTCCCCAGAAATTGCTCCACTTAGCATTTAATTCTTTTGTTGTGGCCATGTCTAATTTAACACTTCTTACATTTTTTCATCAGTCCTGGCATTAATAGTGTTAAAATTCTAACTTACTACAAACTTTCCTCAAGGATACCTTGAGGCATTCAAGTTCTATAAATACTGAAGGTTAAGGTAAAACTCAGTGAAAACACTCGGTGTCTCGTGGGACAGCAGATCTCAGGTGTAAGTTTTTAATGGCTCATCTAACCCACAAAGAAAGTTACTGCTTTGTACTGAGACACATTCAACAAACTGACAGAAGCATTAAACAGCACTAAAACTTGATTAAGGACTCTGAATAAAGATAATAGATGAACCACACAGTCAGAAATTAATATACAGTGCATCTATTTTAAACCCTGCCATCAGGCTTTCAAAATCCCAAGAGGCAGAAGATACTTACAACTGCAAACTCATCTCGATCCAACATTCCATCGCGGTCAATATCACTCAATTCCCACACCTACCAATGAAAAGCAGAATATTGGGATCTTTGACTAAACTGCAGCAGTTTCCTACTTAAAACCTCATTAAAAAACCCCATGAAAACTATTTCCCTCCACCACTTCTCAAGCTTGATTAATAGCATTAGTTTCCAGCAAGCAATGTAAATTCACATAAACCACACAAAAGCAGAATGACTCTCAAGCTGGAGACAGAGGCACCCAGCCCTGACCCAAGTTAAAGAGTACACATAACTGATACACTGCAGTTGGAGGTGATCTATCCAAATAGCAAAAGGAATTTTATTTTTCAGTTTAACAGTTGCACTCCATGAGATCTTGTTTAATAGTTAGGCTCATTACTACAAATATTCAATTTGAAATACAGGTATTACTGAGTGCAGCACAGGTATTACTTGTGAACTGACAATTAGCAAGAAAGATATTCTTACTCGTCCTAAGATATCCACTGGCAGTTTTGAATTAAGGAGCACAGGTTTCACCTTATCCCCTGACAACAGTCCATTCACTGGATTCAAGCTGTCAAAAATAGCATCATACTTGACCTTGTCTTCCAGCTGCAGGGGCAGAAGAAAAATATTACTTATGCAAACAGTCACATTCATAGCCTAAGAAGCAGAAGTTCTTTCAAGAGTGTTAACTTTTTTTAATAAATACACATTGCAGTTCCTGATGCTTATAAGAAAACATCAAAAAGATATTATTTTTAAGTCAGAGACTCATCAAAACCCTGTGAGATTTCTAGATTTCTTCTTCAATTATTTTTCTGGCTTCACATAACAACCTTTTTTTTCTATATCTTAAATTTCTAAACATGAAGAGATTTCCCAAGGGTCAAGTGTTCCTATTAAATTAGGCTTATTAGCCCAATTACAAATTTGACAGGAATGGTAACTATCATACTTTAGAAATGTAGCATTATATTTTTCTAAGAAAGACAGGTTTTCCTGCAAACCAAATAACAGTTCTAGGTAACAGCTAATATTTAGCTTACCTTTACAGCCCATGGTAGATCACTTGATGCTGTTCCACTGAGTAGCAAAGGACTACTAGTATCAGTCTAAGAAAAAATAAGGCAAAAAACCACCAGACATATTAAAACAGACATGATTCTGACTTTGCAAAACCACCCCCTTATTTGAGAAGGTGCTTCTCAAAGCCAGAACTGCATTTTAGTCATTCATATCAAAATTTAGAGCAAAATATTAGAAATGTTTATTCCATTAAGGACAACACTAATAGAACAGATACCACATATCTTCAAATTATACACAATTTTATATTCAAATCCCCGTTAGAACATGTAGCAGTTTATTCCATGTTGCGTGATTTTTTTCCCTGTTGTAGGGTCCCATTGCCCTACAACATCACCCTCTGAAGAGTTTGGTATTTACACCAAACCTTCCCAATTTTTCACTTAAAAGCAGATCTTACTAATATGTTCAATTAAAAAAGAAATCTTACAAATCTTGGTGGAGGAACAGGCAAGTTAAGACTACTCAGAGAAACATCCAATCCATTCTGTGCACACGCTACAAGTCGTAAAGCCACAAAAAATTCCTACAGGGAAAAGAAAAGAAATTTTGAATTTATAATATGAAAATATAATTTTAAAAGATAGTAAAATTTCAGAAGAATTAAGAGCTTCTCTAGTATTGCTATATATATGAAAAGTTGCACCAAAGGCAGGTCAGAAAGTGACAGAAAGCAGCAACCAGCAAATGCTGGATTCCTCCAGTAAGAAAAAGTTTGCAATTAATTTTCCAAGAATTTAGTAACTTCCTGGCCAGTGTAGTAAGTTCTCAACGCTCAGTTCTTCTGTAACAAACAGTGAAAATCTGAAGTGTAATTACAGCTGTTTATCTTGGAGGAACTGAGCTGATCCCACAGATGGTTAATGGAAGTGGAGGAAAACACAAAAATGAACCAAAAGAAGCCCAAAAAACCCCAAAATTGTTTGGTAGACATTACAACCTCCTCCTCTTCCTACCATGGGAAGAAGCAGTTCCCTTTCCACTGACTGTTATTTATATTTCAAATCAAACACCAACACACAGCAGAGCTTGTGGTAGCACCACTGAGATGTAAAGTCTGTCCCCACAGTGCACATTGCCACAGTTTGGGAAGGACCAAACAGAATGTACCAATGTCAAGTCCACCAAAATTAAAGAAATAAGAATTTTGAAGACTTTACAAGAATTTTAATGTCTGCATTGTTTCCTACAAGATTATGAGGAAAAAGTCACCTTCTTCTTAATACAGTACATTAAACCTTAAATTACTTCTCAGCAAATTGCACAGCTACACATCAGCCCATTTTACAACCTGGAGAAAAGCTGATGAGGCAGCTGAAGGCTGTTTAATTTATTGTAGTTTCCACTCAAATGGGAATTACATAGCCAGTCAAAATTAGAAAAATCTGTTAGAAAAACTGCTTTCCTGAACAAAAAATTTCAACTCTCATATTGTTTCAAGGCTGGGTAATGGTTAAGAGTCATACACAATGTAAATAATCATACCTGTTTGTTCAGGATACCTTTGCCATCAGTATCAGCTAGGTCCCAAATCTGAAACAGAAAAATAACAGTGTTCACAACACTTGAGAGGAAGCTGGCAAGTCCTCCCTCCATTTATAATTGACTCTTGGAGGAAAGTTCATGACTTAACTTTCATGATAGCACTTAACTGTGATGGCAAATTCAAATATTGCAATGATTTCCATGACTGGAGAGAAACTATTGGAACTATTGGATAGAACAATTGAAAGCATGTTAGAGAAGATCATGTATCCCGTAGTACTACTAAATATTTTAATTTAAACAGGATATTAACTAAGCAAGAAGACAGGATAATTAAATAAATTAAGTAATTGCCATTAAATACCTTTCCAAGCACCAAATCTGTCAATCCAGACTTCTTCAAGAAAACTGCTGCATCAGAAGCTAATACTCTTCCAGCATTAGCAGAATCAACCTGGGGCAGAAAAAAGCCCTCACGTGACAAACTGGTTTTTGAATTGATGCCATCTCTTTACACAGGCCCTCAAAAAGCTAGCAAAGAAATTAACAGCCAAGTTAACAGTCACTTGGAGGACAACCTTCTGAACCTATCTAATTAGCCCCTCCTAATCACAGGCTTTTCTTCTTGATGCAAGTGATTTTTAAGCCACAGAGAATTCCAGTGTTTGATTACATTTCATTGTCCAGTTCTATATTCCTTACTGTTACGTCTGAAAAAGAAGGCTCTGCTTTGAAGATACCTTTACCACCACAGCAGAGGGAGATACTTACTCCCTTAAAGTGAAACTTATTTACACAATGAAGAAGTTGGTGATATTGGCAGAATACCAATCAGCATGCATTTCTCCCTGGATCAATAGAGAGATCATTAAAATAGAGAGTTATTCAAGTTCTTAAGTGGAAATGTATCTAAACTAAACCTTTCAAGCCGGAAAAGAAAGGAAACCTTACACCACCACATGGTGATGATTACATGATGCTAACTGAGCTACAAATGCAAGAAATTGAGTTTCACTTGTAAAAAGTAACCAAGAACATATCAATACAGCATTTTTAAAGAATTTACTTCATCCCAAGACCTCACAGTCTGTTAGAACTGTCAAGTGATGTAGGTCATACGTACCTGGCAGTTCCCTAGAAAATAAGGGTCACCTCACAACCGGTTTATACAGATACAGCTCAGACCTAAGTGTTAGCTACTACAAAAATACATTTTAAAGCACTATAATTTTTCTTGAACTTTTAGTTTACACACTGTTGGCCAGGCTGAGTCCATAGCAAAAGAATATCAATTCTTTAAAATCCAAATGAGGTCTGTTCTTTCAGAATATACATACCTGTCGATAGAATTTCTCATACACAGGATTTGCACTCGATAGCTGTAAAAGAGACACAGAGAGAAATTAGCCCTGGAGATCCATATTTCAATTTCCCTCTCCCCAGACAAATAAAAATATAGAACACTTTCCACTGGTCTTCAAAGAAGCATTAAGGATTTATTCTGTACAACGATGAGGAACTAGGACAGCTCTTGGTGCTGTAACTTTTAGAAGACTGACTTCTTGTTTTGCAGTCATTGACACCACCCCAGATCAGATTTCCCTCAGCCAGGTCACCAGGTGAGGCTGTGTGAAACAGGAACTCTTAGGCAACGTTGCCTATGGGCAAAAACAGAAACCTGAAACGACTCAGGCTAGGAAGTGCTCTCTAATACTAGAGTACAAAGCAATAAAATTTTATTTCACTCTCCACTGCATCATTCTTTAGAATTTAGCATCATATGCAACCAGTCTGTAAAATTTTCAGTTACCCAAATTAATCCCTGGACTCAAAACTAAACCCACAGCAATGGTACCACACTAAAATAGAATAATATTCTAACTTTGGTTTTTGTAACTTGAACCCTTGTTGGGGATAGCTTCTGCCTTCATTCCACTGCCCTCTACCAGATATTAACGGCTCACCTAAAGTTAAGTGGACAAGGATAAAACAGCTTCTTTGGAAAAGGCTCTTTCTTTATTTTTAAATTATTCTTAGAAACTCCAAGAAATCTAACACCCAAAACAATGGAAAACCTAATCTCTCGGCCTACCCTAAATACCTTTGCCCAACAGAATGACAAGAAATGAAGTGTTAGGGTTACCTCTCTTCCCTAATGTAAAAACAGACACAAAACCAGATCCTGTTTTCATGAAGTACATGTTGCCTATACCAAAGGCATTTACGCAGAAGATAACCCTAGAATTCACAGTATGTTCCCCTCACAAACCCTGTGGGAACAAATAAGCATAATACAAGCTAATTACACAATACTTAGTAAAAAAGCCCAGAGCATGCAACTTCAAAAATCATCCAAAACCAGAATTCTCCCCCTTAAGAGGAATATGGTGTCAAATGCCAGGATTTGCAGACCTTTGTACAAACAGAATCCAACTAAGTAGCTTCTCCAGATCTAAAATTTAGACGTTCAAATGAAAATATGGAAACCAACAGTATTGTGGATGTTGTCAATCACATCTTTGTAAAAACCTTTACTAGGGATTGTATAAATGGTTGATTTATAGCTTAGATAACGCTACATCCATTTTCCTGCTGCTCTTCTGGCTGGTTGTTCACAGGTGCTGATTATCTGAAAATTATACTAAGAGAAGATGTTTGGTAGAAATTAGTTTAGTGTGATCTTCTGCAATTACAGAAAGTGTGCAGCATCACCAGAATGTCCTAAAAGGCAAATTATAGAGTACAGCTAGAAATAACAGGAGGGCTTCCATTCAGAGCTTATTCAGCAAGTATACTGCCCCCGAGCCTCAGCTTCTGATTTTCTAGCTGTTTTTTGGTTTTGTGTTTGGCGGCTTTTGTGGGTTTTGCTGTTGCTGTTTGTTTTGGGTTTTTTGGTGTTCGGGGGGAGGGGACAACAACAGGGACACAGAGCTGGTAAGGTTTTATTTGATTGCTGGAAAGTGGGTGGGAAATACCTCTCCCACAGCCAGACATGAAAAATTATATATACTGGGAAACCATCATTGGTATTCACCGCAATACCTCCATTTTTATAGCTTAACCTTGTTCTGACTTTGCATTGGTACCCAAAGTCTTTTATTATTTCAGTCATCAACTAAGCATGCAGTTACACATCCCTTAAAATAGCCTGACAGAACATATTCAAGTTTTGCCAGCCCTCAGACTGCCACAACACCAATACAACAAACAACTTTCAATCATTTTCCAGCACTCTATAGCAGACTGTATTTTCTTACCTAAACCTCACATGCTTTATTTACCCACTCAGCTACACTTTGCACAGCAACCTAGAGGGGTAGTTCTCCCAAATATTCAAGTATTTCACTTACTAAGTGTTACTTCATTAGAATGTAAAAGTCTAGGCACAGGACAAAATTAAAGCTGTGAGCAGAGAAGCAGAACAGAGCTGGCCAGCGCATCCGCTGGAACCATCGATTCTCGTGCATCATCCCTCTTGCCCAATGTCACCCTTTGTTCAGCCAAATGTTCTCTAATTACAGCCAAACTGATCGTGGTCACTCCTGGACAGGAAACATCATGTTCAAGTCCTCCAATGGAAACACTAAGTGCAAAACAATCTTTTCATTCAGTACTTAAAAGCAGGAGCCAATAATTCTTTAATTCATTGGTGTTTCCAATATTCATTTTAACATCCCTATCACTGCAGTAACTGGAATTTCCCGTGAATAGAATAACAGTAGTAAAAAAGTTTCCCAGACTATTTTACTAGTAATAGACTTGTTTTTCCTTCACAGTATAACCCGCAATAAACCAACAGATGCAAATATAATCTAGGACATTTTTCTGAGATAAGGAAAAAAATACAGTTCAACACCTTTCCAAGTGTTGCTGTAGAATTTACCCGGAAAAATTATTTTTATGGGATTTGTAACAACCTTTTCCAGAGTAAATTCAGCTTGTTTTAAATGCAAAATGAGGGAGGAAGAAAAGGTCAGATTCCACAGCGTACAAAAATAGAAAGACATTATTATGGCTCCATTTCAAAGTTGATCACTTCATAAGGGTAATTCCATGCTGTAGCAATTACAACCTTTGATACAAACCTCTGAACTTTACAATGCTAACCTAGGAAATAAAAAATACCTTCAGAGACACCCATCTTTTTCATCTTCTTTTGTCAATCAATCCCCATGTTTCATGCCTCTGGCACATTTGCATTTAGGTGTAATAAGATACTATTACCAGTCTGTCCACCTCATCCAGCCACAACATTCCTTCCAAAAAGGCTTAAAAACAAACAAACTAAAGCTGTCCATTGAGAAAAACAAAAGTAATTTCCCCTTCCAACCGCCATTGAGGTATCAGAGGAGAAACAAGCTATTCTATCCTAATTAAAATCCAAAATACCATATTCTATCACAACACAAAGCTCTGGGACTCCTTTTAAGAGTTTCCAAAAGACACAATCTGGCCTTAAATGTTCTACCTGTGGTTAGCCAGCCAAAAAGCAGGTAAGTTCAAGGCAAGCTCATTTCCTTACAATGCCATTTCAAAACAATAATCAACTTCTCTCTTTTTCCTCTATTGCTTTATTGTCTCAGCTGAAGTGTTTCAGGTAAAGCTTTCTACCACTTTCAATTACATAACCAAGAGCATCTCCTACAGCAATAATACATGTGAAGAAAATATTTACTATAAATTTCTATACAGTTTACTTAAATTGTACTTAGAAATTGAGCCATTTCTTTCCCATTGAACAGCTGAAGCAGGCACAAGAACTGCTGTCTTCTCTCTGCAGAGATGTCTGTCACTGCATAATTAGAAATGGTTCCATTTAATTTTCAAATTGCTACCGAAAATCTCCACCATCTTCTAATCAGTACTGAACAAAGCCTGTGCAACATGAAAGATTAGCTGTACTGCCTCCGCAGCTTCTCTCTATGGATGCAATACCAACCAAAAAAATTAGGTTCTATCTGCTTTAGGAACAGTCAGCCTCCTCTATATGCAGATTAAAACATACACATGCATTGTCTTCAGCTGCAGGATAGAAAGAGGAACAACAGGTTCCTCATTCCACTAAAAATTACAAACAATGATCTTAATTTGAAAATTTTGCTGATTTCTTGAAAAAAAAAAAAAAAAGAAACCAGAAGTTTGCCAGAGACCTCAAAATCTCTGGCTCTACATTATACATAACATGTGCATTACTATGAGGGTATCATTCATACTGCAAGTATTTGGATCCTGTGTATTCCAGTAACAAGACATTAATCCTGGCAATGTGTGTACAAGACAGAAATCCACCCAGCTCAGCCTCAGTGTAATATTCCATGTTTTCCTTCAACAACACAGCGCAGCATTCTCAACTCTGCAACACAATACTCAAGTCTAAAATGAGACCCGCAGCTAATTAGGATACAAATTGATATTACATGATTTTGTCTCATTTACCAAAGCAGCTCATAACTATTTAAAGACAACTACATTTCTCACAACTACCACATTTCTCACAAAAAGCATTTCATCAGGAAGACTAACACAGTTATCTTCCTTTTCATCCTGAGTATTTCTTTACTGTGCTTCCCTAAACTGTGAGATTTCCCTTCAACCACAGCCAGTTTTTCAGAATAAACAAGTTCAATTTTCAAGAGAAACAAGAAGTTGCTGAATGTCCACATTAATCCACCTTTCAAGAAACACCTCTGCCCCGTTCTCAACATCCATTTTCCACATCTTCAATTTTCTGTTCTTCCTCCCTAAATTCCCCATACAAAATAGGTCAAAATAGATAAACAACCATTGCTGATAAGCAACCATTCTTGGAAGGTCCAAACATACAACCCCTTATACTGGTTGTAACTTAATTTGACTTTTCCAACAACAGATGACAATCTGTGAGATCGGTCAGTTCCTTCTCATTGCTGTTGTTTGCTTGTTTCCAAACTAAAGGCAGCCACAACAAAACATTCCTGCGGTAGAAGTTCCCTTGGAAGTCACACATTAAATTCACAGTCATGCTCAGACTGTAACACTCACTGAGCAAATGCAAGTGGCAACAAGATGTTGCAGAATGGGTTCAAAATGGGGAGATAAAAGATACTTCAATTAAAGGGAGAGAGGAGGGGGAAATAATCACCTTCAATTTGCAACTGAAATTGTTCAAGCATATTTGGTGTAATAAATTTCACTACAGCTACACAGTCCTGAAGTATTTTTACTAATCAGACAAAAAAAGACAATTAGTACAGAAAAGTTTCAAATTACTGAAATTACAGCTTTGATATTCAAACAAAGAATGTGCAGCCCTCTCAGACATTGCAGCTGCAAAGTCATCTGAAAATACCCTCAAGTCACTTGGAAATACCCAACGCCCCAGCCATGCTAAAGTAGTGTCAAACCAAGCACAGGAAAGGGAACAGAAAATCAGACCCAATAGTGAGTTTGAGTGCAGGTTCATTGCCTCTTGCTCTCTGCACATGACCTAGAGCAGATTGTACTGATCTGCACACCTTTACTGCTGGTGTCAGTAACTGATCTCTGTGCAGCCACCACTGCACTCCCCACCCCCATGCCCTCATTTTCACTTCCTCATGCTCTTCAACAGATTCTGAACACTTCAACATTTGTGAGGACTTTTTATAACCCAAAAATTCCACATGTTAGAACCTATGTTGAAAAGAATTATCCTCAGGCTTGCTTGACTTTCTAAGATGATTCTTACGCAACACAAGAAGTAAAAACAAACAAGCCAAAAAAAGAAATCCCCGCACAAATGGTCAGCACACAGAAATATCTCCCTCAGTTTAACCACTGTTGTAAGCTGCAGCCACAATGGTTTTAAGGATACTGGCAATTTTTCTGCTTCTGTCAACATTATCACATTTGTATTTAGTCCCCCATCCATGTGACCAAAAAAGTAAAGAAATTCTACAATGAAAGGATTACACAGCCTGTAAGCAGTAATGTCTTGCTGTAGAACACACCAGAGCTGACACCCCACTCCTCTACCCAAATCAAGAGCCAGAGCAGCTCTATGAAAACTTCTTTCCCTTCAGTAAGCAGATGTTTAAAGCTTTCTAATTTACTTGAAGACTACTGAGAGACTCAGACAATGCTAACTTAGCCATTTTAATATAAAGCAAGCTTTCACACGAAGTACTATACTCCATAATTCTGTATGTTTAGACTCTTAGAGATGCATTTGTTTTCTCCACATATTTGTCCACCTTTCCACTTGAAATGGTTGATACTCTCAAAAGCAAACTACGTAAGTAACTGCAAACTGTGCAGCCTTGCTACAAGCTTTTTAAGTTTACTTTCATGTGCTTAAGCAATTCATTAAGCTCATGTACCTGCTTTGCTTTCTGTAAATATCACATCTGGCTGTCAGATTGAAGCATCCCAAGCCAGGAGGGTGAACCAATAGACCCACCCTAGCCTTATGTCAAGTAGGAATGGAAATTTCTCATCTCACTGCTAAATGAAATTAAAAAGTATCAAAGAGTGCCGATCATTAGCTATCGCAGCTCTAGGGAATAAGACATGATCCTAACGGTATAGAATAACCTGTGTGAAGTGATTCCCTACCGTCAGGAAAAAATGCGAGCAACAAGGATTGAGGTGAAGTGAGATCACAGGAGCACGAAACAGTGCCAAGAGCCTCCAAGTTTTAAGGCCATCACCTGCACAACTCTTCACTATGAGGCACCTTTATGGGCACTATGTGACAACAGCGTCCCCACACCACGGGGCCCACCAAAACCAAGATAAAACGACTTGCAAGCAGTACCTGCAGAGACAGGCTTCTGTTAAATCAAGAAATTCATTCGTTCGTCCGTCCCTCTCAGGGTCACCTGCCTATGGCCTCGCTGCCCCGGAGAACCCCTCGATGCCGGGTGTGCCCGCGGGGCTGGCAGCGGGCACGGACACCTTAACCCGGCGCTATCGCCTTTCAGCCCCTCCGCGAACGCTCCCCGAGTCCGCCCGCCCTCGGCGTTCCCCGGACAGGGTTCGCTGGGCTCCAGCTCGGCGCCCCGAGTCCTACAGAGACAAAAGACGGACGGCGACCGCCGCCGGCGCAGCCCCGCGCCCCGCCCGCCCCGGGCCGCTCCCCGGCCGGCTCTCCCCAGCCCCGGGCAGAGGCACCTGCGCCCGGGCGGGACCCTGTTCCCCGCCCGTAGCACCTCCGGGTCGCGGCGCGGGGCTACCCGCCCGCCTCCCCCGGCTGCCGTTCTCCCTCCCTTCCTCCCTCCCGCAGCCACGGACACACCCCCGCCCCACCGCCACCTGACAGCGGCGGAGCAGCGCGGCGGGGCAGCGCTGCGGGGCGGCGGCGGCCGCACAAAGCGCGGGCCCCCCGGGCAGCCCCGCGGCGGCCGGCCGTGCCCGCGGCGGGAGCGGGCTGTGGCGGCGGCCCCGCGGGCGGGCCGGGCGCGCAGCCCCGGTACCTGTGCCAGGGAGAGGCGCGCGGCCATGCTGTTCCATCCCCCCGGCCGGGCCGCAGGAAGGACGCGCCGGGCCCCGCCACTCGCCGCACAACTTCGGCAACTTCCCCAGCCGGCCCCGGGCAAATCCCGGCACCGGATCCCCGCCCGCCCGCCGGACGGAGCCGGAGCCTCCCCCGTCGCCACACGGCAGCGCAGCCGCGCGCAAAACCGGGCGCGGATTGCCGGAGCCGGAGCCCGCTCGAGACAGCTGCAGCGAAAACCCGGAGCCGGAGTCCTTGTCCTGACACGGTGGCCAACATCCCCCACTCCCAGCTCCTGGCCTCTCCTTCACCTTCCCTGTTGGCCCTGCTTCTGTTGGAGATGCTTTCAGCATGGTGAACGGTTGCAGTTCTCCACTCCAGTCATGACACAGGTGGGGGAAGTCCCAAAACAGGAGGTGAACCAGTTCTGGGCTCAGTTGCAACAAAATTGGGCACAAGGCCCAGGAGGAAGCAGCACGTGAGCCCAGCAGGATGTCCTGACCCGACGCATCCTCACTGCAGTGAGGAGCAGCCCTGGGCTCAGCCTCCTGCTTCCTTCCACTCGCAGGAAATTAGATGCCTGCCCTGGCAACTCATCGTTGTACATGTCCTTCTGTCTGTCTGCTTGTACTCAGGGGAACAGTGGCTCTTCTGGGGGAGGGAGGGTAACCAGAAGAAAGGGATGAGCAACCCTTATGGCAGGAGAAACTATGAGACATCACAGGCAACAAGACACCAAAGAGCAAGCTGGAGTGGGGAGTAAATTGCACCGTATTCTCCAAACCATGGGAAACAATTGTGTACGGACCGGCTGAAAACAACACTTGTGTCACCACTCATTCTCCTGCTCGTCCTTTACTCGCTCACCTCCTCCCACTGGCTTATTTCCACTCCTACTCTGAGCTCTGCTCTACCTCAGAATACATCAGTCACCAAGGACCAAGGGAAAACATTCCTATTTTTATACTTTATCTCAAGGTGTTTTAGGCACACATTTAGATTTGAAATATGCGTTTGGACCAGTAAGAGGAAATCAGCTGAAGTCATACTTGATTACTGGAAAGCTTTCCCAACATGCTTTGATCCCTTTATCTGTTCATAATTCTCTACCCCTCTGCATTGTTTTTTGTACTACTCAGCTCAGTTGTGTGTTCATGCCCCACCTCTGCATCCTGTCATTCCTCAACTGGCATTCATCCTGAGCTGCTAGTGCTCATCATCTGTCATGAAATGTGGGATCCCTCCTTCCCACCTCTTCCTTAATAAAGGTTTTATAAAAGCTCTGCTTTACTGACCTGTTTCTCAGCTATTTTTTCAGCAAGAAAAAGAAGGTATGGAGGGGAAGAATATAAAAAGCAAACAGAATAGAAAAAAATATTCACACCATTCACATACTCACTGTCACCTCTCTACCTCGCATTTCTCTCGTAAGTAAAATCCCTAGAAAACAGCACAAACTTTCTATTTCCAGGCTGATTTTTTTCTTCTTTGATTAAAATTGGAATACTATCCCAGAATAATTAATACCTGGAAATTAAACCAGAAGATTGTAAAGCTACAGCTGTGTCCCCTGGGGAGAGCAGTATTTTTGGAAGGGGTCCCTTGGTAGGCATTTGGAGAGCCTGGGTTTCTGAGCTGCCATGAGCTCATGTGGGTGCCCTTTGCTCTGTCAGTTATTTCCTTCATCTCTCAGTCTTGCAGCTTGACAGGGACCGGTGGCCTCTCAGGAGAGAGGTTACACCCAGGCTGATGTGTTCTCACTGCAAAGAGAAGGAAAATGCAAAACAGGGACCTGGGACCTGGCTCTGGAGTTGGAGGCTTGATGCCAAGAGCTGCTGTGAGCAGGATTTTGTGAGCAGGCTATCTGGCTCAGCAGTGTTCTTGCTGCTGTTCCATTTCTCTCCTGGGTGTTGCATCAAGTATTTCCCACCAGGTCCAGGAAGAGACCCAGAGCTGCGGCAAGGCTCTGGAATGAAAGGATTTATGCAGGTCAGCCAGTAGAGTTGTGTCACCCCAGATCACAAATAAAAGCTGTAAGTCCCCTCAGAGCAGAACACTTGTCCAGGAGGGAGGTCTGCTCCAATGACCACTCCTGAGGGCCTGACCTTCCTGAACCTCTGTGCTGGAAAATAAACACAACAACCTCCCTGTTTTACTCCCTGAAACTGTGAAGTGCACAGCAGTCTGCATCCAGAGAGCCTTTCCATAGTGTTCTCCAAAGCTGCTGCAGCAGACTCCAAGTTGCATTGACTCCAAGGCGCACCTGCAGCTCAGGAACAAGCAGGAAGTGCCAGGTACATGGTTATGTACCTTCACCCTGGTTGTGCACACTCACAGTCATCAGGCATGACCACTGTACCCACAGTCAGAGGGCAAGAATCACTCAAGGTAACCACTGTGGCCTGTACAAATTAAAATAATAATGAGTTTCATATTATCAACACTGAATTAGCATGGTCACATGGATCTCTGCTATTGTTGATCATTCTGTGCATCTTACAGACAAATTGGCCTGGATGCCTCCAACCACTTGAGTTAAAACAACCAGCTCAGAGCCTCAGATACCTCTATAACAATTACAACAGCACTTGTCAGCCTGCTGACGGTGAATGACTGTACTGCAGATTTTCACGAATCTAGAATGACAGCTCTCAGAAGAAAAACAGCTCTCTGCTTCTCAGCTGGAACTGAGATGTCATCACCTCTCATTGGATCATAAAACTGGACTTCATACATACTTTCAGCCAAGAGAAAAATCACAGCCACTAAAATTTACTCAAAGCTGTTGGCAGGTTTGCAAAACAATGCCCTCCAATGACCTTCTTGGCTTAGCCATGAGCAACTCACCAGGGCTTGGCTAGGGTGGAAGAGCTCCTGAAATCTGGAACAGGTAAATTTTCTAAATGTACCTCTCCTCTTATTTTCTCTTCAGTGGAAACCCCATTCCTCTCTTTCCTTTGCTGACCCCACAAATCTTGACCTTTTGCAACATCTTCTGTGAATTGTGTAACAAGTGGAAACCTTTGCTGGGTTTTCAGGAAAGCTTGTTGGGAACATAAGAAAGTCAAAAGATCAAGGAACTGCAAGAACTTTAACAGTTTAATTTTATATCTTTTTGCATTCAACATTAATTATTCTGCAGGAAATGTTTATCTGCAAACTGCTCTGTAAGAACTGCTATATATTGATTTTTTGTTGCAAGATCCTCCACTACAGTGCACTTGATACCCAAAGGACATGGAAAATAGTATTAGCATGCTTTTATTTGTAAGTATAATAGGATTTTCTATGATTCTAAGTAGTGGCATTTTGAAAAATAGATACCAGACCTCAATGTTCTTTATTGTTTCTTTAAAAGTACAATGGACAAGGTTATGTCGACAATGGACAAACAAGGGACTGCTAACAAATCAAATTAAAACTAGCCAAATGGCTGGTGAAGACTGGGCTTGCAGCAGTGCAGTGAGCATAGCAGCAGCACAACCATTTTGGTGTAAATCCCCACCGTGAGACAGTGTGTAAGAGTATAAAGTGACTTGTTCTGGTACAGCTGAATTTGAAAATGTGCTGCAGCATGATAGCACAGAAAGGGCATCCACCAGTCAAACACTAATGACCTCTGTTTTATAGATCTCCAAATACATTTGCTAGTAAAGCTGGTAACATCTTAATCATATCTACTGGTCTCCCCGGAAATAATATCTTAAGTGTCCAGTTCTTCCTTTCTTAGCTTTGTTTACCCTATGGATCAGCACACAGGAAGCCCAAAACAGCACACAGGCATTTAGTGTGACTCGTTCTGCTCGTTCTAGGAAAGGTGTTACTACAGCCTATGAGCACTCCGGAGGCTGAGAGGAATGACTCAGTCCTGCCTCCTGCATTCCTGAGCACGAAATGAGGTACCCAGCTCTCTGGAATTCCAGTGCAAAACAGAGCAGTAGCTGCAGCATTGAATATACAGAATCAAGGATTTAAAGGTAAGAAAGATTAAGCCACTTTGAGTTTTACAGAACAAAAGGAAACATATGTATCAACACAGAAAATCCTGGCCAAAAAAAGGAATCACTGTTCTATGATCAAAGACTGTAATGCAAGGGAACCTGCCCACAGGCAAACAGAATGTCTTACATTGCACAGGTTTCAGAGAGGCAAGCAGCACCCATGCTCCTGATACAGAACAGCATTTCCCATACCTAGGTTACTGAAAGATCCCTCCTGAGAAATAAGATCATCATACAAACTTTGGCAACCTTTGGACTGAGGGGACCTTTTATCAGAAATCTCAGAATACTTTCCAGGATTAGTGACACAAGCTGGTCTAGGAAATCACAAATGCCTTTATCTAGAATTCCCAGGATATGCTTTGTGTGCTCTTTACATTTTATGCAGCTGCAAGTTTTCTAGACAAAGGGTTACAGATAGACTGCTAGGTTTTAAAGCCACAAGAGAACACTGCAATCATCTAGCCAGACTCTAACAGACCTTCTGTAGAGATCTGCTAATTTCTGTGTTTCTTTTCATAAAACATGTAATCTGTGAGTCCTACAATGTATCTTCTAGGAGGATGTCTAGTTACTAGAATATGTATATTAATCATTATGAAAACTGCTTAGGAATTATCTGCTGATTCATCTTGTGCTGTGTTCTTGGCTTCTTAAGGTGGTTTGCAGACTTTCAAAGTTACAGCAGCTTTGAAAGTATTTCAAAATGGGTTGTGGGATGATCAAATTTGTACAAAACTGTAGCATTATTGAAGAAACACAAACTAGGATGCTGAGGTAACTACATATTTCTTCATCTCTAAAATGTTTTCTGTTCAGATGTTTGGAAGTATTTGAATATATCTGAATTTACCTCCTTCATCTGGCAGAAACAGAGTATAGTATGGTATCATTGTATCTCTTTGTTTTGTAAAATGATGTCATCTATATTGCCGGTATTCAGAAATCCGAAGGCTAAAATTATTTTTGAACTATAGTAATTAGAAAGAACAATCTTGAATTTTTATTAAGAGAATGGTAAAATTGAAAATAAAATAGGGCTTGAGTGAATCTCTTTAATCATATTTGATGGAGGAGTTGGCAAATCTGAAATGCAGGAGTACAGATCCACGCTATTTTAAAACATACACAATTTATCTTTTCATTAAGACTGTAAGCATGTGTAAGCACATCTTCTCAAACTAATTTATATTAGCCAGTTCCATGGGGCTACACCTCATGTTGTAAAAGAATAAGAGAAAATGTAGATACAAGAGGTCAGCTTGACCTCTAGATAATTAGCTGGATGATTGACAGCAGAATGACATTTTTCTTTCAAGACCATATTTGAAACCCAGAAAAATCTTCAATATGCATTAATTTGACATGTCCAGCTAATGTAGCAGTTGGAGATTTTGCTGTTCCTTGAACAGCTTAATACATGTTCTAACAGAAATAGAACAAGCAATAGCACTGATGAAATAGCATCAGTCTTCATTATAAATTAAACACATCGATATCGTAGTGTGTAGTGTATATTAAACCAAAATGAGGATTGAAAACTAGTATGTTTACAAAGTAGCAGGCAGAAAATATTTTCTTGACAGTTTCTTCTGTTCCCTGTTTCCTTTGGCATGTTGTCTATACAACTCCAGGGAACACATTGTTCACCTTTCTGAAACAATTAAAAGATTATTATGTTTTAAGAAAACAAAAAATATTTAAAAATATAATCGACACACTGAATTCCCAGCATTTCCCTAACTTAGAATTAGTTCACTCTGCCCTTCACAAAGATTATTAATTAATTTCAGAATTATAAGATACATGAAGTAATTAGATAAAAGGGCATTTAGTATTTTTTCTTCTCATTAAATGGTTTGTTTTTAAGACAAACTCATGACTGTTAATGGTAAAAGACCATTTTTATGGCATTACTGTAACTCTTGATATTAGCAAGTGTTTCTTCTTGAGATTTCCTTACTTGTCCCCCCAATTATTTTCATCTTATCTATTCTTACCTTCTCCACTTTCTTTCATTTTCATCTAGTCTTAATTACAACCATAACAATGTCAAAATGCTTCAGAAAGTATTAAAACAAAATAAAAACAATGGTCATAAGACAAAAATTAATTTTCACAAATCATAGCAATCCAATCCTCAAGCTGAGCAATTCAGGTACCAACATTTAAATAATATTTTTTAATTCATCCTTCTTCAGGACAACACAATATTCATACTTAATTTTGCACCAGTAGTTAAAATATCTCCTAAATATTAGTCATGTCCCACTTGCTTTCAGCAATGAGGTCTCTCATGTATGGGAGCTGCAGTCACAGAACAGAGATCTCAGCTGGGTTAAGGTAGTGAGTGCCAAAGGTTCAGTGAGGAGAGGAGTCAAAAGCCTCAACAATAGTGAAAAATCAATTGTATTTAAAGCAGTGTTAATGATTTAGCCCTCACAGTAGACAAGGACAGAGATGATTTGACCATTTTAGTTAATCTTGATCAAGTGACATTTAAAACTGTGTTTTTGGTGCTATGGAAAAGATCACAAATTATTGACAAATACAGTGAGAAGCAAGAAAAGCATTACTTGCCTACACCTGTATCAGTGCTGAGAGCTGTAAAGGAGTCTGCAGGCTGCACTCTGAAAGCTATCAAATACTAAATTGCAGTGCTCTTTCTGCAGACAGAAGGAATTTCCACAGATGCTCTTTCAGCTGCACTTCTCAGAAGCACAATCCTGCTGTATGTCCATAAATGAGAAACCACCATGTGGGATTTTTTTATTTACAGCCCTGTAGCAGGAAATGGAATCTGTTCTGTTATTTGGCCAACTATTGCACAACATCAGCAGGCAAAATGTTCCTTTACATGCAAGACATATAATCCCACTGGTGTCAACACATAAGACTAAGGAATATTCCCTTAAAATTTCTCTTGGCTTTTTGGACTCCTGAATAATTTACATTGTAATTAATTATGTTTTTTCATTCTTCTACATCATGTTGGTACTATCAATAATAGAGTGTAACTTGATTGATGAGACAGTACCAAAAATATTTGCCTTTATGAAAAATGTTTTAAACACATACAAAAAATATCATTGCTAAGTATTAAAGACTGAAAATTCTCTTATTGCTGTAAAGTACAAGAACAGTAAATAGTTCACAATTCAAAATATGTTCTCATTTGACTGCACACACAATGCAATTAAAATACTAAATAACCTTAAATATTACCAAGCTATTGGCTTAATGACTGCTTCGTTTACTGGTTTATTTGGTTTGTTGATTTTTTTTTTTTTTGATTTTTTTTTTAAGATTAAGTTGCAGAAGTAATGCAGCAGTGATTCTGCCACAATGGAATTGTTAAGGTGTGCATGTGACTGATCAGGTGCAAAAGGACATTAATGGAAATTGAACTCCATGAGCTGACAAGAACTTGCTTTCCTCTGTGTCACCTTATGTTCCTGTCCTGTTAGCTGTAATAAAAGGTGTCTCACCTGTTGAACAGGTGAAGCTAATACAGCTATAAACAGATATAGTTATACAACAACTACAAAATGAAAGTCTGGTGACCATTCATTAAAAAATGTTTCTTTAAATGACTTTTAGTAGCATTTAAAGCAGCCGTGGTAAATAATTCCAGTGTAATCATCACTGTGACTTCAAAAAATACATCATGGATTCAGTGGCTTCACAGCAGTTTTCACTCAAACTTGCTCTCTTTACAAAAAAATTCCATTTAAATATATTCTGGTTTTAAAAATGCACTGCAGAATCTTAAAGACTCTTTCAACTCCCACTGTTATTGGTAATACTAATTTAAATGGGATTCACAAAATATGAGAAGCAATTGAAGAATATTATTTATAAATATCTACATCAGATTACCAAAATTATTGACAATGATGCACAAGCATAAAACCACCAAGATTTTTCAGATCCCTATAACAATTTAATTCATTGAATCAGTTCAATGACAAACAAATTTGACCTTCTCTAGAAGGACAATCCCCCTGCCCCCAAGACAGATAATACATCAGGTATAAAACTGACACAAAGAACACCGAGGTCCAAAGGAGAAAAATATCAAGGTTTTAGGTATAAAACAGAGGCAGAAGCCATGTAAGGTAGGTAAGGTCAGATAGCTGCATGAGTTTTGCAGAAAGAGAAGATGTATTCTTCCTGAAAGAATCTCCATGATTCAAAAGACATTCAAATTCCATCCAAAACTGAAACATTCTTGATTTTCAGTCTCTTTATGTTTAGTGAAGATACATAATTTGTTCCTGTTGAAATCAAGTTTACTGTAATGATTTTCCTTACAGAAATATCTGTACAAAATGATTTAATGAATTTCTCTCTCCTTTCCTTGTGATAGCATTAATGATGGTAAATTACATATGTACAGATGAGCATGAGAAAAAAACACTCAAAAATCATCAGTAGAGCTATTTAGCTAATTATAAAATGAATATATAGATGAGTTGCTTAATTTAGCTCAACTCCAATTCTTCTAAGCAGGGAAGAATTAAAAAAATTAATTAAAGCTAAAAATTAGCTGTGGGTCTCCTACAGAGGACTACAGAACAGATCCATGTTGTGCTAGATGGCACAACTGCCAGCCCAAAAGCACAAACTATGCAGGCACCTTGTAGAGATAAAGGCGAGGAAAACCTGTATTGTTGTATTTATAAATACAGGTATACAGTTACTAATTAAAAGAATGAAACAGAAGACCTTAGGTGGGAGTGTGTGGAGGTTTTATGTGTGCTTTAACTGTATTTGTCATGTACATTGGACAAAAAATTAAAGCAGATCCTACAGCCAGGACTTTTTGCTGCCAGTGAGGCTTGAAAGGGGAAAAATATCCAAAGATTGCTTCAGGGCATGGATGAGAAAACTTCTGATCAAAGACTCTGACAGAAGCACAGAAGCTTGGATTGCTTCCTTGGGTTTTTAAATCCCCTCATGGATATGTTTCCAATCAGGCTACTGGAAATTACTGTATTTTTAATTTAATTTTTACTTCAAGAAATGTGGTACAGGCAGGACAGGCGGCTTGGCATGTATAACAACTGGCACAGACAAAAGCCAGCCAGATGGCATTAGGCTAAAAGAGTTCTCTTGCCCAAAATATAGCACCCACGTCCTTGGCAGATTCTAAAACCAGCACAGAATCTGTCTCTGTCTCCTTTTACCATTATCACACAGCTGACTTTTATATATAACTGCAGTTCTGATCCCTGCCCTTACAGCTTTGCAATAACTTCACAAATTTCTCATATGAGGCAAGCACTTAATAGGATTCAACGAGGAAATAATTTTAATTAGTCCTTTTTTTCTTTCAGGTAATTCAATTTTTTAACATTGATGGAATAACATTCATCAATCTCTTTGGGGATTACTAATTTAAAAAGTAATAGAATTTAATACTTGAATAAGCAATGTAATATGAAGATCTATTTTTTAGCACATGAGAAGATTAAATATATCACAAAAAGTAAAACGCCTCAAATTTTAGATGTTGCACATTGAATTGCACATATGCAGTTTTTTGATCAAATTAACTATGTGAGCTACTTGAAGCAAGAAGAAATATTTCCAAGCTCAATCTAACGTCATAATTAAGACTCTTCATGTACATTGAATAAGATCTGCCCAAACAATACAATACATCTACATTTGGTCATTGTTCTGTTCACAGTTTTTTATGAACTATACTAAAGTCTGATGCTCATTACCAGCGGACTCAAACTTTGCTAATAATGCAGTCTGGGTGTTTGCTTAATGTGAAAACCTGTAAAAAAGAAATATAATTATCTAGAAAAAGAATCTGTGACAACACTGCTTTTATCCCTCAAATCTCCTGGTTGGTTCTAGATTTACCATTCCTTCCATTGCTATGTGAGCCAAATTTTCTTCTCATACACAAATGCACAATTGGTATCCAAGTCCACAGGTTCAGAGAACTTCATGAAGAGCAGATGGTCTTATGTCAGTCTCTACTGCTTGCACAGAAACCTCCTCCATCTCCAGCCAGCATGAGATTGAACAGCCACAGGAGTTCTGCACAGTGCTCATGATAGGGAAGTAAAGTGTTCCCCTGAAAACTGGACAAGGAAATGCCTAAAATTGCAAGTATTTGACTGACTGAAAAAGTAAAAGGAATTGAGTCAGCACTCTGGGGAAAGGAAGGAAAAGGGAGGGGTGGAACAAGCAGTATATTCTTTAAAAAAAAAAAAAAAGCTCAAAGCAGATACCATGAAAAAGATAAGTGCTACTACTATGCCATAAATAATATAAGATTCACATAATGCACCATTAAAGTTTATGGATCAAATCCTCTTTCCTGGCCATGATGTACTTAGGCATAACAAAGACTCTCACTGAGCTGGTTACAGCTTTCTGATTCACTACCCAGCCCAGTTCATCTCTGGCACTGAGATGGGACTGGAGATGATTCATTAACGGAGGGAGCCAAACTGCAATTTCTCTACCCTACAATCCCTTAAGACACTGTTTAAAGGGGCTGTAAAACTGGCTAATATATTACTTCTTAGTTCATTCAGAACTTTCCAGTCTAGAAGAGAAGTTTCCTGGACCTTGGATGCTTTTCTCTTGTTTTACCTTGCCTGAGCTCTGACAGGGGGCCTAAGGCTTTCCCCTTCTAAGCCTCCTCATGTTTCTCCAGCTGTGTGACTGCTTCAGTTTGTCCCAAACGGAGTTTATTTAGATGTGTCATGTGCATGTACATGCACATTCATGCTTACTGATCACTAACTGCAAAGCCAATTCAAATTTCTTGTGTTCAGGGGAACTGTAAGCCTGGGTGCAATGTGCCCTCCAAGCATGCATAATCTGAAACAGATGGCTCAACATTTGAGCTGCGAAACACTCAAGGCCAATTCAAATGCCATCCAAAAGTAAAAGTTATGTGGGATAAAAGTTTTCCTTGTCCCACTTTAGATAAACAAGGCCTATCTGCTTGGAAGATGATTCTTTCTCATTTTCTGCTTATCTACTTATTCTTTTCAAATATGGCACGCTCTAGAAAACAAATTCAGTTTTACCAGCTGCCAGCATTCTCCAATCTCTTGTTTGGGTTTTTATTAAATAAAGTTTCATACTCTGAAGTGAAGAGATTGCAGGGTTATTTGAGTTTAAGTTAAAAAACAAGGAAAGGAAACAACGAAATCCAGCAAGGAAAGAGCAAAAAACAGAAATTTTTGGTCTTCAAGGTTGCAAAGAAAAGGCTGAAAATATGAACATTTCAGAAACCAAAATTCCTTTTTAACTCATGCATTGGTTGGCAGGGCTTAAGCACAAATAAATAATTTAAATTGCATGGAATATGAAGTGTATTGATTTCCCATTTGTACACTGATACATGGTACTAGAGAGCTCTCCCCAGCTTGTGATAATTCCTAGCTGTTCCACAGGACTCTGCCCATAGCTTGCCTAAGTGGAGGCATTGTTCCTGCAGGCATTATTATGCTTTAGGCAATGCCTCCACTGTAAAGTAAACCTGATTTGAAGCTACCATATGTCTTGATTTTTCCATAAAGGCTGTTTTTTGACACCTGGATTTTTTCCTGAAGGTGCACACACACGCATCTATGTACATATTAAGTCTATTAATCTGTCCATCTCCCCAGCCTCTGTATCTAGGTGTTTGAATTTCTTAACATCAGGAATCCTGACACAGGACTGTTAAATACATTCAAAAACCCTAGATAATGGCAGATTGCATACTGCAGTTTCAGTGTGCACAAAAAAATTGAACATTTCCAAAAAGTAATTACACAGTCTGAGCACTCACAGTACAGAATATGCTCATGTTGCTGCTGGGAACAGAAATGACAGCCATCACTTCAGACAGCCAAGCACCACTGAGATCAGTCATACTGCAGAATATTACCTATGCTTCACACTGCACCGGCTGGCACCGCACTGATTAACCCCTTAAATGTTTAAAGTATTACACTACTACAGTTAAGGATTTGTGGGTGTAGAAGATGCAAGATAAAACACACAAAGAAATTGTAAGTTAACTCCACAGTCAGGACAAAGGGTGTAAGATTAGTCCACTACCTACAAGAAAAAGAAAATTACCGTCTCTGTGTTTTAGAAATGCTGTGCAATGAGTAAATGTAATGCAGGGACTGTAGCAATTAAATGCAAGATACGACTGCTGATGTTTAGCAGATTAAATTCTCATTCAAAAGCATGAAGCCAAATAGATGTAATATTTTACAGACAGATGGGTTAATGTTATCAGTATGTAAATGACAGCTGGATCAGGGAAAACTCTGGGTAGGATTTTGTTTTGTCTAAAATTGACAGATATGTAAGCCAAAATCTGAAAGACATATAAGACAAGAGCTCATTTGCTACTGGTTTTGCTGTACTGAGAAAAGCTGTATCTGTCCTCTATTTGTCAGACTAGAAACATAAACCAGAGACTGTAATGCTAATGATACACTCAGATCCTCCTCTTTTGCTTATGCATTATGAATAGCAGAGCTTAACTGGGTACTTACATGCTTTAATCTCTAAGTCAGTGTGATAAATATTGTTCTTGATTATGTACATGTAACTACATCAACACCAAAGGAACACAAAAGTGTGAACAACATTTGGGCTGTTTGGCTTGGAGTGGAAACACTCAACTAAACTCATGCTTTTATTTGCTGGTACCTTATTTCCAAAGGCTCAAGGCTGCTAATCTCCAAACTATATTACACATTTGGCCAGTAAATTAGAACAAACTATTGTGTATACCTCAAGTAAACACACCACTGAAAGAAACGACAATGTTCTAAACATTATTAACTTCAGCTTTTGCTATACAAATCAAAATCTCACTGTACACTATAGACTTTTTTATTGTTAGACTCCTTGTAAGTACATTCCTTACAAGCTTATTTTCAAAAACTAATTCTCTTGGGCAATGGAAAGCATATAATGTAACACTCCATTTTGTCAATTGTCCAGAGAATTTGGTTAACTCCAGTAGCATTTACAGATTTTAATATTAACGTTATTGTAGGATTTTCTTAGAAGTTAAATTGCAGTTATTGCTGCAATAGTTTATTGGGGCACTGAGAAGTTTACTGACTGAACTTTTGAAACTTGGAAGCAAACAAGGCCTGGATTTTCTTGGCTAACAAAGTGAGTAACAGAGCTGCCCTGTGTGTGCTGCTGGCCATGAGCTGAGTAGGATTTCCTTTGTTTCAGTCCATGACATCTGGGTGTACTTCAACAGTGCTGAGCAACTTCAGCTTCAGCAAAAATCAGCAAAACTGTTCATGTTGGAGAAGGGGCAAAGTAAGGTCTGGCTACTAAAATGTAAAAATTAGGCTATGATATTATTAAAGATCCCACAGAAATCCAACTTTTTTACTGAAAAAAAACCCCTGACAACCCAAAACTCCCCTTGAAATAATAGTTAAAGAGCCCCTTAGTGATAATAAGTCTCTAAATGAAAATAAGAACATAATATAAAAATAGCAGTAATGGCTTAGAAGAAAGGTCTAAACAGCCCAAAGTCCTGTCTCCAGCAGTGGCAATAGCTAAAAGCTATGGAAAATGGTAGGAGTAGAAAATGTAGTGAGACTTCCCAAACTTTCAACAATTTACAGTTCAGAAGTCACCGGAGATGGAGTTAATTCTTGTGAGTGGTTCTTTTACTTTATATTTAGTGTTTAGCAGCTTAATATGTCCAATAATATGTCTGAGTTTTTTGTCTTCATCCTACCAGGACTGAAACCTCACCAGGGTGTGCAAGGGCTTTCCCTGATTCTTGCACCTGGGTTTTCTTCCTGCCCAAACCAAGGCGATGGAGCTGCAGGAGGTGCTGCTCTGAAGTCTCACTTCATTTGGAGATCTGATGTAGCTGCATTCTGCACGAGTCTGTGAGTTCACACATAAATGGAATATTCTCCTGACAGCTCCTGAGAGCTGACACAGTAGCAAAGCACCCATCTGCTTTGTAAATCCTGGTCCAAGTCCACACCATGACTTTTGGGGAGCAATCTGAGTATATTCTGCCTATTGTGGTGGCTACTTATTTTTCTTCTACTACTTTAGTTTTCCCCTTCTTTTGTCATTTCTCATAGAAGAGTGAAAGAGAGAGAGAGAATTGAGTAGGATGAAAAAAATAATTTCTGCATTTTTGCTTTCATCAGAACAAGGAGAAAGCAAATCTTTTAAGCAGGCATGAAAAAGGGATTTTTTCATTCTCAGAATAGAAGAAAAAAATCTTCTCCAGTTTTTGGTAGGATAAACTTTGCTAGTTTTGTCTCTCATTCTTACACAAGAAACAGTAACCCTGAAGAAAAATCTTTTTGGCATCCCAAAACCAGGGCAGCATTAAATGAAGGCTTATACTGTTCATGGACTCCTACATACAAATCCCCAGGAGTGATGCTAGACTGCAAGAAAAATTATTTTACCTTAAATTCCAGAAGAAAATGTAGAGGAGACAGAAACTGATTCTACATTGACACAATGGAAACCAAGTTTTAACAGATTCCCCTTTACTTATGGAAATCAAATGAGCAAAAAAGGCACACTACTTCTATATTATGATGGATTATGATGGATTGACTTTACTTCTATCCTTCCTTTCATCACCTATTTAATACCCTAAAAATTACCACAGTCAGATGTCTGTTATTTACCTGGAAATAAAAACAAAAAAATCCAAAAAAACAACAACAACAAAAAAGAACCAACAGAAAAAAAAAAGGGGAAAAAAATTATAGGGAAAAATATATTTTTCCTCCAGATATTACCAGGTGTGGATACTGCTCATAACAGCATACAAATATGCATATATTTTGGAACCTACTTGTATGTGTAAGCACCAGTTTCAAATACTTCCTTTGATATTAATAGATATAATGTATCTATTGATAAATAAACACAGTGTATAAAGAAAAACAAGCAGTCTGAAAATAAGCACAGCATATAATCCTTGTGATTAATGACAATACTCTAAAATATTAAGTTCTTACCTTTTCCCTTACTAAATATGCTACACATCAAACTCTACTGTAAATCTAAATTTTGTGAGAAGATGATGATGGATACATTGCATTCTTGCTAAACTGACTACAAAGAGCAAGTAACCATACTTGAAATATATTAATAGGGCAAACACCATGAAAAAAAGGTGATGGTGAGAAAGCTTTGGGAAAAGAGATTATGCTTATTTGCCTTTTTGTAGCAGTGGGCTGCATACCACAGCTGTAATGAAGGAAACATTCCAGTTGAGCAGCATTCCTCTGTATCTTTTTCAAAGCCTCTGTGAAGGCTAAAGTAGGAATCACTCATTTGTGGTTGAGCAAATAGCAGGGACTTCTGCATTAAATTTTAAATACATTCTGCCCAGAGGATGATAAGATGTTTAAATCACATGATGAGACCTTACCCATCTAAGCAATGCATTAGGAGTATGAAATGGGATTCAGCATGCTGTGAATTCTAAACTCCCATACTCAGCAAAGAATCATGGACTCACACAATAACAGGTTGGAATTACCATATTATCCTCAAGGATAATATGTCCATTCTTTCTTGGCAAAAGTACAGACTAGACAATATGGCCCAACACCCTGTCCACTCTGAATTTTAGAACTGTCCATAACCTGTTGATCTCAAGAGTAAATTATGATATTGTAAGTTTTATAATAAAATAATACAAAGATTACAATTAATTGTTCACCAAAATTAATTCCAGTATTTTTCTATTTGCTAGATTGATTTTCAGATTACCAGAGCTCAGCCAATGTAGAGATGGAAAATAGCCTGTTGCTTATAGTAAAAATAACTTGTTTTTACTTATTGTTACTTATAGTTAAAAATAACTATTTCTTCGCTATAAAGGCTAGGTAATTTTAAAAACTATTTTGCATCAGATTTATACTATGTTTAAGTTATAGAATTTGTTAGAAGGTGCTTTCCCCATTAATTTTATACTGCTATCAACAGCTTCCTCTCAGAACTCTGAAGATCTCAAGTGCAATTGGGATATGTGGAAGGGATTATTTGTCCTCTGAGTAAAGTGAGCGCAGAAGATAATAATTTCTTAACTAGCCAAACCCAGAAATGTACTTCTTGAAGAGATGTTGAGTCCTAAAGTGTCAGTCTACACCCCTGCAACTCCCAGATAATGTTATGTCAAGCTGTCCCGCAAAACCTGAATTTACTCTTAAAGACCACACAAAAATTTTAATTTTTGTTAATGTTTCAAAGCTGCTCCAATTTGTAATGTCCTTAAAATGTGTTTCTCTGTTGACATTGTAACAGGATTTGGCCATTAGGTGAGTCACTAGAGTTGCTTAACTGAGCACCTCCACGCCCTGCTTTTAACACACTGCAACATCTGACAAACTCCTCCCAGTCCTGCCGAGCGTCGGTGCCAGCGAGGTGAGTCAGCTGCGTCTTTGCTGCATCATCCCTCTGACAGACAGCGCTACCAGAGGATTAAATAACCACACACTGAATAAATCTGAGTTTCAGCATCATCTCTGTCTTAAATGCAAGACACAGTTTTCAGCCCTGTCTTAAACGGCATCAGAGTTTGGCTGAATGTATTCCATGGGTTTTGGGGAGCTGGCTCCAATATTCCAGTGCTCTCCAGTGCATCTCTAAACACATCATGGAATGATGAGGAGCTGTAGGAAGGCAGATATAATGTGTTCAAAAAGAAAAGCCCCTTCTCTTGTGAACTTACACCAAACACAGTCATGAGCAATAAATAGAAGCAGAACAGGGATTCTGAGACTCGATTACTTGATTCCCATACAACCTGTTGTAATTTGATTTTTTTCCAGAATATGCTAATATGGAGTCATTTAGAAGACTCAGAAAGGTCTGCTTAGCCTTCAACGAGGTTCTTTATCCCTGACATAGAGGAATTTACGACAATTCATTAAAATCAGAGAAAAACTATATTAAAATGGACAGAATTGGGGAAAATGTATTGCTAATGGCTTTTATTTAATATAATCATAAAGGAATTGGCAAGAAAAGCCCAAGAAAATTATTTGTTTGCCTCATAAACCAGCTACTGTCCTCCTCCCACTGTCTTGTTGACTTTTTTTTGTAAACATTTGTATTAAAACCAGTGACAGTATAATAAGTCTATTCAGAAAATCTACTTACAATGGCACTTACCGTCATACTTGATTTAATTATCCTCTTTGAAGAATGACTGCCTGTAGGGTGAAGGTGATTCTCTCCCATCTATCTTCCTCTCTGTAATCCCCTAAACCAAACAAAATTCTGAGGGAATAAAATAAAAATGTTTAGGCTCGGACAGTGCTCCTGTTCTTAGTGTAGTTGGAATGTGCATAGAGGGTCTAGAGAATACCTGTAAAGGACAGTAGCTGGAGACTGAGGATGACACAGAATGCTCCATCTTCTACTTGATTGTAGTTTATTACTGCATTTGTTACCCATAAAAAATAAAATGGAGGGAATGTTTCCCTGAAGGTACAAATAAAAGACATTAATTGCTACCAACAAGTGAAAAAAGAATTATGCACTATCAGGCTAAAACATAAATTTTTAATTATGATGATTACGTTATCAATAGTTGACACACTGAACTTACAGGACAAGCAATACAAAATTAAACTACCAGCACATTTCTGAAGCTGAAAAAGAAACTGAAACAAAATGTTATTTGTTCTCTTCTCAAATGCCTTCCTTATGTTCCTCAGAACCCCAAGCAATTGCAGCTGTTGGGAGAACCAAAAGCCACTTTCACTGCTGCCAGTCACACTCCCAGGCACCCTGAAGGAAACCCACAAGCCACAACTTCATCACTGAGGTTCTTCTGAGTTCAGCCATAACTTCAGCAAAATTTACAGCAGAAAAGCATTTTCCTCTTAAAGAATCAGACTTCCGTTGTTCTCTTGCTTCCATTGTCTACCCTGACCCTTCACTGGTATTTACTCTGATCAGCAGTTGTCTTCCTTTTGGCTAGAAACCATGCAGATTTAAACTGCAATGGGCAAAAACGTAATTTACTGGACAAGCTTGGAGAAAGAAAAATAACATAGAAGAAATTTTTAAAAGTAGGGTACGAATTGGGATGTCCTGGAAAACACAGAAAGGACTGGACATATATGAGGTTTCCCACTACATTCCTGCTGGGACAGTCTGAGTACCCTGGAGACCACTTCATATCAAGAAATGTGTATGTGGCTGAGACACTATGGCAGGATAATAGAACTGAGACCTCTGTGAGGCAAGAGAATGGTGCTGGACAAGTTTTTCAGCTGATGGAGCAGTGTATGAAACAAAAGCAGCACAAGGTAACAGCTGCTGCCTTCAGCCCAGTTCTGTTATCTTTGTAGTACATTATTCTCTCAGATGACAGTAAGTACTAAATGTTACAGAGGGTGAAACTCCAGTCTGAGTTAAGTTGTGTAAAATATGGAGAACATTACAATAAAACTGTCTAGAATTACAGAAAATAACAACTCTTTGTAACTGATCCAGATGGAACTCAGACAGAACATGTTAAAGCAAACTAAATTCTTCCATTAAGAAATTACTCACTAACTTCTATTATAAGCCATTTTTAATTCAAAATCGTTGAAACTAATGATTTAAAATACAAAGGATATAAAAAGATATTATGGCACACTTGTGGCTGATTTCAGTCTATTGATTTGTTTAAATGAACTAAAATGTTTGCATTGATCTTTCAAAAGAATTTGAATAAGCCCCAAGAATCTTTACCAGAAGGATCTAAGTAGTTCATCCTACATCCTTCAGTAGTGCCCTCAGGACCCATGTTCAATATAAGGGAGTTATCTGACACAGAAGACAGAGCATCCTGGCATGAAAGTGCATAAACCTGTATGATACACCCTGGATGCTCAAAGATTGTCATTTTGAATGGATTTATTTCAATTTTTGTGGGGCTTTCTGAAAAACAATGATTCTCTGATTTCTGTCAAATTACTTTAAGAGACTATCCACACTACTTTTCTAAAAGAAACCTTGAGCTGAATTCCCCCTTTTATACCTGTTAACACAATTTTTCCTACTCAAAACTTTTAGCTAAAATGAGATATCTAAAATATATGCTTTTTCTGGTGGATACAAGTCTTTGTCACATTTCCCCCCAGAAAAAGAGTCGAACAAAGAACTACTAAGATATTCAGTGTAAACCGAAGTTCAGGAAATTCAGCCTCTGGCAAACCAAGATAAATAAAAAGCTCTTCTGTGGAGAATTTCCCGTTGCAAATGCTCTGCCTACACACAGGTTTTTCAGGGTTAAGCCAAGAGGACTTTTTTTCCATGAGTTCTTTGCATTGTTTCAACTTCTGTGGCGTAAAAGAGCCAAAGGAGTGATCTGAGATAATAAAGCTCCAGTCCAGCTACAGCTTTAACTGGCAGCACTAGTAATGTTCTGGCACCATCTGATGTTTTTTGTTTTGCTTGCTTGGGTATAATCTCTAGGCAGCCCTGCTTTGTTTAGTCAGTGAAACTAAAGAACAAAAACAGACTACTAAGGTCATATGCAGCTTGAAAAAGAATGTTATCGAAATTAACAAACTGGGTTTCAAAACCAGATTGTGCATTAGGTACCTTAAACTGGTAACCCCATGCATAAACACACCACCAAGTAACTCCAAGGAGAATTTGGAGCAGTCCCATTGGTGACAAACTAGTGTAAAATGTGAAATGGGGAGACAATTAGAAATCTGGAATATTTATTATTTCCTAAAACCAAACACACTGCCTTTGAGTGATTCTTTTTCACTAAAGAGGTGATTTTCTATTAAATTTTGTTTAACTTAGTATAAAGTTGCAGTGTGGTGAGACACTAAACCTACTTCAGCTCGACTATAAAAGCATTTAAATAGTAAAAGAATAAAAAAGAGCTATAAGGGCAAAAAGAAAAAAGTTACTAATGAATACACTAAAGACTGCATGATAAACACTAACCTCATGGTAAAAGCACTACTTCTGCTGCTTTATTGTTGATCCCTAGGAACATGAGTATCCCTGTGGGTCCTTTGAAGATTTCATGTTAAAGCACAGTTCAAGTTCTGTACTTATGTCAGAGGAGACCAGCGCCAAAACCATGCCTTGTGCTGAACAACAGATTTGCCATTGTCCGTAGCTCCTGGGGAATTCATTCCACATTGTTGGATCAGTCCACAGGAAAGCTGTGTCACATTGAAGCCTTAACTTTTAAAGGTCATCTCGAGTCGTGAATGGGCTTTAGACATTGTGGACGTGGAGCACTTTGAAGGGAAGCCCCCTTGGACTCCATTGTTAAGCCCACTTTGGTTTAGCACTTAAAGCTCTTTGGACATGCAAAAAGCAGAGGGGCAAAGGGACAAGTACAACAGCGAAAGATGCTCAAAGCTTCCAAGCGGTGTCAAGTGTTTTAGAAAGGAACTAAAAGTTTCCAAAGTGCTTTAGGGGACAGGATGACGCCCTCACATTCCGCAGAGCCAGCCCGCCGTGCCCTCACCACACTGCCTCACAGCCTTCCCTCACGCCTCGCCCTCTGCCTTCCCCGGGGCCGTGAGGAGAAGCCGCGAGGATGGAATCCCTCAGGCCCTTAATCTCCGTATCCCAAACTCCATCTCTCCGGACACCGGAGCCGCCCCCGCCGAGCTCCGCTCCGCTTCCCTCACGCTCCCGCGCGCCTCACGGCCCCTCCCCGCTGCGCGCGCAAACACCGCCCCCGGGGCAGAGTAGCCCCGTGGCCCCGCCCCCTCGCTGCGTGCCCCGCCCCTCCCCGCCCGGCGGCCGCCGAGTCTCTCCCCCGCTCCCCTCACCGAGCGCGCGGCGTGCGCGGCGGAGCCGGTCCGGTGCTAAGATGGCGTCTATCATGGAGGGCCCGCTGAGCAAATGGACCAATGTGATGAAGGGCTGGCAGTACCGCTGGTTCGTGCTGGACTACAACGCCGGGCTGCTCTCCTACTACACGGTGAGGGGCGGCGGGCGGGCCGGGCTGGCGAGGAGGCGCCGGGGACCGGCTGAAGCGCAGGGTGGGGGCGGGGAGGGGACTCGGGGCGTGCGGGCGCCCGGGCGGCCAATGGGGAAGGAGGAGGCGGCGGGAGCGGCCAATGGGGGAGGAGGAGGCGGCGGGAGCAGCCAATGGGGCGGCGCTGCGGGGAGATCGAGCGGCGGGGGCGAGCGGCGCTGTTGTTGTTGGCGGCGGGCGGCGCCGCCGGCGGGAGCGGCCGTGGGACCCGCCCGGGCTCTCCCGGCAGCTCCGGGGCCGCGCACCCTCCCGGGCGGGCCGCGACCCCCATGCCCCGGAGCCTTGCTCGGTGCTGGCCGCGCGCTGCCGGGTCCCGCTGCCCCGGCGCTCCCCGCCCTGTCCAGCGGGAACTCGCTCTGGCCCCGATCTGGGGGCTCAGCCCGGCCGGCGGGCCCGGGGCGGTGCCGCTTTCCCCGGTCCGTGTGCGCCCAGCCGCGCCCGGCGCTTCGTTCCCTCGGCTCGGGGTGCGTTCCCGCCGTGCTTGGCGGGCTCGCTGCCGCCCGGCAGGTGCTTCCCAGAGCCAGATCGACTTTCCCGTTTCCGTTCAGGACTTCCCACTTCCCAGCACGAACTTTTTAACTGCTGTGTGTTAAGAAACAGCGATGTTTTCCTTAACTTTTCTTTTTTTTTTTTTTTTTTAATGATCCCTAACATATCCTGCCTTGCTGGCTTGTTCACTTTTCTTATTCATATTTTTACATAACTTACAAGTATTTTAATGGTACGAATTAATTTTTTTAAAGGATGCACCCTGAAATCTGGAGGCTCACTGGGTAAACTGCATCTGTGCACCAAGTTTTCTTCTCGTGGAGTGTATCAGGCTGAATAAAACATATAAATTAAACCTGTAGTAAGTTGTAGTAGATTTACAGCAAATAATTTGATGTATCACATTGTCTATGAAGCCTTGTTCATACGGAAGCATTGTATATACAACTTTTTTCCCTAAATCTGGATTTCCACCATACTGGGAGAGAGCTTCTCTCCCCAGATGCAGGGCATAAAGCTCTTGCCACAGAACTGTCACAAGCTCTCAGTTTTGTTCATGTGGGTTCAAAATCACTCTGGGATTCACATCACACCTGGGATATAGATGGAGAAATGGAAGTGCTTTTATAGTTCCTATTTAATGGCTCTTCAAATGTCAGCTGCTTGACAGAGATGAATTAGTCAGTGTGGTCTAAGTAGCCATCCAAGGTGCAAAGTCATTTAATACTCAGCTACAGAAATAGAAACATTTACTGATGACTAGTGTGTATAATTATAATTCTGGCTATTGCACTGACTTTCATCCTATGGTCTTCAGCTGTCTACTTATTTATTTCCTATTACTGGGTACCTCTAGTCATACATTACACTTTTATTTTGTATTATTTATTATGTGATGCCTTGAGAAGGCTGACCTAGGACAGAGTCTAGACAGAATTAAGAATAAAGTAGGTATTTATTGGGTTAGGGTTCTCTGTTAGTATAACAACTTTTAGTTCGAAAATTTAAAAACCCTTTTATTAACTACCTATCCTAAAAAGCTCAAGTTAGGTTCAAGGAATAAAATCATGTTCTCTGTTTTATGTACCTTTACCTCTAAGAAGTGGCTGCAGTTAACATTTCCTTCAGAATGCTTTTCCAACCATCAGCTGTCTTTCTCCACATGTATCTCTGAAGTGCCCGCTAGGCCATTCTCCAGCCATCTGAATTCATTCTCTTACCTAAGGCTGTGTCACGCTGAAAAGATCTGCTCCTCTGGCACGCCCTCCTCTCCATGTGTGCTGGCATGGTTGCTCTCAGGGTGGCAGGGTCAGCAGGAGCAGTGCTTGAAGGATAACTCGGATCTATTCCAGCTGATCACACTCTTCTCAAGAGCCAATCCTGCCAGTGAGAAGGTGGTAGGACGCTGTTTGCTTCAGCTTTAGAGTAGTAACTCCTGAGAGGTAATTTATGAGGCTCATAAACAGCATTAATTTGAAATATTGGCAGGTTTGGGGGTTTTATTTATATGGGGCAATGGCCTGTTGTGCTCTGCACAGGTAGGTTTGTGTTTGGAAGGAACTGTGTGATCAGGTACACAGAGGCGTGTGCCGTGCTCCCTCTGAACCAGTTTCATTCTGAAGCATTCGAGTTGCCTCACTCTGCCTGGGTGTGTGACTGGGTTGGTGTTTGAGCCTGAATTTGGCCCCTCCCAGGAGTGTAATGCATGGCTGGGGTGGTTTCAGCCTGGCTGTCTGGACACACGGTCTGGAAGCAGTTTTGTTGATACGAGGGATTACGGGTACCTGATCAGCCTGTACCTGCTCAGTGTCTCACTAGGCTCCTCAGCCCACTGCAATCCAGTAAGTTCTGCAGACAGGAGACACATTCTCCAAGAGATCCCACAGCCTGTTAACCTTTGGCTGGAGAGCTGTGGAAAACTGCAGGCAAATAACTCCTGATGCAGCTGAACTTTCCATTAGAGCCTGAGCCACAAACTTGTTTCTTCATAGGCGTGTCCTTGTTCCCTTGCACTTAGCCCTCCCTGGTATTTACTTAAAATAGACTGCAGAAAAGCACCCTTAATGTGAAATAAACATTCAAACAGAATTAGTGTGCAATAGCACTGCGCTCTGGGGGGAAAAAAAAGGTTATGCTTTGTCTTTTGGTGGAATGAATAGCTGTTATCCTAAGTATGTTTTGGGTACTTAGATCAGAAGCAAATTAATTCAATGAAATTCCATTTCTGGAATGATTAGAACTTTAAAGGAGCAAGTCAAAAGATTTTACATCAACTCAGGGTCAAGAAAAAAAGAAAAAATGTAATGGTCACATTTATTTCTGTTTTCATTTGTGTGTTTCATCCTCTGAACTTGTATTGCAGTGAACAATAGTAGTACTACTTGCATATGTGAATGTGAATCTTCTCACGTGCATATACAAGGTGTTTTACAAAGACCTTTAACCCAATTTGCCAAATCGTTGGCTTTTTTCCCCCACTTCTGTAGTCCAGGAGTTTTTTTCCTTGTTCAGAATTTAAATATTCATCTTCAAATTGAATTACAATTACTTTTGTGTGAAGTTACTTATGAATTCTGTAATTTAGAGAATATGATCTGGACTTGTCGTCCAAATATTCTTTTCACATGGTTTTGCTTAAACAAATGATTGTCTGATATCAGTAAATGGCCACTTCTTTTCATCTTTTTTTTTTTTTTTTTTTTTTTAAGCAAAATATGAATTAAATGACAGTGTGCCATTTATGCCATTTTGGATCAGTTTGACCAATGGCTTGATGAAGTATTTCTTTTTTTTCTCTCAGTATTTGTGGATTTGTGACTCTACCCATATTTCAATGTTTTCTCTTAAAGGAATAACTTACATATATAAGTTACTGAAGCATTGTGGGTTTTCAGTGTGTTATTGGCTTCACTGAAATATTTAGCAGACAAGTCTTGAAGTGGCTCATTCCTGCCTTCTGCTGGTGCAGGAGCTGTAAAGTTTTTCCATGAGCTGGATTCCAGATGAAAAATACCTTTGTGCTGGTTTATTTTTTCAGCTGAATTTGTTCTGTTGCTTGTTTTGTGCATGTCAGTGTAGAAATGTGTGTTGACATTATACTGGGAAGAGAACATGAAGACAAAGAAATGGTCAAGGTGGAAAGGGAAGTTGAATGCAATTTGCTTTTTGTTTGTGTTTTCTGGCAGAAGTGCTGTCTTAAATACACATCAGCTATAGCTTTGATAACCCTTGGGAATCCTGTAGAAATAATCCAGAGAACCACTCAAGTTTGAAAATCTGATTTAAATTCTAACTTTAAGTGTACTCTTTAAATAAATATTTAAATTGTATTATAAATTAAAAGGAGAACAGGCATAGCTGTGCAAACAGTGCTAAAAACAGCACCAGGGGAAGGTCAGTTCCTTAAAGTATTTTAAAGCTTCGTGGATATTTGGCATTTGGTGATATTGAGAGAACTATTCAAAATGTTGCAGGCTTAAATAACTGCCTTGCACAGTGAATAAAGGCTGCCAAAAAAAAAATAAAAAATTGTGTATGACAGCTTTGTATTGTGTGTTCCTGAAACCAAACTGGGGAGCCTCCCATCATCTTAATGTTTTTTGCACCAGTGAATGCCTAAAAAATGGATTTAAGTGCTATTCTTTTGTTCATCATTCCATCAAACTACTTTTAAAACGTTTGCTGGTCGACTGCTTTCAGGAGCAAGAGCTGTGTGAAATCAGTTGTTAGGAAAAGTAATTGTGGCAGTATGACAGTATCTTTCCCCTCATGTTTTTCAAGACTACAACTAGTTAGCAACTTTAATACTGGTTTTATTGAAGAACTGCTTGTGGGTTGTACAACCCAGCTAATGAGGAGAGGGGGATTCAAATTTTGGAGCAGTTTTATGAATCTTTGGTGGTGAACTGTAAGCAAACATTGACTTGATTTCAAACGATGCCTCCGAAGCTGCAGTCATGGCTCAGTGGCCCCAAGGTAGAGACTTTCAGTTGAATACTTCTTCCAAATACAGTTTCTCAATCAGCAGCTGCATGAAAAAATCCCAAGAAAACAGGAAAAACACACATCTGCTTTTGCACAAATGTTCCCTCTGAGGTCTCTGTTTTCCATTCTCAGATGAAATTATACTTTTTTCTTCTAATAACTTGGTCTGTCACATGTCCTGAAAACAACTCAGTGAGCTATGAAAAACAGACAAAACTGTAAGTGAACTTGTAATAATAAAAATAATTCTGAATTTACGTTCACGGGATAAAAAGTATTGTTGGTTATTATACAGTACTAAATTGAATTTTGTACATAGTTTAAACTTTGTATCCCAGGTTGTGATGCACTGAATAAACTGTTAAAGGATTATAATTTAAGTAGTTGATTCCTCTTTAGTAGTTAGGTTGCAGCTACAGGCAGTTTGTTCTGTAGCTGTGCATTTTTGGGGAAGAGGCTCAATGGAGGGTTCCAGGACTGTGCTGTACCTTTTACACCTTGATCCAGTTAAGGCCTCACGTGTATTCATTTATCACAGGACTCTCTAAAGCAGTGTAATGCTTTTCTGTGGCAGGACCTATAAAATGTTGCCTTACCTATTTCATATAATCCCAGTATCTGCTGGGGTTAGATGAGCTCCAGTAGCAGCTCAGATCTTGCTGCAGTGTTTTATCTTCTGTTTTATGACTGCACCCACAAAAGTCCCAGGTTTAGCTGCACAAACAACAGGGCTGTGTGATGCTGTCCCTGAGCTCAGGGAGTTTCTCCTCTGAGACTTGTGTGTGTCTTGCGAGGGAGCTGGAGAAATGGTGGGCTGGGAACAGCCTGTAAAGTCTTTAAATTGTTGAGGTCTCTTTCTGCTTAAAAAAATGAGCATTGCCTTAGGATTTGATGAGAAAAATGACCATTATGGAAAGTAATCCAAATTTAAGCTTCTCTTGTAGACGTAGATAAATTGCAAAGATTACTGTTTGTAGATACAGCTTGTTCCAGGTTCTTCATCCCTAACAGGAAATAAATGTCCTAAGTGGTTTTGCTCATCTGTGTACTTAAGTTAGGGATTTCCATGACAGCACTGAGTCAGAAAATACACCTCTTCAAGTTCTGTGCCCTTCTGCACAAGCAGAACTCATGCCTGAGAACTTTTGGAGGCAAAGAGCAGATGGGTTTTATTTGAAACCTTAAACTTTGCACACAGCATCTAAAACTCAAATGAAATAATAGTACTGAAGATCAAGGAGCGCTGTGGGTCTTTGGGGCTGGGGTTAAGTATTCTAATTTTGTTTTGTTTTCTTTAAATAGGCCAAATCTTTATTTTCATTTCTCTTAAGAAGTTGTAGGTTACCCGAAATGCCTTGTGTTAGACCAGTTCTGTATGTGATCAACTTCGCTGTGTGGATGTAAAAGAGAAACCAATAAAGGTCACATCTTTTTGGGAGATACCTAAATTCCCCCTGCACTAATACTCTATAGTCTTATTCATTTTTACAGATTTTTATTTGAGTTTCAGCTGAAATTTATCTCATACCGCTGTCTGCTTATAACCTGTTCAAGTCCTTTATTATCACAATCAGTACAGTGTGTATTGAAAGCTTATGGAAAATGTAATTTTGTCTGGTTATAAAACTGAGCACTGAAAAAGATAGCTGCATATTAAAATTTTAAATATAAAAGGAAAGAAAAATGTGGCTTTTTAAATTAGCCATTTAGAGACATCTTTCTGCTGTATGAGTTTTTGTTCAGAGAAATGGAACTATTCCTCAAAACAGTTATGGGTTGGCTTTATTTTTAATAGAATATATTGGATAACCTAATTTCAACCAAAGAATAATAAGGGGAAGTTGGAAGTATTTGAATTGTATTTTTATAAAATCTTAGTTGGGGAGGGGGAAAAATTTAAAATGTCAGCTGAATTGTTTTAAAGTACTGTCCTGCAGCAGCAGAGGAAGGTTTGCTGTTGCCAGTGAGAGAATCCAGCTCTTTGTGTGATGACAGCTGCCTGCTCTGGAGGTCAGGGAATTCAGATACTGGAATGATGGGTGCTTTATTGCACTTAGGTAGGATGAATTCAATTTTGTGCTTTCTTATAATTGGTATTAACCAAGTAAAGCTCTGTGAGAAGATGGTGAAATTGTAGGTACACAGGCCCACACTCTGACCTGTTATTTATCTTGTGATTCTTTTTGCAGACTAAGAGCATTATAATGTTTAAACTAAATTTCCATTCCATTAAAATGTGGTGAACAAGAAAAAGGGAGGCTTTTACTGTATCTTTTGCATCTGACTTGATGATCAGTGGAAATGGGGTTTGTTGGGATTCTGCTCTCCGTTGCACTGGGACAAGGCCTCAAATTCTCTGCATGTCACTAAGGGGTTTAAACCCAACCAAAGCCAGTCTCTTCTGCTGCCTTTGCTTTTTGTCTGCTCTGGTTCTGTGCCTGTGCCCAGCACAGGGAGCTGGGAGGGCTTTGCCCGGCTCGGGGGGTCCGGCCAGTCAGACCTGGTTGGGTCCCTGCAGCCACTGCACTGTTGCAGCCTCAGTCCAGATATTTTCTTTCCTGCTTAGATTATGCCAATATTTCTTACAGAAACCACCAGAGGGAGTGATAAGCTCTCAGAAGTGTCCTCCCATTTTGGGAGAACTCTAAAGGCAGTGAATATAAAATTAAAAGTGTGCTCTAGTGAGCTGTGTCCCAAAAATACACCATTTCTCATAGGAAATTGTTGGAGAAACTTTGTAACTAGATCCTCACTTGAGTTTGAGGTTAAAAAAGAAATACTAAAACAAAACAATGCTCCAAAAAATCTTCCCTATGTAGTTGTTGTCTAAAAAGAAATTATGTATCTGTGGGATACATTACAGAGGCACTGCTGGTCTTTACTTCTATTTCACTTCAACCAGCTAATATATGCTGATGTGAAAACAAGTAGATTAATACTGATGGCTTCTCACGCTCTGAAGACAGCTCTGATAAATTGGAGCCTGAATTGAATGAGAGATCAGCTAAAACATTGTTTGAAGCTCCAAGTGCTGTACTTTTACATTATCTTTAGTGAGTAAGACTGCTTCATTCTATGGGCTAGGACTGCTTCATTCTTTCCTTGTAGCTGTATCTAAAACATGTTGCAGATGAAGAATCATTTGTTATTCTTAAGACTGATATGTCTTGTCCTGCCTTTTTTTTTCCATTAATGTCAGCAAGATTTTATTGTCTAATTGCTTCAGTGAAAATAGGTCTGGTGATAGTAACATCAATATATTGTCTTGATGGAATTATTGATACACTGCTGGAAAGAAGTGGGTATTTCAGAAGATGACAGTAAGAGAATCTGATCATGGGACACCAGTGACAGTTGTTTTCCTGACTTGAAAGAATGTAGTTTGAATGTTTGGATGGCAAGAGAGAAGGGGTTTTATTAGACAGGACTACCTTTCAGATAAGGCTACAATAGCAAGTAATTTATTATTTAAAAAACAGGGAGTGTGTGTGTGGGTAGTCAAAAAACAGCCCTTACCAGGAAACCGAATATTCAGGATGACCTAAATATTTTCTTTTTCTTCTTTAATGGTTTGTGTGTGCTACTTGGGCTTGCCACTATTACCCAACAGCAATGGCTACTGTCAGCTTTGCCTGGGACAGTGGTGGGAATAGCTGAAAGCTCAAGTATCACAATTTCAGGCTGGAAGTGAGTTGACTGTTTAGAATTCCCTACTTGGAGGAGGGTTTAAGCTTTTTTTCAGTGCTTCAAACAGATAAAAAATAAGAGATTGAGTAATCTTGCGAAGCAGGTTAATGTGCAAGTTTGAGCACTGGTTATAGACATGGAAATCCTGTTTTCTGATCTGGGCTCCAGCAGTTTAAATGGCTACAAACATTAACGTTTTTAACTGTAATAATGACACCAGGCTGCAAGAGGAATCTATCTAGGAAGTAGATTTACAAACATGTCTAAACATGAATTTTATATCTGCCTGAAAGGGGTATAAATCAGGGAAAGTTTCTGATAGACGTACAATTTCATTTGTGCAATTCTGCTTGCTCAACTGGATTTTGTTTTATGGACACTTCCCTGAGAACAGGAGAGAAAGCAGGAAGATGTGAATCAGCGTACTGCTGGTTTTTAATATTTCTCAAGTCCTTTCTTCTTACTTTTTACTTTCTAGAAAGGTGTGGACTGCATCTCATAAGTATTTCTTGATGGTATTTAGAAAACTTCTTGAATTAGGATATTGTATTCTTGTTTTTTGAAGGATTTATTTTCCATATCATGGTGGTGGGAACTAACCTATTTTGTAACAGGAATTTATCTTGTTTAATCGGTCACTAAAACGTGATGCAAAAATACTTTATTCTTCCTCTGTTGGTGTGAATAACTTTCTTCTTACTGTATTTGTTAACCCACTGATCTGTTTTTTTTTCTGTTTCAGTCAAAAGACAAAATGATGAGAGGCTCACGCCGAGGGTGTGTTAGACTCAGGGTAAGTGTTGTTTTATTCAGTACTTAATGACTTGCTGTGTATAATATGTCCTAATGGAGAGAACTGCAAGGAGACTTTTGAGGTTTGGGTTCTATTCCTGACTCTGCAAAATGCCAAAATAGTGAAAGTATTTAAAGAAAGAAAACATTAGAAGTCAAGTGATATGCTGGGCTAATTACATTCTATAATTTATATATGGTATAAATATTATACATTTTATATGACATATTAGAAGGCATTCTGTGGCAGAGTAAGATGGGTTAGTTGTAGGATGCTATGAAAAATGTGCTGTTTGCAGTTCTCATTTCTCTGTGTGTGGAGGTCAATATATATGTGTATATATTGATCTGTACCTACAGAAGTCATTGTGAAACTGCTTCCTTCTGTCCTGATTTGTTTTTCTTCTCTTACCATGTCCTTCATCCTGCCAGTTTGGACACTCCTTAGGCCCAGGCTTGAGCTTAGTGAAACACAGGAGGACTGGAAAGGGAAGGGAGAACACTGCTGGCAAAGTTTCTGAAATATGGTTGATGGGGGGGATATACAAATTGGGGAAAGAGAGGTGGGAGATGCAGAGTGGGGAAGCTGAGCATTACCTGTTTGAGACACTCTGGTGTGGGACATTTAGCCTCGACTGCTGCAGTTGTAGCTGGAAGTGGCAGTACTGAAGTGAGGTGAGAGTGCTGTGGTGTCTTTGCACAAGTCCTTTTCCTATATTTTTTCCCATTTCTCATAGAATTTCTGGTTCTAGCATGCAGCAGTTTTGTGGCGAGCTGGAGCAAGTAGGGGGATGGAGTGAGAAGAATGATGGCTATGAATGGGAGTATTTTGAAAGTTGAAGTAAGAGAAGTCTAGAGAAGGGGATCTGTGGTCTTACGAACAACATGATGAGTGTTGAAATAAAACTGTACATTTTTCAGTTACTCCTTCCTTCTGCTGTTAGTTCTTTCTAGTCTTTTTGTGGGAACCTGTAGCTTTCTGAGGCTCAGAGAATCCTCGTTAACTTGAATTCCAGATGAAGTCTTTGCACTTTGCCTTGCTTGATGTATTGACATCTTAATTCAGAATTTCTTTAAGGGAAATGTACACTCAAACCACTGTCTAGAACAAGACATTCCCAAAGATTCATGAGGAAGGTTTTTATATTGTGCAGAAGAATTCAGTCCAAAATGCCATGCCTGCTTTAATAGTGCTGCAAGCCTGTCACTGTGGAGGTTGGCCTCAGCCTGCCAGTTCAGGAAATATTAAAAGTGAACAATCCATTCAATATTGCCTGGTCCATCTTTATATGCAAAGAAACTGAAAATAAAACAGCCCCTTTCTCTTCTCCCATCTGCCACTCTTCCATCACAAATTGTTCTTTGGAGTTTTCTAAAAACTTACAGACTCCCCCAGCCTTTCTCTAAATACATGTGGTTTGTTTGTTGGGTTTTTTTTTTGTGAGGGAGGAAGGAACCATCCTTTTTTCTGTTGCTGTAAAGCAGCTCCCCTGGCAGATGACAGTGATACTGATAGCTGAGCAGATGGGCTTCTGCAGTCTGAAATTCTATCAAAGAGGTTTTATGTTTAGAGTAATTGTTGATTTGTAACTGTAGGTGTGAACATAAACATGTAACTTAAACATTTTGGCTAAAATATTTCCTTTTCTCTTGAATGGATTATGAAAAGCTTGTTCCTCACCTTTTTGCTCCTGACACACATTTCATAGGCCTGAAGTTTCATCTTCAAATTCTTCTGCTGATTGTCTTAGTGTACTTAGTACAGTTTAGTCATAAAGCATTCTGTGTCATCCTGCACTACGCTTATGTCCTGCTAAAGTTTTCTGGAATACCCATGAACTTTGCCGCTCTTACTTTTAATTTTACTTGTTCATATGTATTATCTGCATGACAGAGGAAGCATTTTCTGTGCTTCTGGCTCAGACCCTTTGCCCCAGTGTTGCAATGACAGTATGTACACTGTACACAGGTTTGTGCTGAGTTCACAGGCCCAGGAGAGCTCTCCCTGCTCCCACACTTAGGATGGGGCAGGACTCAGCTGTCTCAGTCTGTGTTTACGTGAGTTTTACCTATATCCTCTGGGGAGGACATCTTGGTCATCTTCCTGATGTCTGACTTACAGGCTTTTGGTATCTTTAGCCTGGAGAAAAGGAGGCTTAGGGGTAACCTTATCACTCTCTACAGTTCTCTGAAATGAGGCTGTAGTGAGGTGAGGGTCAGTCTCTTCTCCCTGGTAAAAAGTGGCAGGATGAGAGGAAATGGTCTCAAGTTGCACCAGGGGAGGTTTGGATTGGATATGAAAGGAAATTTCTTCACTGAAAGAATGGTCAGCCATTGGAACAGGCTGCCCTGGGAAGCGGTGGAGTCACCATCGCTGGAAGTGTTCAAAAAATGTGTGGATGTGGCGCTTGCTGAGATAATTCAGTGGTGAACACGGTGGCACTGGGTTAACAATTGGGCTTGATAATCTTAGAGCTCCTTTCCAGCCATATTGACTCTATGATGCAGCTGCTGACAACAATAATGTACAACTTGCAGTGACCTTCTGATTTACTGCATAGCAAAACATGCACTTAAAGTGCCAGGTATTTCTTATCTACTATATTTTAAATAAAATCTGGTGGTTGTTGTGTCCTGGCACTAAAAGTATTCGTAATACTGGCTTGGATACACTTTTTAGGTGCTTTTTTAATAGAGATCACAGAGCTGTCCATGAAAAGCCTATATGGAAGATACTCTTGGGGAAGTTAAGTGGCACATTTTATCAGTGGAGGGAAATAAAAAAACCAGCTTGGAGCTATCCTTTCCTTTCAGGTGTATCCCTGACCCCCATCCCGGTGTATCCCTGACCCCCAGCCCTGCAGCTGCTGTGGGGTACTAGGCTGAGTGAAAGGAAGCACTGGTTGGAATTGGCTCAGGGCTCCTGCTCGTGCTGTTACTCTTTGTGTACTCTGAGAGTAAGGGCAGAATTTCCCCTTTAAATATGTGCACCTTCCAGGGATGTCTGTCTGTTTTGTGGGAGGGGGGAGGATGTAACAGATCCCGGTGCTGTGTCTCCTTGAAGAAGGAGAAAAGAAACTGAGTAAATCCACTGGTGTTTTTTGAGTGAAATATTATAATTTATTGGAGTTGGCAGAGACTTGGAATTGTCCTTTTTTTTGGTGTCTTCTCCTGGGTGAAACTTATTTATTATGAGTGTTGGAGGGGGCAGGAATGAAAATGCGCATAGATTTGTAAATAGCTAAGCACAGATGGTCTTTAATTTATTTGCATTTTCTTGTAATAATTCAGAAAGAATTAGAAGACAAAGCTAGTTGCTTCTGATATATCCTGATTACTTACTGTTAATATTTGCTATGGGACTGAAAATTAGATCATGCAGTGTACCAGTGACATGACATGATGGGCCAAATTCATTCTGCTAGAATGATTTATTTTTTATTGTAGGCTGGTAGATAAAATCAGGTCAAGAGCTTCTTTTTGTAGAGTACTTATGAATTATTATTTTTATACACAGAAAATACATATAAAATATTGCTTCTCGCTTAAAATATAAGTTGGAATATAGTAGGGAACTGCTGCAGCATAAAGCCACCTTCATTACAAAAATAAAATATGCATATTATTATCCAGATAATAGATAAACATTCACTGTTTTTTTCTGCAGCTAAAAATTTATTGTTTTAAAGAACTGACTGCATCCTATGACTGAACAGAGAATCTTTCTGCTCTTTACTGTATTCAGTTTCCGTCTAATTTGTCAAAGCTTTTTAAATTCCAGTGGTGTAGTGATAGAGTGTCTGCTGCTGATGTCACTGCTTGCCTTATCAGGATTTTGTTCTTTGTTTCACAGGGAGCTGTGATTGGTATAGACGATGAGGACGACAGCACCTTCACAATAACTGTTGATCAGAAAACCTTCCATTTTCAGGGTGAGCTGAAAGAAGAGATTGTGTTTTTTTCTTGTAATAGATTCCATTTGTATTTGATGGATGATTTTAAATGTTTGGCAACAGAACAGCATGAATGAGCACACTGAGAACATTCTGGATCCAGGGGTGCTGCAGGTTAGGCAGGGATTTACATCTGCAGTGGATACATATGTGCTAGAAAGAGACTGTAGCTCTGGCAGGATTTGGAGATGAATAATGTAAAGAATAAATCACTCAAGGGGAGAAAGTAATGTGCTTCTGATTATGGGTTTCGCTTACAAAACGTTTCTGATCTTCGTTATCAAGATACAATTATGCATTTCTTTATGAAGAGAATCGAGACTGGTCTGAAGGTTGCAATTTGTATCCAAATAGAGCTTAAAGCTCAGTTATGAGGAGACTAGAGGCAACGTTTGGCTTAACGGTGGAGCTTTGCTTCAAGATTTACCAGCTTGCATTCATTTCATCTACATTTCTGTGTCTTGTCTGCCAGTCACCATTTCTCTGCTATTATCCTTTTATTCACATTTCCTAACACCAATGCCATCTGCCACTGCTATGTTTCGTCATTGCATGCTATGGCTCACCGGTAGAAAGGGTAAGGCTCTATATAATTGCTATGTATTCCTTAAATTATTTTGTCTGCAGTGTGTAGGACAAAATACTGTGCTGATATTGAATAGAGAACTTCCTTTTTCTGAATGTTAAAATCCTAGGGAAGTGTGGTGAAAATATTTGCAGCTAACATTCATCAGTCCTTTTGCTTTTCCTCTAAAATGCAGCAACTAAATAATTGCTTTGTATAGACTGGAAATTGTAAATATCCAAGAGGCACACTTGCATTTAAGCAGTCATTTTAATTTATGTAAACTGAAATAATTCTATAACTTATATTGTACTGTACATATTTTTAAATCAGTGATTTGCAAATCTGAATTATCATAAATACTGTTGTTTTTTTTAGACTATTTCTAATGATAAATATAAATTGTACATCATATTGACACTGGCTTCTGTATTCCTTGTGCTGTAGTTTTTCCTAAATGCTGCTGCTGTCCTCTGGCTTTCCACTGCATTAAGCCTTGTAAATATACCTTCATAATGCTGAGCTCACAGTAACACTTAGATCTGCTGTTCCCAAGGATAACTGTTAAAATGCAAGCTAATTGCTAATGCAGTAATGGAATGCTGTACTAGGGCAGTCTTTCAGTACTACAAAGCTAAATACTGCTGAATATTTGAGAACTTGATACAGGTAAATCTAGAAATCTCTGATCTTTAGTTACTGAGATAAACCTTTTATAATACATCTTGTTTTCAGTGATTTGTTGTATGCTGTATTCTCCTTTGGGCAGCCAGATGTCTTAAGAAAACTGATAGTATTTGACATAAGTAATGTTTTACTCTAAGTAATATTGATAATTTTTGAAAGCAATGGTGTCGCATCTTGTGCTTTATAATTTCTCTTCCCTGCATTTCATATTAGGCCAGGATTTATGTATCCTCCTTTCATGTACAACTAAGATATTGTACACTATTTTCTGTAGTATGCTTTTTCTGTTAGCACATTATGAAGATAACATCTCTGATACCCAGGAAATTACAATGATACAAGCACAGTATTAGTATACATGGATTTAATGCAAAAATGTATAAAGACAGGTAAGATATCAGTCCTGTGATATTTCAGTGTAAAAAAAGCTCTGTGAAACTTTATATGTAGTTCTTACAGCCACTGTAAATGCATTCTCACCTCATGCAACCTCTGTCATATTTATGTCAAATGTTTGTATGTTATATTAAATTAATTCAGTATTACACAGGTTTTAACTTATGGAAAATGTAGATCACATGAATGGTGAGTGGTTAGTAATGTAAATATTACAAAATATATGCTGAGACTGCATATGCAGGGCAGATTATGGGAATAATCCAAGAAAATATACAAAAGTCTGAACAATTTATTCCTAACTTTAAATACCTGATTAAGACAGAGCTTTTATTCTGCGAGATAGTCATAGCCATAAATTCATTCACCCTTTATAAAAGAAGTCTTGGACAAGAGAAGCCTGCAGGAATGACAACTTAGTCTCTTCCGTCCTTCTTGCAGTCTTCCTTCTTCCTCAAGGACAGACAGGGGTTCAAACAAGCTGGAGCCTCTCTGGGGAAAAACCAAACTTTAAAAATCCACGTTTTCAAAGATCTCCTGACTTATGCTGGGGTCCCATCTGCAATGGAACAGTTTCTCTTTCAGGCTCTCCATTCACTCAGACTTTTGGTGCCTCAGTGAAATTTTGCTGAGAGCCAGTGATAGAATTTGAATTAGTGAAAAATAAAGGAAAAACTTCATTCTGGGCTAATTAATTATTTCTTTATGTCAGTTGCTCAAAACTGCACCTCTGACTAATGCTATAGAGATGGAAGTAATAAGATGAAGGGCAATTAAGTAATTTAAAACTGTCTGACCAACTTCTCACATGGAAGTTAGTTCCATATGAATATGGATGTGTGTAACTGAATTTCTGAAGTGCCAAAGCTCCAGCATCTCCCACTAAGATTTGCCTGTCACTGGATTTTGGCAACTTCTGAGTCATTCTCAAAAGAAAAGTTCATATTTTGTTTCTGCCTGTGATAATCTCCCTCTTTTCTCTCAGCTATATTTCCTAGTGCCACCCCTGTGTTGAACATCAGTAGAAGTGAAAAGGTTTTCATTGCAAAGATATTGTAGGTTTTGAAAGATGACTGGGTACATCCCGAATGGGATCCATATCCTTAGTACCTGGGTATAAAGGAGAGAAGTTAATTGAATAAATATGGGCAGTAAAACAAACAGCATGTTTTGTTTTTACTCTCAGCTTGATTTTAGCTCTGCCAGAGTGCCCAGCAGATTTTTTCCCCTGTATTTCATTGTTATCTACAGGTATATTGATTCTTGTTCATATTGGAGGGGAAAGGGAGGTAGAATGACCTCAGAAATTTTAAAATAGATATAAAAGTAATGTATTTTATCTCCTGATTGGTCCCTGTTTGGTCATGTTCAATATCCAGTTTCATGGCTTGCTTGTAAGGCTTCTGAATTAGGTAGATCTTAAGGTATTTCCTTGTGGGTTTTTTCAGATTAGATGAAAAAATACACTCAAATTGCTGTAAGACATTTAGGATAATACTTTTAGTTTAATTTACCTTCCTGTCAGGAAGCTTTTTCTAGGTAATATATTTTTCCTTGCTGCAGTACATGTCCCTGTTCTAGATGTTCCATAACTTTCAAACAGTGTGGGGGTTGGGTTTGTTTTTCTTTTAACATCTTTGTATCATCACCAAGCTTTAAGCTCTTCCCATTTGGAAATTCACTTCTTCAATTCTTCATATTACTTAGCTGTTCTTTCTCCTCACTGGGATGCTTGTGACTTAAATTCAAGAGTGGGAACATGATGTTCAAGAGACTCTGGCAAGGGTATTGTTGTATTTCTTCTTGATATTTGATTTGCTGTCTAACCTGAAGCAATAATAGCTTCTATCTGGACTGAAATACTTCACTAAATGCACATTGTATGCAGAAAAAAGAATTCATATTTTAAAAAAATACCAGATTTTTAAACTCCTACCTGAAAATCCAACTATAATTCTTACAGCCTGCAGCACAGCTCTTTGGAAGGCAAATCAGTTTTGTCTCCACTGTTCTGTGTAATAAAGGATGGAGAGATTGGAAGCAGTCCAGTGCATTGATCTAAGATGATTTTGCTTTAGCTTTTGTCTTTCCTTTCCTATTCCTGCCACAAAAGTATCTGAGAAATGAAGCGTGAATGTTGCTGTGCAACTTATTCTCCTATTACATGAAAGCTGTCAGCTGGTAAAGGTAGATTTCTCCTTTTTTCCCATCCTTTCCTGTTTTTGTAGCTCAATTTGTGTCTGCCCAGCATCCCAGCTGAGGAAAAAGGGAGACAAGCCCAGCAAGAGGTTGCCATGATGTTATAAAAGCAAGGATTTTTTGTTAATGTGGGAAGCATTATTATTGAGGAAATACAGGGGTCCACAAAGGCCTTAGTTGCTGAGCAGTATCAGAATTTGAGATTTTAAGTATTTGCATTACGTATCAAAATTAATTATGTTGGTTTTATACCTGTGTTTTAACGTTACTTGCAGAAATAGTCAATATTTATAGCCTTCTAGAAATCTTTGACATTGTTCACCTAATAGATGACAGGAAGCTGACTGCTCTTGTGGTAAAAAGAGGCACTTAAATCTATCACATTACCTGATTTAAATAACGATTCGTAAATGCAGCCTTTAAAAACAAAAATTTTTAGAGCTTTTTAAATTTGATATTGAAAAATGCCTAGACAGAGATTTTGGTGTGAATTCTTGGTCTATGCTGGTTTCTTCAGTGATGTCTATAACTGCTGTGACAACATTGTTTGCCCTAAGTTAACATTTTTCTGGGTTCTGGTGAACATTTTAGACTTCTGGTGATGCTGAAACAGTGAATTCCTCTGTGCTATGCTCAACTGTGCTTTTGTATTGCAGAGGAGGATGAGCAGCTATGATCAGAGTAAAGCTGAGCTTCCTGTCATCCTCCCTTTACCTGACCAGGTCTGGGCTGCATCTCATCTTCTCCTGATTGGCATAACTGCAGAAATTCCTCTGTGAGCCAGAGCTAGGTTTAGCTTTTGCAGTGATTTTTCTGTCTTCCCCTCTCTTCCCTCTGCCTCCTTTTTGCTACTGATGTACTGCACTGGTATTTTGAGTAGTTGGAACATGTGACCAGAGTGCAGGGAATGGTGCATGGTTGCCTTTTTCCTGTTTCATGCAGGTCTTTATTGCACCAGCAGCATCCCATGTTGTAATTGTCTGTTTTCCAATCACCCCATGGTTAATGCAATTTTTAATGTGACTTTCTGTACTCAATTGTTATGGTCATATATAAACACCTCCTGGTTTTCTGTTTTTAAGGTTGAAACTGAAGATTTCAAAATATGTGTTAAACTTGAGGGCAGCAAAGAAATAGTGCCATGAAACAGTATCTGTGTGATGTGTTGATTTGTTTTCTTTTTTTCTTCCTCTGGAAGAAATTGTTGCTTTTGGTATCAATATGTATCTCTTATCTCAACTGTATATGTGATACATGGCAAGTATTTTGTTCAGGAAAAATGGCCAGAAAAGGTCTCACTATAAGGAGGGGAGGGAAACTGAGTAGGTCAACACTCTTTTTCTTCTGTTTTAACAAGAAATTCCAAATAGCAATAACCTTGAGTTTGACCTGTTAAATTGACAATGATTTTATTGGCTAAGAAAATGCCAATATGTTTTTGTTCTTCTATTTTGATATTTTTTTCAATTCAAGCCAAAATATGGTTTCTACCTTAAACTAGTGGTTTCAGAGCTTTATCAGTGGGATCTGCAATGGAAAACATCCTTTACTGTGAAGGTGGTGGCACAGGTTGCCAAGAGAAGTTGTGGCTGTCCCATCTCTTGGAAGTGCTCAAGGTCAGGTCAGGTTGGGCTCTGAGAAACCTGGGATAGTGGAAGGTATCCCTGCCCATGGCAGGGGCTTGGAATGAGATCATCTTTAAGGTCTCTTCCAAATCAAACCATTCTGTGATTCTATGATTAATTTTAAATGCAAACATACCCTAAAAGCTATTTCCATAGAATTACCATATGAAGTATTGTTTAGTGTTGCTATTATTTATATTTAAGTATTATTCTCTAGTGAAAAGCCATATACTTGCAGATTTGTCCCACACTCAGAAATGTTTAATTACAAAATTACACATTATATATGGATTTCCAGAGAGAACTAATATCAACTTGATCACGTGTTTCCTTTGTTACACAAGTTTCCACCCAAAGCTGTGTTTCTGGGCTGATTATAAAGCTTGCTAAAAAGGCTTTTGAGCTTAGGTAACAGTAAAAGAACAGTTTAGTTGATTTCTCAAGATCACAGATTATTCTTACCAACACATGGTACACAAGAGACCTTTTGATGCCTTTTGTTTGGGCATGATTTTGTGTCTTGTGACTGCACAGGAGTTTCCTGTAGGGACCCGGAGCTCAGGCTGGTCAGACACCTGCAGAACAAAAGGAGGGTTGATTTATGTGTGTGGGTGGAGAATGGCATCAGGGGGAGGATTAGGAGGAGGGAGAATAATGATTGTGACAACTCTAAAATTATGATATACAGGAAATAATGTTCAACCTACTGCCAGATGTGGGAGCTGCATGTGTTAAAAGGGTATTTGTAAGCAGTGGAAATACAGTGTTTTGCTAGGCTTGTATGAAACCCTGCTTCATCTTGCACGTTTTTCTATGATTGGAAAGGCCTTCAGTGACTTTAAATAGCAATTTATTTAGCCATGGAACAGTCCTGTGATGTGTGACTTTTCCACCTTATTGAGCACTACTGATAAAATCTCTCTCCATTGAGACTGGTGGCAGAAATCCTATCGATCTCAGTGTAGCCAGGATTTCATCTCTATTATCTGGTGATTTGTGTGTAAAGAAGCTACATTAGTTCTGCACTTGGCTGAGAAAATACAGGAATTTTGCATACAAATCAGTGAAAGTTCTGTCAGAATAAAGGCTGCATAATTGACTCTATTGACTCTGTGGGTGTAATAGACTCTTCTTACTGAGTTCTGCCTGTAAGTAGGTCACAGTGAATGAAAATAAAATATGCATTTCTTTTTGTGACAGCATGGTGTTTTTATAAGTAATCTAGTAATTTTTTTTTCACTAATTCTTCAGGTTTTTCTTTCATCCTAATGCCCATGTAGATGCACACACACACAAAAAAAAATAAGCACCAGTATGCAGATTCTGAGGTGATATATTTTGTGTGTATTCTTCCAAGTACTGCTGTGCATGACCTAGAAATGCTGGTGGTAAATGCTGTATCGTGGAGCAGAGTTGTTAAACTTGTTTATATCTAATCTTTAGATGCTATCAAGCTTAGGCTGGAAAAAGTAATCTGTTTTATGCTGTACTTTAACATTTGGTATACGTTATATAAACACATATAATCTCTCCACAGCAAAGTAAATATTACAGGAATTCTAAATTATAAAATTTATTCTTTATTTGGGAAATTAATAGAGGCTGAGAGCATTTAATGTAGTTGCATTTCATTTACCTTCTTATCTCCATAGAACAGAACTTTTAAAAATCCCTGACATATCTCATTTAGCAGTTTGGGAAGTTCAGAGATAAAAAACTGTTTCATAAAACAAAAAAGAGTTTTAAGCCTCAATTTTTCAGAATTACAGAATTTCTTCAGTAGAAGCAGTAATTCTTGTGTTTAGTAGGTTTTTTCCTTGTATAATTTTCTGTTTGATCAAATAATTGCTCTTCTTTCTTCGGACCTTCTCTAGAAAGAGTTCAGATTTTTATTTTTTTTAGCATAAGATTGATGTTAAAATATCTTAGGAATAAGCTCAACTAGACAGATCACAAAAAATACACATTAAAAAAAATAATATTAAAACTCACTGTAATGAATGACATACTTTTCAAGTGTGTTTCTCTGGGCTAGTCATAAATAGGACTGTGATCATGTTAAGTACCTTGTGGTTGTCTTAGATATGCCTGAGATGTCACAGTAAATTATACAGGTGTCTTTCAAAGGATGCACTATAGACACAGAGGAGTGAGGACTTAGGCATATGGGAACAAACTGTAATCTAGCTCATAAATACTAATTCTACTAGAAAAAATAAAAAAGGTAAAAATAGCTTAACTGCCATAATCACAGTAAATTGCAGTGTTTCAGCCATTAATGATTCCTGTCTCTTGCACACAGCAGTGATTATGCAGCTCTGTGTGGATTTATCTTCTTTCACGTGCAAATCTTCACTGTTAAATTACAGTGAAAACTGAATTAGAATTCTAGCACTTAAAAGAAGAGAAAAACACAGGCACTGTTAGTGCCCTCTCAACTGCAGACATAGCATGGCTATTTTTGTGAATAGTTAATGTTCTAGCACAACCTGAATTTCAGCTGACCAGGTAACTCTTACATTAACCTCTCAGACTAAGAACCACCTTTATGTTTTTACGTGTCAGGTATTTCTCATGTCCAGGTGTCCTTCAGTGCTTCTTGTTTGTTTTTTGTAATACTGTTACTCTAGAATCAGCCTAGGGAAAAACAACTTGTTTATCTCTCTTGCCCTTATTCTCTTTTTATAAGTTTTGTGCCAGGAGGGACCAGATAATACTCCTCTATTTTTATATAAGCAAAACACCAGTGTAATTCTTTGGACTAGATAAGAATTGCCTTATCCCAAATGTTTTGTCAGAAACAAATTCTGGAGTAGCTTTCCCATAGGAATTGAGGAGGGGATTAATTTTAAAGTGGAGCCCAATCAAATAATGGAAAAGTTGGAGTGATTTCAGGGTGCTTGAGGCACAGGACTAATGAGCAGGGCATTTTTGTCCCTACCTGCTGAAGAAAGCATCTGCAGATACAGAGTGGGTATTAGGTAATGTGCATCACAAACTTCTTAGGTGCAAAGGTATTAGAGCTTTTTCTTTGACCAAAGTTGCCTTCTTTAAAGGAAAAACAGCTTGGATATTTAGCTTTCCCTGCAGATGCATAGATAATGATCTCTGACCATTGTGTGTAGATTTTTCCCATAAATTCTTTCTGAGTGTGTCGACTAATCTCTTTTTTGAATGTTCCCATTGATTTTTTTTTCTTTTTTTTTCGTCGGTGATCTTTTGGCAGCCGTTCAGTTCTAAATTGCTTTTACCATTAGGGAGCTTTTACTTGCACCTAATCTCACAGCAGCCATTTTGATTAGATTTAATATAACTTTTCTTGCATCTTGCTTTACTAAAAACTGCATCCTGCTGGTTTTCTCCGTGGTTTTCTTAAGAGTCTATGGAGGAGGGCCAGGAGGATCTGCTGTTGATGATAGATGGTCTGAAATTAAACCAGTGTCCTGAACAGAGAGTGCTTAAAAGGTTTTGATGCTGTGTTTCCATGCAGTAAGCAGTCTTCTCATGGCAGTGTTCTTGGATTTATTGTGCCCAAGACTTTCTCTAAGTAGCAGGATTGATGAGGTTCATGTGTGCTCCCTAAGGATTGATCATGCTATGCCAGAAGATTGCAATGTCTAATATATGAGGAAAAAATACAGCTTTTTTTCCCCCTCTGCTGAGCCCTGGTAGAGAGAGCTATAAAGGGGTCTTTGGAGAAACAGAAGTTTCAAAAAATTTAGTTTATGAGCATGGGAAAGTCAGTTACATTTTGGAACTGTATGGATTGATTGGTTTCTAGGTCTTCCCTGCTGCTGTGAGGCCTCTCTGTTCTGGTGGGGGTTCAGATACAAGTCAGAATGTGATAACCTTTGTTAATGGGCTACTGTATATTGAGATTAGTATTTAACTAATACCGTGACCTCTTTTTGCTGGCAGTATGGAAGATCACAGGAATCCTGCTGCAATACAAGGATTAATTCACTGGTCTGCAGCTTAATTGTTTCCTTTTTAGTTTAAATAATCGTGGGAAAACACCCTTCAACATAGGATATTTGTATCCCATGAATTACTTAATAGCTCCTCAGTAGCTTGTACCCTGGCTCCCCAGTAAGATGTTTTCTGGGCCTGGGAGATGGTGATTAAAAAAAACACCACAGAAAACCAGAAAACAAACTTGAGAAACCTTACACATTGAAATAATGCTAACCACTGTTGCTTTGGACAAACCTTTGAAAATTTAAAGCATTGATACATTTCAAATACTGATAGATTAATGACACAGGTAACTATATATGTTTAGTGGTGACTGGTTTAGTGGGTGACTTGATTGATAAGTCTGGCACAACTAGGCCAATGGGCCTGGTTTTGGTAAGCAGAACCAAAGAAACTAAGAAGCATTAAAATTTATTCTAGTTGACTAGTTCAGTAATTGAAATTAGTGTTAAGGTGTAAGCTATGCTATGCAAAAAGAACAATATTTGTGTGTGCATGTGTGTACAGAATGTGAAAAGAAAAACTGTAATTTGCATGTTGCAAAATGTATTTAGTGTAATGCAGTCACTGGACAGAGTTCACAGGGTCTCTGTCCCTCCATCCTGTCTGCTTTCACTGCATTATAGTCTTGTCCTCAGTGCCTGCTTCAGCTTCTCAATTAAAATATGGATCACCAGTAAGAACAGTCCTGTAAGTTAAAAGTTCTTTCTAATGAGCTGTTGAGTGTATCACAATGGCATATCCAGCTTTTTAATACTTGCTGCATTTCCTGCAGGAAAATCACCTGCTGTTCTGAGTAACATTTAATTACTTTAACTTCTTCCTCTTTCTCTGTGCACCTGAAAGCACTTTGGTAGCCACTTTCCCTTATGTCTAGTTTTAATTTGTTCAGGTTAATGGTATTGTGGCCAAAATACCTGTGGCAATTTATCATACTCTACTACTTTAAAAGAACTGTGAATAAGGATTGACTTGTAATAGATTGGAAAAATGTATATTTTTAGGAAAAAACTGGATAGATTTCAATCTTTTACCTTGTGTGTAGTGAAAGTTTTGCCCCACTATTTTGTGAGGCCACCTCATCAGTTGGGCTCCAAGCAAATTTATGTATTAAAAAGACATTAATAATTACTTCTCACAAACACATACATTGTCAATTCTTTCCTGATGGTTTTGTTAACTTGACATGTTTAGTGTATATATGCGGAAGTAAACAGTGCAGTATATTTATCTTTAAACTAGTAGTGTTATCTTTGGGGAGTTTAGAAGAATCTACATATTCAGAAGATTTGAGACATTTTTAGTCTAGACATTTAAGTACTAATAGGTTTAAGCTGCAGAATTCCAAAAAAATAAAAGCAATAGAAACAAAAGGGTGAGGAGGGGAACATTGAAACAAAGAATTTTGAGCTGGAGAGTGCATTTCAGTATAACCTAAGGATATTTCCTCTGAGCTACTTAAAAATAAGTGAGATAGAAATCTCAGTTCGCTGATTCATAATAGGTGCTAGCTCACTTAAGTTTTCCTTGCTTTTAGCAGGCTTCCTGTTTTTTTAGTATCTTCTATTTGAATGAGGAGCTAGAAACAATTGTTAATAACTATTCTCAAACCATGTAGAGGCCCGTTTGTTTAGTCTATTTAATGCCTCTGTAATTTTCCGTTTTTTTCTTTACCTGCAGTCCACTGACTCTGCTTCTTTGTTTTTTAAGCACTCCTAGAGCACAGCAAGGAGTTCTTTCAGACTAGTGAAGTAAAGGTGGCATTTCTGTACTGGGGGTAGGGTGGAAAGAAATCAGTTTTAGAGTAGGATTTTCTTCAATTTAATGTTCGTTGTATATTTAAGATTATTCTTTGTGCTTCTTTATTCACACCAGTGACCTGTTAGGGGTGTTTGTCCTGTATTATGAATCCATACCTGAAAGTTACTATGTCCACACTGAAGTAGAATTACTGGATAATTTATTACAGGTTTATTTCTTGTAAATAAGAAAATTTTAAAATTACTTAATGAATTGAGAAATGTCTGTGCAAACTTTTTGCACGTGTTTCCCCAAAGCTGGACAAGGGACAGAGCTGTAACCACAAAAGAAGAAACAGAATAAAGATAACTGTGGAATTATGTGGATGGTGATTAACAAACACATATGGTTAATTTCCATATTTAGTGTGGACATCAGATCTGCCTATGCTTTTTAGTATATGAGACTGCATGTATTTTAACAATATCTTTTGAATACTTTTTCAGCTCGAGATGCAGATGAGAGGGAGAAGTGGATCCATGCTTTAGAGGACACCATCCTCCGCCATACCCTCCAACTTCAGGCATGTTTCAGTTTTCACTTGTACTTTTTTTTTTGAAGCAATGAGATACAGTGACATAACTGCTAATATCCAACACATCTTGTATAATATCTGGCTGTTCTATAGCCTATACAATTGGATATAGTAAAACATTTGTTTAGGTTTGAGTCTGTCACATTTTTCTTGTCCCACCATAATGATAAGTCAGAATGAGACTTTCCTTTATGAACTCATATTTATAATATATATTCTTATCATAAACTCATATTTATTTATAATGTATATTTATGATAAGGTTCTGGATTGATTGTTGTACATTTAATTTGGGTTTCAGTTAGGGTTTTTTGGTTATTTTTTGTTTAAAACTAGGAGTTAGTCCTTTTTGGGTCAAGACACTTGTGCGCTTGTATGCCACCTAAGTTGGAAATGAAAATGAGACAGCAGTATTGAACCTGTTTCTGGATGACAAAAATAGTTTGTTTGAAGCTGGATATCACTGTTTAAGATGTGTATCAGTGTTTTTCTGGTTCTAAAGACAGATGGTTGGATTGAAGATGGTTCTTAACTTTAGTTACCCAGGAGTTGGACTCTGTCATCCTTGTCACTTCCAGCTCTGGATACTTTGTGGTTCTGTGATCTAAGATCAGTTTCTGGTGATACCTTAGAGCTGGACATGTCTATAAGACTTGCTGAACATTTATTTTTGACCTGGAGAGAAACTCAAACTCTGATGAAAGGGGTTTGGGTTGTACTATATAAGTGTCTGGTGCCAGTGTAGAAATCTTAAAGCAGGAGTTCACTATTTGTTTTGAATAAAGCTTTGGTTGTGCTTTTGTAGTATGGCAAGAGAATATATGGCAAGAGAATTAAGTCTCTTCACATTGATCTGATTTGGTGTGAAGTCTGATTCAGTGAATCTGGTTGATTTGATTCAGTGTGAAGAAAGATAAAGGAAAATCTCTAATATCCCATAAAGAGAAGCTTATGAAGATTGATTTAGATTACATTTGCCCGATGTAAAGAGTTAGAACCAGCCTGAATTTGACCCATCCAACTTTAGACACTTGTGCTATCTTGGTCAATTTACCTGTTAGACAGTGAGTTAGTGAGTTACCTGTTAGTGAGTTTCAACCTTCTTTCATCTATTAAAGACCACTACAGTTTTTCTAGAGAATAGCAGATCCCTGGATAAAAATTCCCATTTGACAATCAGCTTTTTACTCTTCCTACCATGCCATGGGTCTGTCAGAAGTAATCTCTCCATCTGGACGCAGCAGCTGACCAAGGGCTGAATAACCCCACTCTGCAGTGGATCTGAGGAGACAGGGATTACCTAGGGAACAATATGTGGATGTAGAAAGGCTGAGCTCCCTCCCAAGGGATGCCTCTTTCCCTTATAGGTTAATGTGAGTTGTCCTGTTTAGGGGCTGAAATGAAGTAAAAGGAATCTGTGCTGTTTTCTCCATCTGAAAGACTTTTTATGACATGGAGCTACAGAGTCAAGAAATGAAACACCAGAATATACATTGATTTTATCAAAATGTACACTTACATGCTCTCTAGAAATTGTGAGTGTAGTTATATTGGCAGAAATAGATTTCATGATAGCAGCTAATAATGGAACTGTTTCCCATTACATAACTGTTCACGTTCCTGGAGTTTTTCAAACAAGTAAGGCATATTTAGAAAAAAACCCAAACAAACCCAAGTTAGTAATTTATCTACTAATGTTTGAGTGAATAATTAAAACACCGGAACTGAGTATTAAGAAACGTATCCTCCATCCTTGTAAATATGTTCACCATTGAATGAAATTCTTTGTGGGCCACTGCTGTGTCCTCCCCACTCGTTTTCAAGAACCGTCTTCAGTTGTATGAGTCGTGTAACCTTTTAACCTCTGGCCCTTGTTTGTGGAATAGTGTCCACTTACACCCCCATTCAGGGACTGCCAAGGTTTGCCACAGGAACAGGCACTGATTTAAGAGTGAAACACGGCTGGACCTCCTTGCCAAATCTCTTTCTTTCATGGCTTAGGAAGTGTGGTCTTCATTCCGTTCGCCCTCACCGGTGGGACGTGCGGGCGGAACGAACAAGGGCCGAACTTTCGGGGGATGCTCGCCGAGCCGAGCGCGGGGTGAATCCAGGCGGAGCCATCCCCGGGCCTCCATGGCCGGCCAGGCCCTGCCGGGCTTCACCCCTCCCTTCCCCGGCCGCGGTTCTCGGGGCCGGGCCGCCCCCGCTCCAATCTCCGTTCTCCTCGTTCGTGACGCGCTCGGCGGGGCCGCGGCCGGGGGGTCCTGCCCTTCCCATCCCGCCCCTTCCCGCCCCGCTGGAGGCGGCGCTGCCGGGGCCCGGCGGGCGGGCGGGCGGCCAGCCCCGCTCCTCCGCTCCGCTCGTAGCACCGAGGGATGGCCGGTGTGAGTACGGGCCGGGGGGGCGCGGGTCGGGGCTGCGGGTGTCCCTCGGGCCAGCCCCGGTCACCACCCGGGCGGGCAGCGAGCCCCTGCCCTTGGCGGCCGAGCGGCGCTGGCGCTGTCCTGCCCTTCCGGGCACCGCGGGGACGGGAGCGGGGCCGCGGGGCAGCGGGCACGGAGCCCCGGGCAGCAGCAGCGAGTGCCGGCCGGTCCTGTCCACCCGCAGGGAGCTGCTACCGGATCCACAGACATGCCTTGGCTTCAATAGCCTTGGAACAAAACGGCGCTCCACGCACTTGAATGTTCTTTCGCTTTCCTTTTCCTTCGGGCAAAACAGTCAAACGGGTTCTTTGGGGGATTATTGGCTCAGCGGGATGGCGGGGTCTGAGTGCCGCGGCAGAGATTATTTTCTGTAAAGGCATTTTCTTAGGTTCTTAGTTTCTGTCGCTAACGAAACATGTGGTTGACAGTCACTTAAAACCTTTAGGCGTCTGGTTTTGCCCAAAATGTTATATCTTTTCAGAGTATTTTATTCATACTTCCATGCTGCTTTCAGTCTGCCTGTGCTGGTACAGGAGTGAGTGTTCAAGTTTGAAAGTCAGACTTAAAGTTGACTTTGCTGTACCAAAAAGTCATCTGAACTGTGAGAAACGGTACCAAAGCCCAGGTGGTTTGTGTGTTGTGTGAACCAAATCAGGAAGGATTATGAGTTAATGCGAGACGTGAAGTGGTGTCTTTGTGTTCTCTAGTCTGATTAATCTTGCTGGTTTTATTTTTGTCTAAATGTTCTGCTGTGTTGTCCTTCACTATTTATAATGGAAATGTTTTTGAAACACAGAATAAAACACACTTCTTCTGCCCCCTCCCCCAAGCCTAAAATGAGCTACAGTCAAGGAACTGAGTCATAAATACACAGAATGTGTAAAGGGACCAAAACTGTCCAGAGAGCTGACAATTACTAATGTTGTCTCCAAAGAGAACAACAATAAGGAGGAAACGTTTCAGATACACTTGAAGCCTGATTTGTTTGAATTTTAAAACTGAAGTGTGGTGTGGTTTTGTATGCACTTGTATTAAAGCTATTGCTAAAAATACACGTAGTAGTTCTAGTATTAGCTTTGTCTGTGGAAGAGTCATTGAACAGATGGTGTGATACTACTGGAAATGCCATTCTGAACCCCCCAGCGTTTTTCCCCTTATCCCCCCAAATTGTTATATCGTGGCATTAGCAGGCCTGTGGCTTTGCAGGGGCAGCACAGCAGTTGCCTCATACCCACAGGAGGGGGGAGGGTGTGCATGGGATGAACGCATATTGTGGCTAAAGTTTCGTATTTGTGTGGGGAGATAAGTTATCTCACATTTTCTTCAGCTCCTCAGCAGCATCTTGTGTCAACCAGCAGTCCCATTCAGACTGTACGTGCTTCTTATCGTCCTGCTTTCCTTGCTGCCTGTCAAGTACACCCTGGCAGCACCCTAGTGCTACAAGTACTTTTGGGCAGTGGAATTTGGTTCTGGAATTGTCTTGTGAGTTATGATGGATAGCTCATGTCTTTTAGGACCACATTAACTTCCTTATTTGATCTACATTAAACTACTTCAGCCTCTAAGTGGCCTCTGTAGAGACAAAGGAACTGAAATTACAAAGGTGGGCCATTTCTAACCACCATAACAGTGGAAGGAATAAGTGAAAATTAATTGCTTTCTGGGTTGATAAATCCATAATTTAAACAAGATGTTTACTTCCGAAGGAGGAAATGATAAGAAAACTTGATTCTAATAAGTGGGTCTGCGCTGGCTGCTGTGAAGAGTAGATTCAGTGGCTTAAACACTGAGTTACACCATGGCTTCACCAAAATGTAGTTGGTGCTGCTGCTGGAAGCAGTTCTGTCTCACTTCTCCTAGCAAAAGAGAAGAGGCAGTGTGGCAAGAAGGGTAGAATTTGGAATTTAAAATTGCTCTTCCTGCAGCTCTCTCTTTCTGAGTTTATTTTTAACCCTGATTAGTTTCCACATTGAGTTGTTTATGTGACAAGGTAAATGTTTATGCTGACTCAAAAGAAAGAGCAGAGTAAAAGCTAGAGTAAACAGCAGGGGAACTGATTTGTTTCCCGTTCATTTATGCTGGTGCAAAGTGTTTATGAAATGTTGATAGTAGCAGTTCACTTAGTATTGCATTAACCAGGATTTTTTCTGACCTTTCTAAAGCTGCGAGCAAGAACACAAAGTAGAGTAAAACTTTCTTGTGTGTTAAGTATATTACACTCTATGTTGTATTGTTTTTAACTGGCTTTTCAGTGCTGCTTCCAGTGTGAGTCAAGATTTCTTGCATAAAACTAAAACCAGGCTCTTTTAGATTAAGACTATATCCAGTGTAGATGTTTTTCAAGCACCGGTGGGAGGACATGAGGTTGGCAGCCTTGCTGCCCTTTTCAGATTTTGTTGATGAAATAATCAGGATCGTGCCTGAGTACCCCAGAACATGTGCATTGTCTGCACATATATTGATTATAGATTATAAGGGTAAAGGAATGGGACTCTAAGATGGACATAGTGTTTGTGAGGCTTCAGAATTGTAACCTATGCTTTAAGACAGACAGAATTTTACATCAGTGCATGAATGTTTCTGCCTTCTGAACTTTCTGTTCTCTTTGAAGATCTGATATTATCTACAGCCGCACAGTCTTTGCTAAGAATTTTGTGTTTTGCAAAGTAGAACCTTTTTTTTTCCTGTAAGAAATGCAATATTCTGTTTAGAAGGGTTTAGAATGCTTTCCACTAGCCATATATTTGTTTTCAAACACTTACATTCTGAGCTTCAAATACTGCATAAAAATCTAGCAGAGGAAAAAAATAGAGTTGTTCTTGCCACAAAAGTGCTCTTGTTTAGTGGCTCACAAGTTGTTTTCTTGTTTTTCTTCAATTTTTTATCAGTGATCCTTACAGGCAATGTCCAGCTCATCAAAATCAAGCATAATGTAGACAGGGGATATGTTTCTGATGAGATATTGTGGATGAAAGGAAAACATTCTTATTCACTCCTTCAAACTAACTTACACAGGAATTTTTTGTTGGATTTGGAATCCTAATTAGATGAAAAATGTCGAAGCAGTGTCTTCATGTCATGGGGTGCCTGCATCAAAAAGATGAGAAATTCCACTTCTACAGCTTTCTGCCTTCCTTCCCCAGGCAAGCTATAATTGTAATGCTTTTATTTGAGAAATATAGTTGCATTTTTCTGGTATGCTTCTTCTAAGGATGATGCAATCTTTTCATCCCATCCGAGTTTGAAATGACTGGTTCAAATTAGGCTGAATTACTTCTCAGCACGGACAAGTTTAGAATACAAATGCATTAGAGATATGTGTGACTTCTAATTTGGAGGACAAGGAAACAACATGAAACTCCCTTGGCGCTAGCAGTTCTGTAATGAAAATAAAGCTCATAATATGTATTTTTAATTAGGTTATGTTTTGTTGTTGCCCTCCTGTTTACCTTCTCCAAAAAAAAAGGGTTGTTTATGAGGGGAATAATTTGGAGGACTGTTAGCACAGGAATTGTTTACTCAGCTCAAGACCAGCATGGAAACCCTTTCCTAGGAAAACCATCCTGTCTGGTCACTCCACATCACCGGGGATCACAGAGATCCCCCTGGGACACCTGAGACTGGTCAGTGCTGCTGGGCCCTGCCTCCTCCTGCAAACGCTGTCATTGGGATGTGCCCTGGAGAGTCTGGGCCTTAAGTTTTTGTTGTGTCCTGAAGGGGAGGGACATTCCAGAAGTTGTAGGAGGGAAGGAGGATGATGGAAAGAATGCCATGGTACCTTTTTCTCTTTTCTCCAGAGTTTTTATCAGTATGGTTTTCTTGGTGGGAAACAGACATCAGACAATTTGTTTTGACACCAAATTTCTTGTTTTGGGAGCCGGTGGGCAGAGTAAAATTTTTTAAATTACTTACTTGTGCAGCTATTTCATCTGTTAATTCTTTTAAACTTACATGAACACGAAGTCAATAAAGTTAAGATTAGGTTAATGAAGTCTACTTACAAATAGATGTAGTTACTCAATGGAAAAACAAGTCATACTACTTCAGATAGATACTGACAGTAAGAGAGTCAGTGTATTTCTGAAGATCAGAAATAGTCTGGATTCCTGTTCTTTTCCATAATTTGAAGATACTTATTTCAGAGTCACAGGATGGCTTCAGCTGGAGAAGACCTCTGGAAATCAAGGTTGTTCCAAACACCTTCTCAACTCAAGGCAAACTTGTACTTTAGATCAGGTGTCAAAGGTCAAATCCTGAGTTTGGAACTCTGCCCTCCAAGGGTGGAGGTTAAACAGTGTTTGCAGGCAACCTGTTTTTTCAGCCTGTGAATAGGTGAGCAGCATATTTTACAAGTTCCTCATAAAAATTTGATTGCTCATTGAGATGTGCACATTCCTAATGTTCAAGTTTACCAAGCTGTTAAATGCCATTCTAGTGGCTCTGCTCATCTGTTTCTTTTGAATCCTCATTTCCTTCATGGCAGGGAAGAATAGAAAGGGTCCCCATTTTACCTTTACTGTGGCTTTGAGTGACCAGAAAATGAAGAAATAAGCATTTGTTGTGCAAATCTGCACTTTGTATATCTCCTCTTTCTAAATTACTGCTGGGTTTGAAATACTGATTGATTTTGTTTGCTGTTTATGCAGGTTGTTTTTTATTATGGTATTGCTCAACTTTACAATTTTCTCAAGTTTTTCAGTTCTAAAACTGTGTGAGAACTTAAATTATTAACCTAATTTTATATAACACAGACTAATAAATTTGCTGAGAAGATTATAAAATTTCATCTTAACTACCTAAGAGCAAACTACTGAGGTGCTGCAGCTTTAAGTACTTGTGTTTTGCAGAATTATTCTCATGTTTCATCTCCATTATGTTCAGCTTGACACTTTACCTGGTTTTATGGCTTCCTCTTTACATTGTTTGAAGTTTTACTTTTCTAATAGAACTTCTTAGATTACAATTTTTACTCTGTGTTTTGTGTGGGTGTCTGTGCTCCGTTGTAACACTGAATGTTTTGATCAGCTTTTCCCTTAGCTCTAAGAGCCTGAAATTCAAGAATGGAATTTTCTCTTTAAGCCACCACTAAAAATACCAGATAGTTACATATTAGTAGTCATTGAGTGAGGACTGAAATAAAAATCAGTATTTTGATGCAGCATACAGATATCATGCACTGTAAACTTTATCTCTGTTTATAGTATCTTCAGCAGAAATTTCCTGCATAGTTCATGTGGTTTGGTATATGAAACCTGACCTCCAGAATTTTTAACTGAGCTTGGAGGACCATTTGCTGAACTGATGAGGCTGGCTGATGGGTAGCTGTACAGACAATTCCATTTTCAAGAAGGAAATTGAATACTAATTTCACATTATATCAGATGTAGTTTCAGTGTAATTTAAACTAGTTTGAGGGAGTATCAAAAGTTGTTCAGTTGAGAGTGCTCTCCCTTCTTTCTGCCTATTAGTTTTTTTTGATAACTTGTTACACTCTGTGCTTTTTGTATTTATTTTTTGTTATAGTCAAAATGATTTATTTTTTTTCTCATCTTCTCCTCCATGCTCCTTGTTTCACACTATTTCTAAATTTGACCCGTGTTCACTGTTTAATACAGGTGAAGTATCTTTTTTGATTACTAACCCATCTGTATGGATAGATTTACTCCTGTAAAGTTGTTGTCAAGATCTTCATGTCTGCCTGTAGCAAATGAGTAAAGAATGTTTTCTACTGTCAGTAGATGGGTTTATGTTTTAGGCTATGTGTGATACTGTGCAAGTCATTCCACTGCTGCACAAAAGTGCTCACACCTCTAAAGAGCCTTCAATAAAACTCTTAATATGATGGCCCAGTATCATACAAAAATAAGAGAAATTGTTCTGACAGAGCAAACAATGCCAAAGAAAATGCTACATTAATGTGGAATTTTACAAATACAGATTGCCTATCTTCCATGTGAAATGTTTTCCCCACTGGTTGATCTTTACATGCTCAGACTCTTGAGATCCTCAGCAGTTCAAACTGCAGTTGATGGTTTCATAAGCGTTTAAAGTTGTCCTGTTTGAGATCAGTGTGAGTACAGGTGAAAATATCAAGGCTGGTAGCAAAGTTGTCACTGCTGTGATGTTCTCAGGATTATGTTCTGTTAAAACTGATGTTTGCTTCTTTATCCTTCATGAGGTTTTCCGCCTATATACATTTATCTTGTAGTGTATAATCTTTTCTAACTGGGTGTGCTTCAGTATTTGTTTCACAGTTCCATTTGCATTAAAGGCATTACATAAATAAACTTCTGATGTATTTACATAGCATATGTGCGTGAAGGCAGAAGTAACAAAGAATCCTCTTTTCATTCCTCTAATTAAAGATGTTGTATCCCAGTGGGAATTTGTTTGGGTATCAGTTTAAAGATAGGGATGATGTTATATACAGAAGTGTGCTCTGAGTGTTATATTGTTAGGAGAAACAAGTTTCCAAGCAAGAAAATATAAAAGTAATCATTATCATTGCATTGATACATTGTCTGTGGTGGTGTGTGTGCAACAAAATGTCAAAATTCAGATACGGTGACAAGGATGCAAATCATTATAGCTGTAAAGGAACTGGGGCAACCAGGACTAATAATTTTGAACTTTTCAGATCAAAGGTATTTAAGAAAAGATTTAGCAGTCCTTAGCTAGGGAGCTGTGAGTTGAGCAATACTGTCTGAAGTGTGAAAAGTGCAGTTATTCCATTGGGTATGATTTGGGCTTCCCTAGCTGAAATGTGGAAACACAAGCCAGTTTTCAGAAAAATGTGAATTCTCCTTTATATTTTATAAAGAAACTTTAATCAGTGTAATTTAAAAGGATTTGTTCAATCATAAGTAATGAAATACTCTGGTGTGTGATGATTATACCCCCTCTGAAAATGTGCAGCAATTTACTGCTACTGATTTAGCTGCAAATAGAAGCCAAATGTGTTCAGCTGTGTGCCTGTGTTTGCACGTGGCAGGATGAGAGACAAGGCAGCATTTTCTCAGTCAGATGGCAGGCAAAACCATATTGTTGTTATGTTTTTTTTTCTCCTCTGAAACACCAATTAAATATTTGATTTTTATTTGTTTACTTATTTCTAGGGTGTGGATTCAGGATTTGTTCCCAGCGTTCATGATTTTGACAAGAAACTTACTGAGGCTGATGCTTACTTACAGATCTTGATAGACCAGTTGAAGGTATGGTAACCAAATGCTGCATTTACTGTGCTGGGGGTCTGTTTGTCAGGCTGGATTTCAAGGCCAGCTTGAAAGGAAGCTCAGCAGAGAGAGAGAGAGAGTCAGTCAAGATGAAAATACCTTTTTCTTAAGATTATTAAAATTAGAATATCTCAAGCAGACTTATATAAAATGGTTTACAATGGATGAAAGATTCTGTTTTATATAAGACCTCTATGGAAATGGCAAGGTTAAATATATTAAGTTTCATTTTAAAACATAACTAAATCATTATGTTGCTCATAGCATTTTAGAATCTATCTTGAGAGGATTTTATCAAGTGATGTGTAACTGCAGTTCCAGATAGTTTCAGACTTTGTGGCAGTGGTGGTAGATAATCCATGCTTTGTCCTTGAGTGAAAACATTCTGTAGGAATGTTGTACAATACACCTCTTTTAAACTTTGTATTTTAAGAATAGATGGAAATGCAAGGGACAATGAGGTCGTTTCTCTCAGTACTCACCTTATTAAGAAAAACACTTTTTGCTGCTGCTTAGGACACCTTTTTCTCATGACTCAGCAAGTTAAATTTGCTGTTAAATTGCTTCAGTTCTGCTGGGTTGGATTTTTTTTCCCTGATATAATGTGCAAGTACTGCATGTGGGATATTCAGCAAAAATTCAGTTGGAGGGTAGGGTGGAGAGGGGGATGAGCACAGCAACAAAAATGAAAGTAGGCAGAAGAGATGCAAACAGAATTCAGAGCTGCCCTGCAAAGACCCGATCAGGAGCTGTCTTTGTCTGCCTCTCTGGAGCCATCACTTCACTGACAGAAGGTATTTGAATCTTTACACCTTCTAGTTGTGATTTCAGGCCAGCTGGGGGGAGGGGGATAGAAGTTAATTAATAATGAAAGATGAGTCAGTTTGAGGATGGACAGAGACCAAGATCACAGTCTATTTTTAGAACTAGAAATCAGCCCTCAAGGGAAAGGGAACACATGAGTAGGTTTGAGACAAGCAATTGAGTGAAGAGCTGCAGCTCACTTCCTAAAAATTACATCCTCTTCTCTAAGCTACAAGGGTGGATATGATGAACTTTTAGCATTACCCATAGTCTTTTCTCTTCCTTGAGCAACTTCATGGTTGTGTGTGCACTTTAGAGTGCCCTTGGAGGCCTCTGTTAACTCATTTCAGGAAATGCACATGCAGGCTTTTCAGTGAGGGTTTGTTTCACTTTGTTTTGTTGCATCTCATATCCCACTTCTAAAAAAATAAACATAAATTGATGCTAGGAAGTCATATCTTCCCCCAGAAATGCACTTAAAATCTTACATGATTTGGATCATGTACCTGAATCAAGGTACCTGGAGGGGTTGATGAGAGTTAAAGCTTTTTTGTTTAAATGCTTCATATGCCCCAAAGGTTTTTGCTGAAATAGAAGAAAGGCAGCTGAAAGTGTTCTGATGAGTTCAGTTACGTTGTTTACCCGTGCCTTTTTGTTCAAATTGTGGTAGAATTCTCAGGCTTAGCTGTGAGATTTGGTCTCTTGCAGGATGGGATAATGTGAGAAATTAGTTACAAATCTGTTATATCATAAATGCTATAAAGAAATATTAGGCCAAAAGTCCTTTGGATCCAAATATCAGGGTTGTATGACTTTATGCTTTTTAAATGCTAACTTTTTAGTTTTGAAATGTTGGTGTTTCTGTATGATTTTATATGGAAAAATAACATTTTCAGTATTTTCACAAGTATCTCTTTCTTTTAGCTCTTTGATGAAAAACTCCAGAACTGCAAAGATGATGAACAGAGAAAAGCAAGTACATTTTGTCTTAAAAATTGCTTGTTTATCAGGTGGTGTTGTGCATCAGTTTGCTGTAGTAGAAATGCTAAGTACACATCTATTGAGTTGTCAAAATCACTTCAAGCAATTTGAATAACTTAAAACAGTTGTGTTGTGACTAAGTTACCAAAAAAAAATTTACTAATAATGGGCATCATAACATTAAAAAAGGTTTCAGTCTGTCAGAAATAATTCTAACAGTGTTGGAAGCATTTTAACCTGAATTCATTATTTTTTAATCTTTAACAAGGGTGAGTGTTTAATGTTGGTAGGAATTACAAAGCTATTCCAAAGGAAAAGAATACTCCTAATCATGTATTTCACATAATCAATCTGCATCCTGTGTAGGTCTGTGACACATTGGAAGTCTGAGAATGCCACAATTCATTCACTGAAGTGAGGGTGCCAGAAATGTAGTAGTGGGGAGCACTGGTCTTTAATCAAGGGTGTAGTTCAAATAAATGGTTTGTGTTCTTTGCATCCCCTCCTGTTCCATCCCAAAATTGGCTCTGCAGGTCTGAGTTCAAGCACTGTTTAAGGCTGGCACATACCTTTGATGGTGTGGATTTGGCATTAGGTGCCATGATGGTTTCATATATTAATTTGTGTGTGTGGAGGAGGGATTTAACAATTCCTTATGAAGGGTTTATTACAGAGGAGTTGCTTCTCTTCAGCAAGTGCAGTAATTTTGATGTGGAGCAGTGGTGTATTTCATCCTTGTCCCCTCCCTCAACGTCTCTTGTGGAAAACAAGCTGTGTTCTCTTGGTGTTTGGTTCCTGTTTTGAAAACTCCTTGATGCTTTCTGTGATTAGTTTTATGTCTTCATAATGCTTGTGACCTTTCAAGTGTTACTCATCTTGCCTGATGTGTTAGGTGCTGTCTTGGGGAGTTCTTTCTCATGTACAGGCTTTTAAAAGAACTTTGAAGTACATTTCTGTCAGTGTGTTTAATCTGGCCACAAGAGTAAGGTCTGAGGGTTTTGTACTTCTCCTTCAGTGTGTCTTACTGGGAAGAGTTGTCCTTCAATTTTGACCTCCCTCCAGATGCTACTTCGCAGATCAGGCAGTACTTTCTTTTTTCCTGTGGTAGTGCTCCTAATCCCTAGAGAATTTCCACATGTTGTGCTGACTTCTTTAATTATCTCTGCAAAGTATCTATGGGACAGATGGATTGAATTTATAGAGAAAGGAGGAGGCTCATTTAGGAGAGGTTGGCATCCTCTGGTTTTAAATCTTGATGAGGATTGCTATTACTACAGATTCCATTTTTTCTCTATTAAAAATGAAGAAGACTTGACAAAGCAGTCTTTTGATCACATCTCTTCCTGTACTGAGAAGTTTTGTGATACAGTATTTATCAGTTTCCCTATTTGTTTATGGAAGTATGGTTCAGCTATCATCATCAGATTATGAGCTGAGTGTAATCTGCAGGGTACTTCCAGCAAACCCTTAGTTCTTTCCTCTGAGGAAGCAAGTTTTGAATATTTGAGTTTTAAGTGCTTCCCAACCAGCTGACTGCTGTTCTGCAACTGTTTATGGCCAGGGATTTCAAACCTGAGTTGTTGTTTTTGGAAGTTCACAGAGCACTGGGTGAGCTGGCTTTTAGTTATGGAATATTTGGTGTTTTGAAGGTGATGACATAGGTTATGGGTGTTCTGACGTGCCTCGAGATCTCCTGTTTATCTTCCTTCTGAGATGTGGTAGTCTCTTGATCTTGGATGAAGAAATTGCAGATGTAGGTCTGATGAAAATACAGGGATTGTCATGAGTTCCTTGTGCTGCATTGTTCTGGCAGAAGTGCAGCCAGCAGGGTCTGGTGTGATCGTGCACAACCAGCAGTGCTGCCAGTTCTGCTGAATCTCCTGGTGGGTGCAATGTTTGTATCTGATTGCAGAGGAGAGGAAGGAGGGGTCTGATCTGATCTGAGGGTACTGGTGTTTCAAGGTGAAGACAAGACAGGGCCTTGCTTTCTTACAGTGTTACCAATATTACTGGTGGGAACTCCAAGACAGCTTTTCTGTTCAATTCTGTGTAGTTATCTTGACCACATATCAGGGAGAAGAAAACTGAAGGACTCAAAGGCATCAGAATAGCAAAGAGGTGCATGTTTGCAGGCTGGAACAAAGCTGACATTACTTGACAGGATCTGGGAGGCAAGTGCAGCCTGCTTAAGCTGTTTGGTTCAAAGTAAGTGCTTTTTATGAAGTAAATCCAAGGCTGAACACACAGATTTGGGTTGCACCTTACAGATTTCAACCATGAGTCAGCTCCCGCTATGTGCCTCTGCTGCCTCTCTGCTGGATTAACTGATCCCTCTGTAGTCACATGATTGTTGAATGAGGCAAAAATCATGTTGGATGAGATAAAATTAGCTTCCTCAGTGATTTCCTAAAAAATCAGATGTCAAGAAGATGTAATGAGCAGCAAGTAGAGGGAGTAGTTTCAGCAGCAGCCTGCAGTTTGATTAGATTAAATATAGCAAATTGCATTCTGCAATTGTAGATCTGCAGGAAATCTGTGTTTCAGATGAAAATATCTGTATTTATTACCTAAAACTAGGGGAACTGTCTTACTAAAATCTTATCAGTTTTCAAAGACTAGGGATGATGAGAAGAGAAAATTGTGATAAACGTTAGTAATAAATGTCTGGGGATTTTGGGGCTTTTTATTGGCAGTGTGTTTTATGTTCAACATACTTGCTTATGGTTTTCCTTACAATTTCATAGTGTCTAAATTGACAAAGTTCTGTGTGCTGTGTTCTTGCAAGGTGGTCATAGAGCACAAATGTGAAAAATATTGATCAGTGCAAAATATCACTGCTTAATTTGGCCAGCTCACAAAGGATTCATTTCCACAGAGGAAAAAACTATGGTTTTATAATTTGTTGAAAGGCCTTAGAAATCTGCTTGTCTTGAGGTTTTTTTCCCTCTCAATATTCCACGTGATCTTTGACAAAATTATCCTTTTGTCTGTACCTGTGTGTAAGAATAACAACCTCTCAGTGAACTGCTTGGAAAATTACAGATGGGTGGGGAGAAACCAACATCACTGAATTGCATCACATGGCCTGAGGTCACTTTCTTATTTTCAGCAAAAGGTGATGTCACTGAAGGGACTGAGATCTCAGTTTATTTGGTGTGTAAATACTCTATAACAAGTTGGGGAAAAAAATGGGTAAAGAATGATCAAAGCTGCTGATGGCTGTCTCCAGCTGGCTGTACAGCCTTGAAACTGCATGATCTCCTTCAGCTGCATCATCTTTCATCCAACAAGATTTGTGTGTTTTTGCCTATTCTATTTTGGTGCTATAAAGGCTCAAAACTTCTATGCTGTCATATTTAAAATGCTTCCTTCGATATGTGTTGATAAGTTTAGACTAGAAATCTCATAGTGAAAAACAAATAAAAACAAAGCCAAGGAATTTTTAGCTGTTGGCATGTTTCTCTGCTAGCAGCAGGAGTAAATATAACATAACTTCATGATATAACATCCCTCATACCATGTATCCTAGATAAACATGGTCCAGGCTTTCCAGTAGGAAGGGCTGAGTCTGGGTTCTGTTTGGCTAATTAATCCTGAAGAAAATGTACAGCATCCTTTGAGTAATATCTAGAGCATAGCTGAAAATTTTCCCTCAGGAATTGCCCGAGAGGCTGTCACTGTATTTGTTTTCTTTTTAATCCACAAATTGCAACTGTTCATTTCTGTGGATTTATAGCTGCATGTTTTTCTCTTATGCTGGAGGTTTTTGCTTGCAGTGCCTGGTGGGGGGAAAGGATCCTTTACACACTTTGATTATTCAAGAATCAAGAAGATTGTGACTCAAATCACATGGCACACTCAAATTAATCAAAACAAAGATGACCTGTAACTGCATTAGTAGAGGTTCAGTGCTGAGTCCAGTTTAGTGATTTTGCCTTCTGCAGACAGAGCCAAGGACATCAACAGGAAGCATCTGCTCCTGAACCAGGTCATGCTGATGTAGAACATGGCATGCAGATGCCTTTTGCATGCCTGAGGTGCAGTTCCACACAGGAAATCTTTATGAACCAGTGTTTCTAGATAAAATTAAGTAGGCAGATTTCCAGATGCACTTTTACTGGAGGCATGGAAAGAGTGAGAACATGTGTGCACTGTTGATTTCTGTGATTTGCATCAAGCTGTGCTTAACTGCAAATGTTTATTGTACTTGAATGATGGTCACTTCATGTAATAGTGTTGAAATGTTCCACCATTCAGTACAATTTATAAGGACACAAAATGAACTCAGAATCTTCATTTTGCATTTCATTTTTGTTGGTGTTATGCAAAAATGAAGTATAGATTTTAATGGGTAAATGTGTATGTATAATGTCACTGTTAAGAAATTCATAACCTTGTCATTTTTAAGCTTTAGTTACCAGTTGGACTTCAGTCTTGTCTTGAAAATTGTCTGTATGTGGAAATAGTCTTTAGCATGTTGGTTAAGGGCTTTTTTTCCTCCCCCCAATTTAAAATTAAAATATTGTCTTTATACAGTATTTAGGTCAAACCAGATGCTGGAAATTCTGTCTTTAATCAAGCTATTTTGATTTTTCTTTTACAGAAAATTGAAGGTCTCAAAGAAACAACTAGTGTAAGTTTCTTTAATTTTTGTAACTATTATATATTGATTCTGAAAATCACTTTATTTTCTTCAGAAAGTTTTTAAAGCCTTTTTACAGAAAAATGAGGATCCATATTAGGTTCAACATTGTGATGGCAGAGGCAGGCTGATTCTGGTGCTGTGTTCAGGTTTGTCCAGCACCTTGGAATGATGGAATGGTTGAGGTTGGAAGGGACCTCTGGAGGTCTGTAGTCCAACCCTCTGCTCAGAGCACCATCAGCTGGAACAGGTTGCTCATGACCAAATCTAGTTTAGGTTTTGAGTAACTCCAAGGCTGGAGGCTTTACAGCTTCTCTGGACAATCTGTTCCAGTGTTTTATCATCCATAAAAGAATAAAAGGTGTTTTCTTTTGTTTAAGGTGATTTTCCTTTATTTCTGTTTGTGGCCATTGCTTGTCCTGTCACTAGGCACAACTGAGAAGAATCTTGCTCTGTCTTCCTCTGCCTTCCCAGTCAGATATTGATCCCCCTTGAAAAGGTCTCCCTGAGCCTTTTCCTCTCCAGATTAAACAAGCCCTGCTCCCTGAGCCTCTTTTCCCATGATAATTTACCTGCCTGTAGCACTCTGGGAGCTTGGAGTGACCTCCATTTCACCCTGACAGCCCGACTTGTGTGTGGCTTTGGAAACTTCAATTTTCTGCTGCTGTGCTTTTGTCTCTGGAAAAAAAAAATGGGGAAGGGAAAGTAGGGGTTCTACAGAAGTGAGTGTCCATTTAGTTCACACCCAATATTCTATATAACTAATAAACACAAAATATTAAGGGATAGTAACACATTTTTTTTTCTGATATTTTTCTTTCCCTAGAGCATGGTAGAATCAATAAAACACTGCATTGTGTTGCTACAGATTGCTAAAGTAAGTACACTGTAAACTATTCTCAATCTTAGTGATACAGCATTAATCTAATTGAAACCTAAAAGTGCCTTCTATATGATCCAGGAACAAGAAAACAATTATAAGTTGATTTATACTTTGATTTTAATGAAGTTTCTTAAATACTGAGTTCCATAGCAGACAATCCTGTTAATGCTCACGGCAGCAGTCACACTGGTTCAAGTTTTCTTTCAGATAAACTTTCTTTTTCAGAGTTTGCCATTAGACTAAAGAAGAACTTAGACAAATGTCAGGTTGACAGAAAAGGAATTTAATAAAACTCTCATTTCTGCTTCATTTGAGAGTATGGCTGACAAGTAAGAAGGGGAGAAAGATGATGTAAATAATGAAACTGGTTTGGCAAGATCTGTCACAGGTCTGAAGTTCATGATGGTGTTGGAAATTCTTGAAGGTAGACTTGTATTATTTGAGAATGCACTTATGCTTTTCACCTACTTCTTTCATTAGATTTTAAAATTTGGGGAGTTTTTGATTTACTTTTTGTTGAATTCTGCCCTTACAGGTTTAACATTCTATATTTAGGATATGTTAATTTTGAACTGCTGATTTATATCTTGTGACCAAAGTGGAGGGAGGTGATATTTTGCAAAGAAATAAAGTATTTTCAGAATTTCAGGCTGATTTATTCAGAACACATACTGATTTATCCAGAAATTGGGGTGAGCTCCTCAATTATTTTTTTTCTGTAATCTAGATCAACTATTTTTTGTGGCTTTGGAATGCAAGACTGCTGTTTGTCTTCATTTTAGATGCCAGATATGTTGTACAAAATTTTGAGTGCAGTGAAAATTTAAGTATTTAGAATCTTAAAGGATCAAAAGTCATTCTCTGAAAGGATCAGTGCATGTTTTGTAAAATTCAGTTTTCATATCTATTACTTAAAAATTCCTGAAGAAAATGCTTGGTAATTAACAGGTCTGTACAAAACTAAAACTTTTACAAGCACTAGGGTTGAAACATTGAAATAATTTTGTGCCATGTGATTTTGAAGCTAGTACAGTCTTTATTTAACATGCAGTGATGCTGCTTCAACCCTTCACTGTAGTGCCAGCAAAAAAAGCCTTTTAGTATTTAATTTGCTGTTATTTAGTCCTGGGTACATTTAGAGCTGTTTTAATACAGTGAAGTCAGTAGATTATATGTCATTTTTTAGGGATTTGATGGAGTAAATTGTAAGTAGGTTAGATGGTAATATGCTGATTTTTTTGTCTATATGTGATTTCCTGTATTGAGGAAACTTGGAGAAACTGCAAGGAACTACTAGCTCATTTTTTCTTAATTACTGTATAAATGTATTTAATATTTCTTATTTAATTCCTATGAATTTAATTCCTATGAGATTTTACTCTTTTTAAAAAGCTCTGCTATGTAATTAGCAATGTGAAATTGCAGAGTTATAATCTGTTTTTCAGGCTGTTGATCAGAGCTGGTAATAGGTGGCTGAGTTATCTTTCTTGTTTCTGTTGAATCAAATTCTGTTTCTGCTCTGTGTGAGTTTATTTGGAGTTAGACAAACATGACCACTTCTGCTAATGCTAAGCATATTTTGAAGTTCTTTGGTGGTTTGCTGATGATGGACAAAACTGTTGGTGGCAGATGCAGTCATTTAGATCAGGTTCAGTACTTTACTGCTCCAGCTATCATGTGAGTGTAAAGACAGCTGGAATTTGAGTCCCCCAAAGGTGCTAACACTTACTTTTTGTTGCACTAAATAAGAGCTTTAAGACGTTCTTTCAGTTCCACTAAATATTAACCAGTGTAAATAGGTGAGCTTATCCACTCCAGTGTAAATAGGTGAGCTTATCCACTAAGGGGTGGGGATTTATTGTTTGTTTTTTTGCTAAACCATCACTAAAGCTCTTTTGGAGCTGTTGAAGACAAAGTGGGTTAAAGGGGTGCCTTATGCACAGCTTATTGCAAGATGTTGATCCACATATAGTGAAAAAAAATCCCAGTACTTTAATAATCTTTTTTCTGCTTCATTTCTTCACCTTCTTTCTCTCTCAGGCAACTGTACTTGTTGACCACAAGGGAATTCTGTCTTTGCTCCCTCCCTTCCTTTTCCATTAACTGTGTTAGTATCCTGATTTCCTGCTGCTTTTGGGGATGTTTGGGGTTGTTTTTCCCACAGTTCTGTGAGTTGCTTGTGTATGATGCAATCTCTGTGTAAAAATGAGTGTAGCTTTGTGCTCTCCATTAGAGACCTTTTAAGATTCTGCAGGTTTTTTTTCCCCAAATCTTTTGGGCAGGTATGGCTGCTGACTGACACTGCTGAAAGTAAATCATCTTAACACCACTTGCACCCCATTTTTACTTCTACAGTGCCTTTCTCATCAAAAGACAGACTTGCCAATCTGTGTTCTTAATAGTGTTACCACTTACATACTTAGAACTCTGTTTCCAACACACAACCATATATTATGTGAATTATTTTGGAACATTGAAGCAAACCTGGATTTTTGGTTGTCGGAGTTTTGTTTTGTTTCTTTTTTTAATTGTTTATTCAGTTGTCCTGTTTCGTTGATTTTTACCTTAGAATTTGGACAGTTAAATTTTCATTAAACTTGCTGATAAATCAAGTGTGTAGTTATGCCACTTGTGCTGAGGTAACTAGTGACATTTTCAAAATAATGAATACCAGCTTAACAGGAACATGTGATAATACATGCATTGCTTATCAAAAAGCAATCAAAATAATCAAAGTTGGATGGGCAGGTGGAGCATTTGGCCTGTGTTGTCCCCTTTGTGTGTGTGGCAGTTGAAGAAGTCCAGCTTTGCTGGTGTGTGTGATGTAAAATATAAGAAATGTTCTGCCACTGATGTGGTAAACCTCAGTCTTAGAAATATGTGTGCCATGAAGTACCTTTTAAAACTTAGATATTTAGTTTTGCATCTTTGCCTTCTCTTCTTGACTTCATTTCTGGCAGTCTTGCCTGCCCAGTTTTGTGGAATTTCTGCCTTCTTTACCTTATTGATGCTGCTACTGGTGCATTACTGAGGTGGGATAGCAAGCATCAGTACTCATGCAGCATCTTTGTGGTTTATTTCTTAGGTCTCAGAGATGATGGACACAACATGGGGGTTTTATGTGTTGGGGAAAAATGATGTCTTGTAAATTCACAGTCCACTGGAACTTCTTGTCCTTGGTGTTCTTTTTATCATGGAAAGCCAGGCTTCAAAAATGTTGACTAGCAGACACAGAATTTGGACAGCCTATTGCCAACTGTGTAAGCTGTATAACTGTATAAGCTAAGGAAGGATATGTTAAGTATCAAAACATAAATATGTCCCAGCTTTGTATATACTTCTTCCTTTTTTTTTTTTTTTTTTTTCTCCTTATTCCTTTAAAACGTAACTGGAAATTTGGGAGAAATATTTTGTAGACAAGTCTTGAGGTTCACACTGGATAAAGTTACGGATTGATGTACTGTCTAATACAAACTTTGCAGCAAAAGGGAAGAGATCTGGCTTAGAGTACAGTAAAATTTATATTGTTGCTGTACAGTGCTAAAACTGTGCTGGCTGCAGATTGGCATTAACTGGTCTGCTGCTCATGTCATTTCCCCTGAGGACAGATGTTTTCCATACATTGCCTGCTCTTTCACTTACGGTTCTAGGCAAAAAAAACCCCAAAATCTGAGATATAGAATAATCTAAAAACATTTTAAAATATAGCAGATGCCAAAAAGCAAAGGTTAAAACCTTGCAACTTACTTTAACTTCTGCCTTTCTTGTGTGTTATTCACAGAAACTGAGAACTTCCTTTTTCAGGGACTTATGGGAGCTGCAGAGCATATTTTGGGGATCTCTTAGGTATTTGGGAAGCACTCACATTATAAAACAGAATTGTACTCTGCAGTACAGAAAGGATATTTTAAAGTTGTCTGCATTGACATGGACAGGCCCTGAGAAAATGCTGATCTTCAGAGATGCAGTGATTGTGTGTGCAATTGTGTCTTCCAAGTTTAGTTACTGTATCACATGAGGAGGAACATTTTATGGCTGAAAATGTAAACATTCCTGAGGGACGCTCGCTCTTCTTGCTTAGCACAGAACTGATAAGTCATGAAAGATTGTTATGTTGATATTTTTAACATTTTTTCCTTAAGGACCAAAATAATGAGGAGAAGCACGCAGATGGACTTATAGTAAGTTTATGTCTAATCTTTATCTCCTCTTAATTCTGCAGAACATGTGAACAGAGACCTGAATTTCCACTCACTTTGCAACATGCTTCTTCCTTTCTCTAATTTACCGCTTCCAGTGTCTTGTTAAAATTCCTGTTGAGTCCTTAGCTCCTGAGGTTGGCTAACACCCTTGTCTTTAGCAAATAGAGTGGTCAGTTTTGTATGGAGTGTCTTGAACAGCAGTGTTGTGACTGAACACTTAGATAAAAATCTGCCATGTGAACAGATGAAAGGGAAATTACTGGCATAGAAATAGTTCTGTGTTCCATCTGAAGTATCTTTGTGTAGGAAATAGATCTGCTCTCTGTGTGCTTCAAGTAGTTTGTCTTTTCTACAGTGCTGTTCCTTTGATGCAGAGTTGTGTAATGTCTGTCTAAGCAACATTTCTTCTTTAATAGAACTTCTGCATTTTTAATGTAACTTCTGTCATTTTTAGTTTTGGTCACATGTGATTTCTCTTTCTTTGTTCTTTTTTTGTCACTTGAGTACATTTCAGATACTTTTAATAGGAGATTGGTTTCAGTAAAAATTATAAAAATCCTAATGTGTTTTCATTGGAGCTGACAGTAGTTCCCAGGCTTTAGTTGTTTTTCCTCTACAAACAGCTTTAGCAGTAGGATTTTCTGGTGTGAACCTTGGACTGAAGATGCACATGCATATTTCAGTTTCATGCTTAGCATAAATAAGATGAATTATTTCATGCCCTACAGATGTAACATAATTCAGGTCTTAGTACAAGGGAACAGGGTCTGTGATTTCCCCTGGAAAAGAGAAGCTGTGCAGGTAGACACTTCCACAGGCACAGGTGACCAGCACATCTGATCTGCATCTCAGACATTTCATAGAGATCTTGCAGCTTGATATATTCTGAATTTGATTAGCCACTGCTCTCATTATCTGTGGACTGGCTTATGCTGGGGAGGAAAAAATATTTCTGTAAGAATATGTCAACTATATATCAGTGATTGTGAAGTCTAAAATCGTGGTCTGTGGAGGTCAGCATCACTTGGGCTGAAGGTCAGGATTTCATTTTAAACTTATGCAGAAATATAATCACTGTTTGCTGCTGTGGTGGGATGAATCTTGTTTCTGTGTAATTGTTATTCAATTGTTATTAAACTCAGAGTAGGAGACTTTTGGGTCTGCCTTCTTCTGTTTCTAGTTCATGAAGGCATCCCTCAAGAAATCCAACAAGAAGCTCCAGTTCATGTTGCAGTATGGAGAATTGTTTAAGGATGAGGTTACAATCCTGAATACAAGATCAGAGTTACTTAGTTCTTTCTTTATCATACCAATGTTCTGTGTCATGTGGGCTATTAGTTTCCCTAAAAAATAAGAGACAAAGATAGCAATAGCATCCTGTGTGGCATAGAACCATCTTGGGTTTTAACTCTTAAGATGGGACCATAATTTTAAGCTTTGAACTCTGTGGAACTGGGACCTTACTGTGTTGAATTCCACAAGGAGGTGAAGTACTGGGTAAGGGACATTCCCTTCATGCTGAAATACAGTGGAGTAACAGTACCTGTACTGGATTATTTATATATTGCTTAGTAACACGAATGAATATGTAAAAAGCTATTTTTATGGCTGTTCTTAATGGAGATTTTTTTTTTTTTTTAGTGATGATCAGAGAATAATAGTTCTGTTTTCAGTTAAATAAATCCTTGTGCTATAAAAAAATAATAGAACTCTTCACTGATTTTCAGTCATACAGTGTCCTGAGCTGAAAGGGATCCACAGGGATCACAGTGTTCCAACTCCTGTCTCTGCACAGGACAGACCCAAAAATAATCACACTGTGTGTCTGAGAGCATTGTCCAAACATCCAGTTGTAGGATAAAGTTCAGAATTTCAGGCAACCAGGAAAGGAGGCAAGAAAGGAACCTGGTTTTTGTGGGAAAATGGGAGGAAGGTTAAAATGAGCCTGTTTCCCTCAGTCTGAATACAAATAGAAATTAATGGACTAAAGGGAGAGGAGAAGAGTTGTAGACACTTCTTTTGAATACTGGTGTAGAAAAGAGGATAGGGATGAACATCCTGACTGAATTTCTGAGCAAACTGAGAAAAAATTTTCATAGTTCTGATAGATGAGGCATTTAAATTGCAAGATGTATGGAAAAAGGTTTTGTGTGCCTTTTACTCAACTAACAACCAAGAAGTACTGGTGGTTGTGTGTAAACATAAATACCAAACAGTGCTTACATTTTATTTTGGATTAAAAGACATGGCACTTTAGATTTCCAAGGGTCTTGATGCATAAAAAGCAAGGACATACACTGAAGTCAGTGACTTCTGGGAGCACTGAATTGACCTGGTGCTTCATTTTCCAAGTGCCCACATTCAGAAGTAGGTGGAGATGTCCTCTACTGAGCTGCACTGAACACTGTCAGCTTGCTTTTGGCAACAAAGCTGCTTCGTGGTCTAAGCATGCTGATGATTCTTGTTTTGATTTATGGGCTGATCTGCTGTGGTCTGGACAAATAAATTTTTTTGGAAAAAAAATAAAATTGAAAACACAGATTACTTGTCCTAATTTTGACCATATAATTTGCATCTAACTTTCCACTCTTTGCATGCATTATTAATTAATGGACATTGGGTGGCATACCAGAAGCAAGAACCTGAAATAAGAACTCTTTATATGACGCTTCAAATCTGCATCAAATTCAATCTAATGTGCAGTCTGTGTAAAGAATCAAAATATCACCACTTTGAAAGTATTTCTCATGTCCTCAACTGTCAATTTGTGTTTTACTTCCTCTCTCAGGAATTCGCTCTCTTGCATTTGGGCATTTCTCGTGCTCACAATGTTCTTGCTGTCTGTGCTTTATTTTGTTTTAATTGAGGGAAAAAAATGTGCTTTTCCTTCTCTTGCCTAGAGCACCATCAATCCCGTGGACGCCGTGTATCAGCCCAGCCCCTTGGAGCCGTCGGGGATCAGCGCGATGCCTTCCCAAGCTGTCACACTTCCAGGTAGGCTGGGGACAGCCAGGAGCAGAGCAGTGACTGCAGTGGGGAGGGGACAGGGCTGTGTCACACAGGACAGGGCACACTCAGCTCAGAAGGGCACGAGCAGAAGGCACAGAGCATTCTCGCCAGCCTGCCCCTGGTTTTGGGGATAAGCTGATGTGTTTTATTTGCTCTCAGTTACTGGCTTGCATTTCTAACATTCTCTTTAAAAATGAAGCTATAATTTTTAGAAAAGGCAAATGATTTCTAGCTAAACTGCATTTTGTTTTAAATGCCATCTTTGCTTAATAAAAAAAGGACCTAGGTAAAAATGATGGTTACACGTTTTTCTGTCCGAATGGCTTTTGTAGAAAATTATTTAATTTTTGGAGGTTAGGTGAAATAATGTGAAAGCTGCTTCTGAGTTTTGGGTTTAACATACCAAAATATCCCCTAGAACCTGCTCAGTTGTGCAAGTCAGAGCAACGACCCTCCTCTTTGCCGGTGGGACCTGTAGTAGCATCGCTCGGGAATCAGACTCCAACACCAAATAGTACAGGTACAGCTCTGGGTAACTTTTATTGAAATACAAACAACCCTGCAATGAGTCATTAAGACAACAATATATTGGCCTACATCTTGCTTTTAATCAACACCAATTTCAATGTTTTTTTTAAAACTGGTAATGCTGCTCTTTCTCCCCACCATGTATATGCAATGTGTACGAGTTTTACCAGCTTCACTTTGTCTCCCCAGCATTGCAGTCTTGCAGGAATTGGAGAAAACACATCCCTTAAACTTTACTGGTGTCCTGTGCTCTTCCCTTCCCTTGTGACTTTCCTTTTGTCACCTGTTAAACTCAGTATGAACCTGCCTAATTATTGCTTTTAATTTTGTATGTTCCTCCTCATGAGTTCCTGTCAGTCTTTATTGATTTGAACAATTCTTGTTTGAGTAGATTTTGAAAGAATTTGTTTTTATTGAATCTGTAATTTTTAATACTCCACAGGGAGTGGGCAGTCAGCACCTAGCAGCAGTCTTACCTCTCCAAGCCATGTCAACCTGTCTCCAAATACAGTCCCAGATTTTTCTTACTCAAGCAGTGAGGATGAGTTCTATGATGCTGATGAATTCTACCAGAGCAGTTCTTCCCCAAAGCGATGTATGGAGTAAGTAGCTGACAGTGTACAGAGTGTGCTGAATGCAGTTTGTAGCTATGAGGACATGGCTTGTCTGCTTGCAGAAAATGGTTTAAAAAGGTGGGGGAGGTAAAAAAATCACTTTGTGTAACAGTGAGATTACCCCAGCCCTCAGCCACAGACAGGTGTTTGTGAGGGAGGCAGTTTCTTCCTCTGCTCCTTCCCATTCCATCAGCTAATGTTGACAAACTCTAGCAAATGAAGCTTTGGAAGCCCCCAGCTGAGAGCTGTAATCTGAGACCATGGTGCATTTCACCTGCATTTGCTGCAGCTTTTGGTAAATGGCAAATTCCCTCACACATTTACTAAAAGACATTCTTTGAAGTTGGCACCCTTTCCCCCAAATCTCTCTGCTCTTCATTTTACATTAATCAGAAAATTAATTTTAACATGCTCCACATTCCAAAGAGGGATTAATCAGCTGTTTTCTCCCTTCATGTGTTATCTGAGGCTGCAGGCTGTTCCATTCCTTCAGCTACAATCCATTCTGAGCTTTCTGTGAATTAGCATGCACCATGTATATTAATGTCTGCCACTGCACATATATTGATGTCTGTCACTAAATTCCTTGTCTGTGAATATCAAATGACAGTTATTTGGTCTGAATTACTTAATTTGAAATGTGAAAATTTATTCTCTTCTTTAGTTCTTCAGGGTCTGCTGCAGTCCTGACTCGGAGCAGCACAGGGAGCAGCCTGAAACGTCCAGATACCACAGAGTCCCTCAATTCTTCCATGTCTAATGGCACAAATGATGCTGGTAAGTGGCCTGGGTGACCTTTCAGTAAGGAGTTATTGATCTGTGTGTAAATTGGGTCAATATATGCAGGACCATATGTGTATATATATATATAAAAAAGCAAGATACTTATGGGAAGTGGTTTGTACTGTTTCTTTACTAATGGAAGATTGCTGAATTGTAGGATTTAAATCCTGTATTTTTTGACAGTTACATATATGCTAATTAAATACACTCTGCTTTTGAAGGTTTAGAGGAAAACAAAAGCCATTTGGTCTTTCAGATCTCTTTGATCCTCCCGACGATCGAGAAGATGATGGGGAAGGAGAGTCAGTGGAGGAGCACAAAAGTGTTATCATGCATCTCTTGTCACAAGTGAGATTAGGCATGGACCTAACCAAGGTAAACTTGCTGGTGTTCATGGAAATAGGAGGGGCAGTAACCCAGAGTTCTGTGTAAAAGAAAGGTTACATAATTTAACTACATATTTGTTCTAAGAGTTAGTTAAGCTGTAATCTCTTAAGCATGGTATTTTTGAATTGGAGTTCTTACTGGAAGGGGAAAAGTAGCTGCAGAATAAGTATATCCAGATGCTAAAATGTGTTTGGAAAAATAGTTTGCTATGGAAAATAGCTGTTGGTTCTCTTTGAACCTAGTTCTTGGAATGCTGGTGAATCTGGCTTAAGAGGAATGCTAAAATGTCTTTAGCTTCCTAGAACAAAGAGCTACAAGATCCCAAGGCATGGTGGAATTCAAAAAAACATAAAGTAAAAGGGAAGAAGTAGCCATGTAGTGAAAATCTTTGCTTAGTTGGGATCTTAATGAGTAAATAAATTGCCTGTTTATTTTGGAATGCTACATTTAGGTCTGGCTAGTAAAGGGTTGGGTTCTTCATGAGTGAGATTCATGCTGGTGTCTGTCTGAAGGCAGAATGAACAGCATTTTGAAGGTGTTGGTCTTTCCAGTCAGCTTGGATAAATTTAAACAATTAATTCCAGAGTGAGAAAGTGCAGGAGAGATCAATCCTTATCTTTAAGTTTCCTTAGGTGGATGAATTTAACTGAATTTAACATGTCCAGCCTGGAATGAACGGTAGATAATAAAATTATAACTCTTTTCTGGGCAAACATCCAGCAGGTCACAAGCAAACTGCTCAAGGTTTCAGGCAGCTCTGAATAGGAATTGATCCAAACTGTCTGTTCTGGGAATTCCTGAGATAGCTGAAAACTATAACTGATCTCAAATTAAACTGCCAGGAATCTTTTTGAGCATGTACCTTGTCAGCAACAGTGATTGACAGGGGATCACACTGAGCAGATCCACAAGAATGGACCTTTGGGGGCAGGAGGGAAGAGCTTAAACTTCATCTTGATAGAGACATGTAGCAGGATGGGACTGCAAGTGAGTGTTTGCCTGTAGCTGAAAATTGACAGTGTTCACAGAGATGAAATTAAATCAGCAGTGATGCTGTAATTCAGAACAGCTTTTGATGTGCTCTGAGTGGGACTGGAATCCATGCAGGATGGGACTGTTCCTGTTGAACCTTAGGGTTTGTAGAAGATGCCAGCTGACCTGCATATGTCAGAACTCATTGGTGAGCTCGAGCTCACAATCAGCTTAGAGCACACAGTGCTGTGGGTGCTGTTTGCTATTTACAGTTGGCTTTTGCACAGGATATTCAAATACCTTCAGCTAGATGGGTTGTTTTTCTTCACTCAGGTTGTTCTTCCAACATTTATCCTGGAAAGAAGGTCGCTGTTGGAAATGTATGCTGACTTCTTTGCACATCCAGACTTGTTTGTCAGGTATTTGACTTTGAGCATTCACTGATTCTTGTCTGGTTATGGCCCTTGTGGGCTGCTAGAAGTTGTTAGTTTTGAAAAATATTGCTTGGATTTTGGTTTAAACTTCAGAAATAGTCAAATCAGTCAAACTTGTAGTTGCAAAACAACCAAGCATCCATAAAACTTTTCTGTATCCAAGGTCCCTGCTTATATTTCACTCTGCCTGTGCTTTTTTCTCTCTCTCTGTAGCATTAGTGACCAGAAGGATCCCAAGGAGAGGATGGTTCAGGTGGTTAAATGGTACCTCTCAGCTTTCCATGCAGGAAGGAAAGGGTCAGTTGCTAAAAAGCCTTACAATCCCATTCTGGGGGAGATCTTCCGATGCCACTGGGTGTTGCCTGGCACTGAAGATGACATGGTGAGTTTCTCATGGTGTTTTTTGGAGCCCAGAATGCAGAGATGCAGCCCAAAGCTTTAAGTCACTGACTGAAAGGGATTATGCTGTGCTTAAGTAACAAATCAACAAACTGCAGCAATTTCTTAACCAATTCTTCCCCTTCCTTTCTTGTTTTCTTTGGACAGAAGTATAAAATAGCTTATTTTATTGTTATTTTTATATAAAATAACAAAAAATTTCCATTTTCCCTGCAGTGCTTCATAGCACTGAGTATGAATTCATTTATTCCCAAAGTTCTGATTTTTTTGTTTTTATTTTTTAAACAAATGCAGCCCAGTGGGGTTTTTTGTTGTTGTTCTTCTTTTTTTGCACCTCATTTGGGCTTCTTGCCTTTGGAAGTTGCAGGTGATGGTGTGGGAAGTGCTCTTGTGAGGTTCTTCATGTAGCCTCAGTGTAATACATCTAAGTCAGTGTGATTATTTGGGTATAAACCATGTCTTTTTCCCATTTCCTTTTATTCCTACCAATTTATTTGCACAAATCATGTTTCTGAGGTGAATATTTGCACTCCAATTTGCTGGCATCAAGGCAGTGTTTCCATTTGGGTTTCAATTACTTCTAACCATGAATTAATTACACTTTGCATTCTTTGCCACAGGAAATAAATATTAGTTTATGGTTTTGTGGTACATGAAATCATACAATTATTAATATGCAGGTCAGACTTTTTCAGAAGCAAAACTAAAAACTGTTTCTGCCATTTAAATATTATTTTGTAATTGGGTTTATATGTGGGTTTCAGTTTAATGTTTTCTCTTTTTCTGGGGACAATTAAAACAAAGACATTTATACTTAAAAATAAGAGAGTAGAAACTCTATCCTTTAGAAAGGATCATAGTTCCAGGACTAAGGAGTTCTGCAATACATTTTTAGAAGCCTTTAGAGATGGAGGCAGCTTCTCTGGGAAGCTTCCAGTGTTTGCAGGCACTGAGTGATGGAATCCTCTCCCCTGTCCCACAGGAGCCAGTCTCAGAAGGACCAGTCCCCTGGGTCAGTAAAAGCAACGTCACCTTTGTGGCAGAGCAGGTCTCTCACCATCCTCCAAGTAAGTTGGGACAGTACCAGGAGAGGTGGCAGCTGGAGAGGGGTGGCAGTAAAATCAGCTCTTGGCTTAAATCTTGGATTTACACTTTCTCTGCAGATTTAAAAGCTGCATATTTATAAAAGCTGAAAAGTTATAAACTGCTTTTGTGAGAAACCAATTGCAAACTCTGTTGCCACATAAGTGTGAGGCACCTGGGGATTTTCCCCAATAAATGAATTTGGAAACAAAGGTATCAGTGTCTTGTGCTGCTGTTTTTAATACCTGTCTCTTTCTTCAGTTTCAGCATTTTATGCAGAGTGTTTTAGCAAGAGGATACAGTTCAATGCTCACATATGGACCAAGTCCAAATTCCTAGGAATGTCTATTGGGGTCCATAACATAGGGCAAGGTATGTGTGTGTAAATTGAGCAGCAGAGGAGAAATTAAATTCTGCAACTAGGATTTTTCATAGAATAATTTATAATTATTTATAATAAATAAAAATATATATTAAATATATATAATTAAATTTATAATTATATAATATTAATATAATAATAATGATGTATAGTATATGTTAATATGTAGTTCATAATAATATAATAAATAATTTATAAGTTACTTAAAGTCATCATACTAAATGTAAGCAGTGGTTGAGTTTATGTAACTTGAGCTTATGTATCTGGGAACCAGAGATTCCTTCCATACACTCTGTGTACTGAAAACACCTAGGGCCCAGTTTTTCCCAAAAATACATCCATCCCTGTCTCCTCCAGAAGCTGGGCATTCTCAGCATCCATTAAAAGTGAAGCTCCTCAGCTTTCTTTTTCATGGCATATTTCATGAAATCATTATGAAAAGTTCTGTAGAGGTTTTGTTTAATGTTTTTTAAATCTGTTTTTATTTTTAACAGGGTGTGTTACATGCCTAGATCATGATGAACACTATATTTTGACTTTTCCTAATGGCTATGGAAGGCAAGTAAATGCTCTAATTGGTGTTTTCATTTTTAATGCCTTGTAATGTTTCATCCTTAGTATTTATTGGTCAAGAGCTTATAATTATGTGCATTTATATGTTCCTAATTGCAGGTCTATTCTCACTGTGCCATGGATAGAGCTTGGTGGGGAGTGCAGCATTAACTGCTCAAAGACAGGTTACAATGCTTCCATTGTCTTCCACACAAAACCTTTTTATGGAGGAAAGAAGCACAGAATTACAGCTGAAATTTTGTAAGCAGCTTCCTTCATCTCACTTTTTCCTTCCTTAAATGCCAACAGTTTTAACAAGACAGTCAAGAGCATAAAATGCTGAAGCAGCAGCACCCAAAAGAACTTAGCTGATGATTACCTGTCCTGGAATTGGCCATTTTATAGTCAGATTTGTGAGAGGAAGCTGCACAGGCCTGTGTCCTACTTTATCCTGCTTGAAAACATCCTCAGCTGATTCCCAAAGGGAACTATGCTCTCCTGAATTACCAAAAGTGTCTCCATCATTACCTTTCCTAAAAATACAAATCTGCAGCAAGCCTTGGGATACTGTTCAGTGTGACAGTTAAAGCTCTGCTGCAAACTTCATGTATTTTTACCTGTGGTTTGGTGGATTTTGGTTAAAACCTGTGCACATACCCAGCACAGAGAATTCAGTGGAGATTCTCATCATATTTGGAGATGTGCTGTGATGTCAGCAGGTGAATGCTGATAAAATGAGGTTTAACTTGGTTTTAAATCACTGACACATTGACAGATGCAATTTAAAAACTGGTGTCTTGTGTTTCCCAGTAGTCTGGGGAAGAAGTGGATTTTGAAGCCTTTTTAAGCTTAAACTCACCACCCTAAATCTGTGTGGAAGGCCTGTAACTGCTTTCCTAAACTCTAAATGCAGATCCAGCCCTCGGGCAAGTCCTGTTTTACTCTGATGAATGCTCCTTGTTGAGGTTTATGTAACTCATTCATGCCAAACTGCCCCCTTGTAAACAGAACCCTCTCTTCTGTGGTGGGCATGGACACTTTGGCTGATATAAACCAGGCTTTACAGAAAGTAGGATAGAGTTTTGATCCTTTAGGATTTTTCAGTTGCTGAAATACAGCTGAGAAATGACTATTTGTTTCTCTTTAGTTCTCCAAATGACAAGAAACCCTTCTGCTCCATTGAAGGAGAATGGAATGGGGTCATGTATGCAAAGTACTCCACAGGGGTAACAGCTTGCTTTCTTTTTTCTCTTTTCATCAGAAATACAAGATTCTACTTAGGGGGTTTGGGGTGGTTTTGTAGATTTGGTATTTTATTTTAAACAAACATTAATAGTTGGAACCTCCTATGAGGCTGCCCAAAAGAATGCTGAACTGGGGATAAAACTTGTTCATTTATTCTTAAGGAAGCTTGATTTCTATACAAGAAGAGAATCTGAAGAATTACCACGTTTCCTGTATTTCCTGCTAGCTAGTGTACTAGAGTGTGAGGGTGTATAAATTTGAAGTCTAGCTAAAGAACTGATTAGGTTTATTTCTTTTTCATCTTCCACTCCAGGAGAATTCTGTCTTTATAGATACCAAGAAAATGCCTACAATAAAGAAGAAGGTAAGGAAATTGGAGGACCAAGACGACTTTGAGTCTCGCTGGTAAGAACTTCAGTTAACTGGGAACATTAATATTCTATTTTAGTTAGATTCCAGTTTGCAGTACAGGGACTAAGGCTGCACTGATCCAAGCACGGCATGCTCTGCTCTCCCTGAGCCCAGGTACAGGCAGGCTGGGGATTTTAAGGGGGAAGAGGAGACCTGGAGCTCTCAATCACATCCTAATTGGGATCAAATGTTCAGTGAGGTCTGGAGAGCTCCACCACAGCCTCCTCCCTCCTGCTGTAGCAGCACAAATATCAAATATCCTGAGGTCTTTTCTGCCCTTTCTCTGACCTCAGATCTACCTTTATTCACTGCTGTATCTACAACTTGTAGCACTCTGCTCCCATAAAAGTCTCCCTTGCCCTTTCTCTTTCAAGCTTATGGAAGGATGTAACCTACAACCTGAAGATCAGAGACATCGACGCAGCCACGGCTGCAAAGCACGCGCTTGAGGAGCGGCAGAGAGCCGAGGCCAGGGCCAGGAAGGAGAATGAGACCTCGTGGGAAACAAGGGTGAGCTTTATTCCAGCAGGGTAAAGTTCAGCCTGCAGCCTTTGCTCCTTCCCGAGTCATGAAAAGCTCACAGGTGTTTATTCCTTTGCAGTTATTCCATGAGGATGGGGAGTGCTGGGTGTACGATGAGCCGCTGCTGAAGCGCCTCGCTGCCAGCAAGCACTGAGGGCTCCTGAGGCCAGAGAGCCTGGGAGCCTTGGCTGAGCAGAGTTTGCAGCTGAGCCCAGACACCCCCGATCACGTACGTACGTACACAGCCCCACCCCTCCAGCTGCAGTGGTTCCTATCTCAGGGATACTGGACTTACTGAGACAGACAAAGCAATTCACGAGAGGCTGAGCGTCCTGGCTGAGCAGCTCCGGGCAGGGACTGGCTCTGGTGGCAGTGCCCAGGCTCAGGCCCTGCTCCTGCTGCCGCTGGGGCAGGGAGAGGCTGGGCCCTGGGGCACAGACACTGTATAACCACTGTGAAGGCCACGGCGGTGGGAGCAGTCGCCTAATAATCCTGGGTCCTACATATTTAAAAAGCAAGAAACAAAATGCAAGATGTCATTTAAATCTCGCTGATGTTTGCAATGTGTAAATATGAGGATTCCTCTGATGGGACAATTTGTTAGAAAATGCTACATAAATGTTATCTTCCACCTGTATGATAATCAAATCTTTTGGCATTTCAGTGTCTTGCCCAAAATAACTTTGTTATTTTGAGATTGAAATGTAACCATAGATAATTCTACCCAATGCATCTTAAAGCTTCATAAAATAGATTTTTCAAACTTCTCTTATGGACTTTTTATTCATTTCATAATAAACCTTTGCAGGAAGACTGTTTTTCAGTTGAGTCATGATAAATTGATTATGTGAAAGGTATTAGCGGTATTTCTTTTTCCACTGGAAAAATCCTTGCAGCTAAACCTACTTCTTAAAAGTAGTTAATGAACAAGCAAAATGAGCATTTGCAGCATCCACAGGAGAAGTTTTCTGGACTCTACATCCAGCCTTGCCAGCACTTCAGGAACCTCTGCATTGTGTTTTTGCTACAGCTAATAATGCTAGAGTAAGTTGCCAGATGTAGCAATCAAACTACTTTTGTCTCCACAGTTAAGTCTAGCTTTTATTTGATTTCATCTGAATTTTGTCTATGTTGCACATACAGAAAAACTAAAAAAAGCAGTGTGAGATGGAAGCCTTGGGCTTTTCTCCCCCTCCCACCCACTGTCACTGCTCCGGGAGCGCTGCAGATCCTTTCCTGAGGAGCTGTAGATGGATCCTTTCCTCACTGCTGCTGAGGAGCTGCTGCAGCACTGCAGGGATGGTACAAGCCAGGCTGAACACCAAGCTCCAGACAGCTGGAGAGGAGAGCGTGGCACCCGTGGGGAAGGCAGGGCTGTGCCTCTTCTTAGTGAACTTGGGAAGGTGATGAGAGGTTGGCTGGAAACTTGAGGAAAGCTTCCTCAGAATGGGCATCTTCATCCCAGCTACCACTACAGCTCTGGTTTAATAAAAATAGGTTTGTAATGTTGATGTTGCAGAAAGCACCTGTATTACACGGCAGGGCAGGGCAAGGTATCAGTTTTATTTCAATATTTTATGGTAAGGGAGAACATTCAGAGTTGATGTGTAGGCTTTGATGTCCTTGATGGAAGTAATGTCACTCATGAAAGAGGAGGGGGGCAATAAAACAAGATGAGGTATTTCACCAGATGAAGAGTTCTGTCCTGAGACAGCTGTCACCTCTGAGTCCCCTTCATGCTTTCCATATCCAATCACCTGGAAAAAAAGGTACCAGAAGAGAAATTGGGATCTCATTCAGTGTTTCTCTGCCCTGACAATTAACTTGAGATACTGAAATGTGATTCTAACAAGAACACTACTTATAAATGTAGAAAATTAACCACAGTAAAAGTTCCAGCACAGATCTCCTCTCCCACACCCTGACTGCACTCTGCTTATTGCAGTTGGCAACAGGAGCTGACAGACACTCACATGTACACTGAGCACTTTCCTCTGGTTGCTTCTGTGAGCTTGGAACCAGTTGACCAGGTCTGCCTGTGTAATAGACTTGAGAGCTTCAATCTGAAACCCACAGGAAGGAGGTTTTAGCAGCACAGTGGTGATTCAACTCATTTTAAACATAAAAATATTTTCTCTGCAACCTCTACTCCAGTGGATAAAAGAACCTTTTTAAAATAACATGTAATTTTAGACCCAGTGTGTCACTAGTAGCCTAAATCCCATTTATGCTTTTGAAACTGGTGCAAAGCCAGTGTGCTTTTTGTGTCCCACAGCTGCAGGACACCCACCTCCCGTGCCAGCCTGTCAAACAGGTACTGCTGGGTCACCACTTCATTCCAGTTCCTGTCCACTTCTTCTCCAAGGTGGGAGTCTTCACATTCTTTCAGTTTTATCAAAGCTGTTACCTACATGGGAAAAAGACAATTAGTTCTAATGGATTTAAAACTACCTTAGTTTTACCATCAGTCACTGCAGTTGAAAGAAAAGCTAAATTACATTAACAGAAAATGGCCAGAGAATGGATGTTTGGAGAAGAACAGCAGAACAGAGCAAGAGACAGGTTTTAAAAGGTGAGGCCTTTGTCCAGAAAATCTCAGAAAATCACCAGAGAGATGTAACTGAATTATGCAGTTAAAAGTTCAAGATGAAGTTTTACCTGGGTGCTAAAAGCCTCTTCAGTTAAATCCTTGATTTTCTCTTCAAAGCAAGAAAGAAACTCCTCTATTTTTCTGTCAACCAATTCAGAACTAGAAGGGAAACAAGTAATTAAATTAGGCAGGACAAAGCAAAAAAAAAAATTAATCCTCAAAAGAATATTAAGGGGTAAAGTAGCAGCCCCCAAATGATGAGGGAGGGACAGGCTCACTTCTCTCATCCCCTGAAAACCTCACTCATCTGAGAACACCTGGTGGTCAGTTTTTCCTGGTATCAGGGCATAAAGCCAGCGCTCTCATTTTTTGCTGTACACAGGGACTTGAGGAGCTGCTGCTCTGATGCTGCTGGGGGCCTGCTCTGGTGTCCCCAGCTGCAGCCCCGGGCCCTGCAGAGTTATGGGCTGTAGGAGCAAGACTGAAAGAAAATGCGATGTGATGGGGCCTGAGGTTTCTGACACATTAAAACCCTCACTGATGACACAGACCTCAGTAATGGAAGCATCCAAATGTAAAAATTAGAGGCAGCAGCACTGTGCTAATTAAGCTTTCCCTGACACAGTGTTATTTTTCACAAGTGGCACATTTTTCAAGTAACCCTTTAACTCTGACAGGGCAAATGCTTGTAGTTTAACGGCCCAGGTTTAAACAAAACCATAACAGTGTTGTGCCTGCTGAACATGAGCCACAGGAACAGCTACAGAGGATTTACAGGATTTGAACTCTCCTGGCTTCAAAAACGAAGGGAGGTATTTTACTTAGTCCAGAGATCACTTTTCACCATTCAAGTCAGGACCACTGCAGTTTTAAGAAGCCTACAGCTACTGTTTTATTCAGGTGTTGCTTTTGAGTCAGGATGTTGTGACTGTCAGCACTGTCCCTTCTGCCATCCCCTTGAATTAAAAAAACCCTCTGTGGCCTGAAACAGGAGCAAACTCTTAACTGAGAGCAGGTGAGGCTGGGAGTGGTGAAGAACTTTCCCCACAGAGCACTTACTTGTATTTAGTTGCCTGGGTTGCCACTGTGACTGAGAAGCCAAGAATCCCAGAAGTGTTCCTGCAGGTGGGGTACACGTGGTAGCTTAAAAGAAAAAATGGATGAAACAATGAACTCATTCCACAAGCACAATTAACTTTCCATTTATAGGACGTGCTGCAAGTTAAAATAGTGTTGGTACTTTAGACAAAAAAATCTGAAATCTAAATTTGCAATAGTCTTATTTTCTTCATTTTCTGCACTGCTGCTTTTCAGTGTTTCCTCAGCTTTTTTAAACTGGGAGTGTTTGTATTTGCCTTCCTGCAAACTAATCCGAGCAGAGTGAGAGACCCAGAGCTGTGAAAAGCCTGCTCCAGTTTCCTGAGGTAGCAGAGTGCCTCCGAGGGAGGCTGCTCAGCACCACAGAGCTGCTGTGAAAACAGCCCTGGGGAAGGGGGCTGAGTGTGGAAGTGGAAGGAACAACTTTATGCTGAATAATTCCACATTACCACACTGATAATAGATGCAATTCTTACAGAAGTCAAAAGCAACTTGGCTTGCAGCTTGTATTGATGGGTGCTTTTGGTTTTTAAAGTGGTGATGTTGCTGTTTCCATTAAAATAACTGAGGATTAGCCACTGTGCAGGAAGGATTTCCAGAGTCAAAACACCAGAGAACAGTTAAAGCAGGAGTGTAGGAGCAGGTGCAGGAGAATTCCTCCCCAGTGAACTCACCCGAGGGTCTGCTTGGTCCTCAGGAAGTCAAAGCAAGGCTCCTCCATGTGCATCTGAAACAGCACAAAGTTACAGCAGAAGTGGCACTGCCTGCAGCCCCTCATGGGCTCCTCACAGAGCACAGGAACACTCAAGTGCCCCTGGCCAGCCACAACCACTGCACTAAGAGCGTTGGGAGCTACAAGAAGTCTCCTGCAGCATCCATCACTGCAGCATTTGGGGATGCCCACCCAAAGATTTCAGGCAGGGGCAGCAATAGGAACATGGTGGGGCCAGTTGGCCTCGTGGCCTCAGCTATTTTCAGGGGAGACACCGCTGAATTAGGAGGCACAAAGAAACTTACCACAAGCAGCTCCATCAGGGTGTATTCCCTCAGGTTCCTGGCACCTGACTGGAAAGAGAACCAAGAATTTAGGGTGGGTTTAATGTGATTGCTCAGGCCAAGGTGATTTGTGGCACACACCTCAGCCTGGACTGTAGCACTGAGGGACGAATCACAGCAGGGACAGATGGAAAGTTCTGGTTTTTCCTGAGGGGACAGGCCCAGCCCAGCCCCCAAGATCACAGCAGTAACCCAGCTCCCAGCACCAGTCCAGGAAGGGAAGGTGCCAGTTTTAGGGAACCCCCCACAGGGAATTCTATTTGGGTTCAGCCTTGGGGCACAGGGCCTGTGCTCACATGAGATGTCTGTGTCTCCTCTGTGCCCTCCCCGTGCAGAGCCTGCTCTCAAGGAGCGTGGGCAGGTGCCAGAGGGACCAGGCCAGCACAGCCCCAGCACACCTTACCTGGTAATAGACTGTCACCTCGGAGTTGGCATCACCCTTGTTGAGAGTTTTCACCTTGCAGAGCAGGTGAGTGTTTGGCAAATCCACCACCCGGAACTGCACAGGACAGGGATGGGCCAGGGGAGCAAACTGGAGCTTTCTGGGGGGAGCACAAAGAGCACAACATCAAACACCTGCTCACACCTTGGCCAAAACCAGAGCAACATCCAGACATTTACACACTTGCTCTGACATTATTTTCCCCTTCCCCAAAGTAGAACTACATCTGCCTCAACTGCCACCATCAACAGCCTCCTGCAAACACCAGAGGGAAACAGGGAATTCCCAGGAACTCCCACTCTGACTCCCTCCTCCAGAAAAGAATCTTATCTGGATTATAGTTTCCATATAATAAGCAATTAAAAAGTCAAGAGATACTCACTGAACAACATAATTCAGGAAATCCTTTGCTTCCTAGGGAAGAAAGCAAAGACATCAATTTTATTTAGAAGAGAATTATTACCCCATTCACAACCACACATCTCAGTGCAGCACTTGAGAGAGCGAGCCCCAAGCAAAGAACAGCTGAGCTGTCCTGCTCCCTACATCCCTGCTTCCTCACATTGTTCCCAGTCCCTCCAGCCGCCTCTGCACCACACTGCAGAGTCTTATTTTTGCACTGTAATGTCCCCAGAAGAAGGCACAAGCCAAAGAAGTAGCACCAGTTATCCTTATTCCATGTGTCTGGCACTCAATGAGGTTTAACCAATCCATACAGGCAATCAAATTCCCAGGATAAATGTGCTCTGAGGGAAGCACCTGTGGCACCACTGCAAGAATTTCATATCATATCAAATATATCAATACAACAAACAATAAAAAAAATGGTGGCAACAGGAAAAATAGATTACAGGCATCTACTACATTTTTTCCTATCTGCAGTTTAAATCCAAATTCCTGGAAACTTCTGTTCAAAGTGGCAACTGTGGACTGCCATTGGCTTATCCCCAGGAACACTCCTGAGGTGTTGGAGGTGAAGCTGCCCAGTACCCACGAGACTCCAGACTCCAGACTGCCAGCACAGAGGCAGCATCAGCTGCCAGCCAAGTTCAGTGTGCTAAAGCCCCTCTGAAGCAGCAGTGTGAGCACTGCAGCTGCCAAGGCTGCACTCACCCTGCTGGTGAAGTTCCCTTGCACAAGACCCTCCACAAAGAGCTGTGACTTGAAGGCGGTGACGAAGGCAGAGAGGGCCTCGATGGAGAGCCCCTTCATCAGCGTCTGGTACTTGTCGATCATGGACCACCGGCCGTGCTCCAGGATCAGCAGCCGCACGTCCCTGCAGGGCCACAGGAACACAACCACAGCACATCAGGAGCTGTTTGATGCCAGAGATGCCATTCCTGACTGCAGGCAGGGAGAGGGTTCCCAGGAGCCCATGGCTGACTGTGCCCTCCCCCAGGAGCCGCTGCTGGCTCCAGGTCACTGCCGGACAGCGGCTCCCTGGGTGTCTGGTCTGGCACCGTGTGAGCCGCTGCCTGCAGAGCTGCTGGGGCTCCCTCAGCTATGAGCAAAGCCTGGAACTGTGAGCACAGAGCAGGGATCCCTGAGCTCTTCAGCTCAGCCTCAGCACCTGCTGCTCAGCCACTGCTGCCCTCCCCCAGAACTCACTTGGCCAGAGTCTCGGGTTTAATGAGGATGTTGTAGTATGTTTTCTTCAGCTGCTCTGTTATCATTTCAAAAACTGCTGGAGTAAAGCTGAAGTCAGACAAGTAATCGATGATGAGCTGAAATAGAAGCTGTAAAGAGAACAGTTTTAAGCTGGGATTTTTGTTAGTTTAAGAACCAATTTCAATTTAATGTTATACAGTAATATAAAATTATCATTATTAAAATTATCATTATTGAGACATGGAGCATTACCAAAGCACATTCCTCCATTCTACCGGATGTTCTTCACTAAACAGTTCTATCCCAAGTGACCATTTCAGAAGGACAGTGTTTTTATACAGTGAATAAACTCAATATCCCAAATCAATAGTAGTTTCCACATGCTATTGAAACAAATCTAGCCTGGAATCCCCAACATTTCTGTATTCAGTATTCCATTTTTTCCTTTTACAGCTGATCAGAACAATGACATCACAACAGAGACATCATTCAGGATTAAAAGACCTTAATTAAAAGACCTTATTTAAACAGACCCTGCTGCTTGCATATTTGGCTTTTTCTGTTAAAACTCCTATTAGTAAGTTTGACAGGTAATTAATGGTCTTAAAGCTCCTGCAAAGCTCTTGCAATGAAAGTTGATGGTTGTCTCCTCTTCAGTGTCCTCTCTGTGCCTGCCATGTCTTACATGGCCAGCATTTAGGGAATGGGAACAGGGATGCCCCAATCCTGTCAGCAAGCCAACACATAAAATCTGCACCCAAAATATGCATGCTAAGGAGCTGGATCTCCACAGTCAAATTGAAACCAAAATCTCTTTTCAGACCCCTGTCTCCACACATCGTGTGAACAGGCACAACTTAGAAAGGCTCCAATCGCCTTTATGGCCATGGGAGACACAAAGCTCTTTTTATAGGAAAAGCTGTTCAAATTTTAATGGAGTACAGTTATTACTTAAAGGAAGATTTAAGTCAGCCTGAAGTCAGCAATTTGAGCTTGTGTAAGTTCACACAACTCCATCTTTATACACGTAAGCACGAGGAAAAGCAGCACATATGCTGCATTATCCTGCCAGAGCCCAATTTTTCTGTTTAAAACACCTCATCCAACCATTCAAGGCTCCAGAAAAGCACACATGCTGCAAAGCTGCAGGCATAAAAGCAGTGAGGAGATGAGCAGAGCTTACAGGTAGTTTGTGATTGAATCCTTTCACTCGGATGATTAGGCCGTACTCTCCAGCCACCAGCTTGTACTCCAGCTGAGCCACGTCTGCTTCGTAGGCTGGCTCCCCCAGGTTGTGGGAAAGGATGTTTACAAATGTATCAAACAAGACTATGCTGGAGGGAGAAAAGGACAGGGGGTTAAAAAGAAATTTAAAAAGGATTGCCCTAATATGAAAGTTAAGCTTGATGGTACACGCAGTGAATTCCAATAGAAATGGAATTTGTGTAAAATGAGATTCAAAAAAAAATTTTCCAAAAACAAACACAAATCAAGAATGCAGGTTTCTCTTTGTGCAGAAAGCACGTGACACTACTTAAAAATTATCTGGACATTCAGCTATTCCTTGCAATTCCTCACAATCTCCAGCTTCAGAAGATTTAAAGTTTTTTCAAGGTAAGAATGCACATTTTAACAAGACAATGCTCAAAGCATGGAAAAATCACAGCAAACTGAATTATTTTACTTTGTGTAAAGGCATAGGGGACAGATAAACTCAGTTATCCTCCATACTTGAGTATTGAGATGATTATTTATCTACCAAAGCAAAAAAATAACAATAAGCTAGAGCAAAGCAAGCTACACAACCTGGAAATTACAGTCCCTGCTTTCAGGTTTTTGTTATTGCTGGGATTCCAATTCAAAGATTAAACTAACACCCCTCATGAAAACAGACTTACAAAAGCTTTCCCAAAACATGATTTGTGCAGGTCTTGGCAGGCTTATGGCAACAGCACTGTGACACTGGTTACAAGTGGCAATGGCAGCCTGAGGCAAGGCAAGTGCAGCAGACCCAGAACTGCACCCAGAGCTCTGCCTGACCCACAGCTGGTTTCTCAAGGCTGCTGCAGCCTCTTCTGCTCCTGCAGACTCCCCAGGATGCTGGGACATGCTCAGGACATGACTGTGCAATGCTCTTTTCAGGAGCAGCACTGCTGCTGTTAGATGACTTCTTCCCAGACTTGCTCTGGGAAATAACCACACCATGGAACTCCTTACACTTCTGTTTGCTACAGGCAGGACCTGCTGCAGAACCACCATCACCAAACTGCAGATAAAACCACAAGGAAGTGGAAGGACCTGAGAAAAGGACACCTTGTTCTATTCCTGCTTAAAATTAAAGTCTCTTCCCAGTTTTTCACTAGGTATGGTAATTTAGTTACTCTGCAAGGTAAGCATAAATAGCACAATCCTCACTTCTCTGCAGACTGCTGTATCAATGGAGAGATCAGATGGAATCGAACATAACCTGGTGAGGAAAAGGAAATTTAAATGAGCAATTGTGTAGAATGTGACAACTTTCTGAACTCAAATATATTTCCATCAAGTTGCTGTTTGGTGACAATTAGAGTTTAATGAAAAGGGTCATTAATGTATAACATTTTTTTTTCTTAAGTCATCATTAAATGTCTTCTTATTCCAAAAAAATCTTCCCTTTTAAGTACCAAATATTAGAAAACAAAGCTGTGCTTTGCATAATACTCCCAAGGCATGACTATAAATAGGAAATGAAAACTCCATGGAACTTCTGGTTAAGAGACACTAAAAACTGTGACATTCTGCTTGAAAGCAGCAATGTATTTTACACCCTTGTTTCAGATCCAGGCTGCATTTTTTTCTTTCTGTAGAAGAGACTATGTCCCTTCTAATTAATGTGCTCCTTCCTTCTCAAGTCCTTGTCTCAGCAGCATATTCTGTCTGCCCAATCTTGTCCTCACACAGACTGTGCAGAAGTCAGTAAATTTCAGTGATTCCACTTTTCAACCTGAGGTATCAGCAGGGTGTCTTTGTTGCCTTGGTTCACCTGCTTCTCTTTTATTGTAGCTAATAAACATATCAAAAGGACCATGGAAGAGCTGACAGCAGGCACTTCAGTTTAAATGGTGAACACTACCAGGGGTTATTTGCCTTCAAATAAATTCCAGCTGGTAAAAAACAGGGTCTTGCTATTCAGAAAGCCCTCAGGCATTTACCTTTTGGGATTTTGAATTTGTCATCCTTCCTGTACCAGAGACAGCCTTGTTGTGTGCTGAGTGTTTTGACGGGATATTCTGTCTCAGGGCAGTCAGCAACTTTCAAAGCAAAGTCAGTGGCTAGCAAAGAGAAAAACCACATCAAAACCACAGGTTAGTGTGTTTCACAGACACAATCAGGCTCAATTCATCTAAGTCTTCTAAAGTAGCAAAAAAATACATTTTCCCCCTCCAGTTTTCTAAATTATTTTTGAAAGTACTTTCCTGGACCCAAAGAACATCTCTTTTTCACTTCCACACCAGAACAGTGGCTCATAAGCAGAGCAGAAGTGGTGGCATCATATTCCATCCAGGACACAAGTCCTGGCTTTCATTTAATTTGCTTTTGGCAATAAAGGCAGATGGTATTTAGATGCCTTCAGAAAAAGGAGGATTAAGCAAATAAAATTCTCTAATAAGGTGTCTGGAGCTCTGTGTTAACTCTCACTGATTGTAAGGCTTGCTCTGTAATGGCATTATCATCTGTAAGTTTATATGCCTTAAAATTACTCAGTTCTTAAGCTTATAAATAAAAGAATAGTAAATAAAATCTGAACAGAGAGTGCTCATCTTTTTTTAATTTGCAATTTTTAATTTCCCCAATATCAGTTTAGGTTGTTTCTCAACCACAACAAATTCTCAAATAAATCACTGTGGAAGATTTCACTCATGCCCAGGTGCCTTACCTATGTATTTGTTTTCATCTGGAAGGTGTAAATCCTGATTTAACTCAAAGTCACTGCTCCATAAATCACTCCAGTACTTGTCAATATCTGTTAAAAACCATGAAATGCATTAGTTCAACAGGAAGGGAAGGCCATCCCATTTTCCAGACATCTTTTCCCTATCTCCAGAAAGATCTGCAGCATCACAGGAGTTTTGTAACATCACCCCATTCCTCAGGACTCTTTCTAAATCCCTTCCTACAAAATCTTCTGGAGCTGGACCTGAAGCAGTCCTATTAAAAAGCAAATCAAGTCTGCCTTAGGAACCCAGCTCCCCCTACACCCTGTGCTCCATTGTTGGTGTTCTTTCCCCTGAATGGCAGCCAAGTGCAGCTCGCTGGGACCTCTGCCTCTCAAAGGAACTGCACCAAACAAAGAGCAGTTTTGGGTGCCACAGAGACTAATGGTGAGCTCAATAAAGCACTGAGGATTCATTTCCCTGCTTCCATGCACATGTATTTTGTATTGTAACCCTTTCACTTCCTCTAAGGCAGGAATCAGACATTCTCAGCTCCTGCTGCTGTTTTACCTTCCATGCTGTACTGAGTCCCAAACCACTTCTCTTTGAGGTGACACTGGCCTTCATTGGCAGCTGACAGCAAAACCAGGTTGGCTCTCTGAGGGCTGAGCTGGCTCAGGGCATCAGCAATGATCTACAAGTTCCAGACAATACTTCAGTTCAAATGCAGCTCTGACTGCCTGACCAGGCAAAGACTTCTCAGATGGAATGTAAGAACAAGACATAAGCTTACAAAACAGATTTGCTTTCTGAATACAAGTGTTTCCATTAATATAAAACCTGTGCCTGCATCATGTTTAATTACAAATGCCTATACACATCTTGTATTACACAGTATGCACATGTTTTCCTTACATCAAAACATATAATCAGAGTTCAAAGAACATTTACCTCGGGCTTGTATTCAAACAAGAGCTGGTCTCCTGTCAGAAAATCTTCCTTCTGAAACAACTGCATGTTCTCACAAAGGTTTTCAACATAGTCAACTGGATCTGTCTGCAAGCAAAGAAATAAAGCTATTTGTCACATAATTAGAAACCCAAGATACTGATTTTCTGTTCTGAGAAGAGCTTGACTAGTCAGATATGTTGAGCATGAGTTGGATGCTGTGCTTGTTACAGCATTTAGTTTCAGTTATTAAATTAAATGCATTTCATAACCATATCTAATGTTAAGTCTACTCTGAGAATCCTGAAGCTTCAGACACACCATCTTTGTAGAAGAAACCTTGATTATGCATTTTACAGTCATGGATTCTACTAAGTCAAAGACCCAGGAGAATGCACTCCTTGCCTCTAGGGGACACAAGCAGAGTCCTGCAACAATTCAAGACTTGAAGTGACCTGGAAAGTACAAGGCAAGGAACTGCTGCTGCTGCACGAGTACCTCTGGCTCTGCTCCCTTCCCCAGCCCCCTGCCACGATGTGCAGGGTGAGGAGGAGGAGGCTCTCCTGTTTGAACAAGAAACACACGTTGCCTTTTAGCAGGGTAAGGACCTAGAGGACCAGGCTGCTCAGCTTTTTGCTAAGTGCTTTTGAAGTGTTTGCACCAGCCAGAATCAGACTGTACAGATTCTGGGTCAGAGAGAGAGCACAGTACATCTGGAAAGAGCTGAGTTTGGCACATCTGTGTCTTGTAAATGTAGCGGGAAAAATACCCAAGGATTTCTTAAGACACCAAACACCTGAGGAATCATTAAACCTCTCCTGGGCACACCCCAACCAATTATGCCAAGCCCTGCCTCTGAGACCATCACTCCTTAGCACAGCTCCCATCCACCAAGCAGAAAACTGGGGTGCCATGACTAAGTCATTCTTCTGCCCCTGGGATTCACAACCCCGTCACAAAAGCACACACAAATCTATGTTCCTTCTGTATGTAGTATTTGTATGGATGGATCTGTTTTCCCAGAAGGAATTTTCAGTGCCATTCAAAGGATAAAAAAACAAGTTACCTAGTAAGAAACAGTACATGGCTAAATGTAGTAGGAGTAAGAAAGTCTAAACTGAAAACAAGCCTACCTAGCAGGTATGGAATGAAAAATCAACATTAAATTCCATTAGGGAAAAATCTCAGTATTTCTCTGCTTATAATACATCTCCTTTCAGCCAAACACAGCCTCATTAAGTGCACAATGTATTTCTTCTCAAACAGGACTTTGAAAACACGTTTCAAAATGAAAAAGTAATACTTTTCAAGGTTTACCTATGTCAGGACAGTGGATAAATACCTGTTCCTGGTAGTGAAATTCATTAGCTTCAATCTTTTGTATTTCTTCCCATATTCTGCAAAGGAGGAAGAAGATAACAGAAGTGGATTTTCTCCATTATTCTACAGCATTTACCAAGAATATTAAAAAAGAAGCCTTCTAGGAAAGGCAACAATGCTGAGATGGATGATTCATTCAGGTGCAAGACACGGAAGCCAGTATTGAATGCCCTTCCCAAAACAGCTTTTCTCAGAACTGGCAGAAAGTTCTTCTATTTTCCAAAGAGAAGGAGAGTTAACTAAGAAGAGTCAAAGTCTGATACCAAACTAACATAAAGGCTAACACCAGAACCTAACTTCCACAGATCCAGCTCAACAAATTCATTTAAAATGAACACAAAACTGCACCTGACATCTATACTACCCTACTAAACAAAAGGAATCACATCATAAGTGAAACTAAAAACACTAAGAAATAAGCATGAACAGTTAGAAATTTATTTTTAAACTGACATGTTTTCCACACAGACAAGCTTTGCTAGTGACTCCCTGTTTATGCTCCAGGAACTCCACAAAAAGCGCAGACGCTACAAATAACAGGATAATGGAGGACAGCACCACAAATATCTGCAGGAGTGGCAAACACTTGCCTTTGATCTGGCCCCCTTTTCTGCAGCATTTTCACATACTGAAACACAACGTGGGCCACCTGCAGACAGAAAGGAACAGATTCATTTTCTCCAGACATTAGGAAACAGCAGGAAAAACAAGCTGCAGGACACCATACCTCATAGAAGTGCTTGTAACCTTCATCAGTCAAAGTCACAGAAATGCTGAAGATGGAGTAAGTGGAGTTCTGTTCAAATCCTGTCTCTCCATTTCCTCCATACAATGCAAGGGCCCAAAACCTATGGAAGAGTGAAAGGCACTCATTAATTAATCATTTCAGCTTTGAGCTTAGTTACACCTGGTATATCACAGTCCATCTTTACTTCAGAGGCTTTCAATCCATTTACAGTTTACACGAAGCTCTTCCAGTTTAAGGATGTGACCTCACGATACAGAATTCAAGAAAAATAGTGAAAAAGCTAAGTAATCTTTTGGAGAACTCAAAGATCAGTCAGAGATACTGCTGATCCATGAGTATCAGACAAAAAGCCCATTTATTTCTTACTTGGGTTTATCATCACCATACAGAATATCACTACAAAACACTGATACAAAAAGGCAGGCTTGGCTGCTTTTACATCTGTAGAAAATATAAATACACAAAACAGAGTTTATCTGTTTTTGAATGAGATCAAAGCATTTAATAACCATACTTAAAAACCACATACTTTTTCCTAAGGAAAGAAAGAACACTGCCTTTGCCTTCATGTCCCACCAGCCAGGAAATATAATGAAGAGGCTTCACCCTAAGAGAAAGTTTGGAGGAGATTAGATGCCAGGAGGTAACACATTTCACAGAAAGAATTCAAATCACTGGGCTAATGATTAAAATATGCACTTGTCTCTTCCTTCAGGGCAAGTTTTGCATTTTCAGGCAGAATTAAGATAATAAGCTGAAAGTGTGGGAGTTCAGAACATAATGACTGATCTGAGTCAGTGAGGAAAGGGAACCATATCTGCAGCAGTTTTATTCATTTTTAAAACGCCCCCCTAGCTGAACCAAAGTAATCTGTTAGACAAGTAAATGAGATTCTTTGGTTTGCTGTGAAAGTCAATAAATTATTCACAGCATAAACATGGTAGAAGTAAAATGCAGCACAGTGTACCTGTAATACTGTTCTTGTGGGGGAAGTGCCCAAGTGATGGTCAATGAATGAACTTTCCTGATTGGAACAACTGGACACAAATAAATTGATTAATTATAAATATACATGATGAGAAAGAGGTAAGAAAATTTACATAATGCAGAAAGAAGAGTTAAAAGATATTTAAAACCAAACAGAACTACTCTACGAAGTATCTGGATCACCCAGAGAAAATTTCTTTCAGTATTCAGGTATTCAAAATATTTAAATTCGTTTCACTTACCTCTGTAAAGCTTGTGAAACTCTGGTGTGTCAAAAGGCTGAGTCAGATGGCCAAAGCTGGGTTTGGGTAAACCACTTAAAGGCAAAATGGAAGTGTGATGTTACTGGCAGGGGTTCAAGGCTACACTGAGATATTCAAAGGCATCAGGACCACAGCTCTGCAGGACACCAGAGAGCCTGGAAAGGGCCCTTTTCCAAGGGTCCAGCCCAGCACCCCCCAGCCCCAGGGAGGTACCCTGGGAGGCAGCCTGCCCACACAACGGAGCCATTAACCAAGATACCACCCCAACACCTCCCCTTCCCTCTGTACAAAACAGTAACAGCACAAAACTTGCTTCTGTACAGCCAAGAACAGTAAACAACATCCTGAGTTCATCCTGGACCCAGAGAATCCTGATGGATTGTCTTGTGGGGTAGGAGGGATGAGGAGGGGGGTGGCCAGGACAGACAAATGTGTCTCTGAATGGCATTAGGCTCTCACAAGAGCATTTCCAAGCACCACAGACACAAGCATCTTGCAAAAGGGAAATAAAATGCTTTTCAAGTTAGCAAAACTTTTGCAGAACCCCCTTTTTAGAGGGCATATTGGAGTGAAACATTAAAAAAAAATATTTACTTCTAACCCATTGCCACCCTAAGGACGATACTTAAATTCCAGATACGGTGTTAATTAATTCTGCTTCTAATTATTTTTGACACAAAGCAAAGACAGGCGATTTGAAATGATAATCTAGGTTTGAACGACTTATCACAAAGTCAAGGCATCAGCATATATTAAGCAAACACTGCTTCAAGTTAGCACCACACAGCTCACAGCCTGAGTAATTGTTAAGCAGAAACAAAGTCTTCCTGGAACAATTAACGGTGGTCTTTCATTTTAAAAGTTGCCTCTTTTTTTTCCCCAGATAAGAATGTTAATTAACAAATGGTAATTTCCTGTGTTTCTCCAGTAAGGGATTTTTTTAATGTCACTTTAAGAAGAGATAATTTTATCATCTGCAATGTCTTCAGGCATCAAATGAAACTTACTTATTTGGGATCTCAGAGAAGATTTCTGTCACCCACTTTTCCAATGTATCCAGTGTTTCTAAAAAAGAGAGAAGAGAGACAGAAGTATAGTTTCCTGAAGATCTAAGACAAGTTACCTTATCTCACCAGTTCAGTTATTTCAAAGAGGCTGCAAGTCAGTGTGTTTGAAAACAGCAGAGTTCTAAATTACAAACTTCAAAGCTGCTGGTTTGAGCCAATTCTTAACATTTGCTGAGCTGTATCTGTGGTCACAGCTCTGGGTTTGTGTAGAGTGCTCAAATCCCAGGCTGACACAACTGGGATTTAAAGTTCAGTAGTGTCTGGAGTGACTGGGAAAAGGAATTGCTGTCTTAGGGATCTACAATATCACCAGTACTTGCAATTCATTCCATGACTCTCCAGATTATACACAGGAGTTCTCCCCCTCAAACACAGTCCTGCAGTCCAAAGGATTCCTTCTCCCCATCCTCTTTTCTGAGAGAAATGAGTCACAAGCCTGAATTTTATTTTTAAAATAAAAACTTTGCTTGTTTAAGCAAACATTCTGAACTCCAAAAGTGGTGCTGCATATGTAAACAACAGCAGTAAAAAAAGGCTGGATGGGATAGGGGGAGGATTTGCTGTTGGGTTTCTTTTAACAGAGAAGGAAATTCAAAGTTGACTTGGCTGGATATCAGTTACTACCATTTTCTTCCCAATCACCATAGAAAATATTACAGTCTATCCCTGGCTTAATGACTATTTAAGAGGCATGCAGCACCCTAAGTATTTTACTGTCTAGACCAAAATTAAAAGCAAAGGAGAAGAAAAGAAAGAATGCCTCTATTATTACCATCTCCATTTTAGAGATGGGAATTGCAATCAATTTTAGCATTCAACAAAACTCCTCCCTAAACACAAACCTAACTTGAATGACTTCTGAGAAATGTGTTTCTTCTATTCTCAGCAGAAACAACCTATAGGTCTGCAGTTCTCCACTGAAATTAAATTCAAATCCATTTCCAAAATTTTTTTCAAGCTATGGGGGAAAAAAATAGAACCTCTACTCCTCCTAGACAAACAAGACAATTGGGAGATTCAGACTCAGTCTCCCCCCATCACTTGCTGAGGAGTTTCGCTGCTGATGGTAGAGAAATAAGCAGCATTAACTCATTTAAGTGGCTCTTCATTGCTACAAGATTATTTCTGAAATGTTATCTTGAGATTTTCCCTTCTGTGTTAATATGGAACCTATTCAACAGCTTCAAAAGGTTTCTCAAGAAGCGGCAGGATGACAGTAACACAGCACAATTGCTCAAGTCTTGTTTCATTTGGAAACCAGGCTAAAATTTACATATAAATACCCTCTGCAGGACTGGACAAGCCACTAGACTGGCTTGGGCTACAGCTGGATTGGTTCCAAAAGCACCAGCAGCAGCAATGAGGATGTTTTTAAGGAGTTACCTTTAGACTGGACAACCAAAGTCATGTAGTGAGCAGAGTAATGGCGCTGCCAGAATTCCCTCAGCCTGGTGTAGGTGTCGATATTGTTCATTTTGGGCTCATGTTTGAGTGTGTCTGCATTACCTGCAAACATCAAAGGGGAGGCAGGGTTAGTTATCCACACACTGCTTACAGCAAGATTTGCTCAGACATCCTGAGAACTTCCTTTCCTCCCTAGGTCTAATCATGGTAAAGCACATTAAAAGTACCTAATAGAGATTTGGAGTGAAAGGAGTGTTAAGTGGAACTGGGTATTTTCGATTTTTGGTTCTTATCCGAAGGACAGCTGATGTTTTTATGACAAGGAAGAACAGAGTCCTCCTGCATTATCACATCTCCCACAGGCTACACAGCTCACTCGGTGTTGCCAGCTATTCCCTCATCAATGGAACTTGCAGAACATCAGAGTGCAAAAGAGGAGGAAATATGAAGCTCAGTGTATGTCACCATAGAAATTTATAAAAACAAGCTACACTTCAAAGCTGGTGACTCCAACACCCATCAATCACACTGCTATTTACACAGTCACCAGAGCCATGAGGGTGAGGGAGCGAGGACTGGATTGTCCAAGAGAAGGACAAATTTCCATTCTGCTCCACTCACACGCCTGTGAAGGTCTAACTTGTGGAAGTTCAACAGCAAATTATTTACTTTGAAAAGCCTCCTCAGACATACAACCAGAAATAATTTCTTTTTCCAAGAAATTCTAATAGCAAAAAAACCAAGCTTAAGCAAGATGGAGATGACTCAAGAGAGCACCACCTTTGTGCTAAGAGAGAGTTCCATAATTACACACCTTGGGCAACCCAGCTGTAACATCAGCAAAAAGGAGTACCAGAAAGAAAAGTATCTTGAAAAGGAGACAGCTGCTTTTATTCCCAACCATTTTCCTGTAAAATGGATAATTGCTTGAACTCTTCTAAACAAGTTTAATGGTTGCTGTGATATGACAGCTCATGTTGGTGCATCTAACCACTCAAACTTCTGAAGTGGTTAAAAGTTTAAGTATCATTACCATTTTATAACAGAAATTCAGGACTTACCCCAAAAAAATTTCTTCATAGGATGTCCAGGCCTGGCAAGACTCCCAAATAACATCTCTTTTCTGTTTGCATCAGAGGGCCTTGCTAGCTGATACTCTGTTAATTATAAGAATTTGCAGTGGCATGCATCAAAGTTTGATGTCATGTTCCCACAAAACAAAGCACAAATCCCAGCCAAACTGAAAAGGAGACACACCACACAGATGCAGCCTGGAATTTCTTTTAATGTATGAATGAAGTAGTGAAATAAGAAAGAGGACTTGCTAGCAGTAATGAATATAAGAGGAAAAATGGAGCTTGTTGCTGAGAAGAAAGGTTAAAGAAGGAAAATCATGTAAAGCACCAACTTGTCCTGTCTGAATGCTCTGAATATGTTAAGTTCAATGGGGACAAAAGGCCATCAATATTACAGAGGATCAGGCCCTGCAGTGAGAGCCAGAGAACAATTACAAACCTGTTTCTACCATACATCACACAGAACAACCTCTAGTCTAACACTGAAAAAAATAAATTGAAAAGTGAGCAAGATAAGTTTCTAAAAACGCATTTTTATAACCACTTTACACTAATCTAAATATGGGGCTCTGCCAAAATCAATTCAGCTTCCTGAACTGCATTTTCTTGCTCCTGTTTTACGGGTAATAACAAACACATACAGCAGAGCTGAAAACTAATTCCTCTGGCTGGGTTCTCCTGCAGCCAGCTCAGCAAGCTGGGCAGCACATTACCACGGTGTCACTGCAAGGGAAGGGCTGGTTCTGCACCACCAAGGTGTAAAATGGCTGAAGCTGTTGAAGAACCACACCTTAACTCAAAGGCAGGTCCTTATTTACACTGATTTTATCGAAATTCAAAGATCAAATTTCCCACTTTTCCTTGCCAGAAGACAGATAAAGAAAATTACTTGGAATAAATATTTGAACCAGTTGGGATAATAATGGGTTTTTTCCTAATACAGTGACATTTTAGAGGCAGTCTGGGAGTATCCATCACATATTAGAAAACCAACACTCCGCTCACTTCTTTGCCTTGTTTAATTTCCTTCTGGGAAGGGACATTTTAGTTATTCAGGTGTTAGAATAAGGAGACAAGTAAAATCACCTCAACTTATTGAGAGTGTTAACTCTGCACAGGATTGGAGAGCGCTCTGGGGCTGTGCTGGAGCTAAAGTTCACTGCAGAGCACCCACAAGCTCACGTAACTACCAAACCACATTACTAATTTCTCATTAATGAAAACGTGAGGGGAAACTCTCGCAGTGCTGGCACTACCATCCAGTCTTTCTTCCTCCAAAAGCCACTGATGTCTAACAGCCACAAAGCCTCAATTCAAGTGTTTAATCTCTCTGGAAAGTTAGGTGAAGTTGACTGAAGTGCTCAGAAGGAGAGTTCAACACAGAAAACAATAGTGTTAAAAAGTAGGTTTTGCTTTAAGAAGCTAAACACACCGGAAAAGATGCTCTTACTTACCACTGTCTACAGCCTCCACTTCTCGATCTATTGCATCCCTGATCATTAATGGGTGAATAAAGAATTGTGCCCACCTATGGAACAGAAAAATCCATATACTTTCCTTCAGTGACTACTAAACTAGGGCAAAAACCCAGTCATTAAATCAAACAATCTACTATTTTGGTTTACAAAGTCACTTGACTTAGTACAAGCTACGTCATTCTTGACTATAATGTCTAAAGAAAGATAAAAGCCATCAGAAAGCAAAGGGCAGGGCTTCCCAGCTCCAGAGTGGGATTGAATTGGTTGGATGCAGTAGGATATAGCACTAATGGTGCAGAACTATCTGTGTTACATCCCAAGAATGATCACAACAGATGAGGCAAGTCTGGAATCTGGAGCTAATAGGGACCAGTATCAGATGCCTCAGAGGAAGTCCCCAGTTGTTCCTCAGGAACAACATGACCACAGGGGAAGGTACTTCCTAACTCCAGGAAACAAACTGTCATGAAACACAAGTTTCTACATCCATTACCATTTTATTATCTACTACAGAAGTCATATATAGAAGTGCTTTCATCCAGATAAATTTCTTCTGTATCCACAGAGAGCAGAGCACTGGAAAGGGACAGATCTGCAGTGCATGGAGACTCTGCAGAAGGCTGCCAGAGAATCTAATAGTTCTGTTTTATTTGCTGAGGTTTTATAATGAAAACCTGAACTGGCTGAAGCAAAAGGTTAAGAGCAATAAAAGGTTAAAATATATCCCTGATAGAGTTCTACGGCCAGAAGACCCATTACACTCAAGACAACTGAAAGGTGATGTCTTTCCATTTCTTCAGAACCACAAGTGCTTGAATGAGCAGAATTCATTCCCAGCACTCATTTATCTCCTTTGTATGAGATGCTGTTCTACAGAACTCCTAACTTCTGTTTTCCTCTGCACTAAGCAAGTTGCTGTGACAGATTGCAATTATATTTTTTTTATTCTTTCACACTTTCAAACATCTAAAAAATCTGGATTAATCCGCAAATGGAAGCTGAAATTTGCCTAGTAAAGTAAAATTTAGGTTATACTCAGAAAAATGTGCAAACACTTGCACTTGTATCAAAGTAAATTTGCAGCAGAGCCTACTCTCCTCCTGAGATATTTTATGGCATCAAGAATATTCAGTTATGCCCCTGTGAATGAGAAATTCCTCTCGCTAAAAGAAACCCTGACAACCAGTGGAGGTCTGTTGCTCCAACAGCACAAAAGAGCAAGTCAAGCACTTTCTGGCAAAAGATACATTCAGCAGTGAATAACCTGCGTTGGGTTAAATGTCTCCTTCTGAGACACACATTGTACCGTAACTTTGAAGGCTGCCTGAAAAAAACCCTAACAATTTAGAAAAAGCAGTAACTCTACCAGGACAGATATTTCAAAGGATGAGTCACTGGGATTCTGGGAGCACTTCCCCTCTGATCAGTTGTCACTGCATAACAACATTTCTCCTGGCATCAATGCCACCAGTTTAAGATTGCTAAAACAATCAAAGAGCTGCATGCGTTAAGACTTAAACATGGGTCCTACATAATCCCACAGTAAAAAAAATAGCAACACATCCAAAGGGAAAGAGCATTTTCCTATATTCAGTATCACTGCTGCAGTGCAGGTAGCTATGAAAGTTCAACAATAGCTTTGATCACCCCAAAATGAAAACTGGACAACCTCAGCCAAGCTCCTGAGGCACACACAGACATTAATTAACACCTAATCACCATTCATACAAAGTTACCTATCCAGGGCTTCTTTGAAGTACTTCCTCTGCACATCAAACTGGAACACTGTCCTCTCACAGTCTGTGGAGGCGTTGTCACCGCCCCCATGTTTCTTCAGGAATGCATCAAACCCGTTCTCATCTGGGTACTTCAAACTGCCCATAAAAACCACTGCAACAAAAAATCACCAACAGTAGCAAGATGACATTATTTGTTAATCCTGACTGCAGCTATAGCAATCTCTCTGTGACTGACCCACAGCTCACAGGCAGAGGAAATTACTGGATACCAACAGCTTGGATGATCTGCCCAGTAACTGCTGTAGTTTGCCTCTGACAGTGCCCTCCCAGGCTGACCTCAGCCAGGCAAGAACAGTATTTTGAAACACACCTGGTCAGAAACTTCACGTGGTTTCTGTGTCCACATTACTAATTCATCAGCCCTTACCAGGAGACAAAGGTCTGTAAGCTCCAACCTGGTCTGTAAAGTCACAGGTAACATAATGCCCCTCAATTTAATGGGTAACAAATAAAGTTGATATAAGCTAATGCACAGTTTGGCACAGTGTATGAGACTCTTTCTCCCATATTAAGAACTCCTTATTAAGTCATTATTTGTATAAAATCACAAGCTCATGAAAATAAGTTCTCTAATAGCCAAATTAGGAAATTATACTAAATACTTCAGAAATGAGCTACATAACACCCATTCTGCACTGAAGCTGGAGAAGATGAGCAGATACATACTATGTTCCAGGAAGTGTGCTAATCCAGGCAGATCTTCAGGATCAGAGAAGCTGCCAACAGCAACACAGAGGGCTGCTGCAGACTAGAGAAAATACAACATTCTCAGTAAAAGGTGCTTCAAGAAACACTTCAGGAAAATGACAGAAGTACAAGATGAATCAGTTGGGACAGGCAAAATAAAAAGGTCTTGTCTGAACACCTCATCACAAGGTTTCAGACCTTGAGAAAGCTCACTGTATATTTTTGCACTCAACAGCTTCAAGTACATACCTGCTTTTCTGAACAACCTCTTTTTCTTGTCTCTTCCTTTTCAGCCAGCTCTTCTAATTCACTGTCATCAGAATCATTGAAATCCTCGTTATCTCCATCACTGTCCTCACTCTCATCCCCCGCATCACACTCATCTTCATCTTCTTTACCATCTTCGATCTCAGCTCCAGAGTCATCATATTCATCACTGCACTCTTCAGAATCATCATCATCATTATCCTCCTCCTCCTCTGAAGATGTTGGGGCACCATCCAAGTAATTCAAATCCGAAATCAAAAGTGCACATAAGCCATTCTGCAGCTTGATATACCTGAAAGAATAATTATATGCAATGAATACATTCATTTCCTAAGTCTGAATTTTCAGAATTGCAAATATTTCATTATTTCCTGTAATACTCTGAGAATGATTTCCTAATGAAAATCTAATGGTAGCATTAGACTGAGCAGTTTATAGCAGCAAAGTAAAACATTCCTCTGCTATTCAACAACTCTAGGAATAAGAAGCAGTTCAGGGCAGTAGCAGAAGCCGTTCTCTCCACAAAGTCAAGCTTGTCGATTTTGGCTTTTATTCCTCTCTTTTTGAAACATTCACTCAGAACAGGCAAACCCAAACTTCAATCATCTTTTAGGCTTGTCAGGCTCTTGGAAACAGATATTATGTGACAGAATGAAGATCTTAGTCTTTGCTTCTAAGTAGACCCCAGAGCATTTGATTTTGTTTTCATCAGTAGTTTCTAATAAGTGGGGTCTGCAGATGTAGCAAGGATGTGTTAGAAAGGAGAGAGCTCCTCTGCAGGCTCCACAGAACCAGTCACTGGGAACAGGCTGGGCTCCAGTCAAGAAGCAATAAACAGCTCTGTGTGTGTGTTTATACAAGCACAAAGGTTTTTAAATGTGTGTATACCTATAAATAAAACACCACGAGCCCTCTCTGCAGCACCCTTCTACAGCTTTTCACTCTGAGGACTGCAAGCACCAATGCTCTGCACTATGAGAGCCCTCATCAGTATTCATTTCCATCAAATCTGGAACAGAGTCACAATTTCTCAAATTAGCCAGAGCATCCCTGCCAGGAGCTTGTACTGGCTAACACAGAAGCAGCAAAAAGGAAGGAATGCTGGGTCCAGAAAATACTTCATCCACCCTATGAACTAGTGTGATATCTGTAGTATCTGATCCAGCAAAAACACACAAAAAAGCAAGCTAGAATAAAACAAACCCATGGTCACATCCCATGCTCCCAGAAAAATCTGAGTTACAGAGCACAGAATCCCAGAATAGTCTGGTGAAAGGGGCCTTTAGAGGTTATCTACTCCAACCCCGAGTTTGTTCCAGGTCAGAACCCTGCAATGTGCACACAGCTCTTGGACTATCAAGTCCATGAAAAAAGCTAATGAACAAACATCTGATAATTGTGTTAAGGTTATGACTCATGACCAGTCACCCAAGGGGAAGTGACAGCGCTTATTCTTGGCCAGGGTTTTGTGATCACACCCACTTTCCTTGCTCCAAGACTGCTGAGCAGGACAAATTTGCTCCAATCAAAAGCACAAGTGCATTTTGACTCAAACTACAGCACACAGTGTGTAACTTGAAGGGATGCTCTAATGAACTGCAGGAGGCACAGACAGTGCTGGAATGTCTGAACAAAGTTAATCCTCCTGCATTCTGAAAGCATGTTTGCTTCCTCCAACCAGGTACATGTGTCCCACTACACAGCTGCAGCACTCCTGAACGTCCTAAAACACACACTGCACACGTGGGTGCTTCAGCCTCTGGGCAGCTGAGAGACAAATCCCCCGACAGCACCTTCCAGCACAACCAACACATCCTTCTCCTTCACACACAACTCTGCTCTGCAGGTTTGCACAGCTCCTGGAAAAACCCAGCCTCCCAGGGAGCAGCAGGCACTGGTGGAAAGCAGAGGAGAGAATGGGGCTATTCTTCCCGAGGAACAATGTGCCATAAAGCTGTTCAGCCAGGTGCATCCAGCAGCTCTTGTTGATCCCTTCCACACAGCCACATTAAGCTAATGGAGCAGATTATACTAATTTTACATTGCTCATCTGTGGGTGTTGCACACAGGACAGAAAGCACCCGGCAGCAAGGACACAGCTGAACCACGGTGCTGTTGGAGGCTCTCGGATTTCACCCCAGGATGAAAACAGCTTAGGTTATACAGAGCAGAGGCACCACTGACACAGGTGTTCTTTACTTTTTCCATGTTTTGGTCTAATGGAAAAGGACAAATGTAACTAATATCCACTAGTATGCAAAATACAGTACAAAAAATGCAATTGCATAAGGTAGAAACAGAAGCAAGCACAGAGCAATTGCTTTTTTGAAGGACTATACAGCATTGATGCAAGGCCAAATTATAAAATAAAATTAAAATTCTTAAAAATACTGTTTAAACCTCCTGAATAAGTTTAAACAGGATTGTTCTCATACAAAGTTTTTCTTTGACAATTGTTTAGAAGATAATATTGAAATATATATCAGTGCCTGGTAATCACTGAGAGAAATGCTCTAATTTCCCAAATTACAAGAAATACAAGACCATGAAATTCCATATATGGATGAATGTAAATAAAACATACATTTTTGGTAAATGTAACTACACACTGCAGTTCTAATGATCAAACTTTTTCCATGACAAATATTTTGTCCCAACAAACCCCCTCCTGAAAATACATCCTGCAATCTGTGTCAGAACTCTTTTGATTTTGTGATCGTTATTTGAGAAGGCAAAATATGACATTTTCCATTAAGTTAAGGCTGAAGTCACCAGACACAGACACTAAGCCCGCTGTGACTGGGCTGCAGCACATATCACTGAAGTGTGAAGAGGAGAAAATGTGACAGCATCATCACATCAGCTGCCAGGACACTCCCTCAGGAGGTTTTGGGACATCACACCTGGACAGAGGTTCAGTGTGGCTTTGCTTCCAGACACACTGAATTTCTCTTCCGTAAGGATAATGCCTGTGCTGTGTCAGGCTCACTTCACACACGTGGAAAACAGTCTGAAAGGACACAAATCTCTGCTTCTAACTGAAAAATTCTGTTAAGGATGGACAGTAGGGTTTCTGCAAGATTTTGCTATTAGTTTATGCTATAAGCAAACGCTCTCCCCACCCAGTTCTCACGTGCAGAGGAGGTTCCTCAGCCTCAAAATAGGTAGTGACAACTTTCAATGGATTTCCTATGCTTCATCCACCAGTGTGCTGCTTCAGGCAGCAAAGGCAGAAGTTCCTTAAGCTGACAGCATCCACAGCTCTGAGCTTTGCAGGAAGACAAGCCTGCCAGAGAGAAGCATGAGTAAGAATGCCATCAGGAGAGGCAGGCAGAGATCCAGAGGGAGCAGCAAGGAAGTAGGGCAAGAAGGGAGGGAGCAAATTTCTCTCTGAGCCAATGGGCACAGTCCTCTTCAGGCAGCCAGCACGGAATCTGCAAATCCAAAATTCAGTTCCAGGCTCAGGCAGCAGATTCTCCACTGGCTGCACAGATTAGACTTCATGAAAAGTAAAGATAATTTTGAAAGAGCAGCTCTAAAAAGGGCTGGATAATCTTCTGTCTTACAGGAAGAAGTTATCAGAGTGTCCCTTCAAGAACAGACTGCCTTACAACATCCAACAAGATCAATCTCTGCTGGAGCTCTCATCCGAGTCTCTCACTGGGCCACAGATGCTGTGGGCTGTGCTCAGGGAAGGTGATCTTTTTCATCACTTTTCGGGGTATTTCTCAGAAATAATGAAATAAAAACACAAGAAAAATGGTAGCCTAAAAGCATTTTGCCTCAGCTCACAGATACATTTGTGTTAAAACTTAGAAGCTCATCTAAAACACGAAGAGTAATTGTTTTTAAGCTGGAATGTGCTCTGAAATACTTAAACCACACTTTGCACTTAACACTTTCGGAGAGGAGCTGCCGGGCCGAGGGCTGCAAACTAACGCTGAATTGGGCATTGCTGTGTGAGAACACCGAGCAGCCTGAGCACAAGGGCTGATCCTGCCGCCCCGTGCCCACACACACATCAGGCAGCAGCCCATCTTCAGGACAAACACACCCGCGGGGCCGCCAGCCTCCTTTTATCACAGACAGGACCCAACTGACCCGGCCACCATGACCAACCCGACTTCCATTCCCCGGGCTCCCAGCAGTGGCCGGGACAGGGGCCGGGCAGACCCGGATCCACCCCACCGACCGACTGGGCTGCCCCGGCGGCAGCTCGTCCTCCCGCACCTGCCCTTCCGCCCTCACCGGTACTGCTTGGGGTCGCTGGGGGACTTGACGATGTCGGGATCACCGAGGTTGTGTTCGGGACGGGCCCCCGCGCGCTCTTCTTCCTCGTCCCCATGAGGCGAGCGGCCCCCGGCGTCGCGGCCGCCCTCCGCGGCCTGCTGTCCCACCGCAAGCTCCTGGCTGCCGTAGCCGCACGTCGCCTTGTTCCTGCCGGGCATGGCGGCGGTGGTGCCGCTCCACAGCGGCCGGACAACGGCCCGTCCCGGCCGCCAGCCCCCGGCCACGGCCCGCCCGCGGGGACCCCCGGCCGCCGCCGCCCGCCCGCTCCGAGCGAGGGCGGCCGCGAGACTGCGCATGCGCATGGCTGCGCCGCGTTCCCATTGGTGGAGATAAGGCTGCTGGCGTAAGCGGGTGGGGGAAACCAAGATGGGACAGGGGAAAGGGGTGATGTGGCCCCTTTCAAGAACCGGGGGGAAAGGGCAGAGAAATCAGAGGGATGAGCAGAAGGCGAAAGAATGGATCCAGATTCCGGGGACCGCTCTGTGCGCCGTCACGTTTCCATGAGTATGCCGGCTCTCCGCCTGAGCTGTGCTCCCCTGCTTTTGCCTTGGAATAGTCCAACAGCCAGCTGGCGGAAGCCAGCCTCCTGTCCCCATCTCCTTCACCGATTGGTCGGGCTGGCTGTCGCTCAAGCCTGTAAGCACCAATCAGCTCTCGCGGCCGGGGTTGCCCGGGTCGCAGTTGCCGCTGTGGTGGAACGCGGTGTGTCCCGATCAGCGCAGCACCCGCGGCTGCTGAACAGAAACCACGCCTTGTTCTGTACGCGGCCACTTCGGCAGCTCTCTGCGCTTTCCGCTCCGTGGATATCCGTGCCGATGGAGCGGCAGCGGGAATGCTGCTCTGCCTCCCGGCTCGGATGCCCCGGCGCTCCCAAGGGCACCGCCAGGCCCCTGGGCTATCGCGGCCTTTCTGCATCGCTCCGCGTCCTCCCGCCCCGCTCCCTCCAGAGGAGGTGCTGAGAGCCAAGGTGCGGCATCAGAGGCCGAGCCTAAGGTACAGGGGCGATAATCAGGATGTCCGCCTGATATCCCAGTGCTTTAGTTCTCCACCAGATGGAAGCCAAGACCCGTCTCTAATGCCAGGGTTTCCCTATGGCTCTGGCTGAGCACAGCACGCTCGCTGCTGTTTGGTACAAGCCATAGAGACGCTTGTGATGAGCTGTCGCCTTTCTTTTCACACTAGTGCCCCTTTTTTACCTTGTAACCAGGCTGCTTTATTAACACAACTATTCTCCGCAGCTGCCGATCAACCGCAGGGCTCTCCCCAAGCCCCCATCACAAATTCCGAGTTTGCCTTCAGCGCAAGCAGGTTTATTTCCCTTGCCCTGACAAATCAAGTGTCTCACATTCTGCCACTCTCCCTACAAGTTAATACAAGTAACAATTACTCCTGACTCATGGCTGATACTGAAACCAGCTGCAGGCCATTTAAGGCAAAAGGCTTTCCCTGTATTCCTTCACAGCAAACGTAAGGTGATGGGATACACAAAATACGTATTAATGCAGATAGGTATCAGTTGCCTGTGATGGTTTGATTCATTATTTGAAATAAATTCTGCAGGATTTCTGCAAAAAGCATTAGGCTTCTCCGTGTATGCAGTATCAGGCAGGGTGGAATTCCCAGCTCTCTTCTTCAGACTGCCTTTTAGCCATTTGCTGGCTTGTTCTGTGAAAACCAATTCTGCCCATCCTAGCTTGAAGGGTGTGGAATGCACTTGTATTCTTTAAAGAAACCAATCTGACCTGACCAGAACACAACAAAACACAATTATATATTGGGTAAGAAAGGGAAATGTCTTTTTTTGTTAGGGGAAAAAAAAAAAAAAAAAAAAAGAATAAATGAAAGAAAATAATTGAAATTCCATTTCTGCTAAATCAATTTTCTTTTATCAGGGAGCTGCTGAGATGACTAATCATTATTTGCATTGAGGTACTAAGTTATATCTACACAGCTCAAAATCTGACGTGGATTTTTTTTTATTATTTTTTTTGCTAGTTACACAAACTTGCTTCTTCTACAATTGGAACAGAACACTAAGCATTTATTGGCCAAATAGTCCTTCTCTTCACTGTTTTAAAACTACACAGTGATTCCAGATTTCTGGGTTCAAAGACCATTACACCATGTAAAAGAAAGATTTATGTAGTTTGATGTACTTTTAAAGCATTAAAAAGATTCCTAATGCAAGAAACACAATTGACACAAACTCTCTGGCCACACACAGTGAATACATTTCTCTTTAATTTGCAGTTTCAGGGGTTTAGATACAACAACCACAGTCCAAGCACTGCACAAATCACACTCCCAGGACGAGATCACACACACACCCAGAACACATCACAGTAGAGATTCCCAAAAGTGACAAATAGAGGGATCTAAGCCTTTAGCACAATGAGCTCAAACCACTCCAAAAGAGTTGCATTTTTGTCCAGAATTTTGTGCTTTTCTTCTTAGTTCTATTACACTTTGAGACACAACAGAAGGAAATTACAAAAGCACTCACTGGTGTCATGATCCAGCACATTACAGGGTAGTGGGCAGGCACTCTACTCCCATTCTTGACATCAGGAAGTCCCCTCAGAGCAGATCACAGACCAAAGGTAAAGCCATAAAACTTTTCAGAATTTTCCCCTTAAGACAGCCAACTTCTCTCCATACTTAGTTTAAAAATTTTGCCTCCCTTCAAAGCATGATGCCACAAAAAGTTCACAGAATAACAGGATGTCTTTGCCATGTTTCATTTCCAGTTGTGTTTTATTAGTCACTCTTAGTTTTCTTAAATTATACTTTGTGCTTGAATCTGAACCCAGAAAATCTAGCCCCCCACATGCCCATCTAGAACAAGATTTAAAAAATAAATCAACAACAAAATGCAGAAAGAAAATCTAGTAATATTGGCACAAATACCTGCCAACACTCATATTTTGGCTTCTGATATTTTTATCTCTCTGAGACAGTGCTATTCCCTGTCTTACATGGTTTTGCCTCCAACTAAGCATTCAGCAGCCAACTCCCCTTCTCCTTCATCCTGCAACACATCCACCAGCAAGCAGCTGACAAGAGAAGACCCAGACTTGGAGAGGTAAAACTACAGGATGGGAAAGGCTGCAGGACAGTCACATTCTGGGGAGAGAGGATTGGAGACAGGAATGTGCCAAACACAGCAACACCCCCAGCACTCTGCAAGCTGTGCTGGAGAAGTTTGGAGGCAAGTGAAGGTCCAGGAAGGGCTCTTACTCCTTCACTCAGCACCAGCCAAAGCACAGGGAAGGAAATACAGGGATGGCTGCAAGGCCTCCTCCTCCCCAGCCTGGCAGCTTTGATTCCTCCCTATGTTCTTCATCTGTTTGGAGACTTGACACAAAATCCAGCCCCCCTTCCTCTTCACACTCTGGAGGACCTCACACTATCAGACAGAAATGCTCTGCTTTCTGCTCCATCCTACAGAAAAGCTGAGCTCCATGTCTGAAGGACAGCAACAATTCTCAAAATATCTGGGGATTGATTTTTTTTTTTTAATTTGTTTATGTTTAATACAAAAGCATATTCCTGCTTTATAAGAGATTTTCCCCTTTCTTCTCTTAGACCTGATCCCTTCTAATTGGTTTTTGTGCTTCCTGCTGTTCTTGACAAAAACACTGTTTCTGCAATAGAGGAATTTATAATTAAAAAATGCAACATTCTCTGTAGAAATAACATTTGCATCACTACACAATTATTATTCTTCAGTGTAACTCACATTCACACGAGGTGCACTTACAATATTTTTTCAGATTATTAAATTATTGAATGAGGAAATATATAATATTAACACTCCAGCACATTAAACAAACATACCAGTTTCCTACAACAGACACTTCTGCCTCTGGACTACATGATAATGCACCACCACAAATGAAAAGATAAAATTTAATCGGGGAGAAGGACATTTCTCAGAGTGAAAGGTTACTAGCACGAGCAGTTCTGCTGTGAAGGGGGAGGGTTGTCTGTGAGCCGCATGCTCCTTCCAGAAGTGCCCCTGGAATTGTCTGATTCTATGCTCTCCGACATCTTTTCACAGATTATATCCACGAGACGCTCAAACACCTGCCTCACGTTGATGTTTTCTTTGGCACTGGCTTCAAAATAGTCAAAACCTGGGAAAAAAGTGAACAAAAATTATCAACTGAGATGGATGATCATGATGGTTTTTAAAACTCCTTTTATTTCAGGATTTATCTTAGGAAAACAAGACATCAGATGGTCCTTAACATCAGTTGATTCCCAAAATCTCAGAGCAGTGAGCAGAAATACTTTTAAAAGTTATCAAGTTTCATTAAGAGTGAAAAGGATAAATGGATCCTTCCCTGGTAAGCACATCTGCAGATAAGGGTAAACCCAGGGTGAGTCAATTCTGCCCCTTTCATCAGTGCAGGTCCCCTGGGCTGCAGCTGGTGGCCAGCAAGGTGTGGGGAACCTCCTTGGGCTCCTCACAGCCCTGCCAAGGGCCAAGCTCTACCAACCCCTGCTCCCCTCTGGCAAGGGTAGAGGCAGATTGCTTTCCTTCTGCTGACCAACTTATGTGCTCAAAAGCAAAATGCTCCTTGACTCTCTAAGCACTGACCTTTTCTGATTAAAAAAACCAGACCAGCAAGGCTGGAGTTACAGCAAGGAGGGGATGGCACCAGCTCTTCCTGCTGCTTCCGCCGTCACCCGGGGCTAGGGGAGAAGCAGCCTCTGACAGACAGCCAGGCCCTGCCTCAGCAGCAGAAATGCCTTGAACTGTGAAGCATTTCCTTATCTCCCTCACCCCAGAGGCCTTGAGGGCCAACCAGGCTGTTGCTTCTGTTCTGTTGGGTTATTAAATTGCCAGCAGCAAGAGCTGAGGCACCACAGAGAATTCATTTTGCAATAAGCTCCGTTCTGTTGTGCCTCATTCTGGGGATATTCTGCATTCCATCAGTTTCATTTGATTCTGCCACAAACAAAGAGAACATTTGTCTTAACTGATTAGTCTGCCACCACTGGAAGGCTGAGTCACCTCGATGTGTGGGATAAGTAGGTACTCACCCCATTTAACCCTTTTTAAGGTTCATGGGACAAGGGGTAAAGTGATGGTGATGTTTGCCTTGTTAGCAAACAGGGAGGGCCACCCTGCATCAGACAAGGGTTCTGTCTGCCACACTTGCTGTTTTGATGATGAATAAAAATGTATATAAAAAGCATAGGAAATCAGAAAATTACACTTAGATATCTGTTAGCCCAACATTGGCTTAGGTTCTGCTAAACCAATCTGTTTTGGTTCAGTTCACATTCAGGCTAATAACAATTTCTTAATCTGATTAGGGAATTATTTCAATTATGTTAATGTCACTATGCAAACTTAGATAAATATGCTGAGGGATAACCTTTATGTGAATCATTATGATGAACATTAGCACTTTAAGCATCAATAGCCAATTAGATCCCTCCCACAGACTAACAAAATAATTTCATATAATGCTGTACACATCAGCATAGTAACTATAAGGAAAAACTGATAAAATCAGATCTATTTAAAAAGATCAGCTCTTTTAAAAAGAGTGTTTAGGAAGCTGGGAGGTTACAGAAGAACAAAGCTGGTACAGCGCTTCCCAAAGGCTGTTGGGCTGCTCTCTCCAGGGTGAACTGGACAAGCACCAGGTTGGGGCAGCACTGGGGATTCTTCTGCAAAACAGTTTCCTATTGATGGAATCAGTTGCTATGGTAACTCTGAGTGTGTGTGTGTTTTGAAGTGTCCCACACGTAAAGGATTCAGATTCTAGCTGCCAAATTTGTATTGAAACAAGCAGATGAATTTTGGGAGGAGAAAAAAACCATTGGAAGTCCAAATTGGAGTGGGAGTTCAAATTAAACTCTCTATTTGCTGCTACACAGGTCTGGACAAAATTTCAGTTACTAGCAGTGTAATTATTCCTGTGAAATAGGTGGACACACATGCATCCACAACCTTTCTGAGAGTCTGCAAGCCAGGAACCAAGTTTATTTACATTCATATTTTCAAAAGCAATTTAAATTCTGATGGGTAAAAAGAGCCCTGATTTTGCAAACTAACCATAGCTTTGTTTGCTTTTCCAATCCTACACGTAAAGATTTACTCTTACACTAATAACAATGGGTCTAATTTCATATTGGCTTGTTATTTGTTTAGCATGGCAGTGCCTCAAGGCTCCAGCCATAAATGGGACCCCTTTGTGTGTGCCAAATGTAGAATTTACACTTTCAAGGCCACACTTTAAACTAGACCAGTGCATGCAGTGTGTCCTGGAAATCCAGTGCCCTGAATTTAACAGTTTATTACGCACCCTCCAATTTCTGTTTAACACTTGAAGACAACACAGAAAATTGTATAAATTGAGGAAGATGGTGATTCCTTTGGGTCTGGTAAGAACTTCTACTCTTACAAGTTAGACATTTATGCCCACTGTAAGGGTCTCCACTGTTACCTGAATGAAAATTTAACAGGATTTACTTGTTAATTTGAATTCTTTAACAGAAGACAACAGTATGGTTAAATTTTAACACTGAGCCCTGATTTCATATTAAAAATATCTCATATCCTATAATAGATAATGAAAAGTGATAAATAAATTATAAAGTCATATGAGTTTACTTTGCTCTTCATTATAAAATTTTCATTGCAATCACAGCTTCCTCTCAATGGAACTGTTTTGCTTTTTCTATCCCACATCAATAACATAATGTCATTTTCTTACCTGGATAGAGAAGCCTAGTACATTTTTAAAATATATTTTACTCAATTCTTCAGTTCTGATATATAAACTTTTTTCTTTTTCACAGTTTAGTTAAAAAAAAAGGTTCAACAAAAATCAATGTTTGAATTGATTTGTAATGAGTACATGGTACTTGGAGACCCAGATACAGAATTATGTTTATGCAAGCCTTTTCTCTTTTCGTTCTGCTGAGGTAATAAAAGCTTTTCTCTTCAGATAAACTTTATCTTCCTTCCACCACTAGACATCACCTTTATAAACACAGCAACACTACAAGCATTCTTGGCCTACTGAGCACAAAACAAGTCAAATATGAATCTAGAATATATTACACTTCTTAGTTGTGAAACCATCATTGAAGTATTACTGCTGGAAGGACTTATTATTGTACAAACTGAAAGGAACGCAGTATAAAGAAGCAGAGGAAAAAAGGTGGAAAGAAAAGCTTTCCATGTACCCAGCTGATCTGCCAGATGTTTCCCCTTCTCCACGGGAACAATCCTGTCATCCTCCATGTCGCATTTGTTTCCAACCAGGATCACTTGTGCATTGTCCCAGGAGTAAGTCTTGATTTGTGTGGCCCTACAGCAGGTCAAGAGAGATTGTTACATTCCATCAGCTGTGCCAAAATACAATCCTATATTAAATATGAAAACAAGTACCTTTAATGACAATATCAACATCCCCAGGCTGTGTTGGTTCAAGGACAAATGACCAGGCTTACACACAAAACAACGATGCAGCCCGTTCTATTTTACCCCTCCTTAACTTCATGTGACAAAGTTTCTTGCTAAGATTTTGCGAGTGTTTCAAAGATCACAGGATCCTGATAAAAAACTGAATCAAGTAATTTTTTCAGATTAGGGGCAAAAAAGGCTTTTTGTAAAGCTTATTCTCCTTCAGCTCTCATCTGTCAGAGGAACAGCAATCAATTACAGGTCTTTAGGATACTGTCCCACAAAGAAAACCATACAGTAGATGCACACTTCATGCTGGACTTACAGCTTCGTATATAAGACAGAACAACAATAATTCTCTCATTTTCTACAGCACATTTTGCTGTAGAGTTTTAGGAACACCACAAGAACAGATGGAAGCATCAAGTTGTCTTTGCTCAAACAGGAAAAAATGGAGACTAAAAATCACATAGAAACATGGAAACAACTGCGAAAGAGAAACAGAGATGTACAAAATTGGGAAGATACGAGATCAAAGCAAAGCTCTGTGAGCTAATACTTGAAACCAGCAGGACTAAAGGATACCTGAGGCAGGAAAGAGCAGCTGCAATGGCAGACCAGCACTAACTTCAGTGGCACAGGGATGCAGTGCATGGGAACTTGGGCAGAAGCATTCAGGTGAACTTGGAGCCTCTAAAGCTTTCTCTGACTCATGTGCTGAAACTGGAGTGAAGCTCACTATGGAACCCAGGACTCTGACCTTACATTTAGTCTTTTTAGAGTTTTTCCATGACAAAACAGAATATTTTTTTTGTATATCCTGAGGGGTCAGTTCTCTCCCACCATCCTTGGTGTCCCAGAGGTGTCCCAGAGCCAGCAGCAGAACATTATTAGCTCGGTAGCATTCACTTTCATCCATCTTTTCAGACCCACACAGCCTATTTTATCTTCACCAAGTCAGCTCTATCTTTGAAGGCTCCCTCCTCCCCAAGGGTAATTAGGCTGCACTGCCAGAAGCCATATACTCCTCTCCTCCATCTTCCACTCCCTAACTCACCTTCCCACTCTTTGCCCCAGCTCACCACCACTCCAGGCAGGACACTACAGTTTCAGGCAAATTTGCCACTTCCCAGAAGAGCCAGGAGTCCACTCAAACTTTTACTTCTGTGTAAGTTTCCTGGAACTCTCTTAACAATAAAGCACTTGATTCCTTCTCTTTTGAATTAGCAGCAGCCTCCAGCTCTGATCTACTAAAGACAGTTTCTAATTAGTCTGAGTTGCTTGCTTGCTTTTTTTCCATGGAAGGCAGCCAGCAATGTTACTCCACAGACAACTGGGAAAAAGAGGTAATTTCACTGTGCAGCCTGCCCTGAAGAGGCTGCCTGCTTGGACTGCCCTGGAGAACAGGAACCTCACCCAAGCCCAGACCCACAGTGCAATATGCAAAAATAAACACTGTGTGCAATGCAACTTCTTACTCTCCCTGTCATCCTGGAAAGGCACTCACTCCAATCCAAATTTTAGCTCCTCCAGTCTCACCCTTTTGAGGGTCTCCATGTAGACAACCCCTGTGAGAGCTAATATGAAGCTGGGATGAGTTTTTGTGGGACTCTGGGGTTTCTCAAGGCTCATCAGAGAAGGGGATGACTACAGAAATCAGCCAAAAGCCCAGGAAGATAAAATCTCCCCAGTCTCCCTCCATAAGCAATAGGGAAAAATAAAGTTTCCCCAGGTTCAATTTAAAACAACTAAAAGCAGGCTTCTCTACTTACTCACAGTTCAGCCTCTGGATTCATTTCAGCCCCTGGCATCACATGGGACACACTGCCAAATTTTAACTATTTAAACAGAATTACTTAGAAAATGAAAAAGACACAAACAGCATGAAGGATCTTCCAGAGAAACACATCCATCTCCTTGTTTTGTACAAATAGTGGAAAACCTCTTATAGACCAATCTTTATTCTTCTTAGGAATGAAAAACAACCTACCAACTAAAAAAGTTATGAAGAACACATAAAAGAAGCCCTAATGTCCATACAAAAAGAAAGGCAGAAAATTTCCAGATGCTTTTGAAAGATAAATGAATAAATACAAGGCTTGTGTGGTGGAGCTGCTTCGACAACTAAGGGCAGCCTAACATGCACACTGGGAGAAACATTTCTGTGACACAATAAAATACTGTGCCTTGTTTGTGCTGAATTCCCCAAATTAACAATAAAGCACAAACTTTGTGCTTCATGCTTAGAAGAGAAATAGTCTCAGGTTTACAGTTACGTGGAGATAACAACTCAGTGCAGGTTAAAGACAAATAATGCTGATGATTTGTGAACCCAGCTGACACTTGTATCTAAGTTAAATTTTACCATTTTTTATTTCCCTTCTATGAAATTGTCTAGATTGTCCAAAGCAGAGCTTCCATAATATTTTCTATTTACTTTACAGTTTCAAGTACTGAGTATATTTTAGTTCCATTGCAGTTTCAAACGAGGTATAAACAACCAATTTAGCCACACACAAAACTATCAATCCAACATCAAATAACAGCTATCAAAAAAAACTACTAAAAAAAAATTCTAGAAACTGAGCTGAAAGCTATGAAAGCTCATTTAACTCTTTTACTCACCCTACAGGAAATACATATTCAAAGGAAAGAAATACTTATTTTCAAATATCAGTTAAAACCAGTCTTTGTGTTTGCCTATTCACATTTTTTCTTCTAAAATAACCTGACTGAACTCTTGCCACACTGCAGTAAGGAAAATCACTTAGGCTTAATATTTTAAGCTTTCTCATACAATGTATTGTACATTTTCAAGTGAAAAAGAGAACAAGTCATATTCCAGGTATTCACAAATGCATTTAAATTGTGTCTCTTTCTCAGTGGTTCTAAGATCATCATCATTAATTGGGGTGATTCATGTGAATGAAGGAAAGACTCTGCTTTGCATTCATATTTTACTTGGGGAGTTTGTCTAAATACCTGCTGTACAGCCATGATGCTCTCACTCAGGAGAGAAAGTGCCTTTACTTGGTTTAGGAGAGGTCTGAGTGACACAAAGCAAACCAGGATCCTCTTCAGGACAGCCCCGCCATAAGAAGAGTGAGGGTAAAAGATCTCCCAGAGAAGAAATCATTTGGCAGACTGGGAGGAATATTCTCATTTCCCTTGTGGATAGGTGAGGCCCCATCAGAAGGCTGTTAAAACAGTCACATGCCAATGAAGCAGAGATGGAGATAAAGGAGCTCAAGCAATAGACACCCTAATTTTCTGTGGAGAGTACAGCTCCTGACTGAAGACCATATTCAGTGTAATAAGATTTTTTAATCATAAGTGTATTATGCAGAGTGGTGGAGGGAAAAAACAAAACAAAACAAAACAAAAAAAAAAACCAAAAAAATCCTACTTTCTATGCTAGAAAATGGCAGACACCAATAGAGCAGCACCAGCCAAAAGCTTTGTTCTCCATTTCTTGTGCCTTTGGAGGTTTAGGAAGCAGACTGGGGTAAAACCATCTCCCAGCTACAACAGCCACTAGAGGACTCTGCTGGCCCAGAGATGCTGGCTTGGCTGCAGCCCTCATCTCTCTGTTGGACAAGCTTCAGGAAGGATGGAAATGGTCCTTTTTATCCATCTCACTACCTCATTTGGGCTCAGAACCTTAAGGCTGGTTGGAAAGATTCCTGACATACAGAGGAAAAACACCCTGATGGTTCACCTCTGTCCTTTGGCTGACAAGGTGCTCTTAGCAAAGATTCCTGCAGCTCCCGCAGCACAGGAAGATGTGAAGTCAAACAGACAGAGCTGACCTTTCCCAGTTCTTATTCTCACACCAGTGCCTTTGAAGGAACAGACCTTAGACTGCTTCCAACATAAAGCTTCAGGTTACACTTCACCTGTGCAAACTTTAAAATAGTAGCAGCTCAGAGATTTGGTAATTTTTTGCTAATGTATGACTGGTAAGTAAAACATAGTAGAGCAGGACCAACAGACAGACAGGTAGATTAACTGCATGGTCATATGGATCTTGTTTCATCAGGGAAACAAGCTGGAAATATTTATAGTCTAGTGAAAGATATTGCCCCAGCCCACATGCCTGCACTCATATGGAAAACATCCCTGTGCAGACACTTGCAGAAAAAGATTAATCAGAACTTGGTGAGCAAAACTTGATGGATGAAACTGGTTTTGGCAAAACCTTTGGGTCTGTGCTTCTACCAAGAAAAGAGTGTATTCCTCAAGCACAAAGCGCTGAAGGGCAGCTCAGGATGGGGCTGCAGTTCATTTGGTGTTGTGGTACTGGGGATGGGGGGTGAAATGGAGACTGTATCTTGAATGTGACCTTCATGACCAACTGCTTTAGTGAATAGAGAGAACAAAAACTGGGCAGCTTTGGAGGAAAGACAAACCACCTGAAACAACAAACCACGTGGTTGCTGCTTTTGAGTTACAGCCTGGCTTAGGGGACACAGAATAGGTGTTCTGCAGAAAGCCAGGCTGAGCCAGATGCTGTGAGCCAGTGCCACAGCCAGGATGTCACTAAGATCACTGCAAATCAGTCTCAGGAGATCACATTAACCACTGCACTGCCCTTCTTCACACAGTGACCATTCTTATCTGCAGTAATAAGCAACCAGGAAAGCAGCAGAAATGATTGCGTGATATTTGAGCAGAGTCAGAGGGCACTACTGAGGAGAAACACAGCCTTTCCCCGAATTATGACATAGGAATTGAACAACCACTGTTAATCTGTATTTTCAGCATCTAGAAATCTCATAAACCCAAAAAAAAGCATTAAAGGATTATTTTCTTCACAATAAATTGAAATTTATTATTTCATAATTCATAAATACTATAGTATGCTACAATATTTGAATTACAACCTCTTCATTAAAGTGAAGCTGTAGAACTTTTTCTAAGGAACATTTATAAATCAAATTAAAGTGAAGAAGAAAGAATATGGTGATGGAGGCTGGGATGTCTCATGTTCTCAATAAATAATTGTGGGGAGAGAATTGGCCAAAACCCAAACAAACCCAACATTAACAGCAGTATTTCAGTATTTCCTACCAGTCCTGCACAGCATTGAAGGAGTCTTCACTGGTGATATCATACATGAGGACAAAGCCCATGGCTCCTCGGTAGTAGGCTGTAGTGATGGTCCTGTATCTTTCTTGTCCAGCTGTATCCTGCAATATAAAGGAACATTTAGGCTTTAAGACTTCAGTTCTCAGAAGCAAAAGCTGTAATTAGGTCCTATATCTAAAATAAGTCAACCACTTTTTGTTATTATACATTTTAAAGTTCTCAGTTGCTCCCAACTGAAATGAACTCTACTTACATTTTAGCATTAATTAGGCTTTTGCATCAACCATGATTTGTTAGATGCATTTTGACACATGTACTATTAAAAAAATACCAAAGATGTCAACCCTTTAATTGCTCTTCTCTGCCTCAGCCCCAGTGCAATAATAGAATGTTAACAGAGTTCACTGAAAGCTGACACTTCAAAGCAGAGGCAAAATAACGAGTCCAGGGCTGTTCCAGGCCGAAAACATTTATATGTTGCAATTCGGTGTCACAGTCAGGAAAATGTCCTTGAGGTAGATGCTGTGGGTGACTCCTTTCTTGCCTCAGGTTAGAGACAAAAATTAAAGATTTGATGCAATAAACATTATTCTAAAAAGTGAATTTAATGTGAAATATCCCAATTACAGTGTCTGAGGTGCACATACTAATATGAGGTAAATCAATCCTCTTCTGTTGGTTCATCTTAGTTCTGTTTACCCATAGAGTTCCTGCAGAGTTCCTCCACCTGCAGTTGTCATTTCTGCATTCAGCTGGGCAGCACAAAGGTGAAACTCTGGCATATGCAACAGAAGAATTTTGGAAGACTTGTGACAGCTAGAAAACATGTCAACTACCATCTGTTAGATGCCAGCAGAACTTTTCCTTTACATTTTGCAAGCCTATTTTTAAACTGAGAAATATTTCTACACCAGAACCTACAACCCAATCCATTCCCTCCAGACCTGCCTTCTGAACCAAGGAGAGAAGTCTTGTGCTGATTGTTTCTCTCACTCTGAAGGTGTCTATCTTTTGAACACATTTCATCCTTCTTTTGGCACATGGCAGCTTTGTGAAACAGCTGCAGGGAGGCAAAAGGCTTTGCCTTCAAAGTGTGTGCTCAGTATGAGGTGTCAACTTATAGTTACTCTGATGAGTTAGTTCTAAAATGAACCATCCTTCAGTCCCTCAAAACCCAGACTGAAGAAAGCATTGCCGCCACTCTTTTAAAATGTGATTAAAGTTCTAAAGGAGAAGACCCAAAAGGACTTAACAACCATGTAACTGCTGGAAGAGTAAAATAAATCCACATAGGGCGCTCTTGCAGGAGTAGAGATCAGACACAGCACACCACCACATCCCCAGGAGAGAGACAGTGGGGAGGAAACTCAGCCTTAAAATCATCCTGCCCATCATTCCCATACTTGCAGCTTTGTTTTTGCTGCATGCAAGAGACAGAGTTGGCCCTTGCAGAACACGGAGCAGCCAGTCTGTGGCCGCCTGTTGTTCTGCACCAGAACATCACAGAGCCTCTCTGCAGGATGACAGCAGTTGTAAATAAGCTCCCTACAGCTTGCTTAAAAGGCTCTGCTATTGCACTACTGTGAGACTATCCACAGCTGTAACATGCTGTGAATTTCCCAGTGGAGAGGCTGTGCAGCAGGAATCTTGCTGCTTTTCCACCAGTTCACTGGGAAAATATGTGATTTTTTTCCCTTAAACTTGTGCGTTTGTTTCAAGACAGAGTAGTACATTGGCTGATCACGATGAACCATTGCACACTGGATGAGGAACTGGTCTGTTCCCTCCTGACCAACAGATCAGAGGTGGGAATATCAGAATGAGGTGGGCTCCACCCTGCAGCCTGAGTGACCATTTCTCTTCCTGCCAGTGATAAACTCATCACAGAGCACTCTCATATTCACTGACACCACATCCCCCCTAAGCTTCTGAACGGCTAAACCAGCTATGACAACTAGATCCTAGCTATATTTCTTGAAGCAAGGAAGGTCTCAGCAGTAATAGTATTGTTCCTTTATTCAGAGAGATGATAGTTGCTTTTTGCTTTTTAGCCTGATTTCCTCAAGACATGAGGCTTATTAAAACATCAGTCTCCACACAGACACTCTTGATCAAATCTGGCTGAGGGAACATGTGTTCAAATGTTTTTACATATGCCACAAAAAGTAGTTGGTGAGGTGAAGAGAGCATACCGTAGCTGTGAAAAAAGCTAAAGTTCGATGATTATCTTTTCCAAACACCAAAGGATTCACGTGAGAGAGGCCAGCTTTGTGTCTCACTAGAAGGCCCTAAATCAGTAACTTCAGAGATTCTGCAACCAACAAAACCAAACAAATCCATAGGAAATCAGGACTCTCCACTTCTCATGCTCACAGCATTATTGTTTGATACCTGCATTCACAGGTTCATCTGCCTTCCAAATCTCATCTCCTATTTTCTCTTCTGTGTTTAACCAGTGCTCACTCTGGCTTAGGGGATGAGGCTGTGATCAGGCAGTCAGTGACTGCAAGATGCTTTGTCAAGTTACATGCAGAATAATTTAGAAAGAAGTTAAATTTGACAATGGCCCAGAGCAAGGACTCAGCTCTGGGGACATACACCCAGGCTGTCCTGGGAAGGAGCCTCAAGGGACACACAGGGTGACTTCCAAAATCTGTCCTGATACCACCTCAGTGTCCCAGCTCACTGATGAATTGGACTGAAAAAGCCAAATTGTGCTATTGCCTGAAAGATCTGGAATTTAGCAAATCTGATTTACTTATTTCAGTATTCTGTCTGTGATCCCCCTGTGCATGGGGATGTGCATTAGTGAGAGATGGGGCTGCAGGAGGTACAGAATCCCAAGGGATATATGTGTTTGCTCAGTCATAACCTGTCCTATGTGGGCAGTGCACTTAAATCATTAGAAAGCTAAGTTACATATTCACTGGGTGTGAATTGTGTGCCTGCCTTCTCAGATTATCAGAGGGACTGTGTGTAAGGGAAATGCATCCTGTATCTCATGGTACATAAAGATTGTTCATACCCTTGCCCTGGTAGCCATGTGCTACAACACAGAAATGTGATTCAACTCTTCCCGAGGCACTGATGGCTTCCTCACTCTGTTTTACTGTACAGGTACAGAGCATGTCATCTTCCTCACAGCTTTATAGTGGCATTTCTCCAACTGAATTGTTGTACTATCACCCTGAAATTACTTTTTTCCTCAGGTTACATTACCTCCTTAGACAGCAACAAACTGGCTTACTTTTCTTGACTCACACCATGAGAGCTTAAGTGCACATGCCAACAGATGCCTCAGCATAAATAAAAATAAAACAAACTGCAAAATCTGAGCTCACTTTCTACAGCATTTACAACAGTTGTCCTTCCCTCAGCTTAAAAGACCATGAGCCTCAGGTAATTTGTCATTTCAGGTTTTTAAGTTCGAGTTGTTTACCTTATGAAGGAAAAAACAACTGATAGAAATTGCTCCCCGCCTCACCAAGTTATTTGCAAGATTTCAAGGTAGACCACAAACTCATTAGGAGACAACTACACGAGGCACAGGCAGGGATGAGCAGAAAGGTGATGTAGCACTAATTAACAGTCTAGCCAAATGCCTGGGTGGAATAGCCTGAGCCCCAGCATCCAGAAACCTGCCAGGCTGTCCCTGAAGAGAAATCAGAGAGCTTGGCTGTAAGCAGGCACAGGAGGGTCTCTGTGAGGTGTATTTACACCAGTGTGCTACCAGCTCTGTTCTTCTGCAGCCTGTGCTTTATGCAAACAATTAAAAACACCCACAGGACCATTAGTGGGTAGCTTGAAACAAAAATTTGAAGCTTTTGCATTAATAAGCAATGAAAATTCAGTGTTTATCAGAGAAGAAAAAAACCTAAATGCATTTGCATTGTGTGCAGATGCCCTCTAGTTTCAAGATCCATCATGCAAACATTCACAATAGGAGTACAATCAGCTTTTCTTAAATTTACCTGGCTGTCTCAGCAGAAACTGCAAGGTACTAAGTAACAAAGGAAACATATTTGAGTTTTTAAATAATGACAGATGCTCTTTGCTGCAGGTATGAAAACTCACAATCCCTGATTCTGAACCATCCTTCTTCTAGTGAAGATTTCCAGCCACTAATTCTTTGTTCCAAATAAAATGTCACTGAAACATCCAATCTGTACTGAATTTAATCCCCTTAGCACCATGACTTTTACTAGCAGTGTATGTGACAAATAACCTCTAAAGTAATAAACATTTCAATTCTTTTAAAGGATTATGGTGTGATTTCCATGGTCTTTGGTGTTTTTAAAAGGAGAATAATATGCAAGAATGAGTTGCTTGTCGTCCAGCTACTGGCAACATCTACAAGCTGCATGTACTTGGCATCATCCTTCCTTAGGCTGCTCAGGGCCAGAGCAGAGGCTACATCCTCCCCAATAACCAGCACCCACCACAAAATGGGACTTCATCAGATCTGGTGAAGGAAAGGCTTCTTCTTCCCTGCTGTTATATGTCACTGTCAAATGTCACATTGTAACACCTACATTATGGCATTGTGCACCTTGTTTGGGGTTTGGTCAGCCCTGGAGACAGGATAATCCACTTCCCAGCCTCGTGGTTATAGGGGGATGTTACATTCTCACACACACACACACCTCCTTTGCAAAAGTAGACTTTGGAGTGGCCATCAAGAGTCAGAAAAACAAAAGTCACCTTGGAAAAGGGGAAAAAAACAACCCACCCACCAGGTACCACGAGAGAGGGACCTTGGGCAGACTAGGATGTGTCATTAATAAGAGAACGTTAACATTAAGTTTAGTGTTTCCTGCTGGCAGCTAGAAATAGGAACAAACAGGCAAGCAGGATGAGTCACTGGTTAAGACACGGAAAAGATGTGATGTCATGAAAAACCTGTGAAGATTCAATTGCTGCCAGGAGCAAAATAACACCTGGTTCCTTCAGAACTCAGCTCTGATCAAAATGCTTCTGTTCAACAGATCATATTAGACATTTTCTTTTTGCTCTCTTGTTATTGAGTGCTCCCACTGTCCAAGAGCCACTGGAACCTACTCAGACACATTCAGCTACCTTGAGAGACATTTCATTTCAGCAACATGCAGGAAAACATTTCTGATGTGAAAAAGACCCAATACAAAACCCCTGCCTTTTTTGATAAAATGCTCTACCCTTGCTACGTGCTTTTTAAACATTTCCCCATTATGGCTATCTTCACGTCTACTCTTTAGAAGCAGTAAAACCAGCAGCCCTGGATAATTCAGTACTTATCAATTGCAGGAATTTCCCTTTTCCTATCCTACATAACTTACCCTGTACAGAAAATTCTACCACCCTGCTCTCTCTAACATTCTCACACCAACTGCTCCCAACAGAAAGGCAGAAATTTTTTGGAAAGAGATTTTTAATGCATGCAGAGTCTTCAAGAGCTGACCAGTCACCAGAGGCCTCAGTCATGCCCAACACATAGGTTTTTGAAGCTGTTCCCTCTAACTCAGTAGCTAAGTATCTCTCCAGGTAAGGCACTGCACTTACTTTTCAAAGTACTTTTGTAAAATAAGCTTATGGGCAAGCAGGAAAAGCTACTGCAGACTGACTAATTCACCATTAAAATATTTCTGGCGGTAGGGAAGCTCCTGCTCTTTTACCTTTCCCCAGCAACTCCACACCATATAAGACAAAAAGTGAATCACTGAAAATGCAACAGGGTGCATTTGCTCAGCAGAATATAATTCCCACACCGAAATAAAGCCAAGGTACTATGATTGACACTACTGCTCATGACCTGCTAAGATGTTAAAAATGTTATTTCCATTTTCCCAGGTGCCTTGAGATTGTAGTGAAGATTAGCATCAGTTGCCCTTCCTGACCTGTCAGAGGGTAAGGAGGACTGGAACAGGACTGGCTTGCCTATGAACCATATCTGCTCTTCTTATCTTTATGTAGGCTGAGTTTTTCTGTTAAAGTATTTAAAAGACAGTGTCTGCAAAGGTGAAATCACATCAAGAGATACACACAAAGATTAAGTTCATTGTGCACATTTCTTAAATCTCAAATAATTAAAAAGTCTTATTTTTCATTACTTAGAACTAACATGAAGATCAGTCTCTATTGTTGATTCTTTCTGATCCAGCTACCTTGATAGGACAATAAAGAAATGTCAGTGATAAAAATCTGTAGCATCCACACCACACGCCTACGTCAAATTCCATTTCTTTAGCTACAAATAAACAGCAAACAAAGTTCAAGAGGTATATGATGCATTTGAAAGCCCATCCACTGTGGGCAAGTGATAAAACCATCACTGATATGATAAAAAAAACAAACCAAAAACATCTAAGAGGCTGAGATCCCAAAGTAACTAGCATTTTGGGCAGTGGATGCATTATTATTACAGAATATGTTGCTAGTTTTGCTAGATCTTTTTAGTTTTCCCAAGTATATCCCTTAATTCTGTTAATCAGCCCCTGTAAGAACATCTGTACAACGCACAGATGTCTGAGCAGGGTTAGCCACTATAAGCATTATTAATTAGCTGCTGATAAGAAGCTGCTAAATTAATCACAGCAGAGCACTTCAGAAGCAGCACTCACTCTTGAGAGTGAGCCAGCATGGACATCCTTACTGCAGGTCCTGCAGGGCAAGGGATTGATTGCTGTGCTCCAGCCCAGGGCCACGGCGGGTTGGCACAGCTCCTGCTAACCCGGGAGGGGCACAGCAGCACCAAGGGACATCTCATCACCTTCTGAATCGGCTGCCAGAAGAACAAGAGCACAGCCCGTGAGGAGGGAGCCAAGTGATGCGCCCTACAAATCTGCCCGGATTCGGCAGCCTGGCTCTTTGATGTCGGAGGGAACAAGGACCGGGGAAGGGAATTAGCATCGCGGTGCCGTGGGGCTCCCTCCCCCTCACGCAGGCGAACGGAGCAAATCCCCGCACCGAGAGCAGCCGAACAAGAGGCAGGCAGACATCCCGGAGCCGGTCCCGGCTGAGCGAGTGCCATGGTAACCAGCGAGGCTCGGCGCAGGCACGGGCATCGCGCCGGTACCCGGGGATGCTGCCCGGCCCTGGGCAGGACCTTCCTTAACTCATTTAGCAAAGCAATTCTTGCGGTGTTTACCAAAATCAATGACTCCGAAAGACCTGTTGCAACCCCTAATTGTAAAGAAAACAACTTGGTACTCTGCTAGGAGCATCCCTCCGAGGGCTGGTTCTTATCAAGGGGAGATTTCATCTTATTTAGGAGTGGATTAAGGCTAAATCCGAGCCTCATGCTCCACAAGAAACCCCTAGAGACATTATGTCAAGAGGGTCAATTCCAAGACAAAGTGCTCAGAAATTCTGGGAAGCTGTCTATTATATATTTGCGATTAAAATACCAAATTGAATTACAACCATGAGGCAAGAAAATGTGTTTTAATTTGAAGGGAAGCAGCAAGACAAAAATAAAATAATCAAGCTTAATTTATATAAACCACAACATGTCAATAAGAAGAAAATATGATATTCTTTAAAGGCCTTTAAAATCCCAATGTGTAATTTTTCAAGATTTGGTGGAAATTAAGAGTTGATCGGGCAATTTTTCATTTTATTACCTCCCAAATTAGGAAAAAAGCCTGCTGTATTCAGGTGAGCATTAAACAAAAATATGAAGAAGGTTCTAGCATTCAATAAGGCAGAATGAAAGCTTAAAGACAGCAAAATCCAAGAGCAATCTGAACCACATAAACCAGAAGGTAAATAAAAAGGAAAAGAAAAAAGTGCATATCTCACTTCAGTGGACTTTGAAATACATTTTCTAAATGCTAGAATTAGCAGTAACATAGATTCCTCTCTCTCATGTGTTTTTGTTTGACAGAAATGTGCACATACTTTGAAAAGCAATGTAATAAATAGATTTGATATATTGGTGACATGTTTAAATTCACAAGAAATGAAAAAAAAAATCAAATGAAATTTGAAGCTCTCCAAGTAAACCCACATCTCTGCTAAGAATATAAAGGAAGACTTTCAGCTAAAGAACAGCTATTTTGGAGTAGTCCTAAGCATCTTAAAATAGAAGCTTAGAATTGAAGTGCTTTGTCAGCCACAACAGTACATTCGTGATGATGCTCAGTAATAGCACAAGACAAAGAAAATAATCTTCTACCATTCACTGTGATGTTTTCTATTATAACCACACAGATAAGACATCAGAAGAGAAGTTTTGTTGTGCAGGCAGCTCCCAAGGCAGCCCAGGAAGCACCTCGGGGCAGAAGTGGTTACAGCTGATGCATTTCTAGGTGTGAGGTCCTTTTGAGCTCTGTTTTAAGTTCACACATCCTTATGGGGATGCTCCTTTCTCTTTTCCATTTGGAAAGAGAGCCATGACCAAATACTTGTTGACACACGTGTGAGATATTTTGCTGTTTGGTATTTTTATTTTTAATGACCAATTCATCACCTCCCTGCTCCTGCTCAGCCCCAAACTGCCTTTGGCCAGTGGACACATCAAGGGCTGGAGTGACTCAAACCTCCCTGAAGAAAAGCACATCTTCATGTTCATCTTTTCAGAAAGACAGAGGAAAATGACAGCAGATTTCCCAGCTGAAGAAAACTTGTTGTTGGCATTATAAAAAAGCAATATGCTGCTCCATGCCTCCAGGTTCACCTGTCCCCAGCCATGCACACCAGTGGGGCTTTGGTCAGGCTCCCAAGCACAGCCCTGTTGCTTTTACTTAAACACACTCAGTTCAGCCCAAATTTGGGGAGATGCCACTTGGGGATTGATATAAACTAAGTCCTGAAGAATTGTACGGTCCTGTCTGCATCCAGTGACCTCAGAAAAGAATCCTGCATATGCAGGGGTCCTGACTTCTCTCAAATGAGACTAAATGTCTAGATAAGAGGAACACAAGACAGCATTTTCCATGTGATCTCTTTCTCAAAACACAGACCACAGCCCAAGGAAAGGAGTCTGTAAAAAAACTCCAAACTGTCTTATTTAAAACTAATAAAAATCCTATGAGCAACAAAAACAGCATGAGATCATATTTGTACAGAAAACTAAATGTGTGCAACGCTTTACAGATCAACAAAAATACGGGGGCATCAGCCTTCATTATATTCTACCAATTTTATATTAATATAGCTTCATAAAATAGGGAAACTGCAGCATTACCCAGCAAAGGTCTATCAGCCAATCTGTAATTGAAGCAATCATAGTATCAGGCACAATACAAACACAAGTTCATGCATTATGCTGCTTCCTGAATCACCCAGGCCCTCTGCCAGCAGTAAATTGAAATCAGACTGGACCCCTGGCTCAGTTTAGCAAAGGGAGCTGAACTACGCTCCATTCACTCGCACTTCTGGAAACACCTCCCAGTTTAGGAATGAATTAGTAGTGTTACACTGGGAAAAACACACACTGAAATATTTATCAAATGCAAGCAGCCTCCCTAGCAAGCAGTAACCTCTGGGCAGACTGTGCTCTGCTTTCATGTGCAGCTGAGTGATGTTTCTGGAGGAAGTGCAACAAGCTGATGTTTGGAGCAACACACATTATTTACTGTGACAAAGATTAAAAAAAGGGCTCTTAGGACTTGTTTTTTGTCCCACCCCAGCTCAAATCACTTCTCTGGACTGAAAGGGTGCAAAAGCAAACGTTGGAACAAAGCATAAGTGAGCAGAATTAGATCTGCCAGTGAGCTAAAGACATTTTCACAAAGGGGACATGACTTCAGCAACAGCATAACTGCTTCAAAACATTATGAAATTACAATTAAATTAGTTGCACTTTCTGCCTGCTGCTACTTTGCCTTATTCTGACATCAAAGAATTATAACTCAACACAATTTCGGAGGCTTCAGAGCAGCAAGGGAAGCTTTGGTGTTGGCTGTCTGGAGCTTACCCTGGTGCTTTATCCCAAGATTCAGGCAGTGACAATATCTGCCTGTTCTGTAGGCAGTGATTCCTGGTCCTTCAGGGAACAGTTGCTGTTTCACTGCTATGCTCATATCACAAACACCACCGCCAGAATAACAGAGTTCAGAGAACAAAATGTATCCCCACTTAAAGCACCAATAATATTAATACAAAGAACTGAAAGGAAAAAACAAGTCTCTCTTCACATGGCACCAAGATCTACTTTATCTGTTTTTCCCAAGGGAAGTAATTTCCCTTGACCACAGCTTTTCTTTACATCTTCCAAGTCAGCTGAAAAGTTATGAATGCCACAATAATATCCAAAACTGTTTACATGTGTTCTTTTGCTAGTTCTTCATATGGAGCCTGGAGGGGAAGTGGAAGACTTCATCCCTGACCTACCAGGACAAACTGAGAGGTCCCATAACTCTCAACCTCAGCCAGGCCTTTTTAGCAAACTGTGTGGTAACATCAGAGCTCATCTCTTGCCAACACCTCCAGCCAAGAGAAGGGAATCCTAAAGTCTAATCCTCAACAAAGAGTCTTTGCAACAGTCAAACAGTTCTTTCTGCCTTCCTGATGCTTAGTGACTAAAAATTTCCTAGATTCTAGTTATCCTCATTAAATAAGGCAAAAGTAAATATGCAGCAAAGTTTCATCCATGTTATGTACTGTTCCTGGAGTCAAACAGTCAGGCAATAAGTATTAGATGATAAAGAATAAACACTCTGCTCTAATCTGATACTGTCCTTCCACATCACTAATGATACATCAAATCACCCTGCATTCATTAGGGCAGTTACATCAACAGGCAGCAAATGCTATAAAAAAACTCTTAGATAAGAACAGGCAACATGTTTTCCTCCTTTTAATTAGTGAGCAGGCGAGCTGCAATCTCCTGAAATGAGATGTAAACATGACCAACCTCCACTCATGCCCCCTCGGTAGAGGTGGCATTTTTGTGTGGAAAGAAGAAAAACAGCAGGTATTCAGGGTGAACCTGGCAAACAAAGAGGTTTATCTCTGTGCCCATGAAAGAAAATGTGAGGGATGAAACTGGAAATAGACTGGGACTTTTCTGGAGGGAATGGGATCTGTCACTTCAGGGAAGGAGACACCTCATAACATGTCAAACGGGACAAACTGAAATGAGCCAAAAGAACAGCAAAAAAGATGATGGGAAGGCTGGCTTATAAACCATTGGAAAGATGAGCTGTATTTGGGTGAGTTAAGTACAAAAATCACCCCAGGATATTACAAGGTTTGTTTCAGAAAAAACAAAGCAAGCAGCTTCCTTGGGCAGGGGACAGGTCTCTTCATCTGTGACAGAGACCAGCAGGTCTTCAGGCAGTCTCTCCTTCAAGCTTGAATGACTCTAAATCTGCAATTCCCAAGGTACTTAGAAACTGCAGATGATAAAGTGATATTATCTTTTCACACTCGGTAAGGCCAAAGAACTCCAGTTCATTTCACTAGGTCTAGGACTTGTACCCACTTCATTATTTAAATTCTTAAGGAGAGGGAAAACACCTCAATTAGTTATTTTGGTAATCATAGACCTCTGCATCTGCTGGTGGGTTGGGGTTTTTTTCGTTGTTGAGGTTCTGGTTTGGTTGGTTTTTCATCTTTGTGTAGAGTTTCTTCTGTCACTTCCAGGGGTTTGGCCAAAACCAGCAACCACAGAGTAACAAAGAACTCTGGTAAAGCTTGAGACATTCAAAGACAAAGATGCACTTGATTCATGCATCCAAGAGACTCAGGTCAGGATTTGATGCTGTGTGACATATGTTCCTAGCATACAACAGCATCCTCCTCTTGGAGCTTTTCCATTCTGTCAGCTTGTGACAATCTGAATGCTGGACAATTTCATAGCATGGTAATGCAGATTTCAGTGCACAGACTGCACTGAGAATTACAACCAGTCACCACCTCAACATCCATGTGGTTACTAAAAAGCCATTTTGCAGACATACTCAGATTCCAGGAGGAATTGATGAAAATAAAATTAATTAAATATTCCAATGAAAACAGAAACACAATCACAGGCTTCACATTGTGCCCCAATTAGACTGTGCTTAGGTCAGAATTCTCAGGTACTAACAGAATTGTTAAAACAAAGAAAATGAATAACTAAAGGAAAAAAATCAACTAGGCACAGTAGTAAAAATACTTTTAATTAGCATATTTGATTTGCTGAAGGGATCTAATAACATCAGAGATCGCAAACGAAATGTTGCAATAAAAAGGAAAACAAGAAATTCAGAAAGAATGTGCTATATTAACTTGATAACTACCAGGGTAAACAGTTTTACAATCTTGTAAGGAAGATTAGGATCACAAGTTACCAGGATACCATTGTTCCTTCCAGCTTCATGTTTTCAACACAAAATTGAATACTTTAGCACAGACCTGTACTTTCCCTGCTGCAAACTCATTCATCCTGTTGTGTAGGAAGCTGCAATAAACCAGCACAGGACTTCTCAGAATTTCTTTGTTCACAGGAGTCGCCAGCTTGTTATTCATAATTCATTATAGTTCCCACAATCTGAAAGTAAAATAATTTCTGAGCACATTTTTCCAATGTAACTTCAGAGAGAGCATCTGATCCAGATTTTGCTCCCAGGTACACTGCTGTAGGAGCTGAGGTTTTCTGGGTTTGTCTGAGTTCAACTGAGATTAGCAGATGATCTTCCATTTCTTCACTTGCTCAACAGTGACAAACCATGCCAGAGTGCCAAACCATCACAGAGCAGGCTCCTGTCACTGCAGATGGACAGTGCTGGAGGGGCAGCTCAGAAAAGGAGGAGAGAAAGCTCATCACAGGGTGTTGAAGCAGGGGAGACAAAGACACATGCCAAAGCCTTTTGGGAGTCCTGCTGAATCTTTGTGAGAACACTTCTCTCTTCATTGACCTTTGAGCAGCAAGGATTTTCCTCCCAATTACATAAACACCTCCCTACCTCTATGGATTACTTCTGGCCACTTCCAGTGCCATGGATCTACTTCTATCCCCAACTGTCCAATTCCAGAGAAGACCTGAATTTTGGGGGCATGTGAGAGACAGGCATCTATAGATAGACATGACAAAGTCATTCCAGAACTAGTTAGTGTTCTTCTCAAGGAATGAAGAGTTGATATATAAGAGAAACAAGGGGTGGGGGGAGAAATGCCAGCCTGGAGGTAGCTAGTCATTTATACTGAAATACAGATTTGAGATATTACATTGAAATACAGATTGTTTTGGCCACAAAGAATTAGGTTTCACAGGTTCATATACAGAGTATAGTTCATTTGCCTTTACTGCACATCTGCTTACCCACCTGAATGAAGACAGGTGTTAACTGACAAGCTATACCTTCCAAATATCATATACAAACTGCCTCATGGACACATCAAGGCTGTCATCTGCTACATCCAGGAGGAGATACACCCTGCTGCTTGACAGGAGCAGATTAAATACCAGCAAACCTCTCCCTGATCTTAGCAACTGTGCTCACATCCCATGAATCACTCCTGCAAAACACACAGCAAAAGCAGAAAAGCCAGGTTGTGTCATGTACCTAAGGAGAGCACCCCACTTAGCAACAGAGCAACATGTCATATATCAGTGGGACTTTCTGCTTCTCAGAGGTGCCATCTCCTCCTCTCACACATCACAGTGCCTAAAGGTGAGAGAACTCGAGTCCCAAAGCAGCCTCACTGGCACTACTGCCAGCTGTGCTGCCAACAGTGCAACAAGCACTGTGATCACCTTGGAGCTGCTCTGGGACAAAACAACTGCAGCGCTGACATTTGTGGGCTTATCTCACCTGTGAATTCCTTCTCCCTGAGCAATAGTTTTGTGCCCACGCAGAAGGTTTGACCCCACTGCAGAACCTTACAGCAGGGGGAAAAGAAGCATTAGCTCCCCTCCTCCAACTCAGGTTTAATACAGGAGGCTACTGTTTACTTAAATAAATGTTATTTATATGGCTCACCTTGCACACAGGCAGTGTGATTACTCAAGTCCTGTGTGAGAAACATCACACAGAGATGGCTGTAAAGCATCCCAGGTTTTTTTCCTCTCCTGCAGCAGCTGTGTCTATAGTGATTATTTGCATAAGTCATTCAGATCAGTTGCTATCAATTATTATGTGGTGGCTTATCTTTTAATGTTCTTATATAAATAACATTTTATACCTCCTTGATGAAGTGGGTATTTTTGGCTGGGTGGAAATCACTCTGGGGCTTAGATATCAATCATGTCTGGAGAAGAGCAATGGAGCTGGGGAAGGAGCACAAGTGATGACGAGCAGTTGAGGGAGCTGGGGGTGTTCAGCCTGGAGAGGAGAGTCAGGGAGGACCTTGTCACTCTCCACGATTCCCTGAAAGGAGGCTGTAGCCAGGTGGGGATCAGGCTCTGTTCCCTGGTAAAAATTGACAGAACAAGGGAAAATGGCTTCAAGTTGTACCAATTTTAAAGGAGGTTTAAATTGGATATTTGGAAAAATTTCTTCACTGAAGGGTGGTCAGGCACTGGAACAGGCTGTCCACAGAAGTAGAGGAGTCACCATCCCTGGGGGTATTTAAAAGACAAGTGGATGTGGCAGCTGGGGAAACAGGTTAGTGGTGGGCTTGGCAGTGCTGGGTAAACAGCTGGACCCCATCTTAGAGGTTTGCTCCAACCTCACCAACTCTATGAAGTCTCCTATAAGGACAGCAACTGACTTCTTACAACCCAGCTTCATTTACTGACCACTTGGAAAGATCCTAATTTCAATCCATATTCACAAGGGTGGAACAACCAGCTCCACTGGTCTTAAGCTGTATATTTAGAGTGATGCATGTTTGTTCAGCATCTGCAGGATCCCAGTCTACAGAAGCTGATGGGACTTTTTGAGAGCACAGGAGGAATAAATACAGCAAGGAAGGTGTTCCATTTCTTTTCAGAGAGCAGCACTTCATACCCTGGCTGGTTTATACTCACACAAAACAACAGCAAGGCTTCCTACCTATAACTGAATGCTCACAAGTAAAAGTATTTAGCCTCAGGTTTGAGATGTTGCATCCAATAATCCACCTTCTCTGAAAATCCCCCACTTTTTCCTCCCTAAGCAACATGTACACAAACATCTAAACTGAACAGGCTCCAGTAAATTAAAAACTAACAAACCAATTTCAAAGACATTGGTCTGAGCCGGTCTAGACTCACACACCTGTAGTGAACAACCTCCTTCTGAAACTTTTTAGATTCACCTCCTGATCCACAGAAGAAGTTTTCCTGAAAAATGGCTTGAGGTTTTTTACAGAAACCAGTATTGCCCATTTCCTGATGCAAAAACTACACCTGTCCTTGCTTGATATATTCAATTAGTCCTAATTTGTACTGACAGAATAATGTGTTATCAAGCAGCAATCAGAGTAATGTGTCTCCTCCTGCTTACCACAGAGTAACCACTGAGAAAAATTTCAAAATAGACAACGTTTTCTCCCCTACTTTTCATGCATATGATACAAACATGTATCAGCTGTGCTAGAAATTGAAACAATCTTTTAGACACGCTGGATTGTTTCTCATTAGCATATCCTCATGTCAGTAATCAAAATCAATCAACTCAAATCAAATTAGTTCACCATGTGTTCAGTTAAAATGCATACCATATGCTGGGTGAATTGTATACCAAAGCAAGACTGTGAAGCTGTAGGAAGCGTCTTTCTGCAGCCCCATTTCACAGCAATATGAGGACAATTTCCATTCAAACACCAACATTTAACTATTTTCAACCAGCCTTATGTAGCTCCAAAGGAGCACTTAACTGATTTGTTGAAACTAGTCACTAGTGATGCATCACAATACCTGCTGTCTCTGTGGGGTCCAATCATGGGTTAAAGGAAGAGCTCAGTCTCTGATCAAACAGAACCTCTGAGAAATCACAATTCACCAGGCATACCCAGAGGCTCAGCTGTGGTACCATTTGCAAGATTTATATGATGGTATTTCGAGTCATCACTTACTCCACCTAGTTAAACATCTGGCTGCTGACAAATTGTCAAGGTATGCCGAGCTGGAATGCACCTGCTTACAATACCAACTACTTTTTAACTTCATTGGTATTGCAGGAATGCTTGGGGGCCTTCATTTTGAAGCCACTGCTGAAAGGTTACCCAGGCTGGCTGAGCAGCACCTCCTCCATCCTCTGCTGAATTTCTCTGTGCAGGAGAGTCAGGAGCAAGCGAGCAGCAAGGGGCTGCAGGATCCACCACCCCAATCAGCACCAGGGCTGCCTCCCCCCCACTAGACCACCCACTCTGAATTCCAGGAGACACTGGGTGGGCAGCCCCTCAGAGCCCTGTGTTTGGGTTCTATCCCAGTTTAGCTGCAGAACCACTATCAAGGATAAGATACACATCCTCAATGTGCTCTGCATCCTGAGGCACCAGGTGAGAGCTGAACCACCTCTCTTCAGTGCACACAGTCCTCAGCCTCCCTCCTACAACTGCTCACAAAACCAGCTGTGATGGACTGTCTGAAGCTGGCTGGGAAGTGGAGATACAGCCTGTTTTTATATTAAATGCATTACAGTTATTTTAACAGCCCTGTTCTATTCTGACTTCAAACAGCAGGAAACCTTTGCTTTCCTCTCCACTCTGCTTACTAGAAGCCTCAATTTGTACTTGATGAGATGACTTGTTTTTCTCTCAGCTGATCACTGTCATATGCCTAACCAAATGTGTCAAGCAAAGCATTAGAGGGGATTCATAAATGCTAAACCTCTAAGAGGCTTAGGAGTGAGAAACATAATCGAGTGTCACTGCTGGAGGCAGAAGAGTTGTTTAGGAATTCTGATAAGCATCAATTCAGCAGATATTAATTTTTATGCTGGTTAATCAGAAACAGGAAGCTTCGGAAACAGAAATGCTTCTCTGTCTCTGTGCTCATTCACCATGGGATAGAGGAATCACCAGGGGGTAAAGAAATCACCATGCCAGCTCAGATTAGCAGCTGAAGTGTTTCAGCATCCTGTCCTGAACAGTACAAGTTACTGATCTAAACAGCAATCAGAAATTGGTGCTTCTACAAATGGATACAAAATTGCAGAGAAGTATAATTATGTAAAACTTTACATAAGTAACATAACAGGGGAAACAGTTTTCTAACTTAGAAGCCAAGCGCGGATAAACCAGCTTGTGGTTTACCTTTGCAATACTAAAATATTCCTATAGCTGAAACAAAACCCTCTCTTCCTCCTCCATGCAGAAACAGGCAAACTCCCCAGACCCTTTTTTATTCCCCACAGACCCTCAATTTAAAACTTTTTCTTAACTCTATAGGTGTAATTTAAAGGACCTCATCCCTCACAGGTCCCTTCCTCGCTGATGAAATTGACTTCCAGATGATCTCTGATCATTTTTGGTCAGAAGCCTTAGAATTCTACATGTCATACATCAGACATGTTATGTCCTATCTCAGTGGCTGATAGATTTTCAGCCACATTATTTGTCATCACTGCCTACTTTTTCCTTTCAGTGGTGACCAAAAAGTTATGGCAGAAAAAGGACTGCAGATTGATGGGGTTTGGCCCCCCCTTCCAGAAGGAGCCTGTGACTGAAGCCTGAGCAGAGACATGCTCACTCTGGTACCCCTGAGCTGGCAGCAACCCCTGGGGCTGCTCTTCTTTGTTATTTCTATTCACAGAACAGTGTGCACGCTCTCCAAGAGCCAGAACTTCTTCCCCTGCACTCTCCTCAGCATCAAAGCAAAACCACATTTTGCACCAAGTGCCCAGCTAGACAGTCCCACTTCATTACCTTCCCACTGAGCTCCTGCTGGCTACCTGCAGGTAAATCCAGCCTGTATTTAATCTCTAATTTTGAAGGGATATTTCTTGTTTATTTCCATACTGGCCTTGACTGCAGTATTTCATACCCAGGTACCTGCTGTGCTACCGATCTGAAAACTGACTTCCCACAGAAATCTGTCAGAAGTTCTTCACAGCATCAGGAAGGCACCTGAGCACAGCAATACAGATACCTGGTGGAGGCATTCCCTCTGCTGCCCTGATCAAGTTAACCAGCAATCACATTACCTTGCTCCTTCAATACCTCTGGGCTCACTTCAGTTCACTTTGTCTCTCTGGCACTATTATATCTGCTGCTGTAAGATCCTCTCCAAAAGACAGCTTGATTTGAAAAAGGCTTAAACATATTTAACTCCCATTTCACCACTGGAAACATACCTTTGGTCAAAATACATCAGGAGTGATCACTGCAGCACTAGTAATTAACAATTGGCTGCAAGGCTTCCAGTGAACCATCTGAATGGAGGTAGGATAAAGTAGTCAACAAGTACATCAGTAATCTGTCAGTTTTGAACTGCTGCAGTCATCACAGGCAAAACATGCACACACATAAAAACATTCTGCACTGATAAGCTAACAACAAATAACTTCCCTGTAGTTTCCACGGAAAAAAGCATCCCTTTTCTTTAGTAATTTCTTGCACTCTTCTCACCACACCTATAGGAACTTTCAATGGTACCATCAAATCAATATGGATATGCAATCTGCATGTATTTAACTTCAAAAACAGTATTACTAACAGCTTTCTACAAGATAAATGTTTCATGTTATCAAAATAATTCATAAGGCATATTGACTTTCATGACTCCTCGCTACTTCCAAAATTCTGTTCTCTGCCAGAGACAATCAAGAAAAATCTCTAAATAGGTTCATCACAGTCTTCTGTTCATTAGAAAACCCCATACTTTGCAATGTCACTTTGAAGGAGGAATTCTGCACAAGCAGAGCTGGAAAACTGAATTATATTACAAGCTGAAAAAGCAGAAAGCATGCTGTCATTCATTTTAGTCACTTCCAAGCAATTTTGTTTGAATCTGCTGAAGGCAAATTTCAGCATAAAGTATGAAAGCTCAAGATCATCTAGTTACTAAGATGAATGCCTGTTAAGTCTTCAGTTGGGACTATTGCCTTCATTTATAAAAACACAATTTCTCCTCCAACAACAGAATTAGCATAAGTGTGTTTACAGTCCTGCTCACAGGATCTGCCAGCCACATCTCCTTTCTTATTTCAATCTGAGATTGACGTCAGCAGCATTCACAACCTTTTGAGAACTCATTCTCCACTTTCTACTTAGTTTGATGTTTCAGAACATTTCTATGACTCACAAAATATGCTGTTTGCAGCTTCAGGGCACAAAGACAGAAAGAAATCCAAAGGGGAAAAAAAAAATTGCATTTAGTGTAGTAAAATAATAGTAAGGAAGAAGAGACAGATAAAATATAGTCAGGTGCTATTTCTGGCAACAGTTGTTTAGTAAAGGAAGCACAATTTTCTCTTTCATTACTCAACAGAACAAAGAAACACAATTTTCTGTCCCATTCATTACTCAGAGTGAATGAAGAGATCAATCATAAGAGCAAAGTTAAACTTACAGGATTTTTGCAGCTACCTGTGGGAACTGAGTGACACTTTGAGACTGCCAAAGCTGAGAACCAAGGCACCAAGACTCCCAAGAGAGGACATTTCTTTACACAGGACACACTCCTGACTCTGGAAGAGAATTTCTCTGGGGTCAGAAGGCCCTGCTAGAAACTGCTCCAAATTCAAAGGGTCACCTGTACTGGGCAGAACTGTAAGACTCAGGAAGAGCCCATTTTTTAGGAGTAGGAAGTAATCACCAATGCCAGTGCAGATTTCATTCCTGAAAACCCTGCCCCTTCCTCTGCACACACACAGGTGCTCCACATCCTCTGGATGAAGCGAAGACCAATTCATTTGGGGAGCAGGGTTCCTGACTGCAGGAATTGCTTCCCCTCACAGGGAGGGAACCACTGGAAAGCTTCCATTCTCTCGGCTGAGAGATTCTAGTTCCAGTCCTGTGTCTCTGCCAAGTTCTTCTCTGTGAAAAAATGAACTATCCCTCCTGCTCTGAAGAGAGAACATTGGTTATATGAATCCCTCAAGCCTTGACACACTGTCAAACCAATACTCTTATTGTTATTAATCAAGAACTTAATACATGAGATCTAAAAATTAATATGTCTTGGGAATATTTTGATTTAAAAAATGAAGATCCAATGAGTCACAGCTGCAAAAGTCACTCAGCATCACCCTTTGAGAGATTATTTTGAACAAGCACTTTATTGAGCAGACAGATTTTAGTAGAACACAGCAGACTCACCTGTGGCATGAGGGCAATTAAACCTTTATCATTTTTTTTTAAATATCCATAAAGTAAGTAGACAAGAAGTGAAAGATCTACGTCTCCTATTTCCTGATAACAGTCCCAGAGCAGTTAGCAAATCTGATAGTCTGGATTTATTCTCAGCTTCCTTCACAAAAAATACAGTAAGAAAATAAATCAGTGCTATGATTCTTCTTAGCCACATACACTGTAGTTTAAAAAAAAGAAAAAGGAGAGAAAAGATAAAGAGGGCTACTGCATGGATTCTGACATTATAGACAACAAAACAAATACCACCTCTTCTCTGCCTTTGTATTAGGTGATAAAAAGGAGTTTGATTGTATATTGGGTTTTTGATTGGGTTGTTGGTTCTTTTTTTTAAGTCTGTATTTTTTTTAATCATCAAACTGACTGCACTGTCTCTCATAGCTATAGGGTAATACAACATTACTTTGAGGATGCATTCTCAGGCAAAATAAACAGCTGCCATTCCAGGGAAAACTCTGAAGATTCCAGCTGGAGTAAAAGGGATGCATATGTTTGATACTTTCAGGACCAGAGTGAATAAACACCTTGCACGCAGTTAATGGAAGATAAAGCTATTCATTTCCTTCTGTTTGAGCACTGGGGGTTTGTAAACACTAAGGCAGGTGGCTACCTTGCCATCACTTAGCAACACCAGGTTTTGACACACAACTGCTTCCTGGTCTCCCAGCCAGGCAGGCAAGGGAGGATTCCCACAGCCTCTATTGCAGACGGGGGAACTGACAAATCACTTTGAGCCACTACTGCACGGACACAAAGGTACTGCTGTGTCCAACTTTCAGCCAGATTCTGCAAGGTCCACTCACTCAGGTGAAATTTTGTGTCAAAGCAGTAAATATCCTGTAGACCAAGACCACTTCCAGATTCAGGTGAAAGATTATTGAAATCAAAGTTTTGCCATGACAATGGTGTATTTTTACTGAATTTGTTCTCTTTAGATTTCTTGCAGTATTTTGAATACTAAGTAGCTCCTATACATATTTATATTAGAATTTTAGCAGAAAAACGGAAATAATTTCAAACATTTCCAAGACTTTGGAATGGTGGCCACAGCTCTGAACATGCTATTGTGGCATATGCAATTCAGAACAATAGAAAGTACATCACAGAGGAGGACTTCATGCAGATGCTTCACTTGCAAGAATTTGCTTTGCCCTAAAATCGTTAGCCAGTGCAAGTGGAAGGGAATTATTATTCTTATACTTCTTATACAATCCCCCAAAAATTCAAGAGGGACTAAGCAGTTCTCACAGATTTACCTCATTTGTTTGCAGTAGTGACCCTTTCTGCATGCTATTTCCAAGGTGAAGGGCATCCTTCTAAAAGAGAAGATTATTTTAGCTCGGATGAGGCACCTTAAACAGGTGGATTTGGATGGTGGATTTGCAGCAGTTGCCTAATTATACCACAGCAGCCAGAAGGAGCATCAGTACAGAAATACTGCTCATCTGAAGCTCTTAAGTTCCCATAATCAGCCAACCCATTCAAGTCCCTTCTATGCTTCACTCTCACACTTGAGAAAACAACTTAGGGAGGGGGCTTGGTGAGGAAGGGTGTATAAAAACAGGCTGAAGAGCTTTGCCAAATGCATACCCCCTTCCACATCTCAGGCATCAAGCACCTCCCAGGAAGGCTGGAATCCCCCTGGAGTTCACAGACTGACACTTCTGAGACAGCAATTCCACCTCTCCAGCCCTCCTGGGATTGCTGCTCAGGGCCACTCCTTGCTGCTTGCAAGCCAGCGTTTACAGCACTGCTCTTTGGTGCTGTTTTCCACTGTAATTAATGCATTCACTAAAGCCACTGGGATTTTTCTTTCCATGGTCCCGCTTCAGTTCTACACAAGTCTTGCCCCAGTTTTCACTGTGCTCTCTTGCTCCCTTCAGGACACATCAGCACTGCACAGTGGAGTTGTCTGCACAGACCCCACCTGCCAGAGCCAGGACTCCAGAGGTGGAAGGGGCACAGCAGAGTCAGCTGAAGCTGTGCTTTAGCTAAACCAGGCTTGTTGCAAGCCCCATCCTGCTGCATTGAGCACAATCTCTTTCAGACAGCCTCCCCTCAGTGTCTCACTACACTGCCTTCACAGTAGCAGCCCTCACAGTGCTGGTGGTTCTACAACCCAGTGAGGGCCAAGAGAGGCTAACAGAAGCATAGAAGTTATTATGTCCATCATTCCACTCTCATACAGGAAAGACTTGAAAAATGCATTCATTAATAACACCCTTGCACACTGTAAATTTCCAGTGTTATTATTCTACGTAATTAAGTGATGCACCTGTGTGCTTTATCACAGTCAGAGTATTACTTCTGCAAAAGGCAAACAAGAATTCCTTGCTTTTCCCCAGCTCTACTTGCTCACTCTTAGGCACAACTCCATGATTTTAAATGTTGTTATGACAGTACTCTGCAAGAACTCACCTTGCAGTTAGTGCAAAAGTGCTTGCAAAGGTGCTCTCTAACCTCTCCAAGAGCAAGCCAGGGTGCACAACACAGAGACAAGAGAAAACTATGGGAAAGCGGCACAACCTTACAGAAATGTGTGTAGTGTGAGGTTAAACTGCAGAGCAAGAAAGCAATTTAGCACTTGGCGGTAATTCCAATGAAAACAATTTTTTTAGCCTTTTAGAGTTAAAAAAAAAATAAATCCAAAACACATTTGATGGGAGTTATTTCTCTTTCTTCCCTCAAAAAAAATAAAGAGACTTGCAGTCCTTGGTAAAGGACTTCATCTGGACTTATCAAAGCTGATTCATGCCAGTCTACCACAATTTGGCACTTGGAGCTCTTGCTTCCTTTCACAACTGGACAGACCTGGTGCCCGCTGGCAGCCAGCAGAGTGGGATGCAGTTACCATGGCACTGGAACACGCAGCAACTTCACAACTGCCACGGCAGCAGCGCTGACCGAGGGACCCACGGAGGGCAAGCAGCAGGTGAATATTTGAGTAAGCACATGCAAAAGCAAAAACAGCAGTAGGGTGAGTGTTCTGCCTCGTAAACATCCTGTGCACAGGTCCCCTGTATGTTCTGTTTTATTGCTCTGGCTGCAAGGAAAGCAGAGGGACAGTAAAACCTGGTAGCACCAGGAGCATACATGGGCACACAGATCCACACGCGCCGCTCTCTCGCCATGACTTTACCCTCTAGCACTGCTGCAGATCTCTGGATCAGTTTGTCAGAGTGACAAAACAGCCAGAATCTGGCTGAGAAAATACCACCATCCAGCCTTCTTTGAGTAAAACACAAAGTTTAATCACTTGAGTCATATCACATGAAGGTACTTCAGTTAATGAAGCACAGCAGCTCATAACAGTGTTTATCTGCTGCACTTACACCTGCTCCCCCCAAGTTTCAAACACTCCTGCCACCTCCTGTTTCAGTTTCTAACACAAATTAGTAGCGAAGCAGTGAGTATCTGATTAGCACAGAAATGGATCCAAAGCAGAACTGGCAATACTAGAGGAATTTTCAAACAAGATGCAAGTGCACAACAGAAGCACAGGATGCCATGTGTGAGCTGAGCAGGGATGTGTGCATGTGGGACTGGCAGCTCCATATGGATGGAGGAACATCTTAGCAATGCTGCAAACCCAAACTGTGGCAGAAGCAGAGGACGATACACTGGGATGCTTAGTGTGCACTTCTGGGCTGCAGTGGAGAGACCCCCCCTGGCCATAAAATTCAAGGTACTAAGCTGCTATTGGAAGATACATTTCACCCCAAACAGGATTTACATTTCCTACTTTGTCACTCTAATTAGTGTTTGCTGGGCAGCCAGAAGAGCTCACCAGAAATCTGGGTTGAGATCAGCATCACCTGGTAAACATTACATTGTTCTGTACATGGAAAAACCTAACCAGCAAACCACAGGCCTCCCAGCTCTCCACACTGCAGGAATGTGCTGCCTTTTTGTCCAGTTTCTGGTACTTCTCACCAATGTTTCCTTCTGTCTGCAGAATCAAATGCCTCCAATGCAACAGAAAACAGAAATTCAGTACTTATCTCTGGAGCCCAGTTCATGCTGTTACATGAATCAGGATGATGTTGAACAGCTGGACAACAGAAAATAAATCACAAAGTTCACACTGATAAATTCCTAGAGTTACTCCAGTTGTGCTATAGGGTACAATTTTGGGGGGTTTGGATTCCCTTTTTCAATTCTAAAATCAGCCATTCAAGTACTCAAGTGTTGCATAAACATGACACTGCAGTAGACAACACAATGCATGAAAGTTATAAATATGAGTAAGCACAGTAGTTACATTTTTTCATCTGACCAAATGTGACACAGTTTAAGTACATGCTCACTTGAGACAAACACTATGAGAACTCATAAATTCCACCCACTGTTATCTCATAACTGATCACAGTGCCACCCAGCATATTTAAATATAGAATATACCCAGTCATTATGCAGAAGATAAAATTGTGAAAGAAATTATAATAATTATCATCATTTATGGTTTAAATATAATTTATATATTACAAAATAAATAATTATAAAAATTATAATAAGGGTGACTCTGATGAGACAAGGACAACACAAAAAGGTTTCAAGGCACAAGAGTCTAAGATCTTATATAAAATGACGACAAAATATCTATCCTGAATTTCTGGTAAAAAGGCATTAAATGCAAAACGTTGGAAGGTTGGCAATTCATTTGTCCTCTCAAACCTTAACTGCCTCACTACATCAAGTGAATAATTTCCCTTGAAATTTCCCATGTACAGCTCTTCCTCTACTGGACAAACAGTCAGCATTGGCTCATTTTCTCTAGGAAAGGTCCAAACCTTTGAACTACCAAGAGCTCTTTATCAACAAACACACACTTGCCAGTGCCCCTGGAAACAGCCTGGTACCTCTGAACACAACAGGTTTCATTTTACTGGAGATGTACAAAACAAGGCCTCCAAGGGCTCAGAAACTCTGTAAAGATGGAGCACAAAGAGAGATACCACACTTTGCAGTGAGAGCAAATCCAGTATTGTCAGCAGGGATAACTGCAGGGGTATCAGTGCTTAGACTGAAGTAGAATTTGGCCTTCACTGTAATGCAGAGTTATAATGAGATAACAATGAGATTGAGGTGATTAACTATAAACAGAAATAAATCCTCCTTGTCAACTGACTGCAAACACAGCAATGCCCTGCTCAGCAAGCTTAGGCCGTTCAATAAATTCAACAGTGAGTGGGGGGTAAGTGACCCATCAGGGTCTTTTTTGTCAAGTTTTTATTTCTCTCCTTTGTATCACCCTTGCAATTCAAATCTTAAAGCCCATTCAGAGTGGCATGAGCACCAAGTTCTTCTCAAAGCAGAAGTATTATTACTTGAGATATAACCAGGACCTTGGAATTGAATTACAGACACTGTTATTGCATCTCTTCTCCAGTCAAATATTCTGCATTGTATTTTAGCATGAGAAGCAGTGCTTTACATCCACTCACCCACAATGATTTTCATTCTTGGGACTCAGCAAGTCCTTAATGCTGCAAATAAAATGAAATCCTTGACTCCCTTACAAGGATCAACCTGTTCTTTTCACTATCATAAATTTCTCCATCTTAATTCTTCATCTAAACAGCAAATCAGAGGATTTCACAACTGTGAGCCTGTAAAAGCAGAATCAGGCCCATTAGTGCTTTAGAGACACCCATCACTATCACATCTATACATTTAATTACTGAACCTTATTATCTCTTTTTTTAGAAACAAGTTTTGTGCAAGCATTCAAGCCTGAAGTCAGCGCTTGCAAGGAACTTGGCAAAACCATGACAGGAATAGGATGCATTGGGAATACACGACTCCCTCATCTGAAATGCATAATTAGCTTTTGGTTAAGTGTGCAATTAACATTAAAATTTACAATCAAATATGATGGTGTTCTAATTTTACCTCCTGTAAATACAAAAAAATAAAATCAAAAAGAAATAACTCAGTTGCCAGTGTTACTTCCTTAAACACCTTCCCTAAGAGGCGAGCTGCTCAAGATCATCCTGTCATCCAGGTGATGCCTGATACAAAAAGCTTTTAAAAACACTGTATTTGCCTTCTGGATGGCTACCACAGCAGGAGGGTTATTTTGGTTTACACTTTTCTGTTTTGTAGTGGTAACTGCCACTCAATATAATTAGCAGTTGTCATATTTCTGTTTTTAAAGATCCAAAAAACCCAGAGCAATGTTGCTTTGTACCCTCTCCCCAGCTGTGCCTGAGAGCTGTAACACATTTCAGACATCCACTACAGCTAATCCCACACCCCAACAGGTTTCAGCAGTTAAGACACCGAGACATTTTTGTTAATGAGAATAAAAAACCTTCATCCTAGCAGTTTAATTCTGATAAACAGCTCCTTAAAAGAAAAATCATACTGCAGCCTAAATATACTGCCTCTGTCTGAACATCACAGCCTTTCTGCCTTTTAATCTGAAGTTAAATTTAATCTCTGTTGCTTTTTACAAGGGGGGTGGAAAGTAGTTTCAACTGTAACATCAGCTGCCAAACCCTGTATTTAGTTATGTTTATTATTAATCACATCAATGTTAAGAGTCCCTTGTGTAGGGTGCCGCACAAAAGTATAATGGAAATGTAATCAAATTCCTCACACAAAGTATGTATTGGGTGGTGTGCAAGTGTTTGGGACTGGACCCTGCCAATGATTTTCTATTAGTTAATTTATGTGGCTGTGCAAAGAGTTCACATAATGAACCCAAACTGGGCCAGCACGAAGGGCCAGAGGCTGCCCCTCAGCAGCTCCCCTCAATGCCACATTGCTCAGGAGTTCTGCTGTCATTTTCAGCACCATTATCCCTCGCCAGTAATGCACAGAAGAGAGAAAAGGAAATTTCACCTTGCTCTTACCTAAAACTGAAATCACTTTTATTCATTCACCCTGCTTCCATCTGGATCTGGACAAAGTGGCCCTCTCTAGCTGCTAGGCAACCTGAAGTCTGCATTAAGTATTAACTGTTTGCATTTGCTAAGAATATAATAATGTTACCTTTGAGATTTATTTATAATAAAAAACCGTACCTAGTCGAAAATATAATAGTTTTCCTCCAGCAAACAGTAATTAGCAACTCTGGGAATAAAAAAATTGGTTAAGAAATGCAGAGAGATTATAAATTGGCTCCTTACAACCCAATCATAAGAAATATGCTTTATATGAAAGTATTATCACAGATGGCAGTGTCATAAAAAAAATCTAATCCAAGAATTGCATTTATGTAGATATATAAATATCTATATAACATATTAATATACTTATGCAAATAATGTTTTTAATTAGATATTAAATTACTACGCCTCATCCAACTACAAAATTAATGTTCTCAATAAAGTTAATTTATTCTATTAACACAACACCACCATTCCTAAACAAGATAGAAAATATCTGAAATTAAAACACAGTCAACTGATCTTGGAGCTCGTTAAAGAAAGGGGAAAAAAAAGACAACAAAATGTTATTTCATAAACCACTCTCTGAACCATTTTACTGTTTCCATATGCAGCAGCAGTGCTGTCATTTTACCTTAAAAACATCATGAATATCTCTATGTCCCACTCCTCTCAAGCTAAAGAGCTATTCCTTTCAAGTTTTTTCAAAGCAGATCATTTCCCAGACTGCTTAGTCACAAGCACAACTGATTATTAAAATATCAATTTGGGTGATTGAGGCGTTAATGTCAACAAAGCAAGAGGCCCATTAATGACACCAAAATCAAACAGAGGAGAACTTGCTTCTGATCATTCCATGTGACAGCTTGTCAAATCCTGATTTGCAAAACACAGACTTCCTCAAACTCAGCACACACACAAATGCAAGATCTCTGGCTTTAAAATGCTCATCAACTTCTGCTAGAGAAACAAAACCAGGAGTCAGACCAGAGAGGCATTTACTGACAAGCTGTCTTTACATGCAGCTGCTTGGCCTTGAAGCAGCGTGAATTATTCTGAGCTTTAACACAACAAAGGACTCTGCAGCTGGGTCCTGCACCCAAATTCTGTTCTGCTGTTTAACATAGGCAACAGGTAATGTAAAGAAAGTCCCACTGATAACAAACCTCTCTGGATCACAGCATTGCAGTAATAACTTTGCTCTCACCTTGAGACTTGCAGAACACAGAACAAGGCTATTTGGCACAGCCCTTGAGCACCTCCAGTCTGCCACAGCCGTGCTCCCTTCAAAGCTCCACAAGCACCCCTGAACTGAAAAAACCCTGGGTCTGTGGACAACATCAGAGGCTCCTAGAAATGCTTTTCTCTGGATTTTAGAAAAATATTTGAAATGGTTAAGTCAAACACTTTTACCTTCTTCACTTAATTTCACATTAAACCTGATTCAGATAAGGCTTAATGCCAAGCTTAGGGGGAGCACAATGGAAAAAATGTCAACATAAATGGAAAATTGTAAGTCAGAGCAAAGGGTTCAATGGAGCCACAGAGCCACACACTCCCAGAAACTCAACAGCAGTTGTAAATAATTTTAAAAAGTAATTGGAAGATAGGTTGGTATGAAAACTCCTTCTTCCTACACATAGGAGCCCGTAGTTTTAGTATGCTAATGGAGCCTGGAGAACACATTGAAATGACAAATGTGATCTCAGGACAGGCAGGAGACAAGCAAGTTCAAATACTGTGGTTTTGATAGAGGCACACAGTGTTTTTGTTAAGGTCCTTGAATCATGATTCATGTCAGGGATCCATGCAAAAAGAGAGAAGAACAGAACACAAGTTACTCTGGAAACTCTCCAACATTTAGGTGTACCTTTTATTAAAAATAAATGTTAAATCAACAGTGATGTTGGTAACTCCAATATTACAGGTCCTATGGATAGCACCCTCTGAGGAATCACCTGACATCTCTTTTTATAAGAAGTTTAAGGTTATCAAAGCCTTTTTTTGCCCCATAGCCCTCTAACAGATTTAATTAAGATTATTGCTTCATACACTTTAATCACAGTATCTTTGAAAAAAACTCTAATATTTTAAGATGTTTTCTGTCTTGCTTTTAAACAACTTCTTAGAAAATTTCACATTCCAAAATTCAGAAAGACCAACTAAATAGAAATCATCTTTAGTTGCCTACAGGGCCTGAAGTAAGAACATTTTTATTGCCAAAACCCTGAATTAAATTAATCCATTTCATATCAGGTGGCCTACCTTAGTTTCAATGTCAGGATTTTACAACATGAAAAGAATCTTTTATTAAATAATTTGTTGTACATTGTACCCAGCAACACAGAAATAAAATGAATCATGTAATTGTAGTACGAAAAAAAGAAAGCACCTCATTTTAGATTCTCACTATTCAAGATCCCCACAATAATAAAAAACCCAGATATGATTACTGTAATTTTACAATAAAATGCAATTATTAAAGAATTATAAATTATAATTATAATGTAAATCAATTAGAAGATTAAGCTCTTAGATGGGACAGAAATTGAGTAGAAATGGGCTGCTGAGCAGGTACATGAGTTACAGGAAGATACAAGTATGTTATAGGAAGATACAAGATACAAGATGCCATAAAATGATAGTATGAGTTGTGTGTAGAGTTCACTCAAATGTAGAGCAGCTGCTTCGAGCACATCAGGACCCTCACCAGCTGAGTGAGACAGTAACACAAAGAAAACTCAGTTTACTGCAGGGACACAAAGGTCCAGCCACACAGAACTTACAACCAACCAAAATCTACACCAATCCCAAAATCTACTTCCAAACAAGCTGGTTTTTACCATCACACCTTTGCTGGGATTAATATAAAGCATCTTTGAAAATGCTGGCACTTACCCAAATCTGCAGCTTCACCCTCTTGTCATTCCTGTAAACTGTTTTCACCTTGAAGTCGATTCCCACTGTGCTCACAAAGGCCGGAGTGAAGGTGTCGTCGGCGTATCTGAAGAGGAAGGATGTTTTACCCACACTGCTGTTGCCAATGATCAGAAGCTTGAACATGTAATCAAAATTTTGGTCTGAAGTATCTTTCTGCCTGAATCTGGCATCTGTTACTGAAGCCATCTAAGAAAATGACAAACATGGAAAAAGAACAGATTTAAGAGCAGTTCAGCATTTGTTTTCCTTAACTGTGTACCATATGTTTAGGTTATCTCTCCACTTTCTAATGTCATAAGCACTGTATCTGCTGACTAAAGAGAAGCACACTTTGAAATCTTGTTTTAAATCCTGGCTTTAAATGTGTAGTGTTCACTCATGCTGGTAAGACTTCCAAACCCAAGAAATACACCTGTTGCACTGCTTTGTGTTTAACAGAATAACAGATGGCTATTGCAGATTGTTCAAATACTCCTGGGGAAACAGCATTCTTTACTCCAGTGGCAGGGTGCCACTTCTGTTGCTCCAATAAACTGCAACCAAGAACTAAAATCTTTGACAGTGCATCCAACCATGCAATTCATCAAGCAGCTTCCAAGGTAAATAAACCTAAATAATTGCTTTTACTTCTTCTATGGAAAATTCACATTTCTAGTGCATGCACCACCAGCATTTTATCCTTAGAAAAGTTCCATCCTCAACAGTTACAGAACGAAAAAAAAGACAGTGGGAAAATATGAAAAAAACCAGGAATTTCACCTGGAAACTTTGAATCCACCCAACACCTATCTACTCCTAAGACTGCAATTGGAATAAACAGCACTGCATAAAATGTGAGGGCTCCGTAGGGGTGCAGACAGCATTTGGAATGGATAAATTATCCCTTTTTGATTCAGAATCAATAAAAAACAACAGCAGACTATGAATCACTAGAGCAGCTAGGGCTGCTCATGGCCCTTAATGTGTGCAGCTCAGACACTTGGTGGAAGGAGGTAAGACTCTGACTTTTCATCTCTGGTTGTACAGAACACAACTACACAAGCCAAATTACAACAGAGGAGGAAAAAGAAACTTTACCTTTTAACAGATATACCACACTTTTAATCTCTCATGCTGTTTGAAACTACCACACATCAAATAAGCAAAGGTCTTGGCTCCTTATAACCAGTCACAGAGCTGGCAAATGGGAGCAATGACAGCACAGGTCTAATTAGCAGCTACTCATCCAAACCAGGCCCTGGGATATTTGTGTGCAGAGTCAAGGGGACTGAGCAGTGACAGAAGTCTCTCCTTCACCCAGCATCCACAGAAGTTAATTTTCTCAACTCAAATTCATAGGCACCTTTGGGAACAAAACTCATTCCAATATCCACTCTCAGAATTCCAATATCTATTCTCTATTTGTGCCCAAATACCTTCCTTCTTCTTTATTCTCACCTGCACACAGGATTTCACCCATTCACTGAAAAAGATCAGCAACAACAACAACACCCCACAAACTCAAACAAAACCAAAACAAACAGCTCAAAATCCACAACTATACAAGAAAATACTATCCCAAGGCAGTTTATATAGGGATGAGATAATTTAACTTAAATTTCCTACAGAGGGGGAATAAACCAAAAGCAACCTACTTTGAACTTCAGTACAATATGCACAATGGTTTATCTCTGATTAAACATGTGCAACTTTCTCACACAGAAAAGGACTGGTGCAGCAGACATTTTGTTCACAGATTGCATTCACAAGGGCAGTTTCTGAAGAAATTTATCAGTAGCTCAATAGTGAGCAGCTGCACTGAAACCATTAAAATCTTCCCATAAGTATTTCTCTGTAGAATACAGTAAAATTCTGATAGACTCTCTTCTGAACTTCAGCTGCTCTTCAGTAAGGCTACAGTCCTTCGCAAGCACTCCAGAAAACACAAGCACAAATTTACTTCTCATTAGTGTATCAGAAAACAGCTCTTCTACCCATGTGTTGTGATTCACAGCAGGAATTTCTAAAATGAAGAATTCAACATCTAACTAACTTCCATTCAGACACTCAGGCCAATGCACTCACTGCCTCCTTATCCTCAGAAATCTCAGCTGCAAAAATTATTAATCAGGTGACTAGTTGATTTGTACCATCACCGCACTGGACAACAGAAAATTTTCTATTTGAGTAATTTATCTTCCCCATACACAGTATAATCTCCACAAATGCCACTGACAACACTTGTGCACTTGCTAAAGAAAAAAAAAAATTAAATCTCTACTTCTCCATTCTATACACACAGGCTTGAAATAGTGAAAAACCTTCATCACTTGAAGCTTGGTCTTTTAAAGATTCAGAGGCAGACCTTTAACAAAGATGTATTGCACTGACCACACAGGAATCAGTATCTTCTTTCAACCCCTGCCTCCCCAGAACCCATCCACACACTCCAAGCTGATCTTCTAACTGAAGCACTGCCGCCTCTATTAACCCTCCTAGATTGCTCTAATCAGAATTGTACCTGGCTACAAATGTGACTTTCAGATCTCAGCTGAAAAAGCAATTACAGAATGTGGCCAGCTTGAGCAGCTTTGTTAGAAGCACAACACAGAGAATAAGATCAAATGATAATGATACTTGCCCAGAACATGGGGCTGTTGTCATAGAAGCACAACCCTTGCTGGCCTCTGTGCTGGCTGAAGATGCTGCAGGTCAGCACCTTGAATCACCAGAGGCAGTCAGAGCACAAAAATTTTAAAGAAAAATTTCTCCATCCCCTTGCTTAAGCTGGACTTTTCCCTTTCCCCTCTAGTGAATGGAGTGAAACCGAAAGGAGTTTCATACTAATTTCTGATTATCTCTCTGATGGCAGATCATTACTGAAGCTGTGCTCCACCAGCACTTGGGCTGGAAGTGTTCACAGGGCTGCCCTGAATTTGTGCTTGAATCCCAAAGCCAGGGAACAGCAGACCTCTCTCCTGGTCCTCTTCCCCTCCCTTTCTCTTCCCACCTGTTGTCTCACTCCTGCTCCAAGCACTCCCTAGTCATGTCAGCCCTGAGGATGCTGCAGAGGGCTGGTTCAGAGAACAGAGAGATCCCAGTTAAAAATAAGTCCTCCTACAGCTTCTCCTGTTTTTCAGGGCTGTTTGTAAAGTTGGTTCAGTTCCTGATCCTGCATGGCTGAGGGAGCCAAGCAGAGGGGACAGAGCAGTGGGAAGTGGCAGCAGTTGCTATGCTACTGAGAGAAAGGTCCACAAAATCACATCTCCTGCAGGCCCTCTGCACCTGGAGGAGATTCTGCAGCAGAGAGAAATGGAGACAACACGCTGAGGTCAGGCAGCTCCTGTCCAAATCACCTGAAGGCTCACACAGCCATTGCTCCCAGGGGATTGTCCTCCCTCCTTGGTCCAAGGCCATTTAGCTGGCAGTGTAACCCCTGCTCCCTGAGCACACAACCACAGATGCTCATTTAGGATGGCTCCAAACAGAGCAGCATCTCTGCTGTTTCACACAAACACACAGCCCAAGGAGGGTTCTCTTACAGGAGACCAGGTCAAATACAGCTGGTACACAGAGGGCAAAGGAGGAGCTCATGACTCTTTCCATTTTGACTGTCTTAGACTAATCCTCAATAAAATACTTATACAGGAAAGATTTTGCTACAGGACATAAAACCCACTACACAAGAGAGGGAAAAGCTGACAATCAGATTTTCCTTGAGATCACTTCAGCATGAGACCTTGCATCATTTAGTTCTTTGCCTGGGGAGCCCTCTTTTTTGTAGGTAAAAGCATACTAATATTGACAATCTTTTTTCCCCACATGCATTAGCAATGGGAGCAAGGTTTCAAACACAGCCACTTCCAACTAGTTTTGTGGGAATAGGCGGTTTTATAGCTCTGAGATACCTTATTATTTCCCTGTTGAGGAAAAAGCCTGCACTGTGAGCTCATCTTTTATTAGACAAAGAAACCACATTAGAGCAGGATGCTGCAAATGCTCTAAAGCAATAAAATCTTAATCAGAGCTTATTAGCCACCAAAGAATATATTCCTAGGTCAAGGTGGCTCTCTCTCCTGCCTTTAGTTTCTATTTTGGTCTAATGAATTTTAGAAGAAAAAAGCCTATTGCCCTAAGACACCTCCATTGGAAACCAGCCTTTGTTGTTTTTAGTGCTCACTGAAATGTGTCACACAGATGGATCCACACAGCTCTGCTCCTCAGTTTGTGAGCAGCATCATGGTGAAGACTCAAACTGGTTTCTAGTGCAACAAAACATCAAAGTCTTCCTGCTCTTAGGAATCACTGAAAGTGGTCACTGTAACCCCTGCTCTGCATCATTTTTTGCCTACAGCCAACTTCAGTAAAAGTTTAAACTGTTGGCTAGAAATCAACTGATGTATCTCATCATTAATTTATTGCCAGGAAGAAAAGGCTAAGGTTGACTTTTAGTGTTGCCAGCTCTTACAGTTTTGGCTACAAACTAATGGATGGCTGTTCTTCTTTATCCTCTCACAGACAAGAAGAAATAGAAATCCGACAATTACCTTTGCAGGTTTTATGTCTCTTTATTAAGACCACATCGGTGTGTTCACACACATCCCTTTTCTACATCCCATTCTCTCACAGCAGTGTGAGAAAGAAGTCTGAATTTGGGAAGGAGTCTCCTTTTCTGCTGTCAGTCACCCCAGTTAACCATGAAACCTGGTGACACTGATGCAACTTATACTTCAAACTATACCCTAAGACACATTCACAAATTCAACTTGTTATGAACCGCTGTATTCCCTGTATTACAACTTCCAGGCAGTTCTAGCAATAAAAACATCTTTTAATATGCTTCATTTTTAAAGCCAAAACTCTAATTTCCTAGATTTGTCTTGTGTTATTTAGGACCAGTAACAATTTAAATGTGACGGTTTAACTGTTTCATCATCACCCACTAACACAAATTCCTTTAATTAGGCAGGTCAGAGGATGGGGTGAAAGCACTCCTCTGTATTTCTACAGTAACAAATGAGAGGTGTTCCTAATGTGCAACATATCTTCTTCTCAAAAACATTAATACTTTGTGTATTTTTTCCACAAAAATATTGGAAAGTGCATCTACATTAAAAATATTCTAGTTTACGAATTACACATCTATGTCAATTTTCCATTATAAAACCTCACTCCTTTATGCGCTCTGTCATTGGAGAATAAATACTGTTTTCTTTTTCAGAAATTAATTCAATTCTGAACCAGATTTCTACCAAACAATGGAATTCTTTTACAGCCAGTGTGTGCTGTCCTAAGGATAAAGCTCATAAAGGAAATAAGGCCACGACCTTAGAGAGTCTTATACAAATGCTGTTCCTACAAGAGAGATTTATCAGAAGCAGAAAACAGAGCATGAGCAATTAACATAACTCCTAATAAACATTGCAAGCAAGTGATAGTTACCAATTTAGATCTATAATCCATGAGAGAGATGAAGGCTTTGCTGTGAGTATATGAATCAAGAGAGTGGTCACACTGTTGAACCTGCGATGTAGAAGCAAAAGGATTACAATGATTATGATAAAGATGAATAATAAGAATATTAGGTAAGGGAATAATGGATAGGCAGGTTAGGCTGGGAACACAGTGCTGTGTAAGATCTGAGCTTCCTCCATCGAAGGTAAAGAGGAAAGTCCTGTAGTGTACAAAGAGAACAGAAACAGGGCTTGTATTAGTGACAGATATTAAGATAACAGCAAACATTTGCAGCTGTCAGTTTAAAGTTTATTAAAGGGAGATTATCTTTATTAATTTAAAATTAAAGTTCCAGATAAATCTCACATGCGGATGGAAAACCTTAGATAGGATTCATTACACATTTCCTGAAGAAAGGCAGCAAAGCAAATGGAACCAAGAAGCAGCTGAAATCCCTCTGTATACATGGGTGTTTTGCACAAAACCTGGATCAAAATCTACCATGCTGCAAAGACAACTGCAATAGGACTTGGAAACATCTGCAACTTACAGCACATCTGCACAAAAATATCTGCCTTAAAGTAATAATTATTCCAGATTTAGAGCAGGAAAACGTAACAGAACATAGTTGTTTTTTTTCATGGCTAATACAATCTAAAGGCCAAGTTTGTGTCTGGTGCATTTCCTCTCCAGTAAGCCAGGGTACAGCACCATTTGTCATCCTGACTTACATTATCTTGCCTTGTGGAGACTGCCAAAACACCTGGGCACACTCGGACCTTATGTAAATAACAGGCTGCAGCTACCTACTCTGGGCCAGAATTTGGATCAAAGACAAATCCTTTCTCAGGATCCACACAATTAATAATCACCTCACTTGGCAACACGACAGCAGCTTGGTCTTGCCCAAAGTATTGCACATTTTTTGGTATCGGTTACATTTCCTCCAGCTCTTACAGCCCTGCCCTCTGCAACAGCTGCTCCCTGTGACAGCCTCTGGCTCACTCTTCAGTAACCTCCAGAACTTGACTTTGGGGTGTCATCTAAATGTCACTCAATTGACAGATCTAGAGCAAAAATAATTCAACTCTCTTAACAGAAAGTCTATGTTCATTACTTTAAAAATGTGAGCTCTTCATCTTGAATGCTTCATCTTTAATAACTTTCATTTATTAATGAGTCCAGAAGTCTTTACAAGAAGATGCTTGTAGTGGGTTTGTTCTGGAATTTACATGCTACAAAAAAGTTCAATATATGCATGACAACTGAAGGATGAAAATCCCTAAGCAATGTCAGTGGTTATTTCTTTTTATTACCCATTTATATTTGGGAACACAGGCTTTATAAACAGCTTTTAAAAGGTTTTTAAGAACTTGCTGGGTGTGGAACACAAGTCAAGAACCAGCAGGTATTACTTTTTTGCCATCTAACTTTACAACTACATTTGGTTTGACTGTTGTTAGAAAGATTTCCTTGAGTCAAACATCAAGCAATGCCTCTCCCATTTCCTGCATGACATTCAACATCCTCAAAGTCCATTTTAGAGCCACAATAAAATTCTCAGGAAGGAGACATTAGTCCCTCTAGTATTATGACAAAAAAAAAAAATTAAGAAACAGAGGTTTGTGCTTTTCTACTCTCTTCCATGAGTGTTGAGTGTTTGCTTACTATCACATGGTTCCATGCCTGTTGGCAAGCACACTACCCCAGAAAATGCAGAGAAAAATATTTAACAGTAAAAAAATCTCCCCAGGTAAAGGGGATCCACTAACTGAATCTATCTCAGCTCTCTCCCAAAGGATGAAAGGAAGAGGGGATTTTTATCTTCCCTATGCCCTAAAGAGCGGATGCAGAGATTTCCACAGTACCCTGAATATTCTGTTGAATTTTGGAATCCCAGAGCCAGACAATTTCTACAGAACTGTAAGCCTAGGCTGACCCAAACTCAGCCCTGTCCCAGAGAACAGTGCACACTGACAAGGCTGATGGCTGTTACAAAACTCACCATCTTCAAAGCCCTCCCTTCCTGTCACAAACAGTGCAGAGATGGCCAAGACATCAGAAATCCGGAATTCAGTCCCCTTCTCATGGGATCTCCAGCCCTGCAGTTCTGCCTCTCTTTCTCAGGAAGGAACTGGCAATAGTGAAGTAATTCCGAGCACCTCACTGCTGAATACACTGAAGTAGCAGTGACATAAAAGCACCCAGAGCAACACACAAGATGAAACTGTACCAGCTCTGCTACAAGACACATTTGAGTCCCTGCTGGTCCTCCCCCAGCTGGAAGGCAGGGCACAGCTACGTTCTGCCCTGGGATACAGCCCTCCATGGAAAAAGCCATGACCATGCTTCCACAGTGGTGGAAGGGAAGTTCAGACATGTGATGGCACTCACCCTGTTTGGAGTTAGAGTGAGGCCATATGCAGATTCAGACAGACACTCCTCCACCAATGAGCAGGAGACAGTTACAGATTTTTCTGCATTACTGGGTCTAAAACCTTTCATTTATAGGTAAAAACAAGCTGCTGTCCTCACCAAATCAAGTGACCAGGGACTGGAATTGTCTTGCAGAAACCTCCTGGAAACCAGAATTACACAGAGACAGGGCCAGCTCAGGATGCCTCTGCAGTGCAGAAGTCTAATTTGTTGCCTTTTATCCTCCTCTTCCAAGCAGAAAATCTGTGATGAATAAGTTAATTCATTTCTCTGCACTATGATGTTCTCCCATGCTGCAAAGTAAGCCACCTGCTAACTGGGATTACAACAAGCACCCTCACACTTCCCATTTTTTAATGAGCTAATACTTTCAAACATAAATCTTATTGCTTATTTCAAATATCAAACACCACTGCACTAAGCTAAGCACACATTTGCAGGAGCTCACTAAATATGCAGAACCTGAAGCACAAGATACATTTTTACAGCAAAAAGCATACCTGAAATGACCAGTTCAGGACATTTCTCAGCACTAGCCATTGAGAACTACCTCAAAAAAACCTGTTTCTTCAGCCCAACCAGTAACAAAGAATACACATGTACCTGCTGGGGAGGGACAAGTGGAAACGAGAGCCCTACCCTGCCACCACAACCAGCCAGTGTGATGTAAGACCCTGAATTGTGATGCTGCGACCTGCACATTTTAATGTGGAGCTGCATGAAAACATATGAAAATGAAGGTAGGAAAAACCATGTCTGAACTACACAGCTAACATAAATACTACATGACAACCATCCTGTTAACAAATACTAAATGCATTGCTTTGCTACATACAAGAACTATTGTTACTAAAACCTACACCTGATAAGTCTTCTCACTTTGTCACCTGAAAATATATTGCAAAGAGGGCATCACGATTTTGTCAAAATTGCAAAAGAAGCTTGATTTTAATTTGGTTCATTTGTCTCTCTTGTGACTTATACAATAAATTGTTCTGATAAAACTGTCCTGAAGGCAGTGAAGTCCCAATAAATGCATACACAACCACCTCCAGAATTGCAAGCACAAATAACAGGAAATAAAAGCCTTTTAGTTACACACTGCCATACAGCAGTGTATGGATTCAATTTTGTGCCCTCTATAACCCAATATCAGCGCTCCCATGATCTGAGCACAGTTACAAAAACACAGATCAAAATTATATTTCCAATAACATTTTTACGTTTGGAGGGAAAAAACCCACAAACGTTCACAAGAGAATGTTTTTTGGACCTAGAGCTAATCCAAGCAACTCTGAAGCCCTGCAAACTATTATTTGCACAACTGAGAGTGTAGCACTAGGTGAGGAGTAAGTGATGAGAAACAAAGCAGGAGAAGTCAAAACCAGATTTGCCACCAAAGAATTTCACAGAAGCATGTTCTGAGACCACGGTCTTATATCGTCTCAGGACCTGGGAAAATCCACATAAAAATTATTTCCACACCCCCCCCCTTTTTTTTTTTCTTTTTTGACAAGTTACACTTAATTTAGGTCAGATCAACCTGATGCACTGCATAAGCACACAACATGTCGTTGCTTGTTAGAAGGGAAGGACAGCGTGGAGACAGAACCTTGGGAGGCAAAAAGGTGGAGCCACTCGTGCCGGTGCTGGCGATGCCGCTGCGGACCCCCAGGCTGCTGTGACCGCGCGCATCACCGACACTGCCGGGCTGCCGGCAAGAGCGGGGAAAACAGCGGGGAAAAACCAACGCGTCGTCCCAGAATGCACGGCAAAAAAACCAAACATGCGTTTGGTACAGCATGGGTACAGCATGTAAGCTGGACAAACCGGAGAGTTTATACTTTTTGTGAACTAGATTAGAAGATGGATCCGTTTGGCTTGGTGCGGCGAGCTCACTGCCCGGGGCTATAAGGCAAGTCCGCTTGTTGTTCGGCCGGGCAGCGGCTCTGCGGTGAGAGCTCGGGCGGGCTGGGCAGTCCGGCAGCAGCGGGTCCCTGCCCTGCCCCGAGCAGCCACGACGACAGCGGGTGCCGCGTTTCCCGGCAGCGCTCCATCGCCGAGCACTTGGGTTATCGTCACCTGCTTCCCCTCCCCGAGCCGGACACTGCCCGGGGTGACGGGAACGGGCTGGTTACGCACCAGCTGGAGAACAGCTGGGAAGGCCCCTCTCTCCCGCCGCGAGGCTGAGGGTATTTTAGAGATAAGGCAATATTATATAGCCTCTCATTGCTGGGAAATGTTTATTTTAGAGATAGAACTGCTGTCGCCCTCTCCGCCCCGCCGCTCCCGAGGGCTTCCCGTTACACCACACCTCGGGGCGCGCAGCACCCACCCGGCGCTCACCCGCCGGGCACCTCCTGCTTCCCGTCCCGCGGAGCCCGGGGACAGCCCCGACGCTCTGTGCGAGGAGGAGTTTGTGGGTCCCGGAGGCACGGAACACCGCCAGCCCCCTCCCCGCCACCTTCGAGGGGAAGCAGCCCCGACGACGCGGGAGGAGCCCCCTCACAGGGGCCGCGGCTCTTACCTGCGGCGGAGGAGCGGCCGAGCCGAGCCGAGCCGAACTGAAGCGAGCCGAGCCGAGCGGACCCGAGCCGAACTGAAGCGAGCCGAGCCGAGCCGAGCGGACCCGAGCCGAATTGAAGCGAGCCGAGCCGAGCCGAGCCGAATTGAAGCGAGCCGAGCCGAGCGGACCCGAGCCGAACTGAAGCGAGCCGAGCCGAGCCGAGCGGTCCCGCGCCCGCTGCTCGCGTGGCGGGAGCCGCCTCCCCCCCCCCGCCCGTACCTGGGGCGGCCCCGAGGGCGGAGCGCGGCGGGGGCGGGGGCCCACGGGAGCGCGGGAGCGGGAATCGCCTCAGGCGCTCCTGGAACCTCCCCGGGCCGGGAAAACGTCCCGGGTACGACCCAAACTTGCCGTTCTTATCGCACTTTCCGCACGGGCTGGGATTCTCTTCAGAAGCACTGTTAACTCTGAAGCCTGGTGATGGCTGCTGTGGCATCAGGCACTACATTTCTACTGCTGAGAAGACAAAAAAAAAAGGACAAAAAGCAGTGGCTGCGATCTAAGTCGTTCACATGAAGGAGGTCTGATGAAGAGGTTGTGGTGGACCCTCTTAGCTTTAAAACCCTTCAGACCCCAGAGAGATCTGACTGTGGTCTGTTCCTTTCGAGGAAACCAAAATAGCCTTTAGAGATGATGCCCTAGACAGAATAAACAAAATACTGGGTTTTTAAGAACATATTAAACATTATGTGTGACATAAGTAAGAAGGTGCTTCCGTAACAACCAGCAAAGATAGCAGGATTTAATCAAGTAAATTTGTGCCTCAGCACAAATACAAGGTCTTGTTGGGCCCCAGGAGAGAGGTTCCTTGTGAGGGGAGGCCAGAGCAGGAGGTGCTTAAAAGTACTGGATTTGCAGGGTTTCTGTCTTCAGGCAGCACCTCTGAACTCAAACCCCTAAAACTTGGGGGTGCAGATGTCTCTTCACCCTGCTATGTCCTCCAGAGCACTGCTGCTTTCTTCTCAGTCTCATTGTGTCTTTTGTTTGATGTACAGCACTTTGACTCAGCTTGGATACTGCCCACACAGAACAGGAATCATTTTGTCCTCTTGTAAAAGCTTTTTGCACATCTGGTGATCCTCAGCATCTGATCCTCCACTCTGATCTTTGGTGGTCTTCGGACTGGCTCGTAGGTCAACAAGCCCTTGGAGCAGCTTGAGTTTTATAACAGTTCATCCACTTTAAAGAGGACTGACGATTTATTGCTACATTTTGCCCAGGGCAGTTGACTTGCTACCAGCATCATGAGAATATAGAAAGCCAGGGAGCACAGTAGTACTGTATGACAAGCATATAGCTAAGGTGAGTATTTTAGGAACAATTACAGGAGAGATCCTGAGCAGCTTTAAGGAACACATCTCTGCAGATCAGAGATGCCATACAGCTTCTCCATTTTACTCAAGTCAGAGCTACCTGCCCAGTGGCCCAGGGGACAATTCTACCCAACATGAGAGTAATTTTCTACCCTCATTTAGAATGAAAATGTGCATTTTCCATCAAAACCCCAACTAAAACTACTGTTGTATAAACCAGGACCTGATTTAAGCCTTAAGCAAAGTATCAGCTTTGTGCAGGCAACTATATATAATCAACAGTGTAACTAAATCCCAAACTCATTGCAACAAGTATTTCAAAGGCATCCTAGTATTCTTGACCCCTAAAAAAGTCTTGCTAGCTCCTTGCAATCCTCTTGCTGCTCTGGGATAGCTGATCTCTGCCTTTGCCAAAACCTGACTCGTCAACTCAACATGGGTAGGGCTCTTCTCTCAGTCTGCTGACTGATGCTCAGCCTAGAAAATCATGATCCTACAGCCCTATAAAGCACCAACACAGAATGCAAGTGGACATGGGCAATACCTGCACCCTTGATGCAAAGGACAAATCATGGTTGAGGTTCACCTGCGCATCTGGTAGTGATCATGTGATTTGATACCCCATAACTGCAACACAAGCGCTGAGCCACTGTTCAGTCCTAATTTCCAAAGGCTTTTCCAGACTTTATGCCATCCCTGAAATGCCAGTGTTTACCTACAAGCCCTTTCTTAGTCAGGGATAATCAAAAGAAGGCAGGTAATTTGAAGACAGGAGAATATGTAGTGATTTTTGCTGTCTATCACCTTTCTTAGACATGTTTCTATAATTTATGGAGTGAATATTTTTTGCTCTCCTAGTGCACTTCCCTTCCAGGTTTTAATGTTGTACAGTCATGAATTGCTGACACCACTTCCCGTGGGGGAGGTCTTTGTTATTTTAGATTTATAGATAGGGAAATAAGGAAACAGGAAAGAAGTCCCACAAGCACATGGAGGTGGAGGAGTTGATGCTGTGCTTTATCTTGTTTTCTGACATGTGGATCTGTCTCACTCTCTCACAGCAGTCATGAGAGCACATTTATCAAGCATGATATACATACTCTACTACTCTCTCTACATTTTAAATCCAAAATGCATCCTCACGTAGTGCAATTGATCTGAAGAAACAAATTTAATATTTTCTAAAAGGGAATTAAAAAATTAATTCATCAATTTATGTATTTATTTATTTATTCTTAATGCAAGAGCAACACCAAAACAGTTAAATCAGCTGTTGTCCAGGCAAACCAGGTAGAAACAGGACAGAATCCACAAACAAAATCCTACTTGTTTGAATAGGCAGCACTCACCCAGGTGCTTCTCCACTTCAGTGAGGAATAAAGAGCATTTAAGGCCCATGCTGTGTCCCCAGGATGTGTGCAAATTTCATTCCCTTTAGCAGGGTTAATGCACTAATGCACCCAAATCCCCACAAATGGCTCTTTGAACACTGGTCATAATAGCAGAAATAGCACAATAAAGTGGCATCCAAATTTGACTGTGCTGCCAGTACAGCTTCTTTTATGCACAGCATGTTATGTTGTGACCTGAAACACTCTCAAAAAGCAGGGAGAACATCTGAAGCTCTTATCAATTAATATTTCTCCAGCACATCTACCTACTTCATGCTGTGCATGTGCAAAGTGCTCCAAAAATGAGTGTATACCAGCAAATAAACTAATCAGCATCCAGTTACCTACAGCCTTAGCCAAACTCAGTCCACACACTCTTGCCCCTTCAGCTCTGCTCCAGATCCTCCCTTGCCCTGACTTGGAGTGGTAACAATGGGATCATGACCGCTTGAGGGTGGAAACTCTAGGAAGTTGGCTCCCCTTCACTCCCCACATCACCGCAGAGACATGGGAACGGAGGAGGAGATTCCTGTGTTGACTGGAGGAAAACAGAACACGGGAGCAGCCCCCAACCACTTGAGATCCTGTGCCCAGGTTGTACCCTGCCTGCTCCCAAATCCTGCCTGCTCCCCCCATCCCGCCTGCTCGCACATCCTGGCTGCTCCCTGCACTTTTCCTGATGCCTGTGTCCCGTGCTGGGATGAGAGCCAGCACGGGGTGGTGTGTAACAGCCTCTCTCACTGTTCTGAGCCAGAACCTGGAATGCTGTGAGCACAGGTCAACCAGTCCCTGCTTCCAGTGTAGTTATGAGCAGAGAACTTTGGGGTCTCTATTTCTTTTTTTTTGTCCATAATCAAAGGAACTTCCTGCAGATTTTGCCATCACAAATTACATTTTTCACATCTTGGAGAGGATCACTCAAATTTTGGTCCCTGTTCCCACTGCCTGTGACAGGTCACAGGGGCAGGCTGGCACCAGTCAGTGAAGATTCCTCCTCCTCGGATGGTGCTGACGTGGTGGCACCGGGCTGGCGCTGCAATGGCAGGAGCGGTGTTCCCTGGACAATGGCAGGCCTGGGAACTGTGCACAGCCACACCTAGCTCTAGAGTAACTTTGAGAGGAAAAACAAACTGAGATTATTTGACTAACTGCTTAACAAATCAGCACCTGATTCTTCGAGGAGGAAAGTGGGAATAGGTTAATATGCCAAATAGTTTTGAGACAAAGTGACTTTTAACATTTAGACAGACCTTATTGTTGTTTCCTGGTTCCCTCCAGGCAGCAACCTTCCCTCTCCAGTCAGTGCCAATGACAACTTACACAGTGGTCTGGAAAGGGGATGCAACCTTTAGAAAAACTTCATCGTTGGCTTTGCTGTCTTTAAAATGAGCATGGATTTGCAGTGAGTTCCCCTTTTCATCCTGCTCTCTGGAGAGAGCTCTGTTCCCAGTAATTCCATCTTTATTGCTTTCTGAATCTCCACCTTCAGGCCTCAAGTTTAGATCCACCTATAGCAATGGCTGTCAAAGAATAGCCCTAGAGTGGTTCTCCTGGCTGGACAAACCCTGATTTGCAGGTCAGCTGCAAATAAATATCAAAGCATAAGGTAAATGCAAATACCTCTCCTCTTGCCAAAAGTTAAGAGAAGTTTCATGACATCTAACAATATCGTATCACCTCATATTCATAGGGGTTTAATAGTGTTTCACTTCAGAGCTATTCATTACAGGAGCTCTAAGTGAGCTCTGAGTGAATGAAACTCATTAGCAGTTTGATACAGGCTAGGCACGATGGCAAGCAGACAGCCACAGGGACAAAAGTGTGTTTGAAGTAGATGACTCCTAAACTCAGCATGCCAGGATAACAGATGGGACACTCTGTCCATGCAGGCATTCTTGGTTGGTGCAGTTTTGCTCCCTGCTGCTAAACATGGCAAAGGAAAGGCTTCCTGAGTCTCCAGCTGACACTTCCTTAAAGCCTGTCCAGCCTCAGGTGCACAAAGCAACCTCTGCTCCCAGGCAGCCAGATGGGGGCTGCAATCCAGACACTCCCTAATTAACTTTGGGGTGTTTTTCCTCTGTAGGTTGCTTCAGGAAGAAAGGGAGCTGACAGCAAGTTTGTTTACATGAGACTGATTTGGCCTGGTAGTTCTCTGGGTATGTACTAAGAATTTTGAAGTGTCTTTAGGTTTTTTATCACCATAGAAGGAAGAGAAGCTGAGAATCCAAGGGGATTTCTAGATGCATCTGAAGAAGTGATAAGTTACTGCAAGTCATACACAGATGGGAAGCACAAGAAACAAAACCAATCTGAAGCTTTGGTTACTGAGCAGTACTGCAGTATAAATATGCAGTTTATATGTTAACTTCAAACACAGCTACAGGAAACACTGACCAGCAAGCAGCTTCTCTAAGCCCTGGGGACTTGTTTGTGTGCACAAAGTCACACAACATACAAAAAGCAACTGCTGGGTGGATCCCTCTGCACAGAGCAAAATGCCAACCATCTGTACCACCTTATCAAGATCATGAAGAAGGATGTAAAGAATCTGCAGTAGGAGATAGCAACAAATTTATCCAGATATAAAACTAACAGGTAGGAAAGAGGAAAAATACTTAAGTGACAGATTAAAAGAACGTTCACCCTGCAATCCAGAGACGTTTAAACAGCTTTTACACAAGTTAACCAGTTGTTCCTAGAAATCAAGCTGTGACAGCATATAAATCATATTCTACTGAGACCCCAGTTAGACACCAAGCAGGGTGGCAAGTGCCAAGCTCCATCCTGCTACAGACAACAAAAGCATGGTCTAGAAAAAAGCAAATGGAAGAGAGGGCAGAGAAGCTGTACCAGCTCACCGTGTCTGAACATACAGAGGGTAGAAAGGATTGGAGAGAAAGGAGGCAGCTGAAAAACAAAGGGAAAAGGGTAATGAAATAAGTTTTTCCTTCCAAAGTACTAATTCTGGAAGGCATGAAGCGCTAAGGAGAGAAGATGTGTGAAAGAAGATGTGAAGGAGGATAATTTTGAATCAGGGTGGTCTTAAATGTAAAGGATGAACCACATTGTTCATACCTGTCACTGAAGGGACATGTCTGGGGATGAAGAACTTTCTAAAAATTACTTTGAGGCCACATTGCTTCAGGCATCAGAGCATTTTGCAAAGGAAGGGACACTTGATGTACATCCCAGAGGCTGCAGCTTCACTGCAGAGGTAAGAGCAGGGCAGAGCTGCTGGAAAACTGTGTGTGGAAACACACAGAGGTGCACCCTGCTAATTTGCATCAGAGATTGTTTTTTAATTATGATTTGTTGAATCCTATCCCAGATGAACACGCAGAGTCCTCCCCCTGGTGGCAAGTAAAAAAGCCATCGCAATGATTTTTTATGTCAATCTGAAGCTCTAAAGAAAATGAACATCAGATGGGAACTATTTTTTATTTGATCAACTGATAGAGCTGGGGGGTGAAATTAATATTTTGCACAACACAAATCCTTTTTTTAAGCTTATATAGATTTACTTTGAGGCTGATATGAGAGTAGCTGCTGAGTTCAATTCCATTGTTAATTTATTAGACAATTTGCAAGAGAAGCAGAGGATAAGGCCTGTAGAGTAACTGTTAGCAGCTGAGCAGGGTAATTGCAATGCGCAATAATCCCATTAATTCCACTGAGTCCTTGTCTTTTAGTACCCAGTTGAGTTGTGGGCCTAAAATTCCTTAGACAGACTGGTCTGGAAAGTAAAATTCCTAATGCTGCTGAACAGTAAAAATGGATTCAGGAGACAAGTTGGGTTTATTGTATAAACAATTTCCCCCACCTAATGCCCTCAGATGGCTTTTTGAAAAGTACATGTAGAAAATGATCTCCATGTTTGTTATAGAAAGTTATGGCAAGTGTCTTTTGAACAGGAATTTTTGCTTGAGAAGACTAATTTGATGGCTGAAGGGAGAGCAGTAGGTGGTGTTTACTTTGGCTTTATATGGCTTTCAACGCTGTCCCCCAGAGCATCCCTATCGACAAACTGATGAAGTACAACCTAAATAAATGGGCAGTGAAATGGATGGAAAACTGGGAGAACAGCTGGGCTGAAGAGGGTTCATCATCAGTGGAGTAGCCTTGGTTGGTACTTTTTAACACCTCACTCTGAGCAAACCCAAAGATAACATAAAGCTGGAGAGAGGAGCTGCTATCCAGGTAACAGTGGTTGTGCTGCCACTGAAGACCTTAACAAGCTGGAGAAATGGGCAGAGAGGGTTGTCAGGAGGTTCAAGAAAGGGAAACTCAAAGTCTTTCAACTGGGGAGGAACAACCTGTGCACCAGTACAATCTGGAAATCTTGTTTTGCTGCACAGGAGAACATGGGAATCCAGGTGGAGAACAAGCTAACCATGAACCAGCAATACAGCCATATGACAAAGAAGCCCACAGTATGCTGGGCTGCACTAGAAAAAGTGTCCCCAGCATGTCAAGAGGGGTGATTTTACACCCCTCTGTTCTTCTCTTCAGTTCCAGTAAATAAACACACTGCCTTCAACAGTGTGGGTAGTGTAAGAAAGGCTGAATTGCAATTGTAGGAAAGAACAAATGATATCTTTTAATTATAAAAACGAGAAACCTTCAGCTGTGACAGTCAACATTAACAATCACTGCAACACAAAAACATATCCCCCCCATGCTTAAGAATGTAAAGCTACACCCTTAACCACAAAACACTCTCTGCATGCTTATGTTTAAAAAGGTTTAATTTTTTCACCCTGGTACAAAAATACAGTACAATGTGATGGCAAGGCATTCGCCAAAAACATTCAAAGAATAAAAGGGGAAACCCCGTAAAGCTTCAACATAACCCACCCTCACTTGATGGAACAATCAAAAGGTGAGTGCATAAGGAAAAAGTTAAATTTTTGCCCAAAGGCAAATAAAGATGAATCACAGAGTTTTACACAAAAATACATTTGCAGAGCTGATAATTCACATGCTACTTGAACATTCATGAAATGTACTTGGTGCAGTGGCAGAATTCATGGTTTTGGATATCTAGAAAAGATCTAGCCCAGGAATATGCCCAATGATGGGAATGCCCAGTAAAAACTATGGGATCACGTAACACCAGTGCGAAAAGAGAGACTCAACCCTGATTAGTGTCAAAATGATGGCTACTTCTAGTTTTTCCCATCACACTGTCCTCAAATAAGTGTTTTCCCTACACACCTCCCTTTTAACACCAAATATCAGTGGTTGCTCAAACACAAAACGAGATGTGTTTGCACATTACCCAGTTGCAAAGAATCACCACAGTGCAAACCACCAGGCAGAGAAAACACTGTAACTGTTGTGTGTGTGTGAACTCCAAACAGGGTTTAACCTAACATTGTTGACAGGGGAATTATGTCCCTTCAGTGCATCTACATTCTTTGTCTGTTTAATCATTTCCTCTCAGTTTTGAAGTGATGAAAAGGTTTCATTCAGTGTATTCATTATAGTTCATCTCCCAGGTGTTTTTGTTTGAAAGCATCACCTGTCAGCTTCTCCTGGGCCTCCTTCATTCCTTGGACAACTGAAAGATTAAATAGAGAGACACCAATGATTAATCTCAGGGTGAAAATATCAAGATGAACTGGTAATGAAAGTGTTTTAAAACAACACAGTTACAGAATGTAATCTACAGATTAATCTGTTAGAAAAAAACAGTCCTGCACCTTTTCCCAACTATCTGTGGCTGGATCCTGCAAATTATATGATTTCCCATGCCAGAACTGGAGACAAAATTAGACTTTCAACAGGTATTAAGGTGAATCATGATTCTGAATGTAGTTCCTGAAGCATTAAAGAATCACTCACTTACACTGTATAACCACTCACAGTTATACTTTAAAGTAACACCATTTCTCTTCACTGGCAAACCTTCAGCTCACTAAAAATGCACTTCAAACAACTTGGCACATACCTTGATCAGCATTGGTATAGAAATACTTGTAGCTAGGGTTTCCTCTCTCATTTATGATTTCTGGATGAACTTTTCCACTGGGGTCTATGAAATAAGAAATCCAACAGGAAATTTAGATGTAAACAGTAAGAACGCAGTGGTGTGAATGGACACAACAGCTGTGGGTGCCTTACCCATGAAAAGGATTCTGGGAATATAACCTCCATCAGGACTAAAGGCTTCATCCTTTGGCTCTTCATCATCCTACCACAGCAAGGCAGGAGAGAGGAAAGACATTAGCAAGACATCTAACAAAGCATGGTGCCTTTTACAGAAACAAGTTATTGCCTTTGGATTCCTTCTACCCTGAGCAATTTACATCTTGAAGAGATACTAAGTAACTGCAGTATCCTCCACTCTCAAAGGAAAGAAAGCTATTTTTACCTATATAAGTATCATTTGTGAAAATAACAGTATTTTTTCAGTCAATTTGCATTACCCACCCCACTCTGGTAAAGGAATGTTTGATATGTACTGAGAGAATGAACATAAATTCCTTTCTTGTGGAAACTGATTGACACAAGGTACAAATTGTTAAAAAGACAATGGCAGAGAGCCAGGCTTATAAACACAATTAAAATAACCAGACTGGAAAAGAAGTCTTTTTAAAACAATGAATTCTATCAATCAATCCTGAATGCCTATTCAGGAGTGCAGGATTTAGGATGTACACAAAACAGGATGTAACCAGCTGAGTCAGATTCCAAATGCTTCATGATTAGGCAGAACATGGATATAGAGCAGAAGGAAGCCTACCTCAAGGTTGACCATAACAAAATTATGGGCAAGTTCAGAGATCTCCTTGGATTCAGCAAACTTTGGCTTTAAAGCTAAAAGAAAAAACATAAAAATAAGCGGTATGTGAAACCAGTGGAAAATATTTCAGATTTTCAGGTGAGTATCAAAATCTCCACTTCACCCCTCGCTCTGGAAAGATGGCACTTTTCAATAAGCAGTGAGTAAATGGAATACATGTATCCAACCCTTCCAGCCAGGCTTGGAACAGGAGGTACCTGAAGCAATTCTTGCTTGGCAGCCATGGGCTGAAGCCTTCCCAACAAACAGAGGTGGTTATATTTGATCCAGTGAAACAGAAGCACAAATCCTGCTGTAAACCACCACTCCCACTCAACTACCTCATCCTTTAAGGCTTAGCCATACACACAGCTTGTTTGTTGGCTATAGCACCGTCATACTGTGCCACTCTCAATGAAATACAAATACCATTAGTTACATTTTGGATGCAGAGTTCACATTTCTCATGGCTACACGACTTTTATACAAAGGCTCATTAGAAATTTCAGCAAGCTCTAGTATTCAATGCACTTACCTTTGCAAGCTCCACACCAGGACTTGTGGATGATAACCATAAGAGGCAAACCACTAACAAAAAGAAGAAAGAAAATTGTGAAAGAAATTCTATTGCATGTACAGTTTAACAGTCAAGCCTTCCTCAGAGACTAAATGTAATGGGAAATAAGTCAGATGTAAAGAGATTATGTGATGCTCTAAGATTGTCTTGCAAAAAGTTTTCCCAATTTTAAGATGTGTAATATAATAATTTATTACAGCTGCCAGACAATAACTGCTTGTGTAGAGGAAGAGACTTTCTCTTATTAGATTTCTCAGATACACAACTGGTTATGCTTTTTTTTTCTGGATTACTGGAAATTGTTAATGACAGCAGATGCTTGAGAGATCTCAGGATGGATTTTTGTGGCTGCTTAAGGCAATCCAGTGGGCGACAATCTCTGCCCATTTCAGCCCACATGTCACAGTCACCTCCTGTGACTAAGGCCCTCCACTGAACAGCCAGCAAACCCATTTACCCAGCAAACCCTTTGGCTGCCTGCACGGCTTCCTACACATTTGTATGTTGAAACTAATTATGAGGGATGTGTCTGGCACCGGGGTTAAGAAGGAGAGGGGGTCTGTGAGGAACTGCAGCCTAAATGAAGTGCAACAAACACAAAAGGACCAAAGTTGTTTTTGCTTTCACTCTTTCCAAATAATTCATTTTACCTTTACTAGCTATGCTACCCAGAGGTTAAGTTTCCATATAATAATGATATGGCTTCCAGAACAGTAAGAACAGTCTAAAACTAGGTGAAGGAGAGGAAGGAATCTGGAGAGAACATCCTATATGGATACTTCTTTCAGGATATGCCAAGCAAAGCAAACTGTAAGCTTTCCCTGACTCTAAACTCTGCACCATATTAGGGGGCAAAAATAAAGTCACATTTTCATACACATAAATTATTAACACCTTTGCACACAACATTAATTACTAGCAGAACTAGTATGAGTTTTTCTTTAGCTAAATAGATATGAAAGGAAATCTCCACTTAGCAGTGTTCAGTAATGAACTTTAGAATGAGGAAAGGGTGGAAAGGAAGCCATTAACATTTAGAATTGTTCAAACACAGATCTGTCATCTATAATTAATGGATATGTCATCAACTTTATATCTATTTGCATTAAGGAGCAAGAACACACATTTCCCTAGTAAAGCTTGCATTGCGTCAGTGCCCTCTCCCCGATGATGAAAAAACGCTTCTTTTCATTGTTTCTATGGAGTCCAAAACAAACTATTTTGCTTCCTTCTTGAGGAGATGCTGATTTAAAACTGGATTTAAGATTGTTCTTATTATCAAAGATCAGTGATTCATGTTGAAAGATTTCAATCGTCTGGTAGTTGGTACTGCCACACACTTTTTAAAGAGAAATTTTAAAAGTGAAAGTGCTCACATCCTTGAAATACCAACTCTTAGAGGTTTGAGATAATTGATGTGTTTTCTCAGCTTAGTTCTCTTTACTTTGACTGCTAAGATAAACTCATTTACATAAAACCCCTTTTGTAGTAATTTCTCAGTTCTGCAGCATGTAAAACCCCTTAATAGCTGGTGTGCCAGACACACTGTAACTGAAGTAATCCTTCCTGGCCCACTTCACTATTTCATCCCAGCGAGCACTACACATAAAATTAAAACCAAAAGCCACCATTTATTAGAATGAAGCATCCACCAGAAAGTGAGAATTTTATATAAGCTGTACTCAAAATTCATGGAAACTTAGCTACCCAACACAGCCAGTACAGACTTACGAGTTTCACACAGGACACTGTCATTTTAGCTCATTTTTCCTATAACAACACTCAAGCAATTTGTGTTTTTAAGGGTGTATAATGGGTTGAATAAAAAATAAAAATAATAAATATATGAATAAAAAAGTTCATGGCCAAGTTATTTCAGTAAAATAGTCCTGCAGGTAAATTAAGACTTTACTCCGTTTAAGGCACACATTTTATTATTAGACCTGAAACAGAGAAGTTTGAGTTTGTTAGGCCAGCACCCTTTTGCAGTGCAGAGTTGAAAATCTCTCTTGGGTTCAGTTAGATTCTTTGAAACAGTCACATCCTAAAAATAAGCCTGTTCCAGTTCTGGACCTGAAGTCTCTTCTGCAGTCTGACATTATCTGGAGGCAGCTCTGGAAAAACAATCTTCTTATTCCAGGCAAACACCTGCCAATGTGGAGGGAAAAGTTTTCCCTACAGTCATCACCTTTTGCACTTTCATGTCACACTATTTGATTACAGGGGTTTGCGTCTCCACAGGAGACCTCACTTGCTTGGGGATGCACAGTAGCTCTCCTTCTTGCAAGAGGCCAGCGGGGAGAATGCAGGGGGTGAGGAACTGCATCCCGAGAGATCTCCCCAGCAATGCAGCTGGCTCGGCTGCTGCAGGGACACGGGCCCATCTTCTCAGAGCTGCTGCTGCTGCCAAGTGATGTGATCCCCGGCGGCTGGGACCCAGGCTCTGCAGGGTCTGTGCTAAAGGCACATTCTTCCCGCAGCAACTACTTCGGGGCCGGACCACCGCCACTGCTGGGTGGCACAGGTGGCACTTCACTGGATGCTGCGGCTCAGGTACTGCAGGAACATGCTGGCCAGCTGGGGCAGGTTTTCATCGCTGGGCTGCATCTTGGTGTAGCTGATGAACTGTCTCCGCAGCCGGCTCAGCTCGGCCACGCTCACGGGCCGGCTCAGCACCAGCCCCTCGGCCACGCCGGGGACGCGGATGGTCTCGCCGGGCTGTGCCCCGCTCCTCTGCGCGGCCAGCACGGCGGCCAGCACGTCCTGGGTGACGCGGTCCAGCTGGTGCAGGAAGCCGCAGGACTGCAGCGGCTGCGTGCGGGTGGCGCGGTGCGGCGGCGGCGGGGCGCTCTCGAACAGCGCGGCGCGGATGGCGCCCAGCGGCAGCGGCTCCTCCCCGCGCACCGTGAACAGCGGCCGGTCCCAGCGGCAGCTCGGGTCGGGCTCCTCGAAGGGCGGCTCATCGGGGCCGCCCGCGCCGCCGGCGCAGTGCAGGAGGCAGCGCGCCGTGCCCGCCTGCCGCGCCGCGCAGTACAGCTCGTAGCGGATGCTCCGCAGCTCGTTGCCCGCGTCCACGATCACCACGTCCCGCCGGCTCAGCCGCCGCTCCACCTCGGCCCGCAGCGCCGCCCGGCCGCCCTCCGCCTCGGCCACGACGTGCGCCGGCCGCTCCGGGCCGCCCAGCGCCTCCCGCAGCTCGGCCGCCCGCCGGCTCTTGCCGCTGCCCGGCCGCCCGCACAGCACCACCAGCGGCATCGCCCCGCCAGCGCCACCCGACCCGGACGTGGAGCGACTGCTTCCGCCGGTCACACACACCCAGAGCTCGCACGGCCGCCCCCGCGCAGCCCCGGCGCGCTCCTCCTCCCCACGGGCGCAGAGAATCGCCACGCCCCAGCACGGCTCTGGCACCGCGACATCGTCCTGCGAGGCGTCCCGCTTAAAAACGCCATCGCAGCAGTTGTTGGTACGAAGGGACCGCACCCTCGCCCGCAGGGAACTTAAAACCGAGAAGTCCCCAGCATCCCACGACATCGTGCAAGTTACAGAATTGAAATCGAAGGTTTGAAACTTCCTAGACCACTGGCTCTGGTGCATCTCACTCGTTACATCCCAGATTATTTGGTGTAATTTTTCATCTCCTTATTTATGGTCAGACTTCGGAAAAAAAATTGTACTTTTGAGGTTTATATTTTCTTTCCTACTAGTAGTTTCTCCCATTTCAATAACACTCAAATACTGCCGAGCTCATATCAGCGAGCAGATCTGTGCATCAGCAATGAAAGGACAGTGTGGTTCACACCCATCCCATCTCTTGCTGCAGGGTCTTTTTGAACAGGAACACCAATCCTGCCTAAACCTGAGAGCTCAGGGCTTGCCATCCCTCCCGCCCTCTGTCTCATTTTAAAGCTTCTTCTGCTGCTTTGCAATGCTACAATTGTAACTAAATACTGATATAATATTTTCTTTCTTTTCTTTTTTTTTTTTTTTTATTTTTCCAAAATGCTATATTATCAAGTTATAAAATCTTGTAAGACTTCTGAAGTGTACCATCTGGGTTAATTCAATGTCTGCACTAGAGTGTAGGACTTGTCAGATGGATCTGTTTGAGAGCAGAGCTAAATTAAACAGGAAACCTGGAAGGCATGAGCAATTTCTGCTCATGTCAGCATTGTCAGATCTAGGTTATAAAGTTAAAATACAAGTAGAATTTATAAGCATGCCATTCTCCTTCTTGCATTCTAACAAGAAGCAGAAGAAACTCTGAGAAAAAAAATAAAAAGATTAAGATGCCATTTTTCATAGAGACAGTGTTCTTTTCAGAATTTAAGCTTATCCCAGACCAGGTTGTGACAGTTCACTACAGTTTGAAACTTCCATATTTTTGCTGTAGATGGAAACAAAATACCTCATCTATACAGGCAAAGGGAATTTTAGGGAAGCTCTTAGCACTGCTGAGTTTAAGGGCAGTGAGCACCACTTACACTTTCATTTGTGTGTTTGAGAAACATATCTTTCTTTACTGTGATAAATAATTCTTTTCTTGTTTCAAAGACATGGCAGTCTAATTAAATCAATAATTTAATTAGACTGCAGTGACTAAACCTATGTGGTGTCTTAGCAAAGTTAAAAAAAACCTGTATTTTCTCTCCAATAAGCTGTAGGGATCTGAAGAGTCTCCTAAACCACCCTCATTTTTGTTAATAGAGACTCTTTTCTGTAGTTAAATTTATGGCTGAGATAGAATGTCTGTGAATGCTTCTGAAAACACATTTCTGTATTTGAAACTAACAAACATACCTGGCTGCTGCCTCTTTCTTTCCATCTTCTAGTGTTCTCCAATGAATATGATCTCCAAAACCTGCCAGAGAGAAGGGTTTATAAATGCTGCATAATTTAACATGTCAGCTAACAGAGGAAAATAGTCCAACCCTCGAAAGTATTTTCAACTCATTTTATATTACTTTTCTAAAGCCAACTATAGCCCCACTTCTGGAGAGACTTCTGCAAATACTTACAGCCCACACAGTCATATGAGGAATCCCACTGAAATTAATTAACAAAAACATACCATAGTCATGAATATTTCTATATATATATATGTAAATGACACTAAAATCCCCAAAACAGATATTAAAATTGAAGTGCCTTCTGATTATTCTCCGTTCTTTTTTAATCTGTGAACATTTGTTATCTGATGAATGACAAATTAAACATGTCAGCATTTCGCTTCCTAAATCCCACAGAAGGTGAACTGAACTGAAACTTAAAAAATTCTAGGCCAACATATGATCACTAATTGCTCTAAAGCTATTATGCTAAGTATTCCTGCTGATGATAATATCATGGAAGAGCAAGAAAGAACACCATTACACAGATTTTTGAGTGTTACAGTGACCAAATGAAGCAGGAAGTATTTTATCTGGCATCCAGATAACAAGTCCTGTAATGTCAATTGACTTAAGAGTGAGTCAGTGTACGTTTAACAGCTGCAAAGCAGGACTGCCAGGGTTGGGTTTCTTTAGTAGCCAACACAGCATGTTGCCAAAAGCCACCTGGAGAGCTTAGCTGAAGGAGATCCAGGAGCTGTACAAAGAGGAACTCTCTTGGAATACCTCCTCAGAGGTCTTGGTTCCAGTAATTAACAATTACTGTGCTGGATGGCCAAACATGAGCCTCGGCTTGCCCCTTCCCATCCCTAAGGGTTTGGATTAGTCAGGAACCCGCTGTGCCCAAGGTGCTGAGGGGAGCAGATTTCAGGAGCTACACAGAGATCAGGGGCCACAGACTGCCCCAGTGCTGACACAGGGGAAAGTGGACATTGTCTCCAGTAGACAACACAGGCAAAGAAGCTGGAGAAAGCCTGTTCCAGCATTAGCAAGTCTTTGGGACGCCTCAGTTCAGCATCTGGAAAGCAAGCTAGAAAAGCTATAAAAGGAATTATTTTGTCTATCTACTCTGTGAAGAGAGCTCACTAACACTTAATATGAAACTTAAAACTACACATCTAGGCACCCCAGAATATGAAAAATATAAAAGCTAAAATTAAGGCATCAAGGACAATGGCACAGTGTTTGTGTTACCTGATCTCTGCTGATAGGAGCAACTGTGAACATTAGTGATGCAACACATCAAACAGATGAGCTCACAGCAGGATGGGGAAGCCTCCTCCCTGTCCCCTCACACCCAAAGAGCAGCTGCTGAGGCAGCCTTTGTACGAACTAAACATCCCAGAGCAAAACCCAGCTGGATTAGTACATGTCACGTTTACCCAGAATATTGACACGTCAGCTATTTCAGTCAAAAGCCACAATGTTAAAGCAGGGAAAACCTTCTGTTGTTCTAGCTGGGAAACACTTTTCAAAAGCTTTTCTATATTTAAAACAAACCCCACATTGTGGTGAGCTTCAGTGTGTTTTTAAAAGCATTGCCCAACACATTATAGAGTGTATCTTTTGAATGAAAGTCATCTGGGGAATTAAAAGGTGAATGGCTGGCTGGGATCCACACCACGGCTTTGCTGTCATTGATGAAATTTGTTACAACCAGCCTTGAGGAGGAGATTTACCTCTACGGCAAAGCCACCACCTGGGGTGAAGCTCAGGCCCCAGGTGACCCGGGCTATTAGACACGGTAATTAGAGCAGGAGCCTGGGCAAGCCAAGAGCGAGGTGAGGAGCGGTCACGAAGAGCAAGGGAAGCCGAGGGCGGAGGGAAGGGTCATTCATCTCCTGCCAGGAGCCCGGCGGAGGCCGGGCAGGCACGGGGCACTCGGTACGGGGGCACCGAGGGGCTGCTCCCCCCGGGCTCCGCGGAGCCCCTCGGAAGGGCTTCAGCAGAACCGAACCAAGACGGCAGAAACCCCGCAAAGCCCTCCCACACCTCCGGACCCCGAGGCTGCGCTCTCTGCCCCCGCCCGGCGGCCCCGCGGGCTGAGGGGACCGGACCCAGCCCGAGTGGGGACAGAAGTTGGGGAAAGCCCGAAGAAAGCGTTTGTCTGACCCTTTCCGAGCCCTCCCGCGGCGGAGGCGGCGCAGGCCGCCAGCACCAGGCACAGGCAGAGGACGGAGGCTGCCGCGGGCTGAGCCTTCATGGTGTTGGCGCGGGCAGCGGCAGTACCCGGGTACGGCCCCGAACCTCCGGACAAGACAGCACCCGCTTAGCTTGGCTTTTTTCTTTTTTTTTTTTTTTTTTTTTTTAATCCCGTGTTTTAAAGCCCAGGAAGTGATGTGTGGCGGATGTGGGCGGTGCGCCGCCCTCACGGCTCGGCCCGGGGGTGCCGGGGGAGGCACCGGGCGGGAGCCGTGTGGGGAGCCGGGACCCCCGGGGCAGGGGTCATCGCACCGGAGCCCCAGAGCCCTGGTTACTCCCCATGGGCAAACCCCAGCGTTATCCCGACAGGAGCAGGCAGCGGTGGGAGCGGGGTAGTTCCGGATTTATTTTCTCCTTCCCAAATAAACCCTTTTGTCCGCTGCTCTCCGGAGTTGCCCAGCTGTCGGGAAGGCAAAACTGACCGCAAGCGCATCGTGTGAGGGAGGGTTCACTAAGGGAGACAGAGCGAGTGGTGACGCGTTTGGAAGGGCCGCGTCCCGGATTTAGGCCACAGGGCACCGCTACCGGCCCCGGGCAGTCTCCCCGGAGACTACAACTCCCAGGAGACCTTGCGCGCACGGTCCCACCTCTATGTAAATGAAGTGGGCGGGATCGCCAATCCGCGGGCGGGCTGGTGCTGTCACGTGGCGCGGCGCTTCCTTTCTCTGTGCGCCTCTCTTTCCTTCCTCGGCCGCCATCTTGTTCTCGCCGCGTGTTGGTAGCGGGGGCTCCGCCGCGCTCAGGTGAGGGGGTCCGCTGTTCCCGTGTTCCGGTGTCTCCGTGTCCTGGTAGCGCCGCGTCCCCGCTGGCTTGAGGCGGGCGGGGCGCCGCGGCAGTTCGGTCCTATCCCCTTGGGTTGTGCTGGGCCGTTCCCCGAGGAGAGGCCGAGCGAGCGACCCCCTTGTGCGGGGGCTGCCCTGGCTCGCGGGGCCGCGGCTGTGCCGTGGGGCCGCGGGTACACGGGATCTCGGGGGATGAACCGTGTTCCCCTTCCGTTCCCCGTGCTCTGGGGCTGCCCCGCGAGCCACCCTGAGCCCCTTCTCCCGCCGCCCCGCGGGGTCCCTCCGTGCGCCGATCCCTGCCTCCCTCCCGCTCTTCTCCCGGTCGTTCCCGGCACAAAGCACATGCGGAGACTTCCCCATCATTCCGGGGATCACTGATAACTTTCTGGGGCAGAGCAGTGAAACGCATTCCTTTTGCTGGAAACCTTGAGGCGTTTTTTCACCCATTAGGATTTTCAAGGCTTTCAGCCTTTAAAGGTCGCACCTGACCCGTGGGGGAAGCACTGGACTAACTTCCCAGTCACTGTATTGGATGAAGAGCTGCCAGAAGTTCATGTAGCAAATATGTCCATACACGAACTTCATAGAGTTTGGATGTCTCTTATTAGTCATAAGTATCACGGATTCGTTATATGAATACTATTCCAAATAGTTTAGTGATTAATCTGTCCCTGGGCTCTCGTAAAGATAAATGTGTTTTCTCAGACCCAGTTGTCGTGTATGTGCTGGTTTGGGTCTGGTTGGAGTGAGTAATTCAGTTCAATAGTTGCAGCAGTAAACTGGCATTGTGGAAATGAGTACCTCGGCCTGATGCAGAATGAAATATCCTGTCGAGTTGCCTCATCGTGGCACAGACACTTCAGCTAAATGCGGGTCCTTCCTACTGCAGGACCACTATGGATCGCTTAGGTGGTGTGGCTTTAAAGCTCTGTTTTATGTGTGTTTGACATACTGGCTTGGGTGATGTTCTAGAAGTTTGAGAAACTCACTGCAGTTGTGAGAGTACTCTTAGAATGGATGGTGACCTTTTTTTGTTACTGTTTTGATGGTTAAGTTAAACTTATTTTTGCTCTTTAGACGTAGCACTATGAACCAAGAAAAACTGGCCAAGCTTCAAGCGCAGGTCCGAATAGGAGGAAAGGTAAGAAAACCAGCAGAGATGCTTTTGAAAACATAAGCTGAAGTTCATGGAAAGGGAATTAAAAAATGATTCTCAGGCTTGACCAATACAGGTTTTGTGTGTTCTGGCCTATAGTGCAGCTACCTGAAATGCAAGTTTCTTTCAGTTTGCAACTGCTGCATGAGCAGTTTCTGGTGTGCACGCATTGTTTTAATTCATTGACTTGTTGTGACCTGTGAAAGCTCCAGCTAAGCTCACCTGTTCTGCCTTTTGGGTCTCCCTGTTGGGGATTTTCTTCTTTGTGCCTGCTTCACATACTGGCTGTGCACTGAGCTGTTTCTTTTCTTTGAGCTAGTGGGTAGTTAATATGACCAATAAAAAGGCATGTAGTTTGTTCAGTGTGGGTGCTTATCCCCTGTCATAGGGATGATTGTACAAAAGTTTGCAAAACAGGAATTCCAAAATTTCTGTCTGTGGAGCACTCTGAAAGTGTTAATGACTTGGCTGCCAAAGTGGGACCATTTAAATCACTGTATTTGTGCTTTGTTTTCGAAAAAGATGTCTTGGGGAAACTTTGTTACATATTGCTTAATATTAAGTAATACTTTTGTAGTCTGGGTTAGTGGAAGGGAAAATATGCTGCCGTTTGGTATTTCTTTGGTCTTTTATGCTTAAGAAAAAAATTAAAATTGGGAATGATGGCCAAAGCTAATAGGTAAAGGGAAATAAGCTGAGAAGCAATTTTGTCTACAGAAGTGCCTCATAACTTGAAAGATGTTGCTCAGACTGTGGCCTGACTTTTGTAGTTAGTGTGGAGAGATTTTGAACAGAGCTGACTGTTCTCTCTTGATTCTTCCCAGGGTACAGCTCGCAGAAAGAAGAAGGTGGTGCACAGAACAGCTACAGCTGATGACAAAAAACTTCAGAGCTCCCTCAAAAAACTGGCAGTAAATAACATTGCTGGCATTGAAGAGGTATAGTGAAAAAATAAGTGTTTCCTGTTTGAAATTAAATTCACTCTCTTATTTTGGTGGTGGTGTGGTGGGGCTTGCTTTTGGTTTTGAAAACTGTTTTATCTTCCAAGCAAAACCATGGAGATTTGGAATGCTGAGGGGTAAAGTTGTTTGATGTATGGTTGTCTCATTGGCATGAATGTGTATATACCTGGAGAAGGAAGGGTGAAGGGTCTGCTGGCCAAGCAGTGTGTAGTGGAGTAGTAAGCTCTGTGTATGTGTGTGTGTCTTTCATTCATTGCAGAACAAAACTTCTCTTCATTCCTGACTTTTATGAACTTGATTACCTGCTCTAAAGAGCAGTAAATGTACACAGATTGTGAAGGCACATCTAGAGCAACTGTGGTGCAGAATATGAAGGAAAGTTTAGAAACACCTTGAGTAAGAACTTGAGTCTGTGTTATCAAAATTAGGACGTTTTACTATATAAAAATTGCTGGAATTGTTTGCAGTAGTTACAGGAGATGATTTTTAAAACACTGCAGAGACTCTACAGAAGCAGCTTCTGTGTTAATGTAAGTGGGAATGTGAAGGTTTCAGATGTTCCTTGAATACCTCTAATTTACATGTATTAATAAAACATGTTTTCCATAAGTGTAGAGAGTGACCCTCATACATGGGAGGAGGAGGAGGAGGTTCCTCCATCGTGAATGCAGCATTGCTGTAGTACTTGTATTACCTGGTTAAAGAAGTGCAGTATTTAATCTGTGACTAAATTAATTGAAGCAGGATTGCAAGGTGCATGCGGAAGTCACTAAGTGCATTCCTCCCTTCCAAAAGCAGATGCAGATTTGGTGTGGTTTACCTGTAAGTTTTCAGACCTCTGTTACAGAGACAGTTCAGTTTGTCTGTTTTCTTAAGCTTACTACAAATATGCAGAGCTATATGAATTATAGGAAGACATGGTTCTTAGTGTATGTTCAGGGTTTTTTTTTCTGCACAGAGCACAGGAACTTTATTCAGATACAGTTATTAAGGATTTTAAATATCTCACCGTGTAGGAAGATGATGCAAAATATTTCTACCTTGATAGCAAGAGACATAATTGTGGAATGTTTTATTCAAGTGAACGCAAGTTGACCTTGGTAAGCTTCGTGCAGATAGGAGAATGTTGAGTCAAGCATGAGTAACACATTTGTGTCATTTTGAAAGAGCCTTTTAAGTAACAGGATGACTGTGCTTGAAGCCTTTACCATTTTCTCATGGGCAAAAGACAGGACATTGCTTAGTTTTGCAGGAACAGCACACCTGGATTTCCTGCTCAAAACATATTTGGAACTCTGCTGCTGTGTGAGGATTGAGAATTTAGATGTTTTCATATTTTAGATGTCATCTTTAGTTCTGAATCCCTCTTTTCTCCCTGTAACTTAAAAATATTGCTTAATAATTTTTTCACATAAGTTTAATACCACTGTGTGTTGGATGGGTAGAACTCTATTCCTACAGTCAGACAGAATTATTTTTCACATAATAGTTTAGACATGCCCAGAAGAAAAAGCTTTTCAACTTTCTGAAGCAGGCCACTACACTGGCTGTAAGATAGAATTCTTGGTGATTCAGAAGGCCAGGGAAGAGGAAGAAAGCAGGATCACTGTTTGGTATCCTTCATCTTAAGAGCCCTTGTGGAATTATTGGGAAGGTATTGGAAGTCTGTTCTAGTGCAGTTGGTACATAATCCCCCAGTGCTGTGTGTGCATCCCTGCCTTGAGCCATGTGAGTCCTGGGCCTTTGCCAGCTGGGCAGAAGCTGGAACGTTTTCCTGGTGGGTAACACAGGTAACTCTGAAAGGCTTAACCTGATGTGGCAAGGTGCTGCTGTTGGAGCTTCCACTTTAGATGGTGTTAATTCTGGGTGCTTTTATCATGATTATATTGTCCTTTAGGAGGAGTGCTAGTTCTGTACCTGTTAATATTTCAAATCTAGATTTTAGTTATTATGCTTGATAACAAGATGCTGCAACCCTTTGGTAAGTGTTACTGATATATTTAAACAGGTGAACATGATAAAAGACGATGGAACAGTTATTCACTTCAACAACCCCAAGGTTCAAGCTTCCCTCTCTGCCAACACCTTTGCAATTACTGGTCATGCAGAGGCTAAACCGATCACAGAAATGCTTCCAGGCATCTTAAGCCAGCTTGGTGCTGACAGCTTAACAAGTCTCAGGAAGTTAGCTGAACAATTCCCAAGACAAGGTAGGTCTTTTTGGAATCTTTCATAGCTGACTTAAAGGACATACAAAGTACTAAAAGTTTTAACCCAAATTTAACAACAGCATGTGACTTGAAAAGTTAGAAGTATGTGTATGCTTTTATTTATTTGCCACTGTTGTGGAAGTAGAGGGTGGGGGAAGAAGTTTCTTTTTATCTTTGTTGATTCAAGATTACATAGGCAGGTCCTGATTTAAAAGAAATAGATAAGTCTGGCGTGCTGTCATAGCAGGTGTACAGCTGTGTATGGCAGAATGCTTAGGGGAAAGCAAGTTCATGTTTTAACTTGGAAAAACTCAACCAGTTATTTTTGTCAGGAAATCTATTCTATTTTCTTTGTTCATACAAAACATATTTCTATTGCAGTTATAGACAAAGAAATACATTCTTTTGTTCTACAGTTCACTACAGAATTCAACCAAGACTTCAAAAAACTAGTTAAAAATCAAAGTTTTAATGGAAAACTAAAAAAAACCCAAATCACAGTTATGCATGTGATTCTTTTTTTCTATTAAAACTGTGGGAGCATGGGTGAAGGTGTGTATGTAGTATAACTACTACACTGTAATTTTACAGTTAAAAAATTAAGATTAGGTACAGTTCCAGTTCAGACTGTTATAGCCATTAAGATTACTGTAGTTGGATGTGTTGCAGTTGTCTGTGTTTGGAATGGAATATACATGACCTGTTCTAATGTTTTCAACAAATACTTACTCCTTTTAAATCAGTTTTAATTTCTCCAACATTCATGTTCAGAGTTCAAGTGAAAGTAAAGGGTTTGTTTTTTTCCTTTAGTAACTTGTAAAATACTTCTAAAATTTAGAGAGATGGATCATCATAAGCGTATTAGAATAATATGATATGTTGGTCACTGGTGGATGCTGTATTATTCTTGCATTGAAACACGTGACTTCACTTCGAAGATCAAGCCATGCTGGGGGTTCTCTGTATAATTTGATCTTTTGCAAGCCCTGTGAATACCCCATAGAATCTGAAAATGTCTCTGCTGATGCTTTGCTGTCAGAATGTCCCCAAAGACACCTTTTGGTCATGCTGTTAACTCTCAGTACCTGGTCATTTGTGTGTGTTGTCACTATTGGGGAAATGCTGGCTTTTTTCACATGTATGGTTTTTATTTTGTTGTGTGAGTGTCCCTGAATGTGTATCACGAGAACTCAGCACCAAATTTCTTTTTATAGTGTTGGATAGTAAAGCACCAAAATCTGAAGATATTGATGAAGAAGATGATGATGTCCCAGGTAGGCACAGACACACTTTTAGGTCCACTTAATATATAAATATTTTGATTCATTCATTTAAATGTGTAGCTTTTGATGTGATTGTACTCCTCACTTGCTAAGGGAGTCTTATATAGGAGAGCATTAAAACACAACTTGGAATTACAGTTTTTGAAAAAGGGATTACCTTGTGCAACTACTTTTAATTATTGAGTGAAACTAGGTTAAAATAATTTCAGTGAGGTCAAACAGGTATCTAAATATCCAGATGGAGGTTTAGGACTACAAAATCACATAATTGGCATAGTTATCAGATTGTTTTAATATCAGGGTCCAGAGTGGGAATTTTTATTTCTGTAGCAGAAGAAAACAGGCTTATGTCAGTGTCTGGAAGTAATTATGATAAGTTCTTTATTTGTCAGTGAGTAACTGTTTTATCAATACCCACATTCCACTGTATCCTTCGGGATGGTGTGTTAGCTAAAGCAGCTTATGTGCGAACCAGAGATTCAATTCCTTGTGCCTTGGCACTGGTTTATTTCTTTGTGGCCTTGCATAAAGTTCAATTCCCTAAAATGTCAGGCATTCTTTAAAGAATGCTGATGCTCAAAACTCAACTGAAGCTACTAGAGCACCTTTGAAAATCAGCTCTTAATCACTTAATATTAGAATTTTCACTGTTGGAGTGTTTCTGCATTTCTAGTTTTTGTGTATGTTTAAACAGTATTTTCTAAGCCCCTTGAAATCTGCCCATAAAGAAATAGTTTCCTTAAGTGTAATTAAGTACTACTTAACCTTTCCTGTAATTATATGCATTTTCATTAAACTTAAAAAGGTAATCTTACTGGGCATTACTGTATTAAATATCTTCATCTTTTTCAGATCTCGTAGAAAATTTTGATGAAGCATCAAAGAATGAAGCTAACTAAAACATTAATAGTTCTGGAAGCTGGCATGGACTAGATTTAAGAAATCAGCTATGTGGTTCCAAAGTTTTAAAGAAACAGAGAACATCATCTGTTAATAGTTCAGTAATATAAATATTTTGTATTTTTATGATGCTGTTTGTTCAGCATTTTCTGTCAGTTGATTTTGCATTTTGCACTTACTCCCAGGATCTACTCTTTTGGTCAAAAAGAAATGTCAGTGCAGTTTGAGGGGTATGTGTGTATGTGTGTGGGTGTACGTATAGTGGAGAACAAATTGGAAACACATATTTAACCATCTACCCTTTTCCTTTGGAAATAGAAATAAAATGAATCTTCAGCATTGTTACTTTGATTATCACCAAATAGTGTACAGAGGGAGTTAAGATTAACGTTTTGTCCACATTTTGTGACCTGAAGGCATTACACCATTAAAACTTGGGGTTAATTTGCTGTAATTATTGTACTTTCAGGTGTGTTTCTCAGTGTACACATACTTTTTATCAACCTTGTGTTGATCCCAGATATTAGGGGAGATGAGCTGTTTTAGCAGCTTGTTTGGTACAGTAACTTTTTAAAAACTTGGTCTCATCAAAGTGTGCTTTTTTAAACCTTTTTTGTTTTGGTTTGGTTTTGCTTTGTTTTTTGGTCTCTAAAGTTTTGATACAAGCTGATATTTGACTCCTTCCATGTAGGCTTAGCAGTATGTTCTCCTGTTGGTTACTAAAGTATTTCCCAGTCAAAAGAAAACCACCTTGGTTCTCTACTGTGGGGTCACTTCCTAAGCTTGGAGGTCTGGTTGGTAACAGTCCAGTGCACCAGTTTTGCACAGTAACAAGTTTTTGCTTGAATAACTTCAAGCTGTTCTCTTGGCATGACTGCATTTACTAGCAGCTGATGATCCACTTTCATTCTTAGGGCACTAGGAACTAAATGCACTGTGTGAGCAATGTTTAGGGTGGGAGAAAAGAGTTGTTGACACTTTGCCTTGCTTCCTGCTGGGCAGTCTGTGCAGTGACTAGCTCTAAAGGGATATTTTTCTTTTTTATTTTGGTGGGGTTTTTTGTTTGTTTTTTTTTTTTTTTTGCCTGTAACTTACCTTGGCCTATAACCTACCTCTAGGTTTGGTGTCATCTATGTAGTAGCTTCTTACAAAACACAAGTGCTCCTCAGGCATAAGGAGGACATTGGGAGGTACTGTTGGTACAGTGCAGTATTTATGACCTTTCTTTAAAATGCTTAATGTGAAGCCGTTTTCTCAGAGGCTCTTTCAAGATTCTTGATGTAATGTGCATTAAAGTATAGTTAGACATCATTGTAACCTCTGTCAAGGGCAGCTGTGGCTTACAAAAGCCACTTTGTTTTTTTTTTCTCTACATCTGTCACTTAACTATGGCTTAATTGGAACATATCAGCTTTTGGTGTAGGCTCATATGCTAGAGAACTGTAATAGAACAAGCAAACAGTCCATGAGTTCTGGAGACTTCATGAACCCATGGAAGTAGAGCTGTAGTGGTTCGTCAGCTGAACTCCTCGGTTCATTTTCTAGGCTTTGTTCAGTTTTTCCTGTTATATTTTATATACTACGTGGATCTTACTACAAAATAAAATAACAATACAAAAGGGGAAATGCTCCTCCTGTGTGTTGTCTGCTCCTCCCACCAGCACTGGCTGAGGAAAGCAGGTGGATGCAGCAGCTGTTTGAGACAGCACTGCATTCTTGGTGACAGTGACCAAGGAAGACATGCAGGGCTAGGGGGGGGTCCCATTAGAGCTCTAGGATTTCACGCTCCCTATACTCACTCCTGTTTTCTCTATGGTGTTGAATGAAACTTTGGTTTCTTTTATGGCTGATCAGCTGTAGAGGATTTGTTCTGTTTCTAAGGAGGAGATGTTGCCACAAGTGTGTGCTCAGGCACACATGGAATTGCCTTCTGCTGCCTCTGTGAGCCCAGGGAGCAAAGGAAGGACATGAGGTCACAGGTATTTGCAGTGTTCCTCTGTTTGCTTAAGAGGCACAAGTGAAGAACCTTTTTTAAGTCGCAACTGTATGGAGTTGGATATATGGGACATCCTCTTCCTAAATACTAATCAGAAACTGAACAATCCTGCTAGTTCATTCTGATGTAGGAAGCATGTCAAAAGTAATTCTGTGAGAGACTGAAAGTAAGCCTTGGAAGCAGTGATTCCATAAGTTTATATAGCTGAACTTTCTGATTCCTACAAAATACTGATTAGTTTTTGCTCATGAATTAACATGTTAAATCCTCAAATTTTTCCTATGTTGATAACCAGTAAACCAACTAACTGTGCTAGCTTATGTAGTTACATTATCTTCAGTTTTTTCACTGTCTCTGGAAACAGTTGACCACTTATGATTTGCTGCTGGAAATACTAGAGCTTATCAATCATTAAACTGATTTTAATTAAAAGTAGCCCATCGAGGCTGTTGTGGGAAAAGCTCTTTTTCTTTTGTATTTATTCATGGTATAACACAAACAGTGTTTGTACATGCGGATGGAAATGCAAGGTTACTAAAAGTAGTTTTGGGGAGCATTGGTAAATAAAAACTCCTTTCATAAGAGGGAGCACTAAGTTCTTTGCTTGGCTTGAAGCATAATAACCACCATACTTCTGAAGCCCTTGGGCTTACTTGCTCACTACTTAACTCTGCTGACATATTAAAGATACCGGTAATGCTATTGACATGTTAACTTAGCAGTGATTGGGAAGTAGGAAAATGGAGCAGAAAGGAAATAAAACATCTCCTGGATTGTATGTGAGGGAGCCAAAGCTCAAACAGTGACTATTAAAGAATCTGCAAATGTGTGAGACAGCAAACACTGACCTTCCTGCCCTGGCTGCTGGTGTATTTGTGTAGTTCCCTAGGTTATGGCTGGGAGACCTGGGTCTGGCAGGCTTCTGTGAGGCAGGACAGAAGTCTCTAAAAACCTGCAATTTTTTCATAGTTTTCTCTATGAAAAAGAAATGCTTGTGTGTGATGGATGCTGAGATTACGATGCAGGCAGTGGTGCTGGAGACTTGGGGATGGGTGCATGGATTTCCCATGCGGAGCTGAAGAACAAAGTGAATTTACAGCTGGGAGTGTTTGTAGGGTGGAAGGAGTTAATATAAAAAGGACATTTAATGCGCAATACAGACCTTGGATTTTTTATATTTAGCTTTTGTCATGTAGCAATATTTGAAGAGTGCACAGGAATGATAAAGATGAATTTAGAACTGCTGTGGAAATATGTTGATAACTTGCTCATATCTGTCAACTTTCCATGGGAACTAGGAGTTGCTATGAGCTCCCTTCTGACAGGATCTTCACAATTAATGTTTTGGATTTGGTGTGTACAAAATGAGCCCTGGAGGTCTTACAGCTGATTGAATTATAGAGCAGTGGGTTGATTGACCAGTGTACTTCTGTTAGCAGGAAGGAACTGAGGAAGCCATAAAACCACAGTAAAGCTTAAAAGATCTAAAAGAGATGAATTTATGCCTCTACTGAGGAAGGATCCTCCTGAGGTTCCTTGGAATCAGAACCTTGGAATGCAGCTCTGGACAGTAGGAATTTACAGAGGGCTGAGCAAACTGCCCCTTAAGTGAAGGTGAGTGAATTCTTCCACTAGCACTTCAGATAAGTCTGCTTTTATTATTTGAAGGCAATACTGGTTTGTTCAACAAAGTGAGCAGTCTTTATTCTGGGGATCCAGATTTCACTAATTAAATGATCCCTGTTTTGTACTTGAGCAAATGAGGTGGTGCAGAAGAGGAGCACATCATAACAGCAGCCATAGCAGCTTCACAGAAGTGACAGCACAAGTGCAGGGAATGGTTATTCACCTTCAACTGCTTTCCCAAGAAAGAATTTTTTATTTTAATCCCTCCCTTTTAAAGACCAGTTTGCAGACACTGAAGAACTTAATGGATTTATCCAGAAGCATGAGGGCTGCAGTATCAGTCAAGGATTTGGGGAGCAAGCAAAGACACTAATTCTAAAATTGGTTTTCTTGGTATGTTTGGGTGGAAGTTTGGATTGGTATCTAGAGCAGGGTTATTTGGGCTCTCATTTCACATCCACCACTTGCTGGACAAGAAAAACTGGACTTGTATGTCTTCCAGGGCCTTGGTTTGCCTTTATTTCAGAAGTATTGCTGTCTCTGTGCTTTGTAAATTAATGAATTCCAGACTGGATGTTTCTTGAGAGCTACATCTCTGTGCAATTGGTATAAAAAAAGCTACTTCTGTGTGATAAACACATGGTATTTGGTGGGTTCTCTGTGCTGTTAAACTCCCTCTCAATTAACAGACCCCCAGCTTGCTCAGATGCTGCTTTTTTGTCAACTGTTATCTGTCAGATTCTCACATATTAGGCAGCATCTCTTTGAATTTTGCATTGCAGGTAGATTTTTGTAGCTAAGCTAAATTAGTTGCCTCCTTTTGAAGTAAAAGGAGATGAACTGCTCATTTGAGTTCCTGAAATTGTTTTTGATATTTTTGTTAAAGTATGAATGCTAAGGCAAGCATTGAAACAAAAACCCCTATTCCAAAGCCTTTTGACCTTTCAGTCCACATATCCCAGCTGAATAAAAGGAGTTATGCAACCTCATGCACTTTCTTGCAACATCCTTGTTGCAGCTATAGTAACTGCTTATGTCAAAAAGTAATATTAGAAAGTATTTAATGTATTTTTAGATTCTGTCTAATGCAACTTAGCTGACAAAGAAGAGCCAGTGCTGTGAGACCAGCTCTCTACAGACATTGGGAGGTGTGGCACAAACAACATTTTGAGAACAGCAGATCTAATTTTGAGGCCATGTGCGAAGCTGGAAATTTCCAAGCAATGCAAATTATTGCTCGACACAGGTAAGTGAAGATGTAAAATCTCAGCAGATGTCAGCAGGATGCCAGACCTTTGCACGCAAAGACTGAAGTTCCCTGAAAAGCTTTCACTGATTTCTGGCTTTTCTGCTGCCAACAGAGCAATGCTTCTCCTTCCTCTGCTTTTCCAAGCTGATGCCTCATGTCAGCTGGACCAGCTTGCTCCAAAGCTACAGGAGCCCATTTTGTTGCCTTTGCCTCACTGCCTGCCAATGAGCTTGACAAATTTCTGGGAAATAAAGGCTAACCCCCTAACAGGGAAGTGTTTGCAGGCAGGCTGCATGGGGATGGCCAGCAGCAAAGCAGCCTCACAGGCTGGGCTGAACTGGCCTTTTTAGCCCTGCTGCTGCTGGGGCTTGGCAGGACACTGTAGGGCAGCTTGTGCTGCTGCCAGGCTCATAAAGAGTTTGGGAGGAGGGAGGGGTTGGCCATATTGAAGCCTTGAGTGATGATGTCATCAGATCCTCTAACTTGCAGTTTGTTTCTGAAATTTTTATTGTGAAGGAGGGGAGGTTCTATCTAGTTCACTCTGCCTGCACCATGGGCAGATGAGCTGCCCCATGTGAGCCCAGCATGCCCTTGCTGCCCCCTGCCCCAGCCACCCCAATGCTCCACAGCTGCACAGCCTTCCCAGTGAGCCTGTTCTGCATGGCTCCTTCTAGGTGAACACTGATTTACTGGGGCAAGCTGCTGAAGTTTTGATGTTTCATGCTGCAAATTCTTGTTCACTGAAAATCACTTTTAAAGTTACTGACTGAGATATTTAATATGGAATTTCCACTTTTGTGACAAGATCTGGTTTCAAATGGTTCCTAACACATGGTGTCAAAGTGAAAATAACCCTAGCTTGCTTACAGCACTGTTATAATCTCCAGGGAGTAATAATGCAACTAAACTCCTGCTCTGTTCATTTTGAAACCTTTGCTCTATTGCTGGAGACTTGGTCTGCTCTGTGATTGACAGTTGTAATTAGTGGCATTTTGCATGTTTGCATGTTCCTGAAAGAATGCAAATGCAGTCTAAAATAATTTTTACTTTGAATAAGGATTTCTTCCCCTGTGTCTTAAGTTTCCCACAGGCTGCTTCCACAGTTTGAAAGACACTGGGTTTTCTCATGATCTCCTGCTGGATGTTTGGGCAATTTGCTGAGTCTTCCTTCTATTTTGACACAAAAGTGATGTCAGTCTTCTGAAAAACAGGATGTGTTATTTTCTAGTCTTTACTATATCACCTTTCAGCAGCATGATTTCGGTGTTGTTGTAAATGATTAACTTTTGAACACAGGGCTATTATTGCCTTTAACTCTTCTCCTGCCCTTTGAGTTGCAGGATTGCTTTCATTGGCAGTGTGCACTGAGAAATCATGTTGGCCACTTGCAGCCCTGAAATTGTAATAGTTGATCCCATTACATGGTGATTTTTCCAGCTCAGTTCTCCTGAGAACCTTGAAATAGGTTTTCCATAAAAATATTCCAGACACTCTTTATTCCTTTAAAGGCTATAGTCAAATTTAAAGGGATAATCTAGCTATTGTTTCTAGTGGAATACATGTTCTATCCTGATGATTTTGTAAATTATAGAGGATTTTTATAGTGCAGTCTGGATCACTGGGAGCCTGGTGAGTTCTTTGAAAAAGCTTGCTTGTTCTTTGGCTACAAGCAGACAAACATCATTAGCATCTTAACTGATGGAAATTCTTCCATGAAAAATGCACACAGTCTTACTGGTTTTAATCTGCACAAGCACTTCATGGATTTGCAGTAAACTGTAATAAAAGGTTTAGGTGTCTTACACGTCCATTTCCTGAAAGGCTCACAGTGGCATTGTCAAGAATGTACACCCATTGTGTTTGCCTTTGTGACTGCAGTTCTGTCATCTTCCTTTCTCTATAGCTGTTGTGGTATTGTCTGAGAAACAGGACTACTGAATTTGACAGGACTACTGCCATCACAGTGTGCTGATACTTTAAAACTGCTCAGGTCCTCAGGTTCATTATGGTTCAGGACGGCCAGTATTTGTTGGAAAAGAAGAAAGTAGTAACTATCCAGGACAAGAATTCAGTTGCATTGAATAAATATGGTGAGCAATTCTTTTTATTAGTTTCTCTCCTGAGACATTAATCTGTGTTAAAATTTGTATGAGAAGTGCCATGGTTCAATTTTTGCCCTTTTATCTTAACACTTAGATAAGCCAAGATAAGAGAGGGGTGATTAAATACTTGTCCTCAATTACTCCTGCCCTCATAAGCAGCCCCATGAAAAATTGCTGTAGGAGGAATTACATGCATTGGTCTGCTTGCACAATAAAAACAAGCTTTAACAGTCGTTCCTGCCACATTTAAGTAATCCTGTTAAAGCAGAAACATTTGCAAGTTTTATACTTGGAATGTCTCTCTGGTTTGATGGAAGCAAAATAAAAGACAGATGTCCAAGATGCCAAAGAGCATTTTTCTTTCCCACTCTCTCCCCCAGGAGTGCAGCTTCTTGATGTATGTGCTGTTATTTATTGTGCCCTACTTAATTCTGTACTGTAGTCAAAATTGTTTGCAAGGGTTCTGGCACTTCAACAGGGGATACCAGGCTTTTTTAAAAAACTCAAAGCATTCATCTGACTGCTGAGGTACAAACATGAACAACACACAGACATCTCTCACTGAGATGTTGAGGAAATAGCTGGTGAGGCCTTCCCAAATGTCTGACTCACAGCACTCCACAAAATCTCAATCGTGTGATTTAACAAGGCATAAATAAGCCCAAGGTGGTTTTTTTTTATAGGCTTAATTACACCCAGTAAAGCAATGTCCTTTTGCTCGAGCAGGGAGTTGCCGCACTGCTGCAAAGGCAAACCATTTCCAGGAGACCAGGAGGGTTCCAGTAGAGCCATGGAGTTCATGGGACAAGCAGGAGTGTGTGTACACTTCCATGGGATTTGGTGGTAGCATTTGCCTGTGACGGTAAGACTGATTGATTCCCTGTTTGCCATCACTGCTGACTCAATAAATGACATGATCAAGAGGAGCATGTGTGTCTCAGATTTTGTTGTTGTTTGTTTGGGTCTTTTCCCCCCTCATATGGACTAGTGAAAGGGAAATGAACCAATGGGAAGTGGGCATGCCTGCCTAGAATAATTAATGGTTGTATTTAGTCAGGAGCTCTTTACATAAAAATAGTGACACTATTGTTCCTTTCACTCAATTTTTATGACTTAATATCTGTAAGAAATCATGATGGTATTGACGGGACATTAAAGATCATCTTCAGTTTCATCCCCCTTGCCACATTCCAATGTCTGAAGAATTCTAGACTCATATAGTCCATGTCTAACATGAAACCTGGCAAATGGGAATTTTAAGTATGTTCCTATGAATAAGGAGGCCAACACAGGCTGGTATGTGAAGCATTTGCTAAACTCATGCAACTGCAACCAATGGGATATTTCTCACCATTAGGGGAAAGGGCTGGAGCCAATGCCATCCCAGCCACTTCTGGGCTAATGCTTGGACCCCAAGGATTGCCTGTCAAACACGGAAGGTAAATGCTCAGGGGAGAACACAATGTTCCATTAATGTTGCATCCTTGTATTGTGTAATGGGCCTTGCTGGACATGAACTCCTTTGTCAGACTGTTCTCTGTAAAAACACTGAATAAAAGATATTCCTTTGCCTTAAACCTCCATGGGGATTGTAAAACTAACAACAGATGGTTTTCAGTAGTTGTGAATGGCAGTGAAGTCCAGATACAGGGCTCAGGGCTTCTTCCTTACAGAAATAGCAACAATGTCCTAGCATGAAGACACGGATGACAGTATCCATCCCATACATATTCCCTTTAAAGCAGACATAAAATTGTTTAATAATCACCATTTTGTAAAAGTTGCATTGAGGTGTTTGTCATCTGGCAAAGTGTTCTTGTTTACTGGTCAGTTTTCATTTTTATGGCCTGTTAGATTAAATAGCATTTTTACCAGAAAATATCTAAATCAAAGTGTTTAGTAGTAGGGAGCACTTTGAAGTCAACTTCGCAAGCACTTTCAGTTCTTTCTAGTATTTGAAGTTCTTTGCCTATTGCACAAATTATAGGCCTAACGCACTCCCCTTACTCCCACACGTAAATTATACTGAAATTCAGTCTGTCTTCCCCAACCCTGAATTTGTTAATCACTTGGCTACTGCCACAGTCATGAAACCTTGAGCTTGACACAATTCTTCTGAGTGATCGAATTTCTTCCTTGTAGCCTCGTACTTTTTATTCAAACACGTTCCTATAGCATCCACTTTCATACTGCCATACTACATGAAGTTCTGGCCCAGTTTTGGCTTGGCTCCCTTATTCAGCCAAGCGATGTGATTTTAAATATTATTTTTAAGATGCTTAGTTTTTTGCAAACTATAGGGGGAGATGTTTGCTCGTCAGGTTTTTTTCCCAGTGTGAAGCACTCATTTTCGTTGGAAGAAAATAAAAATCCAGCCAACAAACAATATTTTATCTGTCTCTCCAATGAAAGAATCCCCTCGTTGCCAAAGGGAGAATAAGGGAGAGGGACTGCTCTGGTTTTTTTTCAGTTTCAAGATGTTTGGCTTTTTTCTGCAAGTGGGTACTACTCTTATCCTTTGGTGCTTAGAAACATGACTTTTCTATCCAGTTTACTTTTCATTTCATTCTTTTTTTGTTTTGCTGCTATTTATATAAAACTGTTATATAATAAATATAAAATAATTTGTTTAATAAAGTGTTTAATTTGTTTAAATGTGTTTAAAAATTGTTTAAATAAATTTGTTTAATAAAAAACTATATAACTCTATAAAGAGAATAAGGGATTTTGTATCAGATGTAACAAATGGGTAAACCAATTCCTTCATTTTCTAAGTTTATAGCAACATTATTCCCTTTACGGAGAATTTTCTTTCATGTCATATGCGATACTTGAGAATCAGTGAAGGTGACTCATCTCTAAAGGAAAAGCCCCTTTTTTCTAAGCCTTTTCCTGCTTTACAGTTGCCTGTATTGTAGCAATTCCAGCAATTCCCTGGAGGGAAGGTGCTAGTGCTGGAGCCAGGCCCTGTGTGTACCTGCACAGAGCACAGTCACTTCAGGCTCCTGTTTTATAACACTTCAAAATTATATCAATTTCAGAAAAATAGTTTCGATGTCATGTGAATGTGATCTTCAGAGAGTAAATTAAATGGGTTATAACTGTCTTCCCTAGTGAATTTATGGCGTGGGGAATTTCAGGTCAGCTCAGTTGACTGCCTCATTTTTCAAAGTGTTTCACTAAGGGTTCTACATTTTCAGTTAAGCTGTTGCTATTTAAAAAGATGACTTCCATGTCATTCGCAAAGCATGTAGAAGCTGGAGGCAATTCAGCATTTTGACACTCTTAATTAACTGATGGCCTGTCATGAAAGTAGGTTGTAATTAAATGATATAGTAATTTTGGCCGTGCTGCTTTCCAAACTATTTTTATATCTCAGCAGAATAATTCAGGTGGTGACATCATGTCAGTATATGTGCTTCTCCTTCCTCAAAGCCTGCTCAGGAATTGTTACTCATGGTTTGCAATAGCTTTAAGAAAATAAATTCCAACCAGTTCTTGGTGAAAAAGGAAATAGAAATTTTTAAAATTTCCTGTCACAGGCTGTTGCCTGTTATCCTGTTGGAGTCTGTGAATATGATTTGTAATATGTGACAACCTATATGTCCTGTAAAAGAGACTCACACATTCAGGGTTTCTAGGGCAATCCACATGGGTTCATGAAAAATGGTGGAGAAAAAGGTAATTCTGGTGGCTACAGAGCCTGAGCCTTGGGATGCTGGTCATTATTTGAGTAAGACTGTATTTGGATTTGGGCCTAAAGTACTTTTGACTAATGAAGATTATGCTGTCTTCAACTAGAGGGGTGGGTGTTGAAATGAGAGTGCTTTTACTGGATAAGCAAACAGTTTTATGGAGGTATTCCAGGATGGACTTGTCCCTAACACAGCCTGACAGTGTTACTGTTCAGAAATGAGTGGGATTTGTCAGGAGACAGTAATACACACTGCATTTTGAGCCAGGTTCTTTTGATGTCCATTTTCTGATGTGCTGCCCTGGGGAAATTTGCCATCTATTCATCTCTTCAATCCTCTAATAACATCCCTTGTGCCAGGCACATCATAATGCTGAATGCCGTGACTGAGACGTTACTATGAATATGCTGAAGATCCTTGCTTGGTGTACGATGAAACAATCTTTGGGGAATAAGTGAAACAAAAGAGTGTGTAGGATATCCTTTAATTCAATGAAGAATGTGGGTGGAGAAGTAATTGAAATGAGCAAGATGCATTGGATTTTTGTTAATGCCTTGAATACTTCAGGGTATACTTAAAGCTTTGTTATGGGTGTGTGTGTGTGTGTGAGAAACGTTTCACTGCTCGAAGAATTGGTGAAAGCAGGAGCCCATGTAAAGCAGGAGCCCATGTTTTTAACCATTCTTTACCTGCCCCCCATCACACCTTTTCACTGAGGTATTCTGTAGGCACTGTATTCCCTGTGGTGGTTCTGATAGAGGAGAAATAACTCTATGAAGAATTATAAGCCTGTGTGTGGCTGACTGACAGCCACCTGCTGCTGAAAGCTACTGCAGTGGCTGCCTTCCCTCTCTGTGCCCTCAGCAGTGGCAGCTATTTTTGACCCTCCCCTACAACAGTCACCATTTGCCTCAGTCAAGTGTGGTTAAATTCAAGCAACATATTCCTGAGTTATTTAAGAAACAAAGATGTGCCTGCAATCTGCAGCACAGGTGTGTGAGCCTTTCTCCTTTGAAAGACAGCTTCAAATATTCTGTGCACAAAGGATGGTGGTTTTAATGCCCACTGCACCCACTGTCATTAAGGAGAATTTGGGAGGAAAAGACCAAGATACCAACAGCAGATAAACGAAGAAAGTGTTGCAAAAGTGATGCCTGCCAGATTCTTTCAAGAATAAACTCCCTTTTTCTGGAGTTTGACTCAATCACACCTTGAATCATTTAATTTCCAAAAATCATTAACCAGAGCTTGACAGTCATGTATGTCCGTACATAGCAGCTATTCAGCTATCTCCAGTGCAACAAAGAAGGGAAATGCTTAAGATAACAATGAGCCAACTACATCTATCATTTCCTTTCAAGTTTCAGTTCCTCCCTAAAGAAATCTCAGTTCTTCCTTTGAATCTAGAAAGACCTAAAGAATAAACTCATATATACATATTAGATCAAACCCTTCACATAAGCATTAAAAAAAAAAAAAAGGTACTGCAGACCAAGGTTTATACTTTTGTTTATTTACATCCTCAGAAAAAAGGCCCCTCAAACAACAAAACCTGCCAGACTGGAAATATGTATCTGCATGGTCAAAGACAAGTCAACAAGGCTACACTTGGACTACAAGCTTTGTCTGAAATGTATTTCCTACCTCAAACAGAAATGATAAGCTTCATGGAAAATGTAGGCCCTCACTGCTCCTACTGTCCCTCATGCTCTGCCTTCCTCTGCCCCAACACTCCCCAGGCTCCTTCTCTCTGCATCCTCCCTTCTCCTTCCGAGACTAGCAGCTTCCCCCTCCTCCCTCAGGTTCACAGACCTGCAGATCTGGAGGAATTGCTGAAAGAAATAATGAGAAAAAATGATATTGTAGTATTCCCCCTCAGGGCCCCAGTGCTGCACACCAATGTCTGTGAGGCATGGAGAAGGGATGCGTCCCTGTCTGCTGTGCTCTGGCAGCACAGGCTATATAAGGAGCCAGACACAGAAGTTTCTGACCTTCATCTGTTTATTTTGTCTATGTTCCCACCTTGGACTTTGATTTCTATTTAGGTACCTTCCACAGAACCACAGAACAGCAGAGCTTCTCTAACTTGGTGACATGGCACCCTCAGCTCTGCCCATAACCCTCATCCTGTCAATAGGGATAGGACTGAGGAATTAAACACTGAAAATGACACACCATATAAAGATGCAGAGAAACCTGTGATTTAAAGATAAATTGAAAACATCATAATTTTTACAGAAGAAGGATAAGGAGGTACATAGCAGAGATAAACAGAATTGAGGATTACACAGAGAACAATTTTTCTTAGATGAGGAAAAAAAAGAGTATTAAGTTAAATTGTGCAGTAGAGCATTTACATCTGCTGGAAGAAAATACTTTTAAAGTGCCACAATTAGTGCATGGAACTCACTGTTACAAGACATCACAGACTGAAATGGGATTGAAAATGACTGGATGTTTTTCTGTGTAAAATGTGTCTCCATTTATATAAGTACAATGATGAGCAGATTTATTTAATTTGTGTACTGAATCTGTAAAAAATTCTGACAGCTTTTTTGGTCATAGAATATAGTTATGCTGGAACAAACGAAAGAAAAGACACATCAAAAGATATCACTTCAACAGTCATAATAATGAGTTATTTAATAATACCGATGTTGATGTGATTTTTCAATTTGCAACAGTTTTATTTTGCACTGTATGTAATTAAAATCAAGTCAAGTTCGAATTGTAGTGTTTTGATTTCTCTAATATTCTTTTATCCATAGAATTTTCCTTGCATCTGAAGCACTGACATTCAAGAGAGAGGGTTTCTATTCACAAGAACAGTCATTCAAAAATCCACCACAAAACATCCTCTGTGCTACTGTTTGCTGGTGGAATTCCTCTCTGCCAGTGTCTGGTGGGGTTTGCTCCCAGCCAACCCATTTTCTAAGCCTTGCTTCTAGGAGTGAATATCCCAGGCATGTTCACTGAAGCCCACACAAATGCCTGAGATGTTATTTGTGAGCTTCTAAGCTCCATTGTAGGGCCATTTCTGATCTAGGTTGGAGACTCTCACTTTAAAAATCACCTGTTCTTCACCATTGTGCTTCCTATTGGCCATGAAGTGTAGAAATGTTGGTTCATATGGAGAAGTGTGTAGGGCTGTCGACAACTCAGAAACTTCTTTATAGAAGTTGTCAGATAGTTCTTTATAGAGTTGTGCTGGGCCCTCCCTCCTCACTAATATACCACAATTAAGGCAGGTTTTTTAGACCAAACTGGCATGAATTATGACTTCTATCCAAACAATGAGAATCTCAATTCTCAATTCTCCTTCCACCGTCCTCTGGCACAGCTCCGACATTACTCCTGGAGTACGATCAGCTTATCAGTTGTAAAATGAGTTCTACAATTCCAGGTCAAACTCTTAAATACATTTTTTGAGTGATAATGAGCAGGTTGTTTAATCCTCACAGGGCAACTAGCAGGTTTCAACTATTTGTAAATTACTTTCAGATCTTCAAATGGAAAATACGTATCTGTCAGCATTTTAGGGAGATGAAGTTCTGTAGATGGATTTAATGTTTCAAACTCCTATTCAGTTTTTAATCTCAAAGTTCTTTTGTCTCAGTGAACCAGAAGGCACATATTTAGGTGGTGATTTCCTCTCTTCCAAATGATGGCTTTTCATGTAATCATCATAATAACCTTTCTTGTAAAAGAATCTCAAAGTGGTTTCACAGACCTTCCTTAGGACTCACAGAAAACTTACTCATGCTGTAGATACTACTACTTTTACTGCATATAGGGAGAGGGGAATAGGGGGTTAAACGTCACTCAGCAAAGCAGCAAAGATTTGAACAAGAACCTGTTTCTCCCAGTTCCAGATCCTGGCAGGTTTTTTGTTACTGAGCACAGATGTGTTCATCTGGAATAGCCTCACAAATACATGAACCCCATGAGTATTCTCTAAAGCCACTTCCAGCTTCTGGCCAGAGTAGGAATGTAATCAAAAAGGTACTTAAGCATTTCCAGGGCTTCTAAATACAGATGAATAACAAAATAAACAATAAGAATTAAATGATCCAGTTGTTTATTGGAACTACTGAATCCTGTAATTTGACTTCTTGCTTAGCAGAGGCTTTCAAATTACCTAAGTATCATATCTCATGCTCAAATACCGAGTCCAAATAACAACCCTTGGAAAGTTGTCATGTGAGTATGAGTGAGTTTGCACATGGATTTTTGTCTTCACCCTCTCTTCCTTGCACTAACCTCAGCCCTGCCATGACAAGGATCACCCTGCTACCACAGCTTCCTTCACATTCTCTGCAAGGCCAGGGCACTGACTGGTAAACTGGCTGCTGTCACACTGAGTATGGACCAGCAGAGTTGGACTTGCTTTGGATCAGCCCCTCTGTGTCTGGCCATGGATTGATACAAAAATTGTGAGAACTAAATTTCCTTTGAGACTTAACACTTTTTCGGCTGTGGCAGAAATTGGCTAAGAGATTCTAAAGATACAGGAAGGAGGGAGGGGGAGAGAAAGGCAAACAATTTAATTGAGTAAATGCTATTTCATTATGAAGTTTGGTCTAATAATATAAAATGGGTGCCAGAGGGAGAGAAATAGAAAAAAATGAGATGTCCTTGAAGTCCAAAGCCCTTGCTCAAGCTCCCATAGAGGTTTAAAACAGATACAGACAGATCTCTTAGAGACTCTAGGCCAGTGTCTGAAGTATGGACAGAAAAGTGATGGATGTTTCAAGATTTAGCCAGCATAGACAGTAAAGAAGTTATACCCTTTTCAAATGCATAACCGTTTGAGTTTACTGTTGAAAAGGATTATGATGCAATCTCTTTTTCTTTTCCTAAGGATACATGGCACATTTAAAATTTAAACTGGACAAAATAAGAATAGATATTCAGCATGGAATGACTCTAAACTGACTTATACAATGAAAATGAGATGGTGACCTAGAAGGTCTTTTTCCTTCCAAGAGATTAAGTCCTATCTGGTGGAAAATGCATCATAGATTAATTAAGTGCCCATGTATTAGTGGCTTTATCGTATGACTCACTAATACTGAGTTAACCTTAATATAGGATTCTGAGAATCTTAAGCCAGGGATTTTATTGATTCACATTGTTCTGGTGCAGGTAGTACTTGAGTTTAATGGATGAAGACTGCACAGAATTTAGAAAAATCAAAGATTCAAGGCCGATGAGGTAATCAAAACGTATTAAGACAGACACCACCGGAGCTGGGCCAGTCTCTCAGCCGCTAGAGGGCAAAGCCACAGCACTGCAGTCGGCAGCGCCGTCTGCTCGCCTCTTTCCGAGGGTGTTACCAGCGACGGCGTCTATTTTACAACAAAAACTGGTTAAATGATCTCTAAGCCCTTCACTAGGAGCAGCGTTAGTAATGAATACTTAGAGTATTGTTTCTGTCAGAGTGTGGCGTGCAGGCAGTTATTAGCAACTGTGTGGAAAAAAAGCCAACATTTTCTTCCATGGAACTGTGAATAAAGCTTCAGTCACTCAAGAGGTTTGGACTCTTAGGCTCACAGCACAGGACTTTCCTACTCAAGATCTTGCATATCACTAGAAGGCTGAGCACTTGTAACAGGAACTATGTTAGGAAAGTCATGAACATTTTGCCACAAGGTTTCCTAGTTTTTTGATGGTACCACATCAGACCGAGAGACTCGAATGTTTTGATGACAGATTTTGGAGACATCCAGAGCCTTATGTACAATCCCCTACCCAAGACAGCCTTTGACCTTCTAATATTAAGAAGTCTTGCTCTCTCCACTGATTCTTGCCCTCTCCCATGCAATGCATCTTATCAAGCATCTATTCTCTGCTCACACTAAATTTCTCACTGCACTTGTCAAAGAGCAGGCCTGGGTCAGCTTTGATGTGGACCTGAGAGACTGCTTGGAACAAGATCACTGTGCTGTCTGTGACAGTGGCCAGAAGCACATGCCAGAGGAAGAGTTCAGTAGCAGGATAATCATATAGTCACACTTGTCAGGAGTAACCACCCAGCTTCCAGCAAAGTATGTCTCAGGCTTCCTGAGTGAGAAAAGTTATCTTGGCATGCAATATGCTTCAAAGGCTTTGCCTTCTGTGAAGGAGTCCACCCATCCCTTCAACCATTGTAAACATTGCCATCTCCACGGCTGCTCCCATCATGTGCTGAGCAGCACATGAGCTGTGTCAGATGATGCTGAAGGAGATGACAGGTTGCTACTTCTTAGTGCCCTAGGAAATCAACTTCTGCATAGACAAGCAGCCAGAATCCTCAGCTTCAGACACAGAGTTCTACCTCCTGGGGAGCAGACTTACAGGGCTGAACTCCTGCTTCTGTTAAAATTAAGTTTTTACAACCTCCTGATTTTGACATTCCCAGTGCTGGGAAACCAGCTTGTCCCATCCTAAACTGTCCTGGTGATTAATTATCTTCCCTGGTAGAAGACCTCACAGGAAGATGAATACATCTGCATACACTTACTGAATCTTGGAGGTCCTTAAAGACCTGTGATTGAGTCACCCCTTCACCTTCTTTTTTCACACTGAAATAAATTGAACCTTTTCACTTTCAGTCTAAATCATTCTTATTGATCTCCTCTGAACCATCTCTTTTTCAGCTTCTGTTAAGGAATTAAGGAATTTGGGTATCAGACTTCAGGATAAGTGGGCACAGAAAGTATTAGAAAAATAAATACAGACATATTTCTATATTCTCCTATTCATAAACCCAAAGACTGCATTATCCTCGTGGCTACAGCACCACACCACCTGATTATTTTCTTCTGATTATATGTGAGGATTCTTGAGGTTTTTGAGCATTAAATTGTAAAAGCAAAAATTCCTTCATCCTATAATCACTTCCTCTATTCCTTGGTACATGTTTTTACATTTGGCTGTACAGAAATGCACATTACTTGTTATCAAGCTGCCTCAGCTACTTTGCAGTATGACTTGTTATTTATGAATCCCTATTGCTTACATCAATTGCAAACTCATTAAATGATGATTTTATGTTTTTCTTAAAACCATTAATATCAATACAATGCAGTGTAGAAGTAATTGCCATAGGATGCAGAAACATATTCTTTGATGAGGACTTTTAATTTTCCCTCTTTGTAACTGTCAGTTAGAGTCTCAACAGTTTAATAAGTGCTGTGATGAGTCAGTTTCATTTTGGCTTCTTAATTCAAATGCTGCAAGTTACCAGAACAAATATTTTGCAGACCTTACTTACCTTCATCAACCAAACTTGTAATGCCATTTAAAAAATCAAATTATTTTTGCAAGATTTATTTTCCAAATTAATTTGCATTTATTGTGTTTCCACCCTTTAATTCTTTTTTAATCAAGTAATGTAGATAATGTCCCATTTTATTACCCAAAATTCTTGTCAGTCTGGCAGGTTGTAATTACCTTGGTCACCTTGCTTACTCTTTTAAAATATTGGTACAATATTTCATCCAGTCCTCTGGAACTTTAACAGTGTTCCAAGATTTATTGAAAATCCACATTAATGATCTAAAGATACTCAGTGCCAGTGCTTTTAAAACTTTTGGATGCAAGTTACCTGGACCTGCTGAGCCAACTTCATTAGCTTCAAGATCCTCCTCAGTGCTTGTTGTAATGGAATGTATTTCATCATCATCATCAGATATTTGTGTATCATATGTCTCTTCCCCAAAAACAGACCAGGAATAGTTCTGCCTTTCCTACACTGTTGTTAACCACTCCACTATTTCTACCTAGGAACTGAGTGAAGCCATTATGAAACTTCCTTTTGTTCAGGTTTCTGCAAGTTTCACCATGTAGTTAAAAAAATCCTCGTATTTGTCCTTAACTCTATTGTTCAAAGATTACTCTGGCATCATTTTGAATCCCTAGAATTCTCTGGAACTCCTAGATCCCAGAGTACACATGTTATTACACACATCTTTGTATTGACCCTGTAACTAAGTGCTGCTCCCTGCAACCAGGGCACCTCAGAGGTTCCCCTCACCATTCTAACTGCAGTCCTCTCATCCCCTTTCCTATGCCCTGCCTTTTGCAAATTGGAGTATCCTCTTCTCTCTACTCTCCTTTATGCCTTTTCCTTGGTAGCTTCTCATAAAGAGCTGGGAAAAAGTAGCAAAATAATTGGGAAAAGAGGTGTCAAGCTCAATAGCAAGCTGTCATGTGGGATAGTATCAGGCATCACTTGTTATGACAATGCTGTGGAGGTTCACAGACATGGAAGAGCTGCAGATATATTTTGGAGAGTTTGCAACTTGGACTCCTGTGCTGAATGAAAGGTCATGGTCCATGTCTTACAGCCTTGCTGTGCCTTGGGATCAAAATAATTGGTTTGGTTTGTACACAGCGTTTCTCACTATCAATATTGAAATGTTTCCTCTTCTAGCAGAGGGAGCACACTGAGAACACAAGATGGGCAATCTCCGTGATCTAAGCTCAGGTGTCTGGCACCACAGCTGCCTGGAGCAGCACCCTGGAGTTTGTGGTGTTTGCAGCTCCTCTAGATACATCTTCATTAGGAACATGTCACATGGCATCCAAGATACCCAGGAGGAATGAGGAATGAGACCGTGTCCCATCACCCTAACTCAGAGAGATGATTCCCACTGCTCCTAACTCCTGTTTTTCATGCTTTCATGTGACAGCCTTCTTGCAAAACAGCCAGTTATGATACTCTTCAGGAAAAACCTCTCCGTGTTTGGTGAGAAGACATCCCAATGAGTGGCTGCATCCAGAGGAATAAAAGTAGAACAAAATTATGGTAGTGATATGCCTCTGTGAGACATTCATAGATGGCAAAGCTATGCACTTGCATGCATTTGGCCAGAGGTTATGGAGTGTTATGCTGCTCAGTCTTTAATTAACTTCCTTTTTTTTATTATTGGTCATATTCTATGTTTATCAGTCTGAGGTGTTTCATGAGAACCATTTTGAGGACAGTAATTGTGTATTGCAACAATCTGAACCCCTCATCTGTGCTTCACAAGCATGGCACTACTAATTGCTAAAGAGATAGCAAGTTGGGGTTAACCAGGAATGCTTTATGGGAGAAAATAAATTCCATCTCCATTAACATGCTACTCCCAGCTATGATGGATGAGCATTTTTTATCTCCTCAGCTCTTTGCCCATGGATTGATGATTCAGTTGATTGGGAGTATCTCATATTTTCTGCTTGAAAAGCACATAGTTGCACCAGAATCAATGAATAAACATTAAGTGCTTCCCTTTCATTTAAAGCAGGATGGGCTGATGCTCTTGCAGCAAGGAGGCCTAGATTTTATCACCGGGGCTCATTACACTGCATTCACTGACATGTGGGAAGTTAATGGAGAAGCCCAACCGGCTGGAAAGTGATGGCCTGTAAGTGTGAAGGTTTGGGAAGAAGGAATGGGCGTGAAACTGCATTAGCAGCCACCACACTCACCTTTCCCTCCTTCCTGGGCTGACATGGCACTGCTGCGGCTGGGAGGTCATGGACCTGCACAAAGGCGAGGGGAGAGCGACTCCTTCCCATTCCCCTGCCACCAAGCGAGCCTTTCATGAGGGGAAACCGAGATGAGAGGTTCCTGAGGCGAGGGATGGGGTGTTCCTGAGGTGAGGGGTTCCTAAGGAGAGCGATGAGGTTTCCTGAGGCGAGCAAAGAGAGGTTCCTGAGGCGAGGGATGGGGTGTTCCTGAGGTGAGGGGTTCCTGAGGCAAGAGGCTCCTGAGACGAGGAGTGAGGGCTACGTGAGGCGCTGGGCGCTCGCTCGCCCGGGTGAGGCCGCAGGCGGCGGTGAGGGCGCGCTGTGCCGGTTCGCAGCCCGGGACCAGCCGCCCCCGCCGGACCGCGGCACACGCCGGGAGTGACATTGTGACATTTCCCTGGAGTTGCCGAGGGCCCGCAGCCAGGCGGAGAGTCCCGCTCCCGGCATGGGCGGCCGCCTCCTCTTGGAGAGAGAACGGGTGAGACTCCGGGCGCAGTGTCACGGGTTGGCGTACCCTGTCAGCTCGCTATCGCGGCTCCTGTGGCAACGAGCGTGTTTGTTTGTTGTTGTTTGGTGGTTTGTTTGTTGCCTTTTTTTTTTTTTTGTGTGTGTGTGTTTTTTTTTTTAAATTTCGGGAAACCTTTTTGCTGAGGATTGAACGTGTGTGCCAGCGGATGGCTCCGGGCCTCGCACCTCTCGGGGCGGCCGAGGGCGTCCCGCAGGATGGAGTGTCTCTCCGACTGTGGAGAGACTTAACACGAAACGGCGAAATAACACATGTTCGGCTCCCAGCCGCGAGTCCTTCTGACCAGGTTTTGTGGTCACACTACACACACTGCAGCCGCTGCCCGGAGGCGCATCCATCCCTCGGCCGCGGGGCACCGGCAGCGCCCGGTGGCGGCGGTGGGTTCCCGGTGCCGCCCCTGCCTGTGGGTGTGTGCGTGGCTGCGGGATCCCTTCGGGGACAGAGCGGACGGCTGCTCCCGCTGTCCGCCCGCTGTGGGGGTGCCGTGGCGGACCCCGGGGCCCGGTGCGGCGCTGCCGGCGCGGACCCCGCGGCGCGGGGCGGGGGCGCGGCAGCTCCGCGCCGCCTCCCCGGCGGTGCCGCAGTGCCGTGCGCTGCCGCCGGGGCCGGGCAGGGGGCGCTGCTGCCGGGCGCTGCGGCGGCCTTGGCCGCGGAGGCAGCGAGCGAACCCGGCTGGCGGCGGCGAGGGCGCGCCGGCCCCCAGCGCTGCCGGGGCGGACCCGGCGGATCCCCCTCGCCATGCAGACCCGGCGGCGCCTGCTGCCTCCCGAGGTGAGTGAGCGGCGTCCGGCGCGCCGCCCGCGGGCCCGTGAGGCCGGGGTGCCCCGCTCCCCAGGCCCCTGCCGCCCGCAGCGCGGCCCCGCGGGCGGGCGGGCGGGAAGGGCTCCGGTGCCTCGGTGGAGCCGCCGTATCGCCGATAGCGCCCTGGGCCTGCGGGCTCCGGGCGCCCCCTCGCCCCGCCGCCCTTGTCCTCCGCACGCCACCAAGGGGAAGGCAGCGGTCTCCCCCCAGCCCTCCCCGGCGGCCGCCGCGGTCCTCCGAGCCCCCTCCCCGCCGTTCCTCCTCCGTCCCTGGGCGTCCGGACTGGGTGACCCGCTCGCCCGGGGCACCTTTCTCCCCGAGCGATCCCGGGGATGAGGAAGGAGCTGCTGCTCCCCCCGGGACACCCCGGTACCGGCGCGGGGCAGGGCGAGGTTGTGCCCGAGCAGCCGCGGCTGCCGGCCCGGGCAGGGGAGGATCCCTGTTTGCATCTCGTGCCCTTTTTATGGCCTGATCTCCGCTCTCTCCCCGGGCAGGGAATGTTACTTGCTCATCGCGATGTGTAACAAGTCACTCCTGCAATGGTGGTAGTGGTGGAGGGGGATGGGGAGAGCGGGCGGGATGCGTTTTATAACATCTCTAATTACGTGAAATTGTGGTCATGTCTCACTCTAAGAATAACTGGCACTCTTGGCATGTCAGACTTTTTGCAGAGGTGGGCTAGTTTCTTGCTCATAAATGTTATGGCTAAATAGGTGCTTATGGCAGAGCGTGGCTCAAGAAATGTTTTTATCTTCTTAACCAGAGAGAGAAAGAAGTAGCAGATGGAAATTGATATACTTTGTTTTCGTGTTAACGCTCTTCTTATTTATAGACTGGATATTCCTTATTATTTTATGACAGAGGTTTTTCAGAGGGTGTCATTTTTACACGTATTTTCATTCAGTTCAGTATATTAAAAGTTAACTGAATTCTGTCACTCTTCTTATTAAGTGTGGTTGTCTCAGATTAGAATTTCTGAATAACACTGCCCTCAGTTTTTAGGTCCAGACTGAACCCAAACCCGGAAGGAGCCGTGTAAAAACAAATAAAATAGTTATAATGAAAAAGATGCTCTACCTGAATAAAAGCTTTTATTTTCTTTGGGCAACATTTAACTGGCTAGGCAAGGCTTTAAAACGTTATAATTAACTTCCATTAGCAAGTAATTTTTGATTGCATGGAACAAATCCAGATTTTAGATACACCTTCAGAGGCTGAAACATCCAAATCCTTTGTTACTGCCTGAACCCTCCGTGTGCTTCTTTTTATAAAGTTACGGCATGTGATGCAAAATGAGAAGAACAGTCTCCTTGACCCAAGAGAGACAAATTTAAAAATCTCTTCAGAGGTTTGGGGAATCTGAAATGGAAGCTGAAGAAGGGTCTAAAATTTCAAACAAGCCTCTCTTTCTAACTGAAGCCCTGATCAGCGCTGAACAAGTTACCATGTTCTGACAGACTGTGATTTATTTGAATTGCTTTATGGTGCCTCCTTTAGCGTGTGAGAAAGGAAGAAACCCACCCCAAAACCACCGTGCTGACTCCTGATATTGGGTGTTATTTTTGTGTGTTAGCTTTGAGTCAGTTACGAGGCTGGGGATTAAATACTTTCAAACATACACTCATTTCAGGATCTGAGGCCTGGGGCTAAGGCTGAGATGAAATACAGTTTTTTTAGCTTGGCATAAAGTCTGGCTGTGATTGTCTCAGGGAACAAAGGTAGAGACTGAACAAAGATGCAGTATTAAAACTTGTGGCCAAAGAATGATAAGCTTTTAATGTCTGTTGTAGTCTGTCCAGTCACTGTGCCAGCTTTGGCAGAAAACAGCTTGCTTGTTTTTCAGTTTACAGGCTATCTATAGAAAATTACCTGGAAAATATTTTGCTAAAGAATTAGAGTGGCCTTTTGCTTTTAAATACAAGTTGGCCAAAAAGAGGTTTTGGGAAGAAGTTGTGTATTCATGTTTTGTTGATCAGAAAAATATTTTTGATATACTAAGCTGAGAATCTTCCCAATAAAACTGGTTTTCTTAACCAAAAATCAGTTGAGGAGTGATAGTTTCAGTGCACAGTTAGTCTGTGTGCTGATGAATCTGTGATCTTTTCCAGAACACTGTTGTAAGACGCCGGTATATTCATAGGCTTCTTTGAAAGTGTTATATAAAGGCTAATGTTTATTTTTGTAATGTGATTGAGATTAAAGAAATTGAAAGGTGGCCTGTTTATGGTTCTATTTGTGATTCTTCAGGAGACTTGGACTTTTAAATGGACAGAAATGTGAACTAATATGCTTGGTTTTCCCTCCTGTTGTTTCTCTAAAGCATTGAGAAAGATACAATGGTACTACAAGTTGACAAAGCTTTTTGTATTGACAAGCCATAGCAAGTCAAAAGTAAATGGCTGAAAGTAACTGAAAATGCTGAGTAGAGACAGTTTTTACTTCTCTGTTAGCTAGAAGTGTTGGCTATATCTTGCAATACTGGGAAAATTGTGTCAATGACTGCAGATGGATAGGAAGATATAAAATATATATCAAGGATCCTTCACTGACATAGTAGTTACTACTTGAATTGGAATTCAGGAAAAATAAAATTCAGGATATGTATTGATACAGCTTTTTGGACTAATGGCTAGAGCAAAACATGCTACATAGTTATCAAAAAAATAGCACACTGGAAAATCAGTGTGATAAAACTAAATGACCTTTATCATAATGCACACAAATATAATTCATATGTAAAGAATAATTATTTGTCTTATCTCTATAAATAATTTTATTTTTACATACAAGTACATTCCTACTCACTATTTGTTTGAGATTTACTTTAGCTGCTATTCAGGCTGCCATAGGAGACAGGTAGAATAGGAAAAATACTTTTAAGGTGAGTTTATATGTATTCTTTCACTGAAAAATTTCAGTCTGGTTTATTACTGGATTGTTCCATCAGTAATTACATTATAATAATTACATTATATTAGCTTTAGGAAACTTCAACATTGTTTTAATTTCATGTGACATTTGATGATTTGGAAATGTCAATATGCGGCAGTGTGACCACGTTATGCTTGGAAGTTTTGGTGTTGATATATCAAACTTTTCACATGTTTGGTCCCCAGTGTATACTGAGCAAAGGAAAATGTGGACTTGAGTGCTGGATTTCCACTTGCTTTGGTTTTTTGTTTGTCTTTATGTTTTTTGAGTAGAAATTATCAACTTTCATATGGAATTATTTGTAGGTAATGCTAATAGCTATACCTCTCTATTTTATCTGTGTTGTATATAGAATATATAAGTATCTTCGTCTTGCTTGCTATGTGTGTTAATATTGTTAATACTATACCTCTGATATTTTGATGGCAACTGAAACAAACCTGTCTATGAATCAGAGGGGTATTAGTAGTATCAGTTGTTTAAGGGAGTACACTGAAGGTCTAGAAGCATTCCAGTAAGCTCTGCTGGGATTGTCTAGGTTTGTCTGTCAAGAATTTTATTGCATGCTGCTTATTTCCTATACTTCTTCCCCTTCCTTTCAATATCCACAGGAAGCTTGATGAACGTCTGTTTTTAAGAGCTTGGTGGCATAGTGGAGTTGAGTAGGGCTTTCCATTTGGAAATGGTATTGCCCAGTAACAATTTTTTCAAACACTGTTGTTGGATTTTCTGTTGCGGTTTGATTCCAGCATATTGACAAAGGTGGAAAGATTTCCCATGGAGGCTTGAGGCATCAGCTGGTGCTTTAGACAGTGCTGCTGAACCCTGTGTAGGGGATGGATTTGTATGGAAAGCAGTGCAGTAAATGTGCCTTCACTTTTGTCTTTCTGGTTTTTGGCCTGACTTGAGCTGAACTGATGTTTGCAGCAGTTACAAAAAAGGACTAAAGCCTCGTGTGCACAGAGCTGGAAGTGTTTCTTCCTCTGCTGTTTTCTATTTGTGAAAATGTTGTAGAATTCAGTTTGATAACTATTTTAAGGCTGTTTCCCAGCTATTCTTTATTAGAGGAATTAGGCACAATCAAAGATGCCTGAAGTGTGTTGTGCTTTTCTTTGTTTGAGCTGAGAAGATCCCTTGCCCAGTTAAGAACTAGAAGAGAAATGCTATATACCAAATCTTTACCATACTGATTGAAAGTGTTTCAGAATTTTCCATATTGACTACTTGTACTACAGTTTTGCAGAAGAGGTTTTTTTTTAACAGTAAAATGGTAGCTGAGGGGAACTTGTCATTCCCTCTTCCCAGCATACAAAGAATCCAGAGGACATTTCCTATCAGGGCATAAATTGAAATTAGGCCATACTTGGGTCAGAGATTCATGTGTGCTCTATCATTTACAGAAGAGCTCAAGCTGCTCTAGTAGTACTTAACAACCTTCTGGATTCTTCTTAAAAAATACTGTAATTGGAAAGTTTTTATTTACTTCTACAATATACTGAAGCCTTTTAAAATAAATAATGTAACTCAAACTTCATACGCGTTTTGGGTACAACATTTCTATTTCACTCCAAGTTTAAAATTTTATTTAGGGAAGTAATGTGGGTGAAATACTTTAGCAGATTCATAGCAGATTATCAATGGAAGAACATACGCTGGTACTTTTTTCCAAAATGTAGTGTGATGCACTTAAAAGAAGTTGGTAAATGTTCAGTGGAAGAAGAAGATCAAGGAGCTTTCTAAATCACATAATACCTTCTTTATCTGTGAATGACACTGACTATTAGAGGAACTTTTCTCGTTTCCAGGTTCAGTTTTGTTGTGTCAAAACTCTGCTTTGAACTCAGTGTACATGTTGTCTTACCTGTTTGTGCTTCAAATGTGAACTAGAGGATTGACTTAGGAATGCTAAAATAAAGGCCAAGCCATTTGAAAATATGATTTTATGGTGTATGTAGTTACTACAAATGCAAGAAGAATTGGCAAATCATATGAATATGCATAAAATTTATTGCTTGACCAGTTGGCCAGTCTGATAATTGGAAGTTTATAAGACACTACATGACAAAAATGGTAGATATTTTCAGATTTGTGAGGTTTTTTGTTTCTCAGATATTGTTTACTGTGCTTCTCCAGCATTTCTTTTAACCCTGTCAATGAAATTGTTCTCTCATCTGTTTCCTTTTCTTTGTCAACAACTTAGATTTCTTTTTTCCTCTCTCTTTTTTTTTGAATTGTTGGATTTTAAGAGAAATATTGAAGACTGGTGTCAATAATAGTAAAATTTGGGTCCTGGTTTCTGAGGATGTAGATTCCTCTGGTCTGTGTGGTACACAGACCTCATTCTGATCTTGGGTGTGCCACACATCCAGTATCTCTGAGGTGCACTTTGGTGATGAGTGTGGGGGTGAAGGTAAACCCTGCCCCAGTCATCTGCTGAAGGTGCTTGGCAGAATTAATTTTGTATTCCCACTTCAAGTTTTGCAGCTCTGAGCTTTGCATATCAATTTAAACAAAATGAAATTAATCTTGTTTCTCTGCCAGGTTGGGAAGTGTGGTAAGTGAAGAGGTGCACATTTGGTTTTTCTGCAGGTGTTGTAGAGAAGCAAAAGCAAGTGGGCCGCTGTGGTTTATTGCAGAAGAGAGGTGGATAACTGTGCTGGTGATTCTTAAGTGTGATAGGAAAGAAAAAAGTTTATCTTGTGTGTCACTCCCACCAACTGCTGCGTAGGGTAGTGCTGACCTTTCTTTTTAGCATCACAGATCCAAGGAGCTTGTTGCCTGACACCATCCAATACTGAGGACAGCAGAGAACTGGGCTTGATTAACTTGGTGCTCTGAAGAGTTCAATGGTTCTTGGATTGAGTCAGTGCTGGAACCAATGCTGGAACGAGTAATAAAGGAGCTGAAACACTGGGAATCTGTTCCAGATCCGTTTCTGATGGCTACAATTTATTTTCCACCTGTAATTCTTTAGATTTTGTGAAAGATTTTGTAAGTAGCAGGGAATTTCTTCCGTGATCTGGAGATGGAGAGAAGTATGTTTTGTTTCAAGTTGGAAGATGTGTTGAATGAGTTTATTATAGTGTAAATCTTATCTGATGTTATTTGTATCCAAGTTCTTGGAGATACTATATTAGTAAGCATTTTGTTCCACCATCTGTGGAATGAAAGAATCTTGTTTTTCTGTAAATGTAATTCCTTTTTGCCCCATAGTATCTCTTCCCTTCCTTCCCTCTCTACATTAATCCCATCTTTCTCACATAACACCATAATTCTGGGGATTTTTTCCAGAGCTGTGTGGGTATTGATTGCCCAGCAGGTTGCTGCCAAAATACATAGAACAGCTTGCTTTTCCCTTGGAGGGCAGTCACTTGGATTTGTTTTTACTGTGTAGATACTCATTTTCATGACAGATATATATTTATATTTTAAAATATGTGCATAAAGAATAGTAAATGAACAACAAAATCCCATAATCTTAATTTCTACAGGAGATTAGATGAAATGTACAACACTTGAAAAGTGGCAGCATCTGAACACTTTAACCAGTTTGTAAGTCCTGTTGTTCATATTACTGAGAGTGTGAATACTGAGCTTTCTTTGTAGGCTGGAGGAAACACAAAAGTTACATGGTTAAAATATACCCAGCAAACCAATCATGCCAATGTAATTTTTTATTCCCTATCTGCACTGTAATGCAGATAAATGAACATTTAATATGAATTGAGATAACGTAAGAGGAAAGTTCCCTCTTCGTGATTTTTTTTTTCCATTTATCTTGCAGTCTTTGAAATTGTATATTCTCCTGTGATACTGTAGAAATACATGCTATGGCTTGGAAATAGCTTGCTTCTGAGGCTTGTGTATTGTATAAAAAGGCACAGGTATCTGATTTACACCCTTTTTGGGCTTTATCCTCCAGTATACAGCTGTTGTTTCCACTTTCATAGTCCAGTGGAGCATATTGGTTGTTACTGTGTCACAAAGGTACATTGTAAATGCTGCGTTGTTTAATTCAAAATGAGTATTTTAATGGTCTCTTATTTGGTGAACTTGAAAGTGCATGCAAAGCCCACTTCTTAGGTTATATTATTAACAGATTACTTTAAATAGCATATATATTGAAACAGCCTCTTAGCTGAAACACCAAATTGCATTGATTGTAGTAATTTCATACTGTGTTTTTGTATAAATGATGAAGGCTGAATAAAACCCCAGTGTATTTCATGGGTTTCACAGTTCTTTCTTGACTCTTTTATAAATGTAACTTTAAAAGGTTGTTACTTAAGCATCGGTCCACCTGTGTGCTTTTCTGCTTTCAAGTAATTGTATTGGTGTACTGGCTTAATAACTTCTATATTATATTTACCATGGTTTCACTTAACAAGTCACCTGTAAAATGCATTTTAACCCTTTTCTGGAATTTGCTCATAGATTCTCTTTTTGTATACTCATGTAAAATGAATGTGGGGTTTATTATCATGCCAATTAGCAATTGTTTCTTGACACTCACAGGAAATAGATAAATATATATGTAGTGGTTTTGTTCCCCTATAAATTTCCTATAATACCCCTTGTGGCTATATATATTTTTTATTAAGCTTTTTTTATTAAGCTTCATTTCTGTACAGATGGCTTTTAAATGTAATTGTACCTTACTCAATACTCAGATTGTTCCTTAATTTGAGGAAACACGCAGTAGTGCCTCCTATGTATTTAACAAAACTTGCCTTGACTAGAGGTTTGAATTACTGAGATGCTTGAGAGAAGTGGTCCTGGATACTGAATACCCACTGTGTATGTGTCAGAAAATGCATTTAAGGCTACAAGACTAGGGGTTTAAGTGAATTTGTGAAGGAGCTTAATGATGGTCTGTAATGATGAGGAGGGGTAGGGCGCAGGTTGGCAGTCAGGATGGTGTCTTAGCATATGGCTGTTTTTTTAGCCATGTGTTTTTTTTTTTGCTCTTTTGATGGCCAGCTCTCTAAAGACTTCCATTTCTATTTGCAAAGTGGATGTACCACCATTGCTGTTGGGTTTGCTCCCACTGTTCTTAATCTCGTGGTTAATAAGGTTGTTTACCGGTATATTTATACCAGTAATGAACAGAAATGTTGGAACATGGGGTTTCTCATGTTTGGTTTTTTTTCTGTCAGAGAAAGAAGAAAGCTTGGGTAGGGAGAAAACAAATGGATGCAGAAAGAAGAGAATGGGAAAGGAATGTGAGAGGGGAAAAGGAGCCCTCCAGATGAAGAAAACAGGAATATATGCTACAGACTGAGAAGAAGGGGTAAAGAGGTGGGGATTCATGGCTGAACAGAATCAACCACCCTATCAGTGGACAGAAGAAGTGGCAGAGGTTTCTCAGTTTTGATCTATCTGAGTTTATAAGAATTTGGAGTTCCTTGAGCTCTGTAAGATTTCTATATTAATACTCATAACTCATTAATAATAAGGAAGGCTTTCAAATGTTTTTGGGTTTTGTCTGTTAAGTCTTTATTTCCTGTGACTGCTAACAGAGATACAGAATTATGGGCACTTAGTATTAAAACTAAAACTTCCTGGAGCCAAACATAAATTTCAGGTAGATGTCCTGATCGTCTCAGTTGCACAGTGTATCAGTGAAAAGAAAAAAGCTTTACAGTGCACCTAAAAGCAAGTTACTGCCTGTTTCTGGTGGTTAGTGCTCAGTCCCTTCAGCACTGTTACAAGCATGTTAATGGCCCTTAGCACAGATGAGATGCATGCTCAGAAATAGCAGTTTCAGTATGCACTGTTGCCATGGATTATTGAGTTGTATCGAGTGAGTTACTAGTTACAGATGACTTAAGACATAATGCACTGTGAGCATCATCAGTGATGTTAGATCATGATCACAAACGTGGGAGGGATCTTTGCTACACTTGACAACAGCGTTTTATAATGTGTTTGGTGTGATATGAATATAAAGGTCTACACAAAATGGCAATTAAGTTACCTACTTAGAGATAATTTCAGGGAGAAGAGAGTATGAGATAAAAGTCCATATTTATTTCAGGGATGTATGGTAATCCAGCTTTACATAACATAGCATTTGAGAAATAGTAACCGTTTGGTGTCTATAATTATGATATTTCTTTAAAAGTGATGAATTTAGAGCACTGTTGTGTGACACAGTTATCAGATGAGCAGAGATGACCACAGGAGTGTTGGAAACACAGCCTGTTGATAAAAGTGGTGTTAGTAGCTGCCTGACTTCTCTCCAGTGGTCTTTCAGAGTTTTTGCCTGTTTGGATGGTCCATTCTCTAAAAAGCAGCTGAATGTATAAATTGTGTTGCTCCCAGCAGCTTCGCTCCCGGGTGGGTACAACTTGGAATTGATGGGCTGGTAAACAGTAGCAAAGCAGTTTCCCTTCTTGCCCATTGTCCTTTTGATCTGTTCCAGTCTGGTTGGTTGGCAGTTCCAGCTTTTATTATCAGCTTTTGCTCACTGGCACTCACAAGTGTCAGCCCCTCATGGGCTTTATAAAAGGGACAGCTCCTTAGGAGTTGTAGGCTTTTAAGTAGAGATTCTAGGGGAACTCAGTCAGTTCTTCCCTTATTGCCCAAATCTAAGAAAGATCTGAAATAATATTGAGTCTATTTGGGTTTCATTCTTGTTTCTAACCTACACTGGAAAGAAGAAAAATTCATAAAGTGTTAGAATACAGGATTAATCCACTCTGGGATAGAGGGTGCGGCTTTAAATAATTTTATTCTTCAAATGTGTTAAACATCAGAGTCAAAGCCTTCTCAAATACTGAAACATCAAAATCATCCCATAAACCTACTTGTTCTATATGTTTACTTTAGTTTATATTTGAATAAAGATAAATAACAGCTTCAGATCAGTATGTTAAATGGATTAATTTTTAAAAATAACTATGTTGTTACATTGATGACATTACTTGGAACCCATGCACAAATTAAGAAACATGATTTCATATTAAATTTATGTTTAATGCACTGTGCATTAGCTTTTTGTGGTTTACAGTATTTTGAACTTGGAAGTTGCATGAAACAAAGTGTTGTAAGACACTAGATACATAACCCACCACATTTTGAAGTGATCTCTATGAGCATATGAGTAATCTCAGGAAAGGATTTTTCTCTTTGTTTTTTTTTTCCAGCTGTATTCCTCTGGAAAAACTTGCGTGGAAGGCAGCACTACGGTGTAAACCTATCTATTTGTTCTTTCCCAGAGCAGGGATGGATCCTTTTCCAGGCATCAAAAGCAGTTACATAAGCAGGAGCTGGTTCCTGTCTCCAGGTGCTGAGGCCCGGCCTCTGCAGCAGGCTGAGGCTGCTTGGCAAGGCTGGGGTTTGTGTCAGGAAAACAAATCAATTGCTTTCTCCTTGAAATAGTAAAAAAGGGTAGGAAAAGGAATTTTATTTCTACTGTAAATGGTTATAAAGCAGGTGTCCTTTTCAGTTGGGCTGCTTTTATTTTCTGGAGCACAAAGGTTGATAATGCTGCTGTAGTTTGTCTTGTCTCCCTGTTACTTTTGACTGTGATACTTCCTATAATGCTGCTTTGAAGTTGCTGCTCTTTTGACTGTCTTACTACTGCTCATGCATGTGTGAATGTCTCCTTATGGAAACTTGGCTGGAGACAAAAGTGGAAATAATGGCTTTAAAATGGCATGGGGGAGAGTCAAGGGAAAAGATGCAGATATTGGTGAAATAATTAGAGAGACTGTTCTGCTTTAAGCATTGTCCATCTCTGTTTGTTCAGTTGATTGGAAGAAAAGACAATCCGATGCAACATTGCAATAGTTTTTCTTTTGTCAGCATTCATGGTGAGCTGGTACAGTGTTGTGTTACACAGAAATAGCCTGCCATGCCCCAGCCTGCTCTTGGGTGCATTTACATTGAGAAGTAGGAACACCAGCAAATTATGGAAAGTAAAGTTGAAGGGTGCTCTGTCATCTTGAGCTTTTGGTGCAGGGAAAGGATTAGCAGCAACTGTATCTTCTTTGTATTTGTTACATTTCATTTTTTACAGCTGTATTTAGTATTTCTTACTAAATGGACTTATGTTGAGTTTTAATTAGATTTTCTAATCTGAACTGTGGTATAGACCATGTATTTAAAAAAAAATCTGTTGTCATTTGCTGAGTTTTCTTTAATAACTTAGAATTTTGAAAACAATTATTTTCTTTTTCTTTTTTTTTTTTTCTGGTTGCGTTGAACAACTACTTCTTTAATTTATTAATACAACACTTAGTTTTGGAATGTTTAATTTGAGCATTCTAATCTGAAGTCCTTGCTATTGCAGGCATTTTCAGGTATATGACAGATATTGCTACTGCTGTGTAGCAACACTTTGTAATGCCTGCCCTTCCCTTCATTTGGCAGGTGCTAGGTAGAAAGAACTCCATATTTGGGGACAAAATTGTTGGGCATGTGGTAAACCACCATTATTGCAAGCATTACACTTGTGTTTGAGTGAAGAACCCCCTTTTCCATTTGTGAAGGTTCCAGATTGCTTGATCAGATAAAATAATTTTACATTACTGATGTGTGTCCTGAAACTTTCTACTTGTCTCTTCCCTTGTTCAAGTACATTGATTTCCTGTTAATGTAACCCCCTGCTATGGTATTTCTTGTTGTAGTTTGTGTTTTCTTGCAGAGTTGGGGCCTGAACGTATCCCCTGTCTGTAGTCTCTGAATCTCCCATCTGATACTTCCAAAGTGTAGACAAGGTAGGAAGTGAAGATACCAGTGTTGAAATCTGGATTTGCATTTAAGATAATGCCTAGTTCAACTAATCTAGCAATAATAAAGTGCCTTAAAATGGCTGCAAATGTCTCCCTGCCTACTCAAAGACATCTTCTCACTGGTAGCACATTATAGAGGATCTGTAGTGTAGTTAAGAGTTGGATCCTTGCCAGTAGATGGAAGCATTTTTTTAGCATCTCCTCATGCTTTGAGCATTTTTTGCATTTTTTTACCATAGTATCAAAATTGCTTCTTTTTCAGTCTCTTTCCATTTATTATAATCTATTCCAGTTTCTGCTAGTTCAGATTACTTTCATTTAATGTTGTAAACATTTTTTACATTCTTTTTTGTAGAAGATATTTCTAATTTTGTATTTTTAGTGTTCTCTTCCTCTGTTCTTCGTCCTTTCTTATTCTGAGCACGTCTCTGCTTGTCAAATTTCTCTTCAATTTCTTGTTTTGCTTTTGCAGTAATTGGTAGTCGCCTTCTTGGAGCTCCTGAGGGAAATCAGACATGCAGGGTACAACCAAAGCAGCACCTGAGTGACACCACTGTAGGGCAGGAGACAGAGGAGCTCAGGCATCCACCAGCAGAAGAGATAAGGAGCTGAAATGCTCCAAGTAGCAAACTGGGACAGCAGGGACACTGGGCCTCCTTCATTTGCAGTGATCTTAGGTCACAGTGGGCCCATAATTTTTAGGTAGAAATGTATATATTCTTTACAAGTGTGATGGAACCCTTTTTTAGTGTGTGTGATTCAGAGAAAACCTAATAATCACTAGGTTATATGTTGTTGTGAATATTCTTGGCTCTCATTTGTAGTTATTCCTTTTGTCCTTGATTTTCATTTAAATATACTTCTCTTATATTAAATTCTTACTGAAAAAAGAATTTGGCTCTGTTGCCAACTTCTTCATTTTTTTCATGAAATCCAAATGTTATAGTTTACTTTTTTTTTTACTTGCTTTTTGTTTAAATATACTATGTTCATACCTGTAAGCATTCTTTGATTTTTGCACTGATCTTTGTAAGGGGAAATGGCTGCTGAGAGTAAATGTTGAACTGTAAACAAAAAGCTCCAGGACCTCCAGGTAATATCTCTTCAAAGCTTACTTTTGAGACTGGCAGTGATTGATTTGATCTGTGTTCTTCTCTGTTGAGTGGTTACGCACAAAAAAGTCATTACCTGGGAAGAATGGAACAAGGAAAGAGGAGCAGAATAAAAACAATGAATAATAAAGCTGTGCTGTTGCCCTGAATATTGCTTGCCTAGAAGGTTTGCTGGCTTAGAGCACGGGTGTCAGCACAGCTCGTTTCAGCCGTGGGTTGCTAGGGCTGATCCATTTCTGATCAGGGAAGGTTGAACTTTGTGGTTAATGTATGACTGGCTCATGTGATGTTCATGATGCAGCTGACAGGCCTTGCCATAAATCACCAACAGAATTGTCATTAATTGATTTGTCTTTTCAAAGGAGTCATGAAAACGGAATCATTTTCCTGCACTACAGGCTGGGAGAGGACATTGTGGTGGTACAGAAAACCTTCCCCACTGCCACATGTGCTTCACATCCCTTTGAAAAGGCTTAGTCTGAAGCCTTTCAGAGGAATTAAATTTCCTCCACTTCTGTTTTTATATATATGTGAAGCCTATCTGGAGAATGTTGTAGCAATGTTGTAACATCTACCATTTCCCAGATAACCAAAATTAATTTTCATTTAGAGAGGTAGAATATACATAGCATCAGAAATTTTACTTGCATACAGGAAGAGTTCTGCTGGCATTCAAAGCTGTGGGATTCTGAGTTTGGAAACAGTACTACTTAGAGTGCTACTGTTCAGTTCATTAGTTTCCTGGAATTATTACTGTAGCTTATTTCTGAAAAGAATAATAAACAACCCTGGGAAAAATTTAGTGTAACACTGAATATTGCTTTCATGCATGGAGAACTGATTTTTTTATTATTTTTTAAGCACTATTAATTTTGCTGGAGCTTTAAGATTTTTTTTCTAACACGTGTTGCAGGTTTGTCAGTGTACTAATAAATATTTCAACTACCTGACAGGTCAAAATGTCAGTGCTAGAAAACCTTAAAAATTAATTTAATGTATCTCATTCCTTTTCTTGTTGCACTGTTTGTCATAAACTAGTTTCTGTTTTCTCTGCCCATGGCTGTGGTGGATTTTTGAGCTATGTTGGCTGTTAGGATGCAGCTGGGAAAATGAGCACCTGACCTATAGAAATGCTGTGGATTAAAGAACAAAAGTTTCTTCAGATGACTTTTTTTTCTCTTGGGTCCTCCCTGTTACTGAAGGTTGGTGCTGTTGTGGGTTTTGTGAGAAGAAGCCTTTAGGAAATGAAGGAAGCCTAAGATTGTAGGGGGAATAATTTGAAGACAAAACCTGTTGTTTAGCTGTAACAAAATCAGTGGGAAGCTGATGAATACAGTTTACAGAATTCAGAGGGCTGTGAATTTTTGTTGACTATTAAAGCTACTAGCTCTTTATTTTTGGAAGGCCTATTGTAGTATAATTTATTTCAGAGACTAGTTTTATAAATTGTTACAGTCAAGGTCATCAGGAATACAAGGACAGTTGGAGTTGCTGTTTTACACTGAGGGTTTACAGTTAAATGAAGAATAATAACAGGTAGGTAGCAATGTGGTTTTTATAAGCAACATTTTTCACCAGACTATTGGAGAGCAGTAGTGGCATAGTGCACACACATCTCTGAATTTAAAGCTGCAGATGTAATCCAAATCATCTGTAGCTTGCAGCATTTGCCAAATATGCCTTTGCTAGCTGCAGTCATGTGTTGAAAAGAACATGGTTTGTGGCAGAATTAACAATCATAAAATACATGTTTGTATTTTCTTTTTAGGATCAGGTAGAACACCCTGATTCAGCGGAACTGGCTGGTTGTGCTGCAGTCATCATGAGAAGGCACAGGGCCATTTGTTTCTTAGCATATGTTTAAGAAAAAGGTAAGAGGCAAGTTCTGCTTTAGAATAAAATGATTCAGAGTTCTGCACCTGAAATGTTTTTTATGCATTCTTATGGGTATATATTTACGTACATACACTTTTGTATATGGATGGATCTCTTATATAGAAGATGATAGAGTATTTTTAGCAATTTGTTGGTATGTTTTTTACTGAGAGTAATTGCCCCATTTTAGAGCAAAGATTGTGTCTTATTTGTTTGGGAGAGGGGGAAGGCGGGCAAAGTCTTTCTTTCTCAGTCTGTGCTGTAGCCAGATCTCATCAGTTCTAAATAAAGCTATTGCTCAACTCTGAACAAAGTGTTCATTACAGCAAAGGTGCCTGACTCGCGGGGACAGGTAACACGCAGATCGCCGAAGGGAGCTGGAACAAGATGTGCACTTGACCATTGTTTGTTGGGGTTGAAGGAAGTCTCCAGGAGCCCTGGATCTAATAAATCTGTCTGTCCAGTCAATCTGTACTTCCGTGCTCTCATGCTATGGGAAAATGACGTTTTCTGGATGTGTGACTTTTATCAGGATGAATGAGCAATATTTGGTTTCAGTTTGATCATGCCCTTTGTGACTTCCATCTTAGGAGCTTTTCATGGGTATTTTTTGTGAGGACTATAATAAAGTATTTGAGCATTTTGTTTAGTAAGAGATTACTGAAACATGTAGGTTCACAGTTTGATATGGAAAGAGTTGTCTCTACAGGACAGCATGACAGAAAATCCTGAGATCCTATTCTGCTTCTTTACACATCCTCTGGTTTTTAGGTGTTTGCTGGGAGGGCAGTAGTTGAATGTCAGTATTATTTCCTTTCAGTGTATTTTTTATTACAGTGTTTTAATGTGATTGTGAGCTGATCGTCCACTGTTAGAGACAATTTGAAAGACTAAAGACTGTCAGTTCCCGTGGTGAAAACTTATCCCAAGGATAATTTAGGATGTGCAGTGCAGAAGATCATGTGTTACATAATCCCTTATCATACAGCCCAACACAAATATGAGTCTGGCTGCTTTGCAGGTATAACACAAGGCCAATCTCTTGTACAGTTCATTTCCCAGGAGCAAACTGGCTTGTGGGATATCTGAGCTCTCTTCAGAGGCAGTCTCCAAGGCTAAGCCTGTTCAGAATAACACCTAATTTTAAGGAAGGTTTTTCTGTCCTTCACTTCTGTCTCCTTCTCTTCCCCACTATGCAGCTGAAGTTTGTGTTGTGTCTGAATGCAGTGATGACAAGGGCAGTAATTCTGGGTAGATATGACACACACATTTCTGGTGCACATGCACCTTTAAATTTAGACATCAAGGGAGAGTAAAGCATGTAAGCTTCATGGAATGTAAGTTCCTAAATTTCAGAAATTAAGATGATGACAAGCCCATGCTGTTGTTATGAAGAAATTGATAAGTAAAACACACTTTCTGAATTATGCATGATCTGTGATCCAACAGGAGCTTGAAAATAATCTGATTTGACAGGCTGCATGTTTTAATTAGCACTTTGCCCTGAAAGACAGAAGATGGCTCTGCAATGGGTAACAACTGATCTTGAGTTCTGTATTTACATGCTAGTGGATAGTAACTATTGTATTAATCTTTTTTGTATACAGAGTTAAAACATAAAATTTTACTATTTTTTTCCATAATTAGTATTTTCTGCCAAATCTTTTCATGGAGGACTGTATTTTTGAAAAAAAATCTCCTGTTTTTTACTCATTGATGGTTTATGCTTCCTTTTCCTTGCAGTGGTACAAGATCCTCTCCTTCATATTGTTCATCCCAATATACAGTAATTTAGGAAGTATCTCCTTTTTCGTGGCATACAGCTAAAATTACCACTGAAACTTGTTTTTGAATTCTCCTGTTTTTATTCTCCTTTTTCTAGAGTTGTGTGTTTGCTCATCAGCTTCTCTCCGTGCCATGATATTTGGCATCAAACATCGGGATATTTGAGCAATGCTACGGAGTTTCACAACTATTAAGGATCCTTTAAAAAATGTCATGCCAGTCTTTGTACTCAGAGGAACTTTGGGATTAGAGTAATTCTAAAAGTCTTCCAAACTTGTATAGTGGTACATGTGAGATGCACTGAGAAGCTTCAAAAGACCTGTAAAGGAATATGCTTTTTATTTAGCTTGGGCATTTAATAAAAATATTAAAAATAAAATTAAATTCTAAGCCACAGGGAAAACAGCTGCTCAATTATTACAGCATGCTGTGTTAGAGCATTTTATTTTTTATTTTGATCTTGAATTGCTGGCTATGGAGAGTTGAAGCATTAGATCTTCAACTGGCAAATATGTGAGTTGCTGACAATCAGGAAGCCTTGCTGATATCTGTTAGGAACATGAGTACTCATCCTCCTTTACTGTCAGACAGAGGAGAGGACATTAAGGACTTCTCTGGATTTGGCAGTGTGTTTTGCCCTTGGCAGAAACTTGCAGAAAAGCTTGAGGGGTTGTTGTGTTCTTTTATATAATAATAATAATAATTTTAGATGTTAGACCTGAAGATTTGCAGCTGACCTTTTCTGAGAAATACCTGCTGCAACAGACAATGAGATCTCATTTAGAGTGGCTGTCAGCTTGGTGACTGTGAGTTTAAAAATAAAGGGCTCTCCATATATCCTGGTACATCAGTGAGTGAAATAACAATAGTGGTATAAAAGGTCTTTTCTCTCTTCAGTTGGAACTCATGAGCACAAAAATTTTTTATGACATTTTTCTGTCTTGCAGTGCCTCACTGACAAATACTCTTTGCATCATTGACCCTAGTAGCAGAACTTTGCCTAGGAATAATTATACATGTCTTCATCAATTGTTTGCTAGGAGCAATGTTACCATTATAATGTAAATTAAATGCATTATAAATGGATGTGAAATCACCTGGTATTTTGTACAAAGTAGTCCAACTTTTTGAGACTCCTGAAATGCAGCTGGTGATCACGGTGGGCAGCTTTCCATTGCTTATGTTATGATCTGTGCACAGTAAATGATACTGCAAATCATCTATTTTCCTTGCAGAAGGAGTTAATCTAAAATCCCAGAACAGAGAACAAATCTAGGAGTATGTCAGATGACAAGTCTAGTTTATCTTGGAATTATTTTGCAAATGGTCTTTTTTCTGTTGGTGCTTATTGCAATTCTAAGTTACTTTTAGATTGATTTTCTTTAAAACTAACTTCTGTGTGTATCTTTAACACATGCCTTAGTCTAATTATATTAAATAGCAGTGTATTTATGTTGTATCATGATCCTCTTTTAAAACAACCATGTATCGAATTTTAAGTTGACCTTGAAAACTTGAACTCTGCATTTTGTAATATTTAAATGCACAGTCTTTTTCCTGTCAATAACATAACTGCAGTTGTTGCCCATAATAAATACAAAACTGTTGTACTGTAAATATTTATAATTTGTAAATTCATAAATAGAAAAAGTTGTACTAATGGAAATAAATATTATTGATGTTTTTCTCAAATCCAGATACTTGGGGAAAATGGTAAAGTATTGTTTTAAGTTGGAAACTTCCTCTAATGTGTTGTGTCTCTGGTGGAAAAAAAAGTAGGTTTTTAACTGAGCCGTCAGGTCTAACACTGCTTCATGCTGCAAAACAAGGTTCTCACCCTCTCCTCCTCTGTTGCCTTATTTCACAACAGTGAAAGTCAGCTCTGAAGAGAATAAGGCTGTTTTGGATGATTTTCAGAGAAGAGATCAAATCAAGGTCTCTCTGGTTTATAGGTTATGGCACACATTTTCTACTGAAAATGTCTCTGCTGGTAGTGAGTATTTGGAAAAAGTGAATCAGGCTGTCTTGTTGCTACAAGACTGTGGTAGTGAGGAGTCCATGTTACTGCTGGTAGGGCAAAATATTACTTATTATGTGAAGATAGTTATGTAATGATTCAGGGTTGGGTTTCTGGCTTTGGTTTGGCTTTTTTTTCCCCTCATTTCTCTCTTGTCATCTTCTTTTCTACCCTGAGAACATTTTCTCTTGATGAGACTATTTACTTCTGTGCATTTTGCTAGATTTTCAGTGGCTGCCTTTCAGGCAAACAGGAATTATTAAAGTAGACATTTTAAGAGACAGCACAATTCAAGTAACACCCATTAAGTGCCTTAACAACTTTTACAAGTATGAATCTTTGAAGCATCTTGAGCGAAATGAGGACTGACACAGAGTACTGCTAGCCTGCCGTCCATTAAAAAATCAGAAGCACAGGGAATTTAAACTCCTTGTTCAAAGCCACATGAACTAATTGTTAATAGCACAGATCTGAAAGTCAGGTCTTCAGATTTTTTAGTTGACCTTTCTGGTTCTCTAGACTGGTTTTTTTTTCTTTAGACTGGAGTCACAGCAGTTTGGCTCAGCATTATGGTGATCCTGATGGCCAGACACATTAATGTGAGACTGGAAGTAATAAAATCCAAAGCAAGTTTGGGGAGGTTGTTAATCTGAATGAAGCAAGTTTAAGCACACAGTTTTTATTCCTGGAAAATACTTTTGATTTATGTCTGTAATGTATGTAAAATTTGATTTACAAAAATTTGATTTTCCCCTTAAATCAGGACAATATGTAATGGAACACTGCAACTGAAGGTTAAGCATCTGATTGTAATTTGTTCTCTGGCAGGTTTAGACAAGGATCTGGTGGTCGTTCCCTGACAAATGGAGAACTATTTCCAAGCAGAGGCATATAACCTTGATAAGGTTTTAGATGAATTTGAGCAAAACGAAGGTGAGTCATTTTGAACAGGATTGTAGAGGCACATCAGATGTCTTCTACAGAGAACAGTATAGAAGAGGAGTATAGATCTGTGATACCCTTTGTGGGTCTGAGTTGCAAATTAATCTTAGAATTTACAAAACACATCTGTTAATTTTGCATGGTATGTCTTCAGCATTTCTTAGTAGCATTCTCTTCTGCTTCCATTCATCTTGTTTACCTTTGTAAAATTTCTTACTCTTTTAAAAGCAAATGTGCTGTATATTTTTAAAGAAAGGTTTTATGAAATATTGCTCAGTAGCAATATTTAAATCATTTATTTTAAATCAAGCAAAACTTATTTTAAGTCTCTTTTGCAGAAATGTTTTATTAGGTCACATAAATCATATAATGAAGGTTATCATGTTCAAAGCACTAAATTTTTTTGCTTAGTCTAATTGGTAATTCTTTGCTGTCAAGGAAGTTGAACTGTTCATTTTATGAGGGTGAGAATCTTTCTAGGCACTTCTAGCTGTCTGAAATATATTAATCAATGCTTTAAAGTTGCTTTTGCAAATTCAACCTGATACTAATTGGGGTAGCTCTAAACTTCTTGAATACCAAAAACATTATGGAATTACACTACTGATGGTTAACCAAGGATGTTGGTTATGGCAGGTGAGCTTCATTTTTGTGCCTGTATTTGAACACTTCTGCATTTGTACTTGGGACATTCTAATGCAGCAGGATTAATAGAACCTATAGCTTTAATATGACAGTAAGTTTTCTTGTTTAAACCCTTTTTTAGATGCCGCTGTTTCACCTACTCTGCTGGGTGCAAAGTGGAATCAGATTCTAGATCCGCCTTCTCATCGCCTGTCATTCAACTCGACTGTGGCCAACGTGAATGAAGCTACAACTCCTAATGAATGTCAGCAGAGATTAAAGTCTTTCTCCTTGTCCCACTCAGTGACTACACCAACAGGAGGAGGAGATCACTGTGCTAATGGAAAGGATTTTAGCATAAGCCCAGAGACCCCAGTCATGTGGATTGATGATCAGGCAGCAGCAGATGATCAGTTGATTAAAAGAAATAGTAATCGGGATGATCAGTGTAACTCTGTGGAAGCAGGAGAAAAGAAATGTGGAAATACAGCTTGCTTGCCAGAGGAGAAAAGTGTGCTAGTGGTGGCAGTCATGCACAACTGTGACAGAAGAACACTACAAAGTGGTGATGTGGTGGATTGTACAAATTACAACAGTCAGTCCCTAATGGACTCTATTAGCTTTACACTGGATAATGAAAACCGACAGAGTGACCAGTTTAGCGTTACTGTAAATGGATCCACAGAAAAGGATATTGATACAGAAAAGCAAGTAAACAGGCTGTGCACTGAAGATGACTCTGTAAGTCATTTGATTAATGCTTCATCTGAAAGCCTGACCGCTGCATGCCCCTCCTCTCGATTAAAGGAGGATTTTAATATGAGTAAAGATTTGCTGTTTTCAGAAGCTACAACTGCAGGGATCAATGCAGTGACTCTCTTGCAGAGACCAGCTGATGGTACTGCTAAAATGCAAGAAAATTGTGCGTCAGTTGAAAATTTCACTAGTAAAGCCATTCCTCAGAGAACAGATCTAGAAGCTAAAAACTCTTCTGGTTCCAGTAGTGGAAGCTTAATTGTAGAACAGGAAACAACCGAGCAGTTGCAGTCTAGGCTATCTGGGCTCACTGAAACCTGTCAACCTAACGTGGCTGGAAGTGGCAATTACAAGGAATGTGTTGCAGAGGATGTTAGTGCCACTGAAAGCGAAGTCATTGAATGTGATAAAAATCTCGGCACAACGGAATTGCACAGCATGGCAGAATGTTACCCTGAATCTCAGGAGATGACTAATTGGGAGCTGACAAAATTGAATGAGATGAATAATAAGCAAACTCTAGGAGAGAATGAAAGACTGTTGCAGACCAAACAGCCTGATGATGTATGTGGGAATAGCAGAGAAGATGAAGATGGGGTATTGGAGGCAGGCATAGACTTGAAAGGGTCTGATACAGATGAGCTTGGAGGGTCCAGGCTCTCTGATGTGATGGCTACATCAGCAGCAAGCTCTCTGTCTAATGGTTGTGATTCCTATGGAATGCAGAACCCAGTTGTTGCTCATGTTCCAAAGACTTTACCCTCCAAGGAAGACTCGGTAACAGAGGAAAAGGAGATTGAGGAGAGCAAGTCAGAATGTTACACTAATGTTTATGAACAGAGAGGAAATGAGACCACAGAAGGGAGTGGTCTTATTTTAAACAGCTCTGGTGACCACATAAAGAAAAATTATTTGCATAATCTTTGTAGTCAGGTTTCATCCATGCAAGGGCAGACTTCACCAAAACCAGTGACTAACCTGCAATATATCAGTGTTCCTTTTGGTGGTGCAAGACCTAAGCAGCCCACAAATCTGAAACTGCAGATTCCGAAGCCATTGTCGGACCACTTACAAAATGATGTTATTCCCCCAAATTGTGGAGGTAATAGTAAAAACAAAAATGTCTTTGGTAAGACACAGTTAGGGGATACAGCAGACATGTTTCCTGGTGAAACATCTTCAAATGCCTCTGGTACTGGTTCTAATGGGGAACATTTGGACGAGTATGAATCTGGAGTCTCTAATAGTTCGTGCCTTGCAGCAGCCCCAGATAGTCCAGATAATGATCTCAGAGCTGGTCAGTTTGGAGCTCCAGCCAGAAAGCCTTTTACAACTTTGGGTGAGGTTGCTCCAGTGTGGGTTCCAGATTCTCAAGCACCAAACTGTATGAAATGTGAGGCCAGATTTACATTCACCAAAAGAAGGCACCATTGCAGAGCCTGTGGGAAGGTAAGTTCATCTTTTTTGAATAAGTTCAAAGCACCTTTTTTTCCCTGATACTGCACAACATCGCATCAGAGGGCTTGCTAAACTCCTGGATATAGTTACCTGTGGCATCTCTTCCTAAAAAGCTGTGTCTGAGTGAAGCAAAAATGGGAATTTCTGAGCTGTGATCTATTTAGGGTGACAATAAAGAGTAACTAATTGTTCTTAGTCTAAATGGGCAGTTGTATTTGTTGATTGCAGTGATCATCATCCTTGGGTTTATGTCAGAGCTCTTATAAAATGACTAAGTGGAGGAAACTGCTTTACAGAAATTACTGCATCAATAATCCCATTAAAGTTACTGAATCAAACTTGTGCATTGGGAGTGGGCTGTTGGTTTGCTGGCATTCCTGCTGGTTTACATGGCTGATCAGCTCAGTTCTTCTCAGTCTTCTTTGCTATTCTCATATTGCTTACATTATTTAAAATAGTGCTAACATGTTTTTAAACATTTGCTCCTGGGGCAAAAAAAAAAAGTGGTTAACTGTAACTTGGTGTATGTCCACATGGTGGGAAATGTCATAATGAAGACAATTAAAGCATAATTTCTATATCACTTTTTCTTGTGTAAGAAATAATTAACTGTTGAGGGTGTTTTAAAATTTTATGTATGTCATCTAGGTGAACTCAGATTCTTATATGATGAGTTTATTGTAAATCATTAACTTTTAAAGTATTTCCAAATATCTTTTACTGAAATACATGTCAGTGACATAAGTAGGAACTCAGGGAAAAAATAAATGATGATTCAAAAGCAGTTAACTAACACTCTTCTCAATTAGGTATTAATGAATATTGTAAAAAGGAATACTAAAACCAATGAGAACTAGAATAAAGATTTGGTTCAGCCATTATGCCAGCTGGTTCTGGAAGCAGCCCAGCAGAACCCCAAGGCTTGCTCCTGTGAGATGGAACACATGTCCCTTCGTCCCTTTAGGAACCAGAATGCACAGCACTCAGTCTCTCACTGGAGAAGTGCTGGGCAGTCTTTCCCAGGACACTTCTAAAAGCTAAGCAGACATTCCTTGTGCACTGCTCCAGGACTTCCAGTTGGTTCTGCCCATCCTGTTGCAGCTTGGCTGCAGTGGAAGTCCTGATGTGGAGCCAATAACCACAGGTGATCAATGAGCATCACATAAAGCACATGCCTGCCTTCAGTGTACTCACATAAAGTGCTTTTGGGTTATTTCAGGGGCCTCATTCTTCTCATGGCAGTCAAGGAGAATCTGTAAGTCATGGAAGTTAAAGAACTGTCCATGATTTTAGCTTTGATGTTTAACTTACACTATTATTTAGGTATTTTTTCTTTTTCAGTTGAACAAATATGACTTCAATTTTCATGTGCAGAAAAATTTTCTACTTACTTTTTTGTTTTAAACAAGTTTATTGCTTGGATTTAATTGCTTCTCTGTAATGACCAAAACCCTGAATTGCACAAATGCAGAAAATTAAAGTATCTGTAAATGGATAAAGCATGCAATGATGGAACAAGGCCCAAAATTTGTGTTTTTTCTTTTTACATTCTTCTGACAAACCTTGAGAAGAACCACCAGTGCCAGTGGGGTTTTTTGATTATATGTGGGAAATGGATAAAATAAAAAAATCCCTCTGTTCAGTAGACAAACTGACTCAGTAGACTTAGAATGGATTGTTTTTAGAAACTTTTGTTAGCAAATGTTTGTCTGGACCAAATTTGCACAAGTGCAACCAAAAGATGTTGCAGAAAGGACTCATTAATAAATGCTAAGGTTCATTTTAAGTCAAATAATACTTAGCACTTACTACAAATTGCTTTACAGCCTTAATTCCTGTAATGATTCTGGGCAGAGAGAGACCAAAGCTTTGACAGACAAGCTCTGATGAATGTGGCTGCAGTGGCTTGAGAAATCCCAGTTCTCAGCTGTCTGCTCCTGCTTTCTGGTCAGCAGCCCCAGCCCCAGAGCAAGTCCTGTGGACCATGCATGGTGTAGGTAACTACTGAACCACAGGGATGCTTCCACTGTTAAATGTCTGAATCTCAGTAAAAGAACTGGGGAGACAACATCTTGAGCTCTTCCAGTTATTTGTTTCTAAAGGAAGCCATGGGATTAAATATTTTGAACACAAGCTTTAGCACAACAGTTTCCTTTTAAGCTTTATTAGCATCATGACAAATCATTTTTGTAGGGGTGAATGTATCTGTTTCATTTGGGATTAAACACTGCATTTAAAAATAGTTGAGTGGCAACTGGGAAGTCTGTCAGGGTTTTTAATTTGAGAATAATAATTGCAGAGTTAATGGATGATATGAACCATTTGGATTGATAGAAACGAATACACTTCCAGTAAATTTTGAGGTAAAATTAAGAACCCAGTGAATGTGTGTGAACACATTTATAAATTATATGTTATGTATTATGTACTTTCTGTTGTCAGATGAAATTATCACCCTTGATATGAAAAACAGAAAATTTTTATGCAATCTTTTTTATTGACAACCAAAACTATATTTTTCCACTAAAATATTAAAAAAAATCAGCAATTCCGGTAGCAACTAATGGTTTAACAACTCCTAGTGAACCTTAAAACCCTTGTAACATAAAAAAATTACTTACTGCTCTGTTGTTTTTTTATAGCATGATGTACTGAGATAATGACTTGGTGATTGTTAATAACAAGTCTGACTTGTCAGTTGTGCTGGATTGCATTCTCTGCTTTACTGCTGCTCAAGGCTGATGCAGCCTGAGAGAGGAGGTGGGGATATTCTGTCATTGCTTCTGTTTTCTCTTTTAATATTTAAATCATTGCATTTGGGAGCTTTCATGAATGCACAATGTGTTGTTTGAAAAATGGTCCTAAATTAGATATTAATTTGTGTTGGGCCTCCATTTATGGTTGATGACATTGATTTTTCCATGTTCAATACTGAATGAACTTTTGACTGGAAGTTTTTCCCAGAGAACTGAAATGATGTCAAATGTCTCTAAAATACACTGCGATGGTGTTATTAATATTCCCTAGAATGCTTGTAAATTGGGTTGAGATGTAGGTGCAGAAATCAGATTTTTCAATTATATTTACTTTGCTTTTTTAAAGGTTTTCACAGATGTGAAAGGGTGGATTTTATTTTTGCATTAAAATTCCAGTGTATGCTTAATTATATTTTGTTTTTGAAATGTTTGAGTTCTCATAATTAGAAAACATTAAGTCTGGTTCTAATGAGACAAGGCTGAGCTTTCTGCACATTTGATTTTCAATTCTCATGTTGAGTTCAGAACCTATATTTGCTTATTTAAACAGTTGCCACTAAAAACCTGCAAGTAACAGGCTGCAAAGTAGTCATAATTTGGTGTGATCTTTAACTTGGTTGAGATTTAATTAGGCTTAAACATATTTATATATAAGAATCCTATGTAGCTTCTTGTTTATATTACAGAAATAATACTGCTGGAGTAGTGGAATATTTTTTTTAATTTAAAAAGTGTTATAGATCATAATAATGCATAGGGAATTGCAGAGATAATATCCACCCATAATTAAATTTTGAAATTCTCTCTTGATATCTGAACTCATTTGTTAGGCAGCTGCTGGTGTTTCTAGATCTCCTGAATGTGACATTACCTTTCTGCAGGAAATGGATGTTCATCAGTATCTTCACATCACCTGAAAAATAACCCTGAGGAACTACTGTTTAGTTTAGTTTTTTCATTTTAAATAAAGGCAATATAATTATTTAAAACAAATAAGAAATCATTAGAGCATATGTACTGCAGGATTTTGAGAAGGGAGTTACTATTGTAGGATCATATCTGCATGCAAGTGTGTTTGGTGCACAAGCCACACTCATGTTTCATGGTTCTGCTTGTCTGGAGGAACAAGCTGTCCTGCCCAGGACTGGGGAGTTTTTAGAGCTGGTTCAGGGCAGAAGGAGCAGCACCTACAGCTGCATCTCCACAGTACTTTGTGCACCCTGGGCTTTGCCCCAGCCCCTTTTGCAGCTAGGGTGCACACAATGCAGTTCCTGCATTCTCCCTACTGTTGTCATGCTGTGGTGTTTGTATTCATGTCAAAATGAGTTTTTTTATAGAAATGGAGCAAGATTTTCTTGCAGTAGTAATGTAATTCAGCTTTCTTAAATGTCTTGGTTTATATGTTAAACAATTAAAACATTTTGATAATCACTGTTCCTCATCAACCCAGGAACAACTTGCTAGATATGAAGAGATTAAACAGCTGGAGTTGCTGATATAGAATCACAGAATTATTTAGGTTGGAAAAAACCTCTTGAGACCATCAAGTCCAGCCTGTGACTGATCACCACCCTGTCAACCAGACCATGGCACTGAGTGCCACATCCAGTCTTTCCTTAAACACCTCCAGGGACAGTGACTCCAGCACCTCTGTGGGCAGCCCATTCCAATGTTTAATCACCCCTTCTGTGAAGTAATTCCTCCTGATGTCCAAAAAATTCCTTCTAATGTCCAATTCCATGTAGATGGATTGTGCTGCTGCGAAGAGTTAATTAAGTTTGAATTCATCTGTGCCATAGCAGTCCCTTATATATATGTAATACTTGTGCATTGAATTCTTATTTAATTCTAGGAAGTACTCATGCTTTTTGTAAGACTGAAGTTAATTCCCAAGTTGTTAATTCTCTGAGGGATTGTAATGTGGTAGATATTTATTACCCCCACTGTCATTTATGCCAAACAATACAGTGCAGTATCAGGACAAAATGCATTTATGTGTTCCACAAAATAATTATCAGGGTAAGTAGTACAGGCACCCTGCCTAGGTATTGGTCACTGTGGCTTTAATGGGTGTGGTGGTTTTAAAACACTAGCTAAAAATCACCACGAAACTTACTCATCTCTTGCTGTGAGATATGGATTAGGAGAAGGGCAAAACAGGCTCAAAACTTAATATGAATAAAGAAAGAACTACAAGAATAAGAAACCAGAATAAAGCCTCCAGAAACCCTTCCTCCCCACCATCCAACCTTTTCCTTGTTCAACTAACAACATAGAGACAAAACTTAGTGGTTAAAGTAGTCCCAACTTTGCAATCATCTTTTCATCAGTCTTTGTACAGAAAGGAGTTCTCGTTTGTCATTTCATGGAAAGTTCTCCATAAGAAAAGTTTTCTCATGGCTTTTCATTCCCCTGATGCCAGCTGTCTGGAAAACTCTGCCATCAGGCCCTTCTCCCATTTCACACCACTCTGAGGTGTGTTCATGGGCCATGAACTCAAGGGGTGTCATTTTAAGGATGAGTTATTCAAAGGCAAAGGTTCTCTTTGTCTGTCTCTGTGATCCTCTCTGGGAATAGAGGTTTTCTCTTTTCCTCCCTGGGGCCAAGGGTCTTCATCAGCTCTCACTTCTCTCTCTCTGTTCCAGCATTTCATGGGATCACAACTACTCCACCATCTGCTCAGCTTCATCAGTGGATATCTTTGCTCAGATCTACACTTTTAAATACTTCATGGCCCCCCAAATACTCTTTAATGAATTAAATGAGTTCTCCAGAACATTACTGTCCATCTCCATGGCCTTAACAAGAGTATTTTGGCTGATTAAAGCATCTCCTCATTCTCTTCTCATCTGAGGCTTGATTCCTTCTTTCGCAGACTTTGATGGTTTATGTTGTCTCTTTACATGTGAATCACTCTCGCTTTCCTCTCTGGAAAAAGGATTAAATCTGCAGGTCTCATCTGGGTAGTAAAAGGGTTAAAATGTGGCTCAAGCGGTGGCTGGGTATTATTCATGGTGTTGGATTTCAGCTCGGCAGGGCTGGAAAAGCAGCGGACTCGTTTTTTTTCAGCCTGGGGCCGTCCGTGTGGGCCATGGGGTGAGCGGCTGTGGCCCGCCCCAGCCCAGCGCTGGGCCAAGGGAGAGCCCGGACCCGCCTGGGACTGGGAAAGCCTCTCAGGCCCTGTCCCCTGCCCCGGAGCCGCTGGAGCCCGGCTCCTGTTACCTTTCAAAGCCAGAAACAAAGAGAACCAGAAACTCCCGGGCTTAGGTTTGAAAGGTGGTAGTCACAGGGTTGATCTCCGTTCTCTATGGTGAACAACAATGTCAATTCTCGGAATTGGCCAGCTATTGGCCAGGTCTCAAGCAGAGAAGAAACTCCCAGCAGCCTCCAGCAGCTTCTCTCAGAACCTTAACTTCGGTGTTTTCTACTTCCCTAAATACCAAACCATCATAATGGGAAAATACTGTTTTTTTTAACCTCTGTTTTGCTTTTCAAGAGCTTTGCAGGCACTCATTTGTCCAGATCCATAAGTTTGTCCCATGTCTGTGCACACCCCTGAGCAGTTTCCCCTGTGTTCCAGGTGTTTTGTGCCGCATGCTGTAGCCTGAAGTGCAAGCTGCTGTACATGGACCGAAAGGAAGCCAGAGTGTGTGTAATCTGCCACTCAGTGCTGATGAATGGTGAGTGGGGAGGGAACCCGAGATGTGGCACTTCACTTTCTTTCTAAATGAGGGCATTTAAAAAGAAAAATATCAAAATACTTCATTTGTATTGGTAAGTATTCTGAAACAGTAAAGTTGCTTGAGAGGCTGGTGTGGAATCTCTGTGAAGAGTAGAAAAACTGGTAAGGTTGCAGTGAGCTTGAAAGCTTTTATTTGGGAGTGCTCTACCAGGATTGCAAAAATTGTGACTGCTGGGGATTTTTTGCTGCTGCTTCAGAAGTATGCTCTGAATCCTTTGTTGCCTGAGTAGATAACCTGCTACACAATTAGATGGAATTGCCAAAGAGTACAGTAATGCAGTTGTGCCTGTTCTAGATTATGCACTATATGAGATTGGGAAAGTAGCATTTATCCACAAGTTAATCAGCTCCTCTTCTTAACTCCTTGGTGCTAGAGTAGGAGTCTTGTCTAAATACAGGTCCACAAATGTGGACAGCTGAGCTTAGATTGTTACTTTAACACATCCCTGGAGAGTGTCAAACCCAGAGTGGTGCTGTGGCTAAAAGCCTGGTGAGAACATGGGACACAGGAGAGAGGTCACAAGTAGTTCTGAAGTTAACATGTAGAACTGATAGGAAGTTCTATCATCTCTGCTTGGTGTAAGGAAATATTCTGGTTTTGTATTTTGTGTGTTGTTCTTTATTGTAGTAACACTTTAGAGCTATGCTATAAATATGGGCAAACACAGAGCACTCTCTTGAGGCTTGTGAAAATCTCCAGAACTTCCCACACTGGCAGTTACCTCTGGATGATGATTTGTCCAGCTGAGTTTTGCCCATGACACTGAGACAGCTGCTGCTGGAAGAGTCAATGTTCAGTTTTTCTGTCTTGAATTGAAGAGAAATTGGATTAGGTTGAGAGAGGACCCATGTGAGTGCTTAAATCGTGAGATAACCTGTCTCATCGTGAGAAATTCCAGGCATTTTGGCTTATTAGTGGGAAGGTGAATGGGTGTCTTGGTCCTGGGGTATAAATATATATCTAGATTACTGAAACTTGATGCCAGAATTGAATTCAGTGGTAGAGGAAAGTCTGACAGGTGCATTCTAACATGTAAAAGGTAGAATGAGAAGTCAGACAGATTCAGGCTCTAAATGCAAACTTTTAACTGTTAGGATAGCTGTTCAGTAATTATCAGGATGGTTTATCATGGAATCTCCATTGCTGCAATTGTTTAGCTAAACTTTGGAGACTTTTAGCAAAGATTCCACCAAGGATTTGGAAAACTGTGGTTTGTGTCAGCATCACACAAAGTAATTTTGGCAGTATCTTTATGTATTATTGCATAGTGGATTATTTGGGCTGTTCTCAGAAAGATCTCTTTGTTGAACATCTAAACTAAGACACTAAACTTAAGGTCATAGCTTTATTTTTTTTCCAAAGAAGTTGAGTAGTGGGTCAGGTTTGCTTGAAAGTAACTGAGTGCTTAGTTTTGAGATGAGAATATAAAATTAGTAGACAGTATCTGTTACTAAACAGGAATATAATTTTCTCAGAAAAAAAGTTCAAAAAGATGAAATGTTTCAAAAATATTAAACATTAATTGGTGTGCAGTGCTAGGTCTTAATTATTAATAATTCTTACTCTAGGCCAAATCTGTAAGGTGACAGGAAATTTTAACTTATAATATCTAGAAATGAAAAACGAGTAATAATGTTGAAGGAGTTCTAAACTCTTACATTTTGGGATGGAGAAATGAACACATTTCAAGGTGTTCATTCAAGAACAAGGAATTACAAATACACTTAGCAAAAGACAGCTGGCTCTGTGGTGGTGAGTAGGATTAATTTTCATATGGGGGAAGGGAAGAATCTGAAAATAGTTTGGTTGAAACCAAAGTGTTATTTTAAAAAGACATAATAAAACTGATCACATTATTGTAATTTCATTTGAAAGTCTCTCTGTCCTGTGGCCAGGGCAGATGTACATTAATGGCAGAAAACAGTGACAACAGTGCCTGGTTCTCTCCAGGGCCAGTGCTGTGCTTGCCCTGTCTCCCTCTGTCCCTGTCCCTGCCTGCAGTGCTTCATGGTGATGCTCTGGGTTACTGGTTACTTAACCTGTAGCCTGACTGTATCCCATCCCTCCTGATCCTTCCAGTTTCTTTGTCAGTGCAGGTTTTGGGGCTTTTGCCCCTGTCAGTGCAGCAGGTTAAGCATTAATCTTTGCATAGTCCTGGAAGTGGGGGTAGGAACTGTAAAAGTGGTTATAATTTCATTTGATTGCTCAGTACCTGGTTTGTGTTTGACTGGGTGTGAGGGGAGGGTTGTGTGTTTTCTGGCATGTTTCCAGGGCCAGGTTGTGTGTTTCATCAATTTCCAATGCTATTTTTAGTGTATTTTCTGTCGGTGGATATGCTGACTTGGCACTTTGCTCCATTTAAAGAAAGCTTCAAGACTGCTCTTTTACTTTTCTAATAAAGGAGCCCTGGACATGTATCTTGGTGCATTTTTAGTACTCTGTTCTTTCAGGACTTTTACTATAACTGGTACAGGATTGCTGTTTAAAAAGTGCTTCGGTTCAAGTAATTTTCTCAACTGGAATGCCAATACCTCTTTCATTGACAAGCATCTCACTATTGGTTTTGCAGGTCAATTGGAGGAAGCAGGAGGGTTTATGTTCTGTTGAGTTCTGTTTGGGGTTTATTTTTGGTTGTTTTTTTTGTTTCTTTTTTTTATCTTGTTATTTCCACCTTGGTTTTCTAGCAATTTGCAGCTGAAGGAACCCAAGGATGTACATGCTCTGAGAGCTCAGGTGCCGTGATATTTATGCCTGACTCAAAGAATGCATTTATTTGTAACACACTAATATGGTTGTGGATGTAAGCACACATAAGAATTTTCTGGCATCTTGGTACAAGCCTCCCTTAGAGGTCAAAAAGAAGTAGCACTGTCGAGATAGTCTGGTTTACTCACCAGAGGAGATTTTCCTATGATAGATTTTGTTGACATAGAAGATTGATGTGTTATTTTTGGCCAGTTGAATTAAGGCTCAAGTCATACCTTCCAAATTAATAACATAAGGGTTTTTTTACAGTTAAGAATAAAAGTTGTTGGTCTGTACACAACTGCCCTGGACACAAAGAAATGCAGGGTGCTTTTTATCATAAATGAAAGCTAAATCTGTTCAAGTATTCTGTGTATTATGAAACATTTGTAGTAGGAATGTTTATTTCTCCATACATTGTGATATATATATATATATATATATTTATGTACACATGGACTGTTTTCAATTAAATCTTTGAAGAAGAAACAAAATGAAGCATGAGGAGCTAAGCATCACTCAAGTCAAATGTATTGTAATCATTTTCAGAAAATAGTTCTCTATGGACTTGTTGCATGGGGCCAGTGCAGTTTCTCCTTGTGCTTTTCTTGCTTAATTGCAGTTTCCGGGGCTGTTACATGAAGGGAATACTCTTTGGGAGGTGCAGGGTCCATACTGACAGCAGCTGAGAACTTAACACGGTGTTTTGGACTGTTAGATACCTTCCTCTGTGTTCATGGCTCTTGTTCTTTGTTTGCTTTAGCTCAAGCCTGGGAGAACATGATGAGTGCCTCAAGCCAGAGCCCTAACCCTAACAATCCCGCTGAATACTGTTCTACTATCCCTCCTTTGCAGCAGGCTCAGGCCTCGGGCGCCCTGAGCTCTCCGCCTCCCACTGTCATGGTACCTGTGGGAGTTCTAAAGCATCCTGGAGCAGAAGGTAAGAGCACTTCCTTTTTCTTTCAGTTGACCTGTAGTGAGAATTTGGAAAGAATATCTGCACTTCATTCTTTCAAATAATGGCTAATGCCAGTTGTGCTATTCCTGCCCTCTGCGGGGACATCAGGTTTTTCAGGACATGTAAACTGTTCTCAGTGATTGTGTCTGTACGTGATGCTGCCATAGGGAATGCACTAGGTGATGTCTTAAGTTCCTTCCAGTCCACATTTTTATATTTATTTTTTCCGTTTTTCTGTTTTATACTCAGATTTTCCAGTTTCCTAGCCAGTGTTGCTGTGAGATGTTAAACACTGTTTTCTTACATTCTCTCCAGTGGCTCAGCCTAGAGAACAAAGGCGTGTTTGGTTTGCTGATGGGATTTTACCCAATGGAGAAGTTGCTGATGCAGCAAAGCTGACAGTGGCTGGGACAACTTCCACAGGAACCTTAGCAGTGTCTCATGATCCATCAAAGCCCAACAACACTTTATCAGCAGAAGTAAGGGAATGTTTGGCGCTCAAAAGCTTGTGTTTGCCTTGGTCATGAGCGGTGTATGAGTTGCTGTGGTGACTGCAGTGAGACTGGTATACAAAATGTGTTCAGGCTTGTCTTAGTATGTTGCATAGCAAGTGTTGTCCTTATTTAAATGTTTACAGAGTGGTGAAACAACCATATTTTTAAAAATGAAGTGAAGATTTTTGGGGCAGATCACTAAGAATGTTTGTTGTCTGTGTGGCTTCCAACTGTTCGGCTGTACAGCTGCTGTGTGAAGGATATTTGTGTAACAGATGCTTTAAAAAAGGTGAGTTGAAACAATAAGATTATTGTCCTGTGGATCAGAAGAATACTCTGTCACAAAATGATGTGTGCAGGAAAGTGCAGATAAAATCTAACAATGTTAAGTCCACCATACCCCATATAAGTGGAATTGAGACACTAGAAAAAGTTCAAATGGGTATAGGTGCATTAAGGTTTTGTGAAGAAATGGGTATGTGTGGTGCTAGAGAAGGGAGGTGCAGGCTCTAAGCAGATTTTCTAGCAGTAATTCACATACAGGAGTCATCACATGATCATCTGTTGTTACAGAGCCAGATTACTTGGTGCTTCTGTTTCTCCAGCAGACACAGACTCCTTCACCTACATCTATAATAATTTAGCCAGCCAGCTCTTACATTTTTATCATTATTACTGTTTTAATCTTGTCCTTCCTTGTCGTTTGTTTCTTGTATAGACTGATAATGCCTCTGTATTCTCGGGAAATATAACTCAGGTTGGCAGTCCTGTTGGCAGCGCAATGAATCTGATTCCTGAAGATGGTCTTCCTCCAATTCTCATCTCCACTGGAGTAAAAGGAGGTGAGGGTATAAATTGGCAGCCAGCTTTTATGCTTACCAGGTGCAATAACCTAATGGCTACTGTGTTTATTTTAAAAATAAGATGCTGGCAGTGTGCTGAGTATTTGAAGGAATTCTCAGTAAGCACTCGTGGGTAAATATTGGGCCACTCCTTTGCACAGTTGGTCCCTATTTGTATCCAGGAAGAGCCCCACCTTGCAATGAAACTCCTGTAACAAGTAAAATACGAAGCAAAAAATTAACTGCAGTCCAGAAACGTGCTAATTTCTTCACTAATCGGACTGTGGGGAATGTTTCACACAGAGATAGGTTTTAATTAGCCTTATGAATATTCATGCTTCCCTTCTCTGAGATTCTGTTGGATCGTGGGCTCTGTCTGAGGCATCCCCAAGCACTGTATTCAACAAAACTATTGCACATCTTGGCCCACAGTGCAGCTTTTAGTCATTGTGATGTCCCCTTATATAGGATCCAAATGGAGGAAACTTCAGAAAATTAAAAACTAATTTTTAAAATATTAGAAATGTGTATTTCTTTATGTAAAATTGCTTTCCACAGTCTGATTCATGACATCCTTTAATACATTCCTGGAATGAACTTACTTTCTCTTTTTTGGTTGTTCCTATTAGATATTTTGCTGACGTGGTGCATTTCTAATGTTAAGCTGGAAGTAACATTATTAACTTTTATTTCAGTATAGTGCCAAAACCAAAATGTGAGCAGCATTTAATTTCAAAACAGATCTGTTCCATCCTGTGTTAGTTGTTCATGGTACTCCAGGACTGATGCCCTTCTGCCTTACTGTGATTTAAGTAACAATTCCTAACTTCTTTGTCATTTGGGATTTCAGTTGACATTGTGACACATATCTCAACCTGATTTCAGTTTTCTCCTCTAGTTGATACTGAAAAATAGTTATTTTCCTGAAACAAGCTGCACCTTTCTAAAGGGTATACAGAGGCTATCTCATAAATTCCGTTGAAGTTTGAAAATACCAGCCTAGGAAACAATCAAACCAGCAGTACTTAAAAATAAGTGTTTGCTTAAAAGGTCAAAACAGTAAAAAGAATTAGAATTGGGTAATCTGATTATAATGTAGAGTCTGCACCAATAATTTATGGATTTCATTGTGTTTGTTTCTTTTGTAGACTATGCTGTGGAAGAGAGACCTTCTCAGATCTCTGTCATGCAGCAGCTGGAGGATGGTGGCCCTGACCCTCTAGTATTTGTTTTAAATGCTAATTTGCTGTCCATGGTAAAAATAGTAAATTGTAAGTGTTTATTATTAAATAAGTCATAGTCTATGAGAGGAGAAATGTTATCTAGATTATTAGTAGGAACAGCAGCATTTTTATTAGGTAGGATAGTCTCTGAAAACGTGTACAGGTTGAAAATTTTGTACCGAGCCATATTAAGTAACAAAAAGCCCCTTTCTGGTGATTTAGGTATCAAAACAGATAATTTTGTGTAGAAAATATAAACTGGATTGATAGAGGCTCCAGTCTCATGTTTGGAGATCAGTGTCCCCTGTAGAGCTTAATAGGGCAGGGTATTTTATCACCCATTTTCCTTTGGTTGCTTTGCTTATTCCCCTGTCATCCCATTCTGGAAAAAGCAGATGGGATCCCGTAATACTGCAGGGCTTTCATTCCCCTGTGCACCTCTTCTGTCCCTTTCTGTCCTGTGCCTCTGTGCACCTGTGCTGAGGAAGGAGTGGGGAAGCACTCAGCTGATTTCTGCTGGATAGGAACATGATGGAGAAATTGGGAAGGACAGTTTTTTGTATTAAAAAATTGTTTATAAACCTTGCAGCATCTCCTAGATTGCAGTAGAACGTTTTACATATGTATAAAAAGGTAATATATTATAGACACAGGTTTTATTTCAACACCTTAGTATTCTCAAGAAATGAAGCTCAGAGCATATGTTGTTATTAACATCCCTGTGAAGCAGAAAAACACAGTGAGGTCTCATGGAGACAGCTGACATCCAGCTCTCCATATTGAGAGAGCTATCACTGTTGGAAATTGTTTCAGCAGTCAGGATAGTGGTACACACAGCCAGCAGCCTGGCCTGTTCCCTGGCTCCTTCATTCACATTTAAATCCTGTCCTTTCATTTGAATATAGAAACTGCTAAAAGTCTGCTCTGTGGTGTTAATCCCAAGATCTGACTGGGAGCTGTAATACTCTGGCTCTTCCTTAGCTGTAAACTGGGAATTATTGAGCTGCTCTTGTTTGGGATGTGCTTGCCCTCACGGTAACAGATGTAGGACGTAATTTGTCTGTGTGACAGATAACACAATAATACGTGCTGTAAAACTGATCCTTGCAAGAGCTGTCTTCCTGCAGTGAAATTTAGGCATCCTTTTTGCAATTCTGCTCCGCTGATGCACATTTCCACCCGTGCAGATGTGAACAGGAAGTGCTGGTGTTTCACCACGAAGGGGATGCACGCCGTGGGGCAGTCGGAGATCGTCATTCTCCTGCAGTGTTTGCCTGATGAGAAATGTTTGCCTAAGGATATCTTTAACCATTTTGTGCAACTTTACCGGGATGCCTTAGCAGGTAGGAATGCTCTCTGTTAAAAATGCTTTGAATAGATGATCATATAGGGTCAGATACATTTTTGTCACAGCAAATGCCTCTTTTTGTATAAAAAAAATACAAAAGAGAATAATGATCTAAGTTGATAGGGGGATGTATTGTTGGTTGTCAGTACCCAGTGTTCTAGTGATCTCACCAAATAAAATGCTGGTAACCTGGGGAACTGCTCCAAAGTTCTTCCAGCCAGAAAGAAAATGTTGAGAAATCTTGTGGATAGTATGTTCAATATCTCCAGACAAGTTAGTTCAGAAGTTTGATTCTCATAATGCCTGTGTGTATTCCTACATTATGCAGATCCTATTTATATTTTAAAATAATATATGTATATGTGTGGCCAGAATGAACTGTTCAGCATTTCAGAAATCATCCCTGAATTTTGAATTTTTGTATCTTGATTGCAAGATTTTTATATAAATCATTGCACATTTTACATTTGCTAAGTAAATAAGCTTCCACTTCTAGGTATTATTGTTGGACCTTAGAATGCAAAAATCTTTGCATAAGGAAAAATGCAAGTATTTGGTTCCACTGATCAGAAAATAAAGCTTGTTTTCCAGAGGAGAAATTGGATCACATTAAGCTCATGTGCTGAAAATACATTTACAAGAGGTTTTGCTTATCATTCATAATGCCTTTGGAGTGATTGAATCCAGTACTTTAATAAAATAATGAAAGATATTTGTTTCCTAAAATATCTCCGCGCAACAAAGGTCAGCTTGTCCAGAGAGGTTGCCAGGTTCAGAATGTATTATTATCTCATGTCATAATGGATCTTGTGTGCACGGCAAACAACTACTGTTCTAAACCTCAGTTCATTTTCTTTGTCTTATAATGATGTTATTCAGAGGGAGATAGATATGAAAAATGGCAAGCATGTGTATATAAATGTGTATATATGTATATTGCAGATATAAATCCAGCTTGGTGTATACATTGCTATGAAGTTCTGTATAATTACACTACAGAAATACATAATTTATAACTCCTACATAATGTATTTGGAATTCTTTTTTTAGTACTGTAGTGGTAGTAATTTGATATCCTACAATTCCACTGGTGCGAAGAGCTGCTTACTGTTGTACAATTCTTAATCAGAAACCAAATGTCGCTGTTGAAGAATTCCACTGTGTGTTTTCTTTTTGTAGGATCTGCTGTGTGTTGTGTTTCAGACATGAAGGATGAGTAGACAGACACCTTCAGTTACTGTGTAATGCCTGCAGGTTTTGTAGAAAAGTGCACCTTAATAAACTCCCAAAGTGCTTTGGAGCGCTCTCTCAATATCCATCCTTTTTTTCTTTCCAAGGCACGCGTTGTTTGAGAGGCAGAAGGATCTGTTAGCATGTTTGTAACTTGGCTGCTTTAAACATTATTCAGGCAGAGAGGAGGTGATGCTGTAGGGGTTTCAGTTTGGTGTCTGTAATCCCGTGGAAGTGGTTAGCAGTTCTGCTCTTGTAGGTGGAGCCGTGCTTGCCAGGCTGTTCATTTCAAAGGTACTGCACCTCTCCTGGCAATGAGATGATTTAGACATTGAGAGCAAACAAGAATTCCCAGTAGAATTTAGAGACAATTTAACAGCCTGCCTCACCATTTCATTTTTCATTATATAATACATTGGCTTAAATATATTCTGTATCAAGAAACTGAAATAAATTCTGTGGATGTTTTTTATTTATTTTTATTTTAAGTTTTCTTAAAAACAGTAATAAAAGAAAAAGGCACGTACAGTACTTTTTATTGGAATGGAAACAAGAATTACTTTTAATGTTGTTGATTTTGCTATGAAGTGATTTTAGATTTCTTGTTTTCAGCAGAAAAACACAGCATCCCTTTTTGTTTGTTTGATTAAAGCCCAATCCATAGCAAATTATTTTTTCATGAGTCACATGAATTTAGGAGTTTGAATTTTGTGCTCAGGCCTAGAAGCACAAAGTACTTGTATGTACTTGTGCCTCTTCCCAGATGTTTCCGCTTTCCTGAAGGGATAACTTGTTCTGGAGGGAGAGTCCTGCCCTCTGTGCTGGCTGTTGTTTGCAGGCTGGCTTTGGTAGGGTGGCAGCAGAGAGATTTTGAAGGAAAAATGGCATTTTTTCACTACAGGCTATATGCATGCGAGTTATAAAAAAAATAAAGTCAGTTAAGGCAAGTATTTGTTGCTGCTCACTTTTCATCACTTTACTTTTCCTCTGGCCCCTCTGTCATCAAGCTCCCTGCTGTGTTGCTTTTCTTGTTTTGAAATTGGAAGCTAATGATTTCTGTTGTGGTTGTAGTAGTTGCTCTGCTGTAGTAGTAATCCCGTGATTATCCTTGTCTGTTGGCCATAAGCCTGGTAGTGAATGGGAAAATGAGAACTTCTGTCCCTCTGAATGGGTACTTTGAGGCAGTTGGATGTGTTAATGTAGTGCTGCCAGAGATGCCCTAGTGCATCAGCTCTGTGCTGGAAGACAATAAAAGCTACTGTTACTTTTGTAGTGCAAATGTAGATGTGGCAACTGCCTGAAATGGCTTTGTGGTTTTTGGGGGTACTCCTTGTGAGGGTCGGTCTATCCCTGACACCATTGGTGCATTTTTTTACCCAGTGTGGTTTTAATTAAATATGGTGGTAGTTAATAGTCAGTCTCTAAAGAAGCCCATGTAGATGTTCTGAACAGAGAACAGACTAACCAAGGAATACATCCCTGCAACTGGTCTGTGGAAAGGTGGAGACAAAAATCAAACTTCGTATGAGGTGTGTGAGTGATGTTAGGAGTACTGCCACAGAGTAGCCTGAGAGTTTTGGATGTTGGCAGCTGCTGCTCTCACTGATAGTAAGTGAAGCATTATGGCCCTTGGCAATGGGAGTAAGTTCTTTCCAAATTACTTTCTGATGTGTTTCAAAAAAGAGATGCTGCCCATGACCAGAACTTTGAATGTGGAGCTGATACGTTTTTTCTCAGTGTTGGCATCTGCTACAGATATGTTTGGGCATCAAGGTACATTCATGGTCTTGGCTGTTCTATGGCTCTTTGTGGCTCTTGGAGTGATTTGGCTTGTGTTCCTTTTCCAAAGGAAATGTGCTCATTTGCTCTTGAAAAAAATCCATCTGGCAAGATTGTTCACAGGTAAATATTGCTTTGCATCTCCTGCTGCAGGACTGGGGTGCTGGAGTTTTCAGGCTGCCAGCAGAGTTTGGTACATGGCAGTTCCTGGCTGTTCCAGATGGCAGTGGAATGAGGCTGGATGGACTTCCCCATGCCACAAATAAATGCCTGGCCTGAGTCTGGATGCCATTACCTTTTTTTGAGCTGGCATTAACCAAAAGACAGGAAGCATACACTAAGAATTTAACCTCACTGTTTTTTGGTAAAAGTACCTAACTGGCTTCAACATACATTGAGGGCCATAAATAAATACAGGAATCTCTTTATTTTCCCATCTACCTTTCCTGGTAAAGACTATTTTGAGGCCAGAAGGAATTGCCAAACTGCTACACAAAGCACATTGTTCATCACGGAAGGATATATAAGTGAAGAATTCAAAACACCATGGATAAAAGCATCTTTCTTTTTCTGGAGACTTTGTAGAGGTGCTTAAGATTTAAAGTCAAGGATAAACCAGTATAATTGAGAAGAGAATAAGTACTGACCTCCTGCAGAACTGCTTTAGATGAATCATGCACACTTAAAGCACTTCCTAAATAATGTCAGTTGTCTGATGTCAGGTGCTGGAACTTAATATATGGAAAGGCACCTTTCTGCTCACTCTGAGATTGCCTCATTAGAAAGGAAGTTGTGATATGTTTTAAATTAAATTACATGCTTTTGCAAAGGATAGTTATTTTTGAAGGTTTTTCTGACGCCTACACTTTCTCTACAAGCCTCTGAAACAGTTCTGTGCTTAAAATGTGTAATGGTGCAGTGGGTTGGATTTGACAATGTCAGGCTGGGAATAGCAACTTCTCAGTGGGGCTTTGGCTTGGAATCACCTTCAGAGACAGGGCAGGAAAGACTGACAACCCCTGGTCAGGGCAGAAGTGTTTGAGGGACAAGCCCAAAGAGGCTTTTTGACTTGGTTGTGCTGACTGAAAAGGGCACTAAAGAAGTGTGTAGGAAAACACTTGCTTCTTCCCAAGCTGTCCACATCCAGGCTCTTAAACTGTTATAAATAATGAATTGCAGCACAGCTACCTAATCCCAGTAATTTGTCCTCTTAAAGTGGTGTCAGCCTCTTGGAGCTTGCACTGTGCAAGCTACTTGTGTCAGAAGGAGTAATTTATGATTCTGTGGCTTATGGAAGGAAAGGGCTGAACAGCTGAGTTGCAGATTCCACTCTAAGGGTTTTTTCCACGTTTCCGTTGGCTGAAAAATTCTTATTAAGGCATCCCAGGCGTGTGAGCTGATGAAACTCCATCTCCTGAAACGGAAAAAATAAGTAGTCATCCCCTTCTGCTGCAGCACTTGGCACCAGTCTCAAGTGGAAATGTCTGATTGCTTTGTCATTCCAGTGGGCAGTGCCACACGTCTCAGATCCATGCGGGATTGTACAGCTGCACTCTGCTTGGCCTCTTCACACAGAAAATACACAGAAAAGGGGGCAGAATTCAGTGCAGGTTGGAAGTTCATACATGTCATAGACTTGAAGGGTAAAAAGGATTATTGTGGTCATGTTGTTGGAACTGAGAACCTCACCAAGTAACTTTATTATCAGGCTTGTAGCTGTATTTGGGTAAGAACAGATGGGAAGGGGAAAAGGAAGTATAAATGAAGAAGAGGCGATTAGTGAGGGTAGGTGGGAACTGCAAAAGCAAACGAGTGCCAGCAGCTATTTTAGATAAGTGAAAATCTTTCTCATGAACACCAGTGGATACACTGGTTTGCACTCACTAGCAGGATGCCCATGTTGGTGCATTGGTGTTTCACTGAGCAGGCATTAGTGTCCCAACACAGCTGACAGAGCTGCATTTGCCCATGGGCAGGAGCAGGGATTCTCAACAGCTGACATTTGATGTGGCTCTGTTATTCATGGTAGCTTGACCAGTAGCTACTTTTCATCAAGTATGCTCAGCTGAGAAGTTGTAGCCACTCCAAAAGTTCTGGGGTTTGATCTGGGTGATCAGCTTTGGCCTGGGTGTATCTGGCTTTCCAGGACAGTGGCAAGCTCTGCATGAGCCTCACCCTGCTATGGGATGCTGGGCTGCCAAAGCTGTCACTTTCTAACACGAAACCTAATAAATTACTTTGTGCAGCATTTGTGAGTACAGAAAAAAAATAAAAATCCACAAAGGGGCCCTGAAATTTGAAAAATAAGGAAACCCCTGAGCTTATTTGTTAGTTGGAGTATAAAAGGAGGTTTTTGTTTACAGACCTGCCAGTCACTATATGTAAACTGGAGGGCCCAAGTCATGTGAAGGACAGTACTGAGTGACGATTGTGCCAAGGTGGTCTGGGAGCATGCAAAGCAGCATGGTGACATCCCCAGAGGGAGGGCTGGAATAGCTATATTATTGTAACTTGTATTGCTGAAGATGTCAAAGTATCACTTCTGTGATTCATATTTTTACTTACTTAAAACCCAGCATTTGTCTGTGTGTGTATCATGTCTGTAAAAAGGAAGAAACTCTCCGGGCAGTGTCCAGTGGATGAGCAGATGGAGACGTGCACATCATCTCCTTGAGGTCAGATACAAACACTCTGTTAGGAGGTGGTGGAGAAAGAGCAGAAACTCCTACTTAGCAGTCTCTGTCTGCAGGTGGGAAAGCCTGGGAATGCTCCAGAAGCCCAGGAGGTCTGCATGAGTACCTCAATCCCATGCAATTCCTCATGAGTGGTGTGATCAAGCACACCACGCTCTCTGAAATTGCCTTTTTCTTTGAGAGCAAATCAGCACTATTAATATTCAGATCTCTCTATGGAGAATTGTGATCAGCTGTTCTGTACATTATTTGCATGCTGTTGTTGTCATTTGATAAAAGGAATCGCACCATGGTTCTTTGCTTCGATGTTAAATGCTGTGTTGGATGCTATAATAACCTAATCAACATTCAGATTCATTCAGCCATTTGAGTGTAAACATTTTTGGAAATTAGAAGCATCAAAGAATGAAAATGTGAATAAAAATTAGTGATGTTTCTCCCCTGTGTCTCTCTCAGTTGCGTTTTACATTAAGTGTACTAATGAAATAAACAGTCTTTTGTGTAATTCTTGAAATGACCCAGATCTTCAATACGTGTCTGAGCAGTGACCCCAGTGGTTTGCCTAAATGTAAAGAAAACCAGGGGACGTTAATTGTCTGACCAGGTGCACACCCCTCCTTAACCTGCAGCTGAATCCAAAAGTTTAGTTCGAACAACTGCAGCTTCTGCAGCGGAAATCCCTTGAATATCTATAAGGCACTGAAAAAAGGCTTTGTGTGGGTGTGTCTGTAGTGCCAGGGCAAGGTTTTTTATTGCTTAGCAGCAATACTGGCCTGAACTCTCCTGTGATATCCTGAGAGGGCAGAGAGGGCCTGGCACAGGTTTCCCAGAGCAGCTGTGGCTGCACCATCCCTGGAAGTGTCCAAGGCCAGGTTGGAGAACTTTTGCACAGGAGGTAACCTGAGCACCCGTGTGCAGTCATTGTTTCAGGTGTGGCTAATACACATTAATGCTCCAGGAAGCAAAGTGAATTTAAGTGGATTTTTTTTCCTTTCTGAAAAACTCCTGACATTCTTGATACAGCTCTCAATCCAGTGAAGTAATGAACTTTTTTTTTCCCCATAGGTAACATTGTTGGCAACCTGGGACACTCCTTTTTCAGCCAGAGCTTCCTTGGAAGCAAAGAACACGGAGGGTTCTTGTACGTTGCAGCGACGTATCAGTCCCTGCAGGACCTGGTGCTCCCAACCCCACCATACTTGTTTGGCATCCTCATCCAGAAGTGGGAGACTCCCTGGGCCAAAGTGTTCCCCATTCGGCTGATGCTGAGACTCGGAGCTGAATACAGGCGTGAGTAGCAGGCACTGCTGGAGTAACTTCTGCAGGGGAATGGAGGAATTCTGCTTCAGAGCACACCCCCAGCCATGGATTGTTATCTGTCAGAGCCACCCAGGCTCAAACAGGCAAGGAAGAGCTGTGTGTCAGACCCACAGTGCAGCACTGAGGTGGTGATGAGACCTACAGCCTTTTTACAGCTCTGCTGGGTCATCAGGGAGGTTTTTGTGGAGACAGATATAGCTCTGAGCATGTTTGTATCCAAATTTATTTAGAGACCTGAGAGTTATGTGCAGAACAAGTCTGATTAGCTGGCGTAGTTAGCACAAGGGAGAGCCTTTGAGATGTTAAGCTCTTTCCATGCTGAAATGAAAGACCATTTGCTTTTAGGTTTTTAAAACCTGTTCATTTTCCAGAGAGCAACAATATGTGTGTATGGGCAACAAGCTTGGAAGTGTGTTGCAAAAATTCTGTTGCAACTAATAATAAAAAGGCTGGAGACAATGTTTCATCTGAACAAAATCTTAGCAGTTAGCATGAAATTAGCATAAAGTTAAGATAAAATAATTTTCAAGAGACATTTACCATTGCTATAGTAAAGGCATTACTGGCAGTTTCCACCATGACGGGCCAAAAATTGTATGTCTTACTCATCTGCAGTTTTAATTGGCATGTCTCATTAATCTAGTTTACTGTGAAAATGGTCTGTTGTTGATTTTTCCCAGAACTTTTTCAGAGCATTTTAACAGAATAAGTTTTATAATATGCTGTACAGAGATTTGTCACTTTACCTTTTAAAGTTTTGAGAACATTGGGAATTTTCCACAAAATATGTGTGTTGCTGGAGGAAAAAAATAAAATCCTCAAAATTTGTCTTCTGAGGATGATGACTGAAGGTTAAACTTGTCCAAAGAAACATTCATGTTAAAGGTGTTTAGGTTTTTGTGGGTATCTGTTGGCACTTTTTTAAGTAGTGCATTTATTCCCATCAGTATTTAGAAAAACAAACAAAAATGCTCTTATTTTAGATGTGACATCTGTTTCTGAGCACAGAAATAAGTGTTTTGATAATGACAAAAGTACCTGCTCTGATATACAGGGAAACCAGGCTTTGCATCATTCCTACAGCTGTGGTTTGGATTTAGGCATACTCCCTTGAGCTGTGCCAGTTGTGACTGCAGGGCACTGCCTCAGTTTCTCCCTGGAAGGTTCTGCTTTTATGTCCCAGGTTTCCTGGGCTTCCTTCCATCCTCCTTGCTGTGCTGGTGGAGCTGTCACAATCCAGCCATTTGTGCAGTGCAGATCAGATGCAAGAGGCCCTTGGGTTGCTGGGTTTGCAGAAAACATCTGCTTAGCATCCGCAGATCAGCCCAACAGCTCAGGCTTGGGGAATTTGGTGCATCTGGGATGGAGCTGAGCTGCTGCTTAAAACCAGGGTGGCAGTCACAGGAAATTCAGCCCTTGCTGGTGCCTCAGGGCACTGTGCTCGGGTTGCTTGCCATGTGGTGTGTGGCACTTTCAGATATCAAGCCAGTGTCCAGAGGCTGGAGCTGATTTCAATCAGGAAATCCTCATGTTATTCACATGATGCTGAGCGCTCTGCAGTCCCTTCTGACCACACTGAGAACTGGGAGTGTGGCATTTGGGGAAATCAGGCTGAGTGTTTGCCTGAGGATAGCTTAAGAATCCTCCTTCAAACATGTGTTTAGGAAACCTTGGCATTATGTACCAGGGCATGAGTCATGTTCCAAGCATTGTGATGGCTTCTGCTGCAACATAACATAATGCAGCCAGAACCATGCCCTGCACTCAGAATTGCATCACAGATGTTTTACAGGTATGGATGTCAGCCAAGGAATGCAGATATTTTACATCACTGACATACCATAAATGTCCTTTAAATTGTTTTTGACATACCCCTGGGGAGTTTGCCACACTCATGAAATAATGAAAACAGGAAATAAAATAATCTGGGTTATCACTTGAATGTCACGTGTCAGCCACAGAATTGAAAGACTGATGATGCTGTAGTGGAGAGCAGCAGGATGGTTGTACAAAAATAGGAGCCATTTCCAAGAAATAGCCTGAAAAAAGCACTTAGAAAGGTCATCTTTGCCATCAGGGGCCAGGTCACTCATTTCAGATCTGTAGTGTGGCACCTGTTAGCTTTCCACATAATTAATCTTGTTTCTAGCATGGTGGGCAAGCAGCCATGACACATGCAAGGTCATCATAATGTTGAACCCTTCTGTCCTTTTGCTTTTTAAATTCCAGTCTTCCCAGTCTCTTCTTTAGCTGCTGTTTACCACATTCAGCTGTGGAGATGATATTTAGGTCTGGTTTTGCAGAATCTGAGTATGTAAATTTCCATCTGACCTGTTCTGTTTTATTGCAGTTTATCCATGCCCACTTTTTAGTGTCAGATTCCGTAAGCCTTTGTTTGGAGAGACTGGACACACCATCATGAACCTCCTTGCAGTAAGTCTGTGCTGGAATTTGTACATTCCATTGGTGTGAGTGGATCTGTGTGGGGAGATGGGGGCTCCAGGTGCACATAGTTGCTGGAAGGTCCAGGAGGTGCAAGAGGAAGTAGCGGGGATTTGAGTGAATTTCCCTGCTGGTACTGAGAGTGGGTGTTAGCTTTCAACAACACAGTGAATTATAACAAGTCAAATCCCAAACCTGGCTGCTGGAGGATGTTTGGATCTTGAAATAAGTGCATTGTTTGCTCAGATTGCTTCCTCAGAAGTGCTGGGTCATCACAGTGTGCAGTCACAGCTCTCTGATTACACCACACTCCGACTGAAGGGACGTTATTATCTCTTCCTACTTTGCAAATATTTTCAATATATGAAATTCTCTTTGATGCATGACTTAATCTCACTGCTAGAAAAACAAGCAACTCTATCTAGTAATGTAACAGAACACAGCAAATTTTCTTACATACAGTGATGATATTCAAGGTTGGAGAACATTAATATTGATGTACAAAAATGTGTGAAATGACTAACAGCCACAATGACTTTTTTTCATTTGTGTACTGCAATTACATGGGTTGCACACTGTGGTATCTCTGTCCCTCCCTACCTTCTAGTCACTGATTACAATTATTTGAATGGGCTAAGTGGTAGTCACCAGGATAGTTATGAAACCTACAGTGTTAATGATGATCATCGTGGCTAACTTAAAATCTTCTTTTAATTGTCAGGACTTCAGAAACTACCAGTACACACTGCCTGTGGTCCAAGGTTTAGTGGTTGATATGGAAGTCAGAAAAACCAGCATCAAAATACCTAGCAACAGATATAATGAGGTAATGCTTATAATACATATGTTTGTGTACAGTTTCTTTGTGATTGGAGTACCTGGGATCTAGAGGAAATTTTATTTTATTCACTACCACTAAGGAAAAATACCTCAAAAGCAAATAGTAACTGTGTGATGCGCACAGCTTTTGGAAATGAATGAGCCTGGCTTCACAGGAAGAATGCAGTTCCATTAAGTATTAATTAAACTCTTAAACTCTTTTTCTTCAGGTTTTTGAACTGTTTACATAAAGTGTCATATGTTTGATTTCAGCAAGTAAGTTCATGAACTTTACACTCGAGGTAAACTAGGAACAAAACATACATTAGCTTTTCTCATTTGTGTTGTGTGTTCCCACTCAAAGCATTTTGTAGTATTGTTGGATTGCTGATTATTTTATATAAAAGTTCCCTCAATGTTGAAATTTTATACTTGATTTCTGGTGTGAGAAAATCAGTCAGCATCTGTAGGAGTTAGTGCTGCTAACTAGAGAAAGCTGGGGGAGGAGGTATTTTAACAGTAATGAAAGGGAACAGTGGAGAAGGAGATTGATTTCGTGTTCTGTCTGAAGAGAAGGGGGTAACTTGGTAGTTTTGAAACCTGTCAGAGTGGGGGTGAGAGCAAACCTCTTGAGCAGAATGGTATTTGTAAAAGTTCTTGTAAGAGCAGAGCAGAGCAGAATGCAGCTTTATCTCAAGAGGGAATTTCCCTGCAGGAAGCATTTGAGTAAAATAAGTGAGAGGAAAAAAAAATTTATTGAAAAAAAAGTGTTCTTTTATGAAGTTTGAAAAAGATGAAATTGATGAAGATAAAGGATCTGTTAAAAGGTGTTTTAATTTTTGATGCAGTTGTGCCAGATTGGAAGAGGTCAGTGAGGTTTGAATGAATTCAGTCTGCAATGGCACAGACAATGCAGTTCACTGTCAGCTGTGCCTGGTGTTTGCAAGGTGTCAGCTCCACTTGTGCCAGATGTGGACTGAGCAGGACTGGGAGGGAATTCCTGTGTCAGGGATGTAGGAAAACCTCTGCATTGTGCTTGGCTTCTCTTCCTGGTGTGATGCAAGGGTTCAACTTTTTAAATGGAGAAATTGTTACTTATTTAACATTGTTCATAGCTTGTGATTCATTTGAAAAGTTGTATTAATAGGAATTTTTCATGAGTTTACTTTGGATTAAGATTCAGCAATTCACAGAATATTCTGAGTTGGAAGGGACCCACAAGGATCATCAAGTCCGACTCTTAATGGACCCATACAGGGATCAGACCCATCACCCTGATGTTACCATCACCCTCCTCTAACCAACTAAGCCAGTCTCAAGATGAATTAAATAATAACATCCTTACTTTTATTTAGAAAGGACCTTTACTCAGATGTTTTTACTATCTAAAAAGTGAAAAACTAACTTGAAGTCTCATGCGTATATTAAATGGGGAGAATTCAGCCTGTGGTTAACAAATTACAATTAATATATAGTTTTGCTATTAAATACATATTTTTGTCTTCAAAATTATTTAAATTTTCTAAAGGTTAGAGGTCCCTAGTTGCCTGTTTAGTCCCTCAGCAAAGGTGACTGTAATTTCTTAATCAGTTGCCTTCTAAGGAAGCGCAGTTGCCACATCCAGCAGTTTCTTGTTGTGCTGAAGGCAACTGCCAGGCTCCACAAATGTGGCTGTTCTGGAGCTAAAATCCAGTTTCTGGAGCATGACATGATCAACTGGATAATGAAAGACACTGTAGTCTGATGTAAAATCTTAATTAAGTTTCCTCCCCAAACATTACACCTGTGCTCGCATTTGTCAATAGCGAGCATCAGTTAATGTTCCTGACACTGTAATTAAGGTTTTCTGTCGGACTGAGAGAGACAAATGTGTTGTGTGTAGCCTGCATGCTTATCAGCTCCAGGAAGCAGAGGTGGGAGTGTGAGTGCTGTTAGGAGATGTCAAATAATTCCGTATTTTTCTGGGTTTTCACTGCGGGGGGATTTGTGTCATTTAATTTGACTTTTTTTATTTTAAGCAAACATGTCATTTTCGTGTTCGAAACAAATTCCAGAGTTGGGTGACTCCCTCAGTTTTCTTTTGTATCAAAAATCACCAAGTCTGAGCCTCCAGGAAGAGGAAGAGTGGAGAAAAGAAAAGAAGCTATATAACCTACAAGGGTATTTTGCCAAGGCGTATAACTTGGTGTATGTTAGATGATAGTCAGCAGAACTGAAGGGCAGATTTATCACCAACTTTTTTTGATGCTTTCTGGAGGCCTCCTTTGCAGAGAAAGAAAAATATTTTTTGGATGTCCATGATTTGGATCTTTTTTAAAAGTCTTCAAATTGGGAACCTTGAACTCAGTTTCACCAGTTCATGCAGGTGAAGCACAGAGACACTGAAGGTTTGGTGTCTGGATGAAATGGCCCCAGTCTGAGAGCCCATGTGGCACTGAACTCTGGAGGGGCAATTCTGATTTATGTCATTTATGTCATTTAACAACTGTAGCTGTGTAAACAAACCAAATATTTCCTGCCAGGGTTGTTCTCATGTTTTGTTTTTTTTCCCATGTATTTTTAAAGCCAGGTAGAGATAAAACCTTTTGCAACTTCTGTAGCTCAGCTATCCCTTATACCACTTACCTTAATTGCACAAAAGGTGGCACTTTAAAGCATCCACACAGTAAAAGACCTGAACCCTCTTCTCAAAAGCAGTTGATGGTTCTGAGTGCTAAAACCTGACATGGAATATGAGAACTTGAGAAGCTTCTGGTTAAAGTGCTCCAAGAACCACCTGTTTATGGAAGTGCTTGATGAACTGGGTGGAAATGCTAAAGCTTTGTGTTTGCAGATGATGAAAGCCATGAACAAATCCAACGAGCACGTGCTGGCAGGGGGAGCGTGTTTCAATGAGAAGGCAGACTCGCATCTGGTGTGTGTGCAGAACGATGACGGCAACTACCAGACACAGGCCATCAGCATCCACAACCAGCCCAGGAAAGGTGAGGGGAGCCCTGCCTCTGCTGCTCTGCACGGCTGCTTGGCCCCTGTGTTGCTGCCCCAGCTTTGTGGGGCTTTGTGAATTGGCTACAGCTGCATTTGGCTGGGTTTCACCCAGTTTTTGTTAGAGAAAATCAGTCTGACTGCTGGCATCCCTGACTGGGCAGCTTTGTGCTGGAACTGACTTAGGCAACACCTCTCCATTAGTAATAAGAGCTGGCTTTGGCATTATTGGATGTGTAGGTGAGGTTGTGGTTGCTTGTGCTTGACCTACACTATGTGAAAGGAAGACTAGATTCAGTAGGACAGAAAATTATACAGGAATAACCAACCACAGCAGCATTTTATTAATTCATCTTCAAAAAACTTCTCATTTTCACCTTAATTAGACCATTAATTTCCAGGGTATATTTTTGTTACAGTGTGCTGAAAGGCTGCAGCAGCTGTGTGCTGAGAATTTAAATGCTGTGGGTTTGGGGACATTTCTGGCAAAGACATTTATACAATCTCTAAATGAGAACAAGACAGAGGCTGAGTTGGATGTTTTGCCCAGTATCACTGGTCACTCCAGTAAGTGTACTGGCATGGAATGTCACTCGGGACTGATGGTCTTGTCTGACTTCTGTTAGCTTCTCCTATGGGACAAGAAGAGAGATTTCTAGCAGGAATTTCATAATGCTTAGTAGTCATTGAAGATAATTTCACTTTAAGGCAGGTGGCTTTGAGCTGTGGCCTTGCCAGCGGGTTGGTGTTACAGAGTGATCCATAAACTGCTCACTCACAATCTACCAGCTGTGTGGGAACATTTAGAAGTTAATTGTGTGCTTGGTTACCCAAAATTAGTCATTCTGAAACTCACAGGTGTCTAGGGCAGGGAGAGGGAGAGTGATGAAGTAAAAGCATTCATTAATTTAGACAAAAATGGTTGTCCAGTTTAGAAAATAACTGGGTGCTTTGCCTTTGCATATCCAAGCTTATGATGTGCAATACAGGCACCAGAATTCCAAGCAGCATTTGTCCTGATTCAGGGTGATCAGGCTGATAGAGCTGTGATACCTGATCTTGGGTAAGGTATTGCTTTGACAAAAGCCTCACTAAAATCTCTCCTGTTGTTGTTGTTGTTGCAGTGACTGGTGCCAGTTTCTTTGTGTTCAGTGGAGCTTTAAAATCCTCTTCAGGCTACCTTGCCAAATCAAGTATAGTGGAAGGTAAGAACTGAACTGCTTGCTTAAAACACACTGCTCTCTTTGCCCAGCTCAGCTCTGCCGCTAGCAGGGCTCTCTCTGCTCATATGCCTTGGGCTTTGGAGTCTTGCTGCTGCTTCAGCTTTATCCTACTTAGCAAAAATCACCCTGTTCCCTTTAACAAGGAGGAATTTGTGCAGATGCTGCAAAACAGGGTCACAAGAAAATGAGTGTAAGATACTAAATACTTGGCTTAGGAGCCTGTGATCAATTCACTGGTTTGGGTTGAATGAGGAAATTGTGAGCCTAAGAAATGCAGAATGTATAATCCATCAAACAGCAGAGGAAGCCCTGCTAAAACTCCTCTGCTACCAAATAGCTCTGCAGTGTGCAAGGGTGTGAATGTGCATTGTTTATGTGCTTGTATGTGGGCAGATGAGAACATGACAGGTTGAGAGCACTGAGCTGGTCCCTCTCAGATCTGGCTTGTTGTATCACAGGAAGAGCTGACACTGGGGTGCTCCAGCTGAAAGCTGTTAGTGCCTGCTAGCTGAGCTGCACAACTGTGCAGTCAGGTCCCTGCAGCTGTGACAATGCAGGCAGGAGAGCTATAGCAGTGCTCCTGCCCTCGCTGGTGAGGGTTGCCAGGTGCCCACATGAGCAGTCAGGTGGCAGAGCCCCGAGGGCGAGCAGGAGCTCCTCCTGCTGCACCAGCTCCAGGCTCGAAGCTCTCAGTGTGTGGCCATGGCTGGGTCCCTGGGCTGACAGGCAGCCCATGCCACCAGAGCATGCAGGTCACTGTGCCATTTCCTGTGTCTCACTGGTGCTGAGGGTAAGACAGAAGCACAGGGGGATTCCAGCTCTATATGGAGAAGTGTTTCACTTCTGTTATTTTAGCCATAACTGAGGATTGACCCAAAGTGGTGCTGGGTTAATGGTTGGACTGGATGACCTTGGAGGTCTTTTCAACCTTAATTCTGTGAATCCAAATTCTGTATCTTTTGCCACTGTCAGGAAAGCACTGACTTCTGAACCACTGTCACTGCTGGAGTGCTGCTTCCAGAGCCAACAGAGATGGCTGAATGGAGTGGTGTCACCTGGGGTTTCTGAGGGTGGCCTAGGGCAGGTGTCAGGTTGTGAGGCAAACTCACGGGGACTTTGCTACAGCTGACTTCACCTGGGAGCTGCCCTTCTCTTACTGTTGTGTTTTCCCTCATAAGCACTCAGCAGGTTTGCATTTTAGGGATGTGAGTGTTTAGAAATGGGTTTATGAAGCACTGCTGCCCACGATGCTTAAAATGAACATTTAATCTCTGTTGCAAACAGAGGAAGGATGGTTGTTTTTTTTTTGTACATAGGCTCTGTTTGGCATGGCTTATCTTGGTTTATAAGGATTTCTTGGTTCCCTAGATGGAGTGATGGTCCAGATAACTGCTGAGAACATGGACTCTTTGAGACAGGCCTTGAGAGAGATGAAAGACTTCACCATCACCTGTGGCAAAGTAGATGCTGAAGACCCTCAGGAACAAGTTCACATTCAATGGGTAGAAGATGATAAAAACTTTCATAAGGGGTAAGTAGAGGAGCAGTCACTTGACATTGGTGCCTGTTAAAAATTTTAATTGATCTTCTAAGGCCCGTGAGTCTTCAAATCAATAGGAATTAAAAGTCTGCTCTTCTATTTTGAGTGATAAGATGCAATTAATTGTAATGGAAATGGAATTGAGATACCAGAGCTTTGGGGCATCCATTTAGAAAATTGGCAATGCTGTGGATTTTTTTTGGCATTGCCAATATCCAGTTATTGGAAACCAGTAATCTGTCTCCAACTCTCAGTGCTGAACCCTGCACACTCTGGTCACTTTGCTCTGTTGGTGCTTAGTTTGCATTAAGTAGAGTTGGAAACAAAATTGCTGAACATCAACAGTATCTTTAGACACTTGATAGTTAAGCCAAAAGAAAGGTGGATTTGGCAGCTGAAGTATTTATGACAGTAAAATGCTGTTGTGATGGATTCCATATTTCAGGAATCAGCACCTAGAAAGGATATTTCTGTAGTTTTGGGCTCTCCAGATCAATCTTAGGGTCTGCAATCAAGTCCTGGCTTGTGTAAGTTGTGTTTCAGGTATTGATGGCCTACACCGAGTTTAGGAATGAACAGAAGTCCAACCTGTATGAAATACCTCATTACTCTGTCAGAACCTTACAGGACCTCAGCTGTGCTGCAAAGCTTTGTTGAGAACCTTCAGGAAGGTCCTTCCTGCACCTGCATTGTGCATGTGACCCCTTTCAGGAACTGCCCTCTGATTCCAAGGTTATTCTCTTCTACAGAGGGCTCTGTCCAGCTCAGGCCTTGTGCTGAGTCACAGTTCACTCTCCTCCTTCCCTTTTGCAGCGTTGTGAGCCCTATTGATGGCAAGTCCATGGAATCTATAACCAGCGTGAAGATATTCCACGGCTCCGAGTACAAGGCCAATGGGAAGGTCATCCGGTGGACAGAGGTGGGTCCATCAGCCCAGCATGGGGGCCAGCTGCTCCCCCATTCACCACAGGAAAGCAGCACATGCTTCCCCACCAGCCTTTCCTCAGGGCTTTCCACCTGTGCCTTTCACAGGGAGCTGCAGGGTGGCATCCTGCAGGATTAAACATCCTCCCACTGCACGTGCTGCTCACATCAGGGTTGTTCAGCATGGGGGGACCACAACAACACTTGCTGTGTTACACACAGGAACAGTTGGCTTCATTTGTCTTTGTGTTAAAAGCTGCCTTTCTACATGGAGACAAATCTTAATATAAATTGTTTTTTATGAAATGTTATTTTGAGCCACTTTCTCTAAAATGTTGCATGTTATAGTGCTGTGGCATAAATCACTCAGAAACTGCTTGCATGGCTGATGTTGCCTGTGACTGTGCCAGCAGACAAATGCTGATGTCAAAATATTTCTGTAAGCGTTTCAGTTTGCCTGCTGAGGAGGAACCAAGTTCCTTACTCTGCAGCTCAGCCCCTGTGTGCCCTTTTTCCCCAGGTCATTGGGCTCAACAGAAACAAATTCAGTGACAAAAATAGCAGAGATCTTTGGGCTTGCATTAAGTGTAATTTTTCTGAACTTAAAAACCTGCTTTTGAACACATGTTATTAAAACCACGTGTCATACATAGTGAATTTCCATAGCAAGGCTTTTGACCAGATCTGAGGTTTAGGAGGATTATTTAAATTTAAATATTTCTTCTGAAATTTTTTTATTTTTTCCTCCCTAAGGTGACTTGTCAACCAAATTTTCTAGAAACACCAAGTGTCATGTCTTATGTTTCCTTCAGGTGTTTTTCCTGGAAAATGATGAGCAACACAATGGTTTGAGCGACCCAGCTGATCACAGCAGACTGACTGAAAATGTGGCAAAAGCTTTCTGTCTGGCTCTGTGTCCTCATCTGAAACTGCTGAAAGAAGATGGAATGACTAAGCTGGGTCTGCGTGTTACACTGGATTCTGATCAAGTAAGTCTTCAGTAGTTTGGGTTTAACTGGGGGGTTGTTCTCTTGTTCATTCCCCAGAACAGGAATATACCACTCTAACCAGGAGAATGCTGAAGAAGTACCAGTATCAGATGCTAATCAGGTGGTGCTGCTGTTGTTTGGTGTTTTGGGACATCTGTTGGAGCCAATGCCCAGCCTGAATTAACATAGGCTTGACCCCCATATGGCATGAGCAGCACCTGCTCCGTGCTCAGAGAAGACTCTTAATTGGCCTTTTTGCCAGCAATTACTGCTGTGTGAGAGTCCTGCTCATCCCAAGGAGCTGCTTTGAGACAAGAGGAGAAAAAAGAGGCTCCTTTTGCTCAGGCAGCCACTGGGAACACAAGGATGCACAAAGACAAGTGGAAAAGCTGCTTTAGTGCCTGCTTGATCCAGTTCGAGTTCCTGACTTCCCTGGAAGATGCCACAGCTCCTCCTCCCTTCCTGCCCTCTGACTCATAGCCTGGTGTCCTGTTCTTAAAACCCACTCTTTGTATTTTTTAGGTTGGTTATCAAGCTGGGAGCAATGGACAGCCACTGCCCTCTCAATACATGAATGACCTGGACAGTGCCTTAGTGCCAGTGATTCATGGAGGGGCCTGTCAATTGAGTGAGGGGCCAGTCATAATGGAGCTCATCTTTTATATTCTGGAAAACATCTCATAAGAGGACTTCATTTTCTGTTCAGACCTGTTCCAGCAGCAGTTGTATCTGAATCATTTGCACTTTAAAACTGGAAAATTAAGCTTTTGTTAACACTATTGGGGGAGGGGGGGAGGGGGGTGGGACAGTTGTTCCATAATTCTGAATCTTCTATGCATTGTCAACAACCAGAGGATCAGGGCAGCTTCTATACTACAACATGGCTATGCTATCCTTGCAGCTAATCCACTTCTGTTACTGTTTAGAAAAATGCTCATGTTTAAAGACTTAGTCATGTACTCTCAATGCTCAAAGGGTGCAAAGATCACTGGGGCGTAAATAAAAAGTGAAATTCCAACCTTGTACTGTCTGTAGATGGACATGTAAGAAACAATCAAGACCTCCATTCTGACCTCATCCTAATGCCATTTGTGGTTTTTCTGTAGACATTAAAAAAACGTTTACATTATTTTGACCAGATTATTGGTTGAAATACATTTGGAGAAGCCCTTGAAAGATAGGGAAAGATTCCCTAGCCATAACCTTGTTTGTGCGTCCAGAGGAGCAGGACAGGCATCTCTCTGAAAGTTACTGAAGTGCAGTTGTGTGTGTGTAATAGGCTAGTTTCCTTCTCCTCTATTTACCACAAAAGTCCGTCACTGGGGCAGGTTTCTGTGATCTCCTACAACAACTCTGCTATTCTGTACTTTGTTTACAAATCTGTCTGAAGCAGAGGAAAGATCAGCCCTAAAGTGCAGTCCCATCTTGTTCCTTGTCCCCAGTAGGTCCTGCTTTTTAGAGGCAAGTCCCACGCAGGGCATCTCTGTCCCCTCCCTGCTGTTCGCTGTAGTGTAACGCCAGTGTCATGTAACCCAAGCCAGCTTGCACTTCTTATTGCAGCCCCATGTCCAAGCTTACCTGTGATACCAGTGTAGAGTGGCTGTTCCTGCATGTTCTGCTGAAAAAGGCTTTGTGGTCAGTTCTGAACACGTGCACTCGGCCCAGTGCTCTTGGTCTCACCTGAGAGGGCTTTGGTAAGGAAAGCAGCTGCTCGTGTCTGCCAGGGCATTAAGAAGCTGGAATTGAGCATCAGCCAGAGGAAATGTGGTTCCATGTTCTTACTGTCTCCATGGAAAGCTGCTAACCAGTGGCAAGAGCTGTAAGCAGGAGAAGGGGTTTGGTTTGTTTAGCCAGTCATGCAAAGCAGCTCTTTTGAGTCCCTCCCAGGAAGAGGGGTGAAGGTTTCTCCTCCTGTCTAGAGCTAATTAATTTGGGAAGACAGGTGCTAATTTATGGTGGATGTTTGTGGTGTCAGACATTCCCTACTGCCATCCCTTCTGGGGGCAGCAGTGGGGCCTGGTTGGGCTGTGCTGTGACAGAGTAACACCAGTGGCCTTGCAAAGAGAAAGGGAAGGGCCAGGCCCCTGTGAAACTGAGGCTCTGGTGATATGTTTTATATAAAGGCAGCCCAGCGTCTGCACAGAGTGCACTCGGGAATAAATGGCTGCTGCTTTTCAAAAAACTAAGTATGACAAATCCAATGTTCCAAATCACAGCTGGCACCACCCAAGCCTTGAAGACAGGCCAGGGAACTGGGGCCAACTCCACAAACAAAAGCTGGCCAGCAAGACGGAGCACACTACCACACTTTAAAGGGTGTTGGATCCAAGTGAAGCCTTCTCTCTGGCATTTGGGAGAGGGTGAGTGATTAATGCACCTCATTGAGTGGTTCCTGCTGGCCAAAGCAGGAGCTGTGACCCACCCCCTGCTCCTGCCAAGGTGCCTGTGCAGCCCAGCTGGACTGAGGCCACTTGATGCCCCTCTGCACCCTGGTTCTGCACACGCTGGGACACAGCGCAGCACGACACGGTGTAGGCTCAGTTCCACAGCTGGAAGAGCATTCCAGAAACTCGGTAATAATCTTCCTCCTAGAGCCTGCACTCCAGCTTTGCCACAGCAGCAGCTTTCCAGTTACTTTAGTTGCATTGTTATGCTTAATAATGCAGTAAAAGAGGTGAAAAATGTTTATCTTCTCTTCCTTTGCCCCAGAAGTCTTTTAGGTTTGGATTCTGTTTGTGCAAAACACTATCAACTGGTGACTGACATGTCTGCTTTAACCATAGCCTTTGAAATGACCTTAATTACCATGTTGTTAAGAAATGAGTACTTGTTTAGAAAAAAACTGTACTTTTAAAATTCAGTTAGTTAACACTGCAAAAAACTGCATATTATATTTTTATTTTCAACATGTAGTTTTGTATATTAAATTTATTGAAATTAAAAACTAAACACTGTATTGTCTTCATCTGCTCAGGAAGACAGAGGCAGAGCTGCCTGACCTGTCTGGACTTTGTTCTGTCTCCCAACCTGCCCATCCCTGGCACAGGCACATCCTCCCCTTGGAGATCCCTGGTTTCTGTTAGCTCACAGAGATTTAAAAACACAAACAGATTTAGTACCCTTTCTTGTATGCTGCTGATCAAAAAGCATTCCTGAAAATAAGTCATGATCCAGTTTTCTTAAAGGACAAAGTATGACTATTTTCCCCATCACCTGGAAGAACTGTAAAAGCCTATTTTTGTAAAAATACAAGGAACATTTGGGAAGCAGCAGAGTCTAGTGTACTTCTTTCTTTCTTTTTTAAATTAAAACCCCAACACCATAAAGGATGAAGGCACAGTACCCTTCTGCGCTGGACAAGCAGTGCAGCAAGCACAGCACACAACAGGGAGCCAGAACAAAAACAGAGGTCTGTAAACACCAACCTGTGGAGGAGCCCTGGAGCCTTTCCTTCAGAAAGGGACAGCCCTTGGAACCTCACGTGCCAAGGGCGTGCACAGAGGAGGGACTGGCACCCCTGAACTGGTGCCTGAGAGCTCTCTGGTTTAGGAAACAAAAAAAGATCCCAACCCAAACAGGCCTGGATAGGAGAGGACAGAAAAAGCAGTAGCAGACTGTTCACTGAACCATGCTGGCTGCTCAGACACTTGGGAATAGGAATTCTGATAAAGGTCTTACCTGTGACTTAACCAAAAAGCTCTGGCACTGCCTCAGGGAATTTTTAAGGGGCTAAACCCTTCTCACAGCACTCTGCATAGTTAATGTAACATTCGTCCTGGTGCTACATCAGTAGTCCCACATTAAGGCAATTCTGTCTATTTTGGGTAGACCGGTCCCAAGCCCTGCAGCAGCGCATTCCCAGAGCCTCCCGTTTGCCTTGGAGTTATTAATAAACACTATGGCTGTTATCAAAATAGACATTAGGTTCAGTAGTGCATTCATTTAACATCTTTGGTGCTTGCAGCTTAGCAGCATCTTCCTGCCTTCGCTCAGCCCACGACTTCCAACATTCCCATGGATCTGGGGAGAACAACACAAACGAACCTGTCAGAATTCCTTGTTGCAGCACAGAACAGATGTTCACAGTTCAAGGTGACATTATATGGAAAATGCTGACACCAAGGTTCTGGATGGTCAACGAGAAAAATCAATGGAGCAAAACTATTAAGCTCCAGTGATGGAAAGTGCTTGGGCACGAGGCCAAGTTGTTATTTCAGGTGTGGCCATCAAACGTGTCCCTCAGCCTGACTGAAGCTCACGGGACCTCCTGACCTCCTTGGCTGGCAGGAAAACACTAAAACTGATCCTTTGATACCCAAATGGTGATGCCTGTACTGAGACCTCAGGCTCCACAGTCTGACACCATTTGCCACACCTTTGCTTCCAAACATGCAATGTCATTCTGAAGCTTATGAATATTTGCTTAACTGCCATTTATAAATGTGAAGTGAAATAGTATGCTAGAGAAGAGGGAGCACAGAGGCTTCAGGAGATCAAGCAAAGGAAGATAGATTATTTATCACTTATTTTCTAAATAATATTCTTAGTAAAGGTGACACCAAGAGCTATCCCTGTATTTCAAGTGATTGTGAAACAGCATCTTTGAGATACAAACTAATCAGAGATTCTGTAACCTCATTTATGAAATGATGTCAACTCCCCACCACAAATATAAAGAGGAATGCTACTGAAGCCAGAGCTGAGTAATTAGGTCAATGCCAACAAAAGACATTATTCAAGCAGGGTTTATCTGTAGCCCTGTCAAGTCCTGCCAGACCACCTCTGGACGCAGCGTTCGTACCTCAGACAGAACTAACGTTCAAGGACCAGCCAATTTTCTGTAACTGTTTGAAGATCTTGACCACTGAGGGGCTCCCTGAGTCTCACTTTTACCTCCAGTTTCCCTCCAGTGGGCTTTCTGCCGTCAAAAATCTGAAACAACCACAAAAAGAAGAGCAGTTAGGACAAATAGGGATTATACTGTTAAACTATAAAGCCTCAGGCAACTGTGACTATTTTCCCATGGCCTGAGGGTGACAGATCCCTGCAGGTGACTGCAGTGCTGGGACTGTCACAGCCAAGCACTTCCTTGGACTGGAACTCAGCAGAGCAGGTCCCCACAACCCAGACAGGTTATCAAACACACCTAATACAAAACTCAACTACACTCACGTTTATGTGATCCAAATACTCATTTTCCCTTTGGGTTTAAGTACTAAGTAGAAGAACACACCTCATCCCAAAAACGTACCTCAATGATCTCTCTAACTTCACATTCTGATTCCAGCTTGTCCAGCTTCAAGTGTGCCGTCCCCACATGTTTGTCACTTCTGAAAAAGGACCTGTGCCAAAGAAATGAAGGGGTAAGGATTGTCAGAACATTTAAGAGAAAACAAGTCCAAAGGTCATCATTATTTGCTCCATCCCCACATCAAGAGAGAGCCAGTCAAGATGTGCTCCTGTAACCTGTGCACACCACAGAGCCAGAGGCAAACCCTTAAACACCAGACTACAAGGAACAAGATAAGAAAGTACTCATCTGTTCATTATTCTTTTGCGACCAAAGTAAAGATGAGGATGGCAATGAAGAAAAACTAATCAACTAAATCAACACTTGGAGTGGCAGCACCTTCTGTCCCTGCCCAAGGTGACAGAGAAGGAGGTCCCTGTGGCCAGGACAGGTCCATCCTCTGCTTGGGGCTGTTTAACAGAACAGGCTGAAGGAATTCCCAAGGAAGTTGCATCTCCCAGAAAAACAACCTGCACCCAGCACCTGCTGCTTTTGGCAAACTGCTTTTTGGAAAAAGCCAGATGAATCATTCTGTTTCATCTTGATAAATCAAAACAATTTCAGTAAATAAGAACATTTCAGCTATTGTTTTGATTCACCTACATACTGGTAGTTTTAGCAGTCAAAAACTGTAATTTTAGAATTTCCAGTCTGCTGGAATTAAACACAGAAGCATTTTTACTTCTACTTGCTGTAGTCATTTCTTTGTAGTCATTGAACAGATTTATCGGCAGTAAGTCAATCCTTACCTGAATGGAGACAGGTGTTACAACCCTCATCCAGACAAACTCCTCCAAAAGGCAACAGCCAACACTAAACCACCCTCATTCCAGAGCTCTTCAGCTCAAAGCACAGCAGTTCTTTGCCTGCATCCAAGCATCTCCCTGAACCAGTCTCTAAAAGGTTTGATAAATAACCAAACTCAAGAGTTGAGTTAAAGAAGATAATTTAGCCAAACCTACCATGTTTTCTTGGAAATTTTCCAAGATTTCAGAAGCTTCCTCTATTTCAGAATAAAAACAAGCAGCCAAACCAACAAACATAAAAAACCCATCCCCCAAAACATCTACCCTTCTTCCTATTATCAGTAAGAGATATTGAGATGTTACCAAGCAAGACTTGACATACACAACTGAAACTCGTTAATGGTGCCTCATGATCACATCATTGGTGGCAACAGGAGACTGAGACTCTCCATCAGTGAGGCCACAGCAGACTCACAGAATCATTTAGGAAAGTTCAGAATTTCTTAGCTCACACACTGGAATACTTCCTTCACTTCACAAGCACCTTAAAATGAAGGATTATATAATTGTACTGCAGCATGTGGGACACTTTGCTCATAAACTTCACAGAATCAGCAATTCTTGCTGAATTTTTTGAAGCACTTTTCCATTTTATAACTCAAGAAACAATAAAGACTGGTTCATCCCTGCCCAGTTCCAGGGGGTTGCTGTGAAGACTGAGAACTTGCTCTAGGCTATGGCTTCAGAAACAGCTCTGGGGAAATCCCCTTTCATCTTCAGAAGCTTTTAGGAGAGGCTCAAGAAGAGATTTTTCCTTTGGAGAAATACATAGCTGGGTTTTTACTTGAAAGTGTTGTTAAACTGAAGTTTAATATATATGACCTGAAGCAAGTCTCCTTCGCTCACTGAGCAAAAATAATTCTTGGGAGATGGTCAAAGTGCTATTAGAGACCCCAAAGCTACAACATCCACAAAAGCATTTCTGAAAGTTCATTTGTAGTCTTAGAAAAGACAGGGAGCAGTCAGTCTTTAGAGAAAGGACAGGATGAAGTGATCTAGACTCTTCTCCCAAGGAGATGGCTGGGAATAGGTGATTAGAAAAAAACATTTTAAAGAAATGTAACCACTTCATAGCTCTGTGCAAAAGAGGGGGGAATCTTGAACACAGCAGCAGAGCAGTCAGGTTTGACAGAAAAAGAGTAAGAAGATCAACTTTTGCTTCAACAGAGATTCCAATGGATGATCTGGAGTAGAACAGTGGGACTTCAGCTCACGAACTGAAACATCTGCAACTTGAAAACCATCTCAGAAAACCTATGGATGACTTCTGCATGGCCCAGTAATAGCAACAAGGAATAGGACAAAGGGCCAGCAGATAAAAACCAGGTTATCTGGCATCCCATCACAGTGTTGGATCACAACCCACCCAGGGGTGAGGGAATACAGGCTGCTCCTATTCTGAATAACTCAGTTATGAGCCTGGACTGAGGATGATCTCCCTGAACATTGTTAACATTCATCTTGTAATCCTGTTCTCTGAGCTGAGGGGAGTCTTGTCCCTCTCTCAAGGCAGCTACCAGCAGTGCTCAGTAAGTACTGCAAGATCCAATGAATGAAAGTACAAAAACATAACTCTAGTTCTGCCATCATCTGTCACCTGCTTTCCTGCTGTTCATATTTTGCTGCCACTTTATTTTTCTACAGTTATTCCACAGAATATTTAAATTTTCTAGTCCTGATGACTGAAACCAAACTGGATAAGAATCAAAACGATTTGAAATAAATCACTGCTTTCTCAGCCTCACCAAGTCCTTCTAACACACTAATCCTCAACTAATCTGAATCAACTTCACTGAATCTGTGCCTCTCTTCACCCCTACAAGGGAAGCTACAGAGCTCAGGCTGAAATTTTGAAAGCTCTCAGACATGAGTACCAGACAACTCTTTAGTGCTGGCTTAGAGATTGTGCTTCATAAACTTCAGCTCCAACACTCTTTTCAGCTGTTAATAGAGAAGCAAACTGTGGACTCACCCTTTGTGAAACACTTCAAATTTAATTCCTTTGGACCGAATTGCGCGTCGGAAGCCTCGGTGGTTCCGGTTGATGTTCAGCTTGAACAGCTGGTTGTACTCTGCAAGTGAAATAAAGGAAAGAAAGCTGTGAGTCAAATGGTGTTTAGTGCTCTATTCCTTGCACATACTCAGAGCTCTTTTTCTCAGTCTAGCCCTATTAGACACTTGACAGGCACAGAAACTCCTCCTCAGGAGGGTTTTTCAGTCAGTCACAGGGTGTGTCCCTGTCCCTGTCCCACAGTTCATGCCACCCTCACCTTACAGGGACAGAAATCAAAGTGCAGGAAAACCAAGCCATTATAAGCTGACAGAAAAGTACTGGAGAGCTAAAACTAGAGAGTTTAGGTCTTTCAGCAAGTAAAGTGTTTGTGGCTAATAAAAAAGATACAAAATATTGAAGAAAAAGCAGAGTAAGACTTGAATGACTAGGAATTGTTTTGGATAATGTAATTAATACTGGTTTAATTAATGACATAATAGCTACTACTGATATTGGGATGAGGGGGAAGAAACTGCCAACACAGCTGGACTTCACCCCCCAACAAACCCTTTCATAAGAAGAAAAAAGGTGGTGGGAGGGTCTCTGACCTGGTTCAGAGTCTGACACCAGCCTGTCCTGTCCAGGGATTCCCAAGGTGCAACATTTTTCCTGCTGTTCTAGGATAGAAAGACTCACCTGGACAATTGTTATTGTTAATTACAGGTGTTTTACTCTTTTGAGGTTGTTCCTATAAAAAAAAGAGACAGACATTACATAAAACTGTCAGGTACTGTTTGAAAACAGACTAATGACCATTTTTATTGCCAGCTCTATTTTATGCCTATACCAGAAACGTGAGGTTTTAGGGGTTGTCTAAATAAGAAGAGTCATGGTACATTCAAGACTAAAATACTTGGATTTCACTGTGGTAACAAGGATAATACTGGGGAAAGAATAATCCAAAACATTACATTAAATATGAGAGCCATAGATGAGCTATACAGTCACAGTCAATTCAATCCAATCATCATAAAGTTACTGACTGGGGCTGTTAAACTCCATGACAAACTGTGCACCTTCCACGACACAGTAATTCTGTTCCTCCTGCATTAGCTCGAATAATAAGCTACACAAGGAATTCATCACAAATCATTCAGGGAATTGCCCTACTATTATTTTCCCTGACAATCAATCTGCCACCAAAATGAATTAACTTTTAACCTAAAGTGAGTACAAACTAAATCTCTGGGGAATGAACAAGGACAATGTGGCCTAATTATTGCAGCTACTTTACAAACTGATTTTAGCTATAAAAGAAAGGTGGTATATTTATTTGTTGGCTAAGGAGTAGAGATCTGTTTTTTCTTTAAATAAAGGAAAATAGATTAAAAGGAACTATGCTGATTCTTACTCATTCCCCAGAAAATTATTCATACAGCCCAGTTCTGGTTTCAGCCACCCTGAGTTACTCCTTCATTAAGACCTCATGTCATTCAAACCTAAACACAAACCTGGTCTGACCATCACCAATTTCCCACAGGTAACTGAATTAATTTTAGTGAAATTACTGCAAAATTTACTGGGAGGCAGAAACCTAGGGTCTGCACTCTCCCAGGGCTAAGCATTCGTCCTGCAAGAGCAAGGTCTGGTTTTGAGAGCAGTCAGTCCCTCCTCAGAAGCCCTTCTAGCTCTAAGCTTTGAGTATTTTTCAGACCAGAGACTGCTTTTAAAGGTGAGAGGAAGAGGATGACACTGGGGAATTCCAAGGAAAGAAGTAATACATATGTGTATACATATTTTTATACACATACACATACCTACATGCACATACACGCAAGTGTTTATTAGTAAGGGTGAGAAACTTGCATGGCCCAAGTCCTTTCTCCAGGTGTGTATATATATATTAACTTACTAATTAAATTAGCATTTATTTGATGAGAAAGATTAACCTTTTCAATCCATTTCTACAATGGTAAGAGAGGCTCAAATGCAACGCCTTTAAAAGCTTGGGTTTTTCACAGAAGAGGACTTAGGGAGATCACATCTAAGGTGGCCCTTGGCAATAATTTTGTGTGCCCTGGTGTTTGGTATGCTTGCACCCCTGAAAGACATGAACTCTGACACATTTTGCCAAGATTGGAAAAAGCCTGATTGTGCCTTCAGGGGGGAGAGGTGGGCATGGCTTAGCACTGAGAGTGCTGCTGACAGAACCTGCAGACACCACCCTGCCGAGGTTCTCTTCACCTTCACCACAAGGTGAGCATCGAGAGAAAGGTGCAAAGCTCAAACCTGCAGCCAACACACTCAGCAGTTCTGTTTCTCAGAAAAATAAATCTGCTTTAAAAGCAGATCCAGGCAGGATGTCTAGAAGTGTCCTCCCTTTCCTTGGAGCCCTCACAAGCTCATGCAGTGGCAAGAGGGGACAGACTGAGGGGCAGAAGAGCCACGACACACTCACCGCACTCGGGTACTGAAATTCAAACTTCACAAATGCATCCAAATCTCTTGGTGACACACCTGGGTGAGACAACAACCAGCCAATCCAAACAGCCAGTACAGACATTGTCATTGCATCTGTCACGTTGAGGATTCTCAAGAGCACCCGACTGTTTTATGGTAGGACTCATGTTGACAACTGAAAAACCCATCCATCAAACCAAAATCCATGGAGAGTTGGCATCCAAAGGAAAACACCTGTTTTTTTTATGCTGTTAGTCCTAGGACAGTCTAGCACAAATGGTTTACAAGCTCCCAGGAACAAGGGGCTAAAAGCAGTAACACTGGCAGGAGCAAACCCTGTCCATTGAAGGGTCAAAATACACCAAAGTGGTGCAACTGCTAGGCAGGCACTCGTATCAAAACAAAATGAAACCTTAACTATGACCAGTTATGAGTGAACCCAGGCAAATTTAATTTTTTCTTCTCTCTGTCCAGACAGAACCCAGATTCTCTTTATTCACCTGTCTGCTTTTTTTAAAATACCATTTAAAGATCTGGGGGGGGCATGAGCCCAAAATGTGCTTACTTTGCTTTAATGAATGCTGGCTCCTAAAGTGGCCTTCAAGATAAGAGAAATTTCATTCCCCATTACTTTCCTTACCTACTCATAGGAAAATGCCCACATACCCTTTTGACTACACACCTGGTGGGGCTGGTAGGTTTATCCCCCTGACAATAAGAAGATGCATTTCTGTGCTGTTCAGATCAGAAAATATCCTGTGAAAAGAGAAAGACAAAAAAGCACATACATCAGCTGATCCACTGCCAGACCAGGATTCCATGGCTATTTGTCAGAGCTTTTTCAACAGTGCACTCCTACAGAGACCATCTCCACAAAATACAGCAGAGCAAGGGAAGAGCACAAACAGAGCTAAAAATATCTCTGAGGCCAGGAACAAAGCCCAGGAGGCAACAGGACTGAGGGAGAAACACAGAGGAAGAAGGAATGGCTGAAGAAACAGAATATAAGAGGGGAAGCTGGAGGCATTTTGAAAACAAAAGAATCAGCAAAAGGTTAGAGAAAAAACTTCTTTGTATTTAAGTTGTTGAGAGTATCCTTTCAGGAATGCTGAGCCTAATCCTGGATGCCACCCAAGTTTGCTGAAGCCCAGAATTCCCTAAACAAGGGCAAAAGACGAGGAAAGTCATTCCAGCCTGCCTGAGAAATCCTTTTGTTTTTCCACACCTTATCATTTTAAAGGTTCTTTCCTCAAAGTGATGGCTTGGAGGATCCATTCCTTGTGCTCGTGCAAGCTGTAGGATCTCCATGTCCTTTTTACAACCTTGTGCCAGTTTCTCAAACCTATAGAAAAAAAAAAAAAAAAAAGGTAAAAAAGCCATACAAGCCAGAAATCAAAGAAAGCACAGAGTAACCCTCAGCCAGAGCTGAGAGCATATGAATCACGGACGCAGGAATCACAGTCTGAACCCTTTCACGCAAGGATAAATGTACCAACTCCAACCCCAAGATCTTTAGGGGGTCAGGCAGACTCAAACCTGAAATACCTGCTTTGGGGGATGATGGAAAGCAGGCACTGGGTCTTACCGAGTTGTTTCTGCTACGTTTCCCAGATGCATGAATTGCTTGGAATACTGCAAACACCTCTGTCAACACAAACGAAACCAAACAGATTTACTCAGTGATCCTCACACACAGATTCATGACAGGCACCATTCTGAGGTTGATGACTATTTAATATAAGCAAAACCAGGCATTTTCCCAAATCACTCAAGAACATTCATTACCCCATTCCTCAACTCCAAAGCACAGCATTTGTTTGAGCAGTTCCCCCTATTACTTTTTAATAACCTGATTTGTAGGTATGAGGTTCACCTTAGGCCTAGTCTTAATATTCAGGTATTATTCTCAAACTTGAGTGCTCATGTTTAACAGTGATAATTTGCTAGTCCCAAGCCTTCAAGCACACCCTCTTGCTTCAACTAGCCATAGAATCCAACCCTGAAAATTCTTCATTTTAGGACATGCAGTATCAAAAGTACTTTAAAATAAAAAAATACTCCACTGGAACAATGATAGGATTATAATATTAATGAACTCCAGAGAAAAAAGTCCAAAAGAAACTCTGAAACATTTCTAAAAAATGTAAAATGGTCACCTCATGTTGGTCCTTCAGCAATTTTACAAGCTGTGCATAAACTTCATCTGCTTTCTGAGACAGCCTGACATCTTCATGGTGTACAAAGATAAAATCACCCTCATCATCTGTAGGAGGTGATGGCAGCTGCAACACAAGAACACCACATTTCAGAACCCTTACAGGCAAAAGTAAGCACTAAGATGTGCAAGAATGTGAAACAAAGCAGAATATTAACAGTCCTACTAACCTTGGAAATATCAACAGTTTTGCCAGATTTTGCCTGCTCAATCTTTAGGTCAAGGCCCTTTGCTGTTCTGAGATATGTCTTTGCCTGTTCGAGGTTGTTTTCCCTCTTTGCTTTGATTGCTGCCTTCAGGTATTGCTTCTTCCTGTTCTCCAGAAATTCCAGCTGGTCCCTAACTGAAAAACAGTTGTACAGGAACACTCACTCACCTGACATAGGTTTACCATGTTCAGTTTACAGCCAGGAAAGGACCAGTGAAAGTACAGATGTCAAATTGGGACGTTTCCTTACTGCACTCAACTGTTTCTTGGGCACTTTCAATTTCAAGCATTAAAAAAATAAACAAGTTTCTTTCTAGAACAGCATCCTTCATCAAAAAAACCTCACAGCACTTCACAGGTGTCACAAGAGTTATTACAGCCCCTAATCTGCAGACCTGAGAGAGAATCCAGCAGAGTCGACTGGTCCAAGGGAAAAGCTGAATCCAAACTTTCAGCTCTCCATATTAACTTATAAAAACCAGCAAATATCATGAGCATCCTCTGGAGTAATTTCCTTCCTCTCCCCAGAACTGTCAGAAAAAAACCCAAATGAACCAATGTGCAGGCCCAACCAGACATATCGCCTCTGCTTCTCTGTAATCCCTTGTTCTCTTAGTTTCTTACTAATGCTTGAGTCTCTTCCTTCCTTGCCAAAACAAGAAAGGACAACCACACCAATAAGCTTGCTTTACACTGTACCAGGTTAGTGCATCAGTCAGCCAGGCAGTTCTACTTCATCCCGAGGGAACAACCCAGGGCAGAAGGGAAGGAGGATGGGATTACAGTCCAGGCATCAGCGAGAGCCTGAGCACTGCCTGTGTGAGCCCAAACCACACTGTGAGGTGGTGGCTGTCCCTTACTATCTGTACCATTCATCTTGTACACACAACTGCTCAGTGGCCTCAGCCAGGGAAGTGTAGAGACTGATGAACCCCTGCCTGCACTGCCAGCCTGAGATCCTTGGGTGAAACACCAGGCAGAGGGCTCTGTCTGATGTAGGGAGCTGCATGAGATCAATGAATAATTCACACAGGCAACCCATCCCCTTTAATGAGAGTATATGGAGAGTTCAGCTGTGAGCAGAGTTAAACATTATGAATCGATACACTTGTTACATCAAAATTAATTAAAAACCTAATCAGCCTTATAATAATACATGCTGTGTCTGTGAAATGAAGCTGCATGGCTGGTCTGGGTCTGCCCTCTAGCACACACATATTGAGGCTCTTGTCAGAGGAAATCTATGACACACATTCACAGGCTCACACCGAAATTATGATGCTAAAGTCTTCACCAAACTAGAGCAAACAACTTGCCTGTGGAGTACTGGGAAGGGTGATCCCTTCACTTACCAGCTGGAGGGAGATGATCCACTGACTCTGCCTTGTCCAGGGTGGAGGGTGATGCAGCTCGTTTCAGGTGCTCTGGAGAGCTCTCCTGAGCTGCAGCAGATGGAACTGGAGTTGGCTTAACAATTTGAGTTGGCTTTTTGGAAACTGGAGCCTGGGGGAGAGGCTCATTCTAGCAAAACAAAAAGAATTTCATCATAAATGCATAAAATCTATTCCAGGGTTGAGGACAGAATCTCAAGCATCAATAACCATGGTTATCACTGTATCAGCCTTTGGGTATTTCTTTTGAGGGGAGCATGGCATTCAAGACAGTAAATTTTAACTTCTGGAAGTTTATGAGCCATGCCAGGCCAGCAGGTAGCTGACCTATGCAAGCCATAGATGGAGTAAAAGGAATGTTCAATAAGGCAGTGATTTTTAAAAAAGCAGAGGCATGCAGAAAAAAAATCCAGGAATTCTCTCCATTAAAAGCTACTCCAGTTGAAAGTACAATCAATCAGCAACCAAATTCAGAGAGAGACAGAAATCAAACCAAAGTCTAAATGTTGGTGCAGCCTGCCAAAAAGCAGTAAGTGTTGAACATCCAGGGAAAGAACAAACATAGGAAGTTACTGGGATGCAGGATAAAAATACAGATTTAAGTACTTTAGAACACTGTAAAGGAGTGGTGAGGATCTGAATCAAAATTTTTTATTTTGATCTAAAATAAAAAATAAAACTTTTTTATTTTATTTTCAAAGCAAATTTTATTTGCTTTGAAAATAAAATCTACATAAAAGACAGCTATGAAAGAGCTGAGCTCTGCACTCATAGACTCTGTAGGTAATGACTGTAATAACATCTCATTTGTCTCCCCTACTCTATAAAGGAAACTGCAATTACTTCTGAGATCCTATACTCCTCAGACTTTTGGGAGATGTATTTCACCTCACCACTCTTACCTGGAAAACCAATGGCCTCATCTCTTCATGTCACAAGAGATGGCAACTGAACTTTTACACATCCTAACAGACAACACTAACCTCCTCCTCTTCATCATTCTCCTCCATGTTGGCCAACTTGCTGGCACTCTCCAGGACAGCAGCAATTGTGCTGCCACCATCTGTAGCTGCAACACCAGGAAGTGGAGGAAATCCTGTGAAGGAAAGAAGCACAGAAGACAGAGTTACATAAGCCCTGTGGTATGTCTTCCATAATACTTGTTTACTGTAAAGCTGTTTCTACCCAAATATCTATTATCTAATGTATTTTAGAATTCAGTCTAACTAGACTGAGGCCAAGGCCAAAGTCTTGCTTAACATCAGACCTCTCACAGATAACCAGCTTAAGTAGATGATAGTAAAATGATGCAATAACTGAGCAGTTTCCCAAGATGAGCAACTGCAGCCAGCCTCAAGACTTCAGTAGCAGGGATGACCCCAGAACCAGCAGAGAAGTGAGTCTCATTTTCTCCCCTCTCACTGCTGCCTCACTTTAGCAGTCACACAGAAAACCAGGGCTACCCCCAGAGTAATAAACAATCCACTGCTGACAGCTGGGTAACACACTCAGCCTCTGCTGAAAAGGTACTGCAATGCAGAGGTAGCAAACTAAGGCAGAATCAGAGGAGTTAAATGAGAAGTGTAGGAAGAATAATGCTCTTCAATATTGTTATCCTTTTAAGGTAGGGAGGAAGGCTTGATGATGGAAGATAAACTCTCACTGCCACACAACCAGCTCAGTGTCAGCTTCAGAGACCCAGAACCACTACTAGAAAATGTCTGTTAAGACTTCTCTCATTTAATGTATATCAAGTATTCTTGCTGCCAGTCTCATGAGAAGTGACTGAGTGACTACTTCTACTAAGAAACAGTGATTAAATTGCTTCTAAACCTAAAGATGGCTGCTACAGCACAAATTCAAGGCACTCAGGCAGGCAGAACAGCATGCTGCTGCCCCGTGTGACATTTGATCCACTGCTCAGCAGCATTTCAGTTTCCAGGGAGTCCAAGGCTGGTACTCATCACCAGCCAGATGCCCTGAAAGGCACTGCCATACCAGGATAATTCACCAGTGGTTTCAGTGACTGCCTAATAATTGTCTTCAATGTAAATCACATGGCCTCTAAATGATGGCTGAAAAACACACAGCTGATGTTCAAGGACACCGAGCAGCTCTCCACATTTCCAGAGGTATAAATATGGAGAATCCCACTCTTATAGAAACTGGTATTTACCAAGAAAGGGAACACATTCTGCAAAAAGGCATGCTAAACTGCCTTTCAGAGACAGCTTCAAAGCAGGAAACCTTCAAAGCCACACCTGACCCGACAGCTGGCAGTGCCTACTCTACTACCACTGCAGTGCTTGCCATTGCCACATCTGACAGTGACAAAAACACAAAAAGGTCCATCTCTATTCTCTCACTTAAAAAATCCAGGCACTGCTTTGCAGTGCTGAGTGTAGCCTTCAGAAGAGCACATCAGGCCCAAGATAAAAGGAAAGATGTTTCCTAGGGGAGAAACGGTATCATGCAAATGAGAGTCAGAGCATTCACAGATGACCTTGCCCAAACCTTTCCAGACACAGCACTCAGTGTTCTGAAGAAGACAAACAGGACACAGTGTCTCAAGAAACAGGCTCAGCTGCTGTCTCTGCCACTGTCTCAGTGTGACCATGGGCATGATCTGCTTCATCTCTGCAGACTTTTACCTGCCAGGAGAGCTGCAATACTGATTTGGTGTTACAAGGAGATATTCATTAGATGTCAAGTTCTGAGGGTCTTGATAGGAATCAGGAGAATAGGAGACATCAGGAAAATTTTTTCACTTTCAAAAATCTCTTTCCAGCAAAACTAAGAAGTCAAAATAATCCAAATTTAGTCTTTCCTCTAGGAGACCTGACACAGAGGATAGACAAGTAAAATTTTTAGCACCTGCCTATGGTGAAGTTCTGGAACTTTTCAAAGAGTGCCAGTTTTAAGTTCCCGTACTGTCAAACAGGCCGTCAAGATGCAGGAATATTCACCAGGGTCAGTGCTTGGGAGCATATTAATAAATTTCACAATACCATCAAACAGCAAGGCCAGCAACTCACTGAGAAAAAGGAGCTGTTCCACAGGATGAGCAGGCAACATCTGCACAGACCCTTCAAAGCCTAGCACATGTACAAAAGTTTGGGGATTTTAGAACGTTTTACATTCGCACTTACCAGGAGGAACAGGTAGCTCAGAAAAATTCACTTTTCTCCCTGCCTTATGGGCTCTTATGGCATCCTGGTATTGCTGCAATCAAAGGTACTCAGTAAGAAACAAAATAGAGCTGACTGTGAATTAGCAATCATTTGTATTTAACCAGCATAAACACTGTACAAGACTCAGTATTTTACTACAATATGTGCATTGTCTCTATTTCTTTCTCCGAATGCTTTCCAGCTTCCCCACTGGACCACTTTTCAAATAGAAAGACAATACACAAATTATTTCAGCCTTGGAAAAGTCTTCAGCAAGAGAATTCAAATGGCTTTGCTGGATGCAAAGAGCCACACTTTAGTTCTACCTTGGCTATCCTGTCGTGCATCCTGCCCTTCCGATCGTCCCCGCTGGCTTTAGCCTGAGCTGCTGCTGCCCTGTACTTCTCCAGCCGCTGCTGCAACGCTTCCAGCACCGTCTTGGGCTGCTGCAGGGACTCTGCAAACCACACAGACAATTAAATACCACATCATAAGGATTACAAAACACACAAGGCTGCCTTTCTCCTCCCTTTCCTCACCTTCTTCAGGGAATATCTCTGCAAAGTCTCACTACAAACACTGCTGTTATAAAGAAAGTTCATTAACTTTTACTTCCATTACTGATCCAGAACAAAAGTAGACTGGATCAGCAGCAAACAATACTCAGGAACATTAGCCAGGTTTACTCAGTCCTGCTGTAGTTCTGTGGGAGAGGTCAGACCTTCAAGTGCTCCCCAGCTGTGCTAATTTCATGACTTACTAGAGAAATGCAAAAGTCCTACCTGAAGCTTCTTGGGTCTGAGGTTCAGGTGTTGCAAGCTCCTGGGAACTTCCCACTCGAGGTGGTACTTTTTGCTTGGATGCATCTTGTACATGGCCTAAGCTTTCAAGATCTGCAAAGCAGGGAAAGCAGGAAGTTTCACAGCATGTTCCACACACAGCAATTACTGCTGCATGTCACTCAGAAAATCATCAATTTGATCACATCTTCCTGAAAGCTTTTTTGCTTCCAAATAGTATCGCCATGGCTAGCTAAATCTAAGGTTCCCATTATCCACAGAACATGCTTTATAAGAGAAAATCTCAAATGCTGATTTAATTTTGGTTAGGGCTGCTTGAGGGGGGGGAAAAAAAAAAAGCAAAAGTAGTTCAAGTATTCTAAGAATTCTCTCCCCAAAATATAACTTGGTATCTTAGCAGATGGAAAGAGTGAACAAGTCTTCTAATTGACTAAAATATTCTAGTAACAAAAGATGTGCTGGAAAAGGGAAGAAACTCATACCATCTATTCAGAAACTCCAGTTTCTGGTATTGTATAATATAAAACTAGAAGATTATTCACTGCAAAAATCTTACACTTTTTAAGGCAAGGTTATGCCCTGGGTGAAGCTTCTCTGCAATGCCATTTAGTGATCAGTAACTGGAGTCATGAATCTCATGATTTACCAAAATAATCTGTCATTTTGCTTCTTAGTAGAAAAAAATCCACTAAAGTAAGTTGTTTAAAACACTGGGCTACAAAGACCAAGTATTAATTACTGGAGGGAATATCGCATCTACTTAAAAAAACACCAAACTCTCTCTTATGAGAGCTGAGGTACCTTTAATATTGATAACTTGCTTTAAAAATTAGATCTTAGTGCACTGCAATCTGTTTGTTAATCTGAATATTGTGAATTTTAGTTGCAGCACATAGTACCATCAAATACTACAGCAAATTTTAAGAATGTGCCATTATTCTTTCCCTTCCACTTCAAATACTGGCTATTATCTACACTTATAAAACCAGGAATATCATCAATACTTGTTTGAACCTGTAATTCACAGAGAGTAAATGCAATATAAGTAATGATACCTCATTTCTCTTCATTGGTGTTGATTAGACTGTCAACATGCAGTGAGCCTCAGTCCTGAACAATCTCCAGTTCTTTTAATAGCTTTGCAATCAAATGCAGAATCATTCCATTACATCATAGAGAGACTTCTGAAAAGTTTCATGACTACAAGCCTTACCCTGAGGAGATGGAGGCATATTCTGGAGGTCTATTGGCTGCCCACTGTCCAAAGCTTCCAACACCACATTAAATTTCTAACATGGAAAAAAACCAAAAGGTTTATTCTGCTCTGTCCAAGACCTGCCAGCTGCCACAGTAAGTATGTGACATTTAATGTACAGAACAGGGTATGTTCAGCATCTGGGATTTTTTGAGTGCATACCTTGCCTGCCTTCATGTACTCCTTTGCTTTCTCCAGGTCCCCTTGCTGCTTGGCTTTTAGAGCTGCTAATTTATACTCCTTCTGCCTCTTAAGTAGGATTGCTCGTGTGCTGCTGTGCTGGGGATCTGGGAGAATGAGACAATGCTGAGATTGACACAGAGCATGCAAGATTTGCATCCCTTGCTACATCCATCTATGCAAACCCACATTTGTTCCCTTTTGCTCTAAGTCACAACAGCCACTTACAAATCTTCTTTTTCCTCCAGTCTCCAGAAGTCCTATCTAACATAATAATTCCACTCTTCCCAATTTAAAGAAAAAATTTTAGGTCTTCAAGTCAGTATCTCAAAACTCTTTAAAGGCTGGAATTCCACATGTCAAACAATGAAGGAGAAACTGAGGCACAGGAGAAATTAAAGATACTGATCCAGCACACAGAAGAGCTCTAACACAGTAACTGATTCCACTGCCAGAAACTCAGCATTCCATAGACAGCTCTGAGACCTTTAGCAGGGAAGTTCCAAAATAAGCAGTGCTTTGCTATACACAACACAAACCTCAGGGAAGATGCAGCATTAAAACAGGGTTGCAACTGCTTCTCCTTTCAGATCACAGTACCTGTTTCCACAGCAGGATCAGCAGCAGCACGACCTTGCAGAGACTCTGATTCCAAATGCTCCCTTGCCTCAGGAGAAGCCTTCTGCTCATCATCTGCAGCAGACTCAGTTTTATTCTCTGGTGAATCTCCTGAATTCTCCAGCTCCACTCCCATGGCTTGAGGTACATAAGAAGAACTTTTTCCTGTTGCAACAGGAGGTGGCATTTCTTCCTCATTGATTTTTTTGCCTTTCTTCACTGCAGCCAGCATGGTTTCCAGTGTCTGGCACAGAAGGAACAACAGAGTCAACAGGCATTTTCATCAAACATGTTACTAGCATAATATCATTAAAAGACAAATTCATCCCCTTATACAGGACAGGCTCAGTAACACACACCACCACAGACTGCTGCCCTTCAGCTCCCTGCTTTTCTGCAAGGAGACCTTCAGTGCCAGTGAAAGGTGTCCAGATACCAGAGAGACACAGTGCAAAGGCCTTGTCACCCAAACCAGATAACTGCAGGTACCTCAGCACCCAGAATTATTGGAGATCTGATGTGATCCACTCAGCTTTGTCACAGAAAGTCACCAAGGAAGCCACTTACACTAACTATAGATGGATTTTGTGCATCCTCAAAATATAATAAAATATGTTATTCTGAAATGTCACTGCCTACATGGATCCAGGGAAGGAAGGGGTCTGCAAACCTATTTAATGCAATGAGAAAAGCCATTAAATACTAACAAAGGAAATGGAGCTTCAGCTCGCCACCTATGGTAAGGAGCTCTCACCATCTCTAACTTGGGTTAACTGCTGCTCATTCTTTTAAAACCCCTCCTCCACCCTAAATATTACCTTCTTCAGTATTTTTATTTTTTAAATTTAATTTGAGATTCAGACAAAAGACCACCATGCACTTCAAGCCAAAACAAAAGTTTTACTTCTTTCCAAAGAAACTGAAATGACAGCACAGAAAGACAACAAAAAAAAAAATCTCATCAGTGCCAGAACCACTGCTATTTCTTTTTAGCCATGGAATTGTTTGACCTATTGAATAACAGTGGCAGAGCTACTCTGAAATGACTGCATGTGAGACTGGGGTTCAAACCAGCAGCCCATAGGCGGCTCCCTCTTCTCCACGTGGGGGTGACAGACTGAGATTAAAGTTCACAGTTTCAAGAACTACATACAAGAGAGAACTCTACACCATTTGTTGACATGTAATTTTGCTAATTAAGTAGCTGTGAGCTGTGAAGTGAGATCTGGTCTATTATCCTGTTACACTGCTTAGGCACAGAGAAATTCTCTACTCTGAAAAATAAAGGAAGTGGCAAAGTGCACTAAACTCACTACTGGATGGAATAGCTGGTTTGCCCATCCCTGTGGCTCTCAGAAAGGCCAGGTGGTTTCATGTACATTCCTGTCTGAGATGGCAGACACTGGACAAACACAGACATCTTTCTTGAGCTTCTTCTTCCCCAAGTTTGGCTTCAATTGTTCCCTTTGTACCCTCAAGACACCTGGTAGCCAGTGAGCCATTACATCCTGCCCCACTGCACAGCCCTGAGCTGTACAGCTTGCTGCTGATGCAGGAGAGCTGCTAAAAGCAACGGGGAGAGAAAGGCCCTGCCCAGCAGTAAACAAGCACTGCAGCCCACTGCAAGCACGCCACCTGCCTGGAACCACGAGAGGCTGGAGAGACCGCTCTCTGCTGCAGTTCTTAATTGCCTTAATCAAAAATCCTGCTCTATTCCTTTTCAAGCACAGACAGCACACTTAGGGAAAGGCACCTCCTCCCTCTGTCTGACAGAAATGAGTGGAAGGTTAGTGCCTAAAGGAAGGCTGCAGTGATGAACTGCAAGGTGTACGTGCTAGGAAAACCCCTAAACTTTAAGGTAACACTGAGCAGTCACCACAGGTCAAATCCGGATCCAGCCAGGTGGGTTTAACTTCAGCATGTACCACAAACCCTGGCTCCAGCTACCACCTGCCACATTCAACAGAAACAAAGCTGAAGCACAAAAAGCAGCTGAAGCCACAACTCATCTCGTGTGTTTGCTGTGTAAGGTGGGTAGTCAGTAACAACAAATGTCTTTAAAGTAACACCAGGCAGCACATGAAGGTTTCATCTCCCTGTCAACAAACTCAAACGGCGGGGAAGACCACACATCAGAGAGCTGGCTTTGCCTCATTCTCACTCACATCCTGATCCCAACTCACCTTCAGCCCTCTCTCGTACCGCCGTATTTTGGCACTCTCCCCCGACTCCTTGGCGTTAGAAATTGCCGTCCTGTAGTCAGCAATTCTCCCCTCGAGTGTCTGCTGTAGCTCACTGGTAACAGCAGGAAGTGAGGAGGTCTCAGAAAAAACAATAAAACAAATCAAGAAAACTTATTTCATCCAGCTAGACGAGTTTTCCCACCGCACTGAAAAACAAACACTCCTCTTCTACACACACACTGCCGTGAATTGAGGGCAGGAAGGAACAGCCCCTAAAACAGAGGAGCGTTTGTGCTGTGCTAACGGTCCCTGCATCCACCTCTGGGCTCTCAAAAGCCTCACAGAGAAGAATGGGTGGAGAGACTTGGGAAACTCTCACTCACAGAGTAATTGGAGCCATGTGGTTGGTGAGTAGGTGAGGAGAACACTGAAGTCTCTCAAACCCCACACAACAGAGGGTGTGAAGAGGTATTTTGGCACAAATCTTGACTTATTCTTTTCTTATTTCTAAACCATGCTGGTTTGCTCCCCTTCTGGGCTTCAACCTGGTTTTACAACAAGAGCTCTTTTTCCTCCTCCTACAGCCTGGAATTAGTTCAGTGACAAAAGCAGACTAAGCAAAGTCCTGAGTAGCTACTTACAAACTCTCCACAGCCACAGAGACCCTGCAGATGGCTCCTGATGTAATTATTGCCATTATCTCTATAGAAACCCTCTCAATCCCATTTACTAATGGGCCCAATGTACAGGGCACTGGAATCTGTGGCACACAACAGAAACATGCAGTGACTGAATAAAGGATTTGACTGCATGAGGACTGACAAATGAAGCTGAAACAGATAATGGTATTGATAAAAAAAACAAAACGATGTCAGAGATGCTGAGTTATAACATGTCTCACAATTTCAGCACACTGCTCAATACTCTTAGGAAGAATATATGAACTCTGGAAGCCTGCACTGCAGTCTGCATGCTCCTATGCATAATGAGGGACAAGACATGCTTGACTCTTCAATTCTCTGCTAACATCAGAATTCATCCTTGGAACAAAGCAAAAGGATCACCTGCACCCATACAGCACTGGTTTCCCCAGCGGTAACTGCAAGAATGTGGCTTTTTCTTCTCTGGAAGACGAGAGCTGCTTAGAGTCTTGATAATGACCCTCACACAAGCCACGTGACAACACAGATTCAGCAAAACCGGCAGAAACATGAAGCTCATTCCTACCTGTGACTGCAGTTCAGGTAGTTCATCTTCTGGTTCAGCTGGGGATGGCTCTGTTGTTGTCATTTCATCCTCACAGCTTCCTGTCTCACCCTCTTCACCCAGGACTTCTTGCAACTCTGCCTAAGGTAAAAGTAAGAGCCAACAAAAGGCTTTTCCTCCACATTTTCTCTGTCCTCAAAAGACAGAAATAAAATCACGTCTAAAGTGTCAAAAGCTTTGGATGGATCTTGAACCCAAGTGAAGAATCTGAAGATCTTCTATTCCAATCTTTTAAATTCAATTTTATTTTTCATTATTAATTTAAACTGGATACCACCTTTCTAGATACCACTGAAAAGTCACACTGCAGCCCCAGGATCACCACACAAGTTTGTGGCTGGAGATCTGAAGCTGGAGAAGTTCAGAGAATTGGTTTTACAAAGATTATGCAAACCTAAATTTCAAGTTTTCAGAAAGCCTCTACTAGCAATGGCAGTCAAAACCAGTGCTTAACACTCCTCCCCTAAACCCTGATGTTAGATGAGTCACTGAAACAACAGACTTTCTTGAGGTGTTCTCTCAGGCAAAGCACTACTTGAAGCAGTAGCAAAATGGTGGCAGACATCACTTTAAGGAGACTGTGCCTGACTCTCTTTCATCAGCTGACATGGAATGGGATTCCTGCTCTTCCCTCAATTCTCTAAGACCCCCACACATATAAATGTTAGGAAACCCTCTTACTCTGCTGTGCAGGGGGATGCATCCTGCAAAGACTTGCATCTAATGGTGCTTTTGCAATATTTTAGCTTCTCATCACAAAGTTAATAGACATTTTTGCTAAATGCAGTACTGTTAAAAAAACCCCACATATTAAAACTCTTTGCTAGCAGTTATGCATACCAACAGGTCTGTATCTTTCTCCAAGTCTTCATCATCTGCATCTTCCCCTTCATCTTCATTCAGGTCCTTCATACACTCTGCAGCCATCTTTTCAATATGATCCATGGGCAGAGGAGCTGTAAAAGGAAATCCCAAGGAGCCATAAACCCTAAGGAACAGTTATGCAGTCACTGGGTATAAATCCTGAAGGAGCTGAAAGAGAGCAGTGACCTCCCCTCTGGTTGCCCCCTTTACTGCATGGTGTTGTAGGTAACTGAGAGTATAATGATGGATAAAGGGCCAAGAATGGGAAGTGAGCACCCAGGAGAAGCAGCACTGGGGTTTCTGCTATAACAGTCGAGGCAGGCAGTAAGATACTTGCACATCTTCTGCACTGTTGACTTGTGATGATGAGATTCAGCCTTTTCCAATTTTTTCTTGGCTCCTTCATTTTGCAATTTTGCTTCTGGTCTTCATCTTGAAAACTCTACTTAACTCCTCATTGCTGAGTTCTCATCTGTGCTTCATCCTGTGCCAACCACATCTTCCTAAATTATCAACTTCCTCCACATGCTCTCAAAGGTGAGGTTGTTTGCCCACAAATGCCAACTGTCCATGTAAATGCCTCTGATATTTCCCTATGCATACACATGACTGTGACTCACCAGTGGCAGTAAAAGCTGCAAAAAATACAGATCTCCAGGACAGAGCTTTACACTCAATTTAAACGGATCCCACTCACTCCCTGCATCTGCTGAATTAGCTGAAAATTAACCCAGGTACAAAACTGTTTCTGTTCAAATAATCTAATTCACCCCATCAGTGCTTCAGTATTTGTATCAAACACGTTGCTCATGAATTTGACCCTTACTGAACTCGGACTGGAGGCCACATCCAACGGCAACTGGCTGTGCAGAAAACCGCAGTAGAGGCAAAAAATCTAATCAAGCCTCCTCAGATGGTTTTTCAGCTCTAATCCTGTGCAGCAAGATGAGACCACAATTTCAAACAAGTGAGTGGCTGCCCAGCTGGCACTTATCAGAGAGAGCAGGGATCTCTGTGCCTAAGATGTTCCAACAGTGCAGCTTTTGCTGGAGGACGAGGCCATTCCCCCACACCTAATCAGAGCTCCAGGATGGAATCCAGGAGGGAGGGAATTACAGCACATGGTGCTCAGCCAAGAACCAAGCACATGAGTTGCACTGCATCCCTTTTTTCTGTCCTTTCCCAGACAGGATCTGTTTCTCCCCTGTCCTCACTGCAGCTCCTCCTTTCCAGGCAGTGGCCTGCCTGCATCCTGTCCCACCACTGCACTGGGCCAGGGCTCAGGAGCCCCCCGTGCCAGCTGCCCAGTTTCTCATTCTCCGTGAGCTTCTAACCCAACACACTTCCAATTCTAACAGGAAAACAGAATAGCTGCACATTACTTTGGAAAATCCTTCTGAACCACACTTTTAGAAGGCACAGTACATGTTAGACATAGTAAATGTTAATTCTGCAGTGACTGATTTTCCTCACATGAATAAAAAGACTAAATCAACAAAATAAGTGACATGATGAGGGTGAGAGGGAAGTCAGCTCTTGAAAAGCTGACAATTCAAGACCTCCTGATACACAGATTCACCTTAAAACATTATGATGCACATTTTAGCCATGACTAGCCTATGTCCAATGGCAGAAGTTCTGCTATTCTGCCTATTTGCACAATTATGACTATTAGCTTGAAGAGTTTACTAACATTCTGAAACATGGAGAGTGGAAATTATTTAGAATTTAGTTTCAGATAGAAACATGTCCTTTGTCTATCATCAGCTACAATGTTTATAGAGTTGTCTTGCCAAAGCATTTCAAAATTCTTAATTTCCCTGCTGCTCTGTGCGAAGCCCCTTCAAATATTATGGGGAAATTACTGCAGAACTGCAAATAAGGCTGTAGGTGCACAATCCCTTCCTTCCTGCACCTGCTCACACACCTGTAGGTCCCATTTTCCTTGTCCTACCTCAACCACTGGCTGCCACCCCAGCTCTGATAGACGGAGCAAACCTGGTTCAGCTGAAAAGCTCCCACAAGAACACAGGTTTATTTTTGCAGAGGAGTTCCTGAACCAGCTCACCCTGCAGCTCCACAAACACAGACATGCTCAGAGGCAGAGCATGCTCACTGGAGTGTCCCTCGCAGAGGCAGCCTTGTTTTATGGTAGATTACAGCGAGCCTGTAAAACACTGAAATGCTGCATGCAAACACCACCAGACAAAATTAACAGACACTGAAAGTATTAAGAATGGTAACAGTTCATTCCAAGAGATGCTCTAACCTGCATAACACAAGCTACAGGATTCTCCAAGCAATTGCATCAGTATTTACCTCTGAAAACGGGATTCAATTTCGGTTACAGACTCCAAGTAACTAAAAATATAATGCTCATTATGTAAATTCATTCTTCAAACTAAAACAGAAGAACAACCACATGACAAACAAGTCACCCTCCACAAGAAACACAATTTCCCTTCTGAAATCATCTAGCGCCTACTACACCTTTTTATGACTTCATATGCTAAAAGAGCATGTCTTAATTTAGCTATTAAATGGGCCAGCCACCAGAGATATTTTTCCTATAGTTACAAGAGCATGAACAAAAAACCACTTTTACACTGTGGAGTAACAAATTAAACCCTTCAAAGTAAAGCCAAGAGCAGCTACAAATTCAGCTTCTACCAGTGATTAAAGAAACAACCATTTTAGATAAATTTAAAGATTTTTTTAAAATAAATAATAAATTCTGATAAATTTGTTAAAGGTAAATAAAATTCAGATACTTTAACTTACTTTTCACCTTTGGTTTTGGTTTTCCTTCTTTCACTTTTGCTCCTGTGATAGCAGCAAGCTCTGCTTCAAGGTCCCCATCATCCTCACCTTCCTCTGCACCCAGCAGCATCTCTTCAGGATTGAAATCCACAAACAACCCCAGCTGGAGCCAAGGGAAAATAACAATACAGAATAATAAAATACCCTACAGTTAGAACAAAGATGACACTCAAAAGCATTACACTGCATGGATTATTTAGACATTTTCATGCATTCTGAATTCTGTTCATTTTTTTTACAGCCTGCTATCATACCACTTCTATTACCACAACAATGCATTCCAGGCACCCAAAACTGGTGTAAGATACATAAATCTTAATTCCCCACAAGTACTCCCTTTAAAACTCTACATAAACCATTTCTTAAAATCAATCTTATTCAATAGTTTGACATAACAAGGCAGTATAAAATGTTTGTTTTACTGAGCTTCATGGAGTAGATACCACCAGGGAAGTTCAGGGCAGTGCCTGTAACAGCTAGGCTGAAAAATATTCACACATTGTTCACACACAACAGGTCTGACATGTGCACGCTGCAGAGACTTCATCCTTATCTCTTGAAGAAGCTACATTTATAAACACAGAACTGTTCTGTCTTCTTCTTACATCAGTTTCTAAATCCCACAGAAACAAACACAGCCATTAAAACCCAGCAATGCCCACACTGCACTGAAGAAAACCATCAAACTGGCTGGCACAGATCATCAGCTACGAGATAACATCTCAGGGAATAGTATTAATAACAGGAATCAGGATATGATAGTAGGGGTTATCACTCTCTTGTGGCAAAACATTCCACAGTACATCAGAGGAATCTCTGGAGTCTTAGACCAAAAGGTATTCTTTTAAAATGCCTATTTATCACATATTTTTTTATTTCTGGTTAAGATACTAACTGTCCCAAAAACTTTATAAAATCATCTTAAGTATGCTAAGATTTTTTATAAGTATGAAAGAAAAGAATTAAGATTCATCCTATGAGGTAGGTGAAGCTTTCCTCAGACTTTTCCGAAGCACAAGCTTTGGAAATCAACTTATTGATCCCCACATGGCCAAGGAGGCAGCACTTCAGCTTCTCTCCAGCACAGGAAAAAACATCAGCTGTCATTATTCTGAGGGTTTCAGCTCTCATTATTCTGAGGGTTAGGAATCTCCTTCTGTCTCGAGGATCTGAAGTGCTGCAAGAAGCTGTCTGAAACTTTATAAATTAATATGAATAATAATATTTTTTTTTAACCCACTAGGAATCAAAGTGCTGGTGGCTACTGCCCTGAAACATCCTGTGCCCTTCTTTGGACCATTTTATAATCCCAAAGGAGAATGTGAAACATCTGGCTGAGAAACACGGGTTCCAAGGACCAGCAACAGCACTCAAAATCAGGTGTTTGTTTCCTAGCCCTGATCCTGCCCTTGACATTCCCGAAGGCACTGGGCAGATCAACCACTCTCTGCCTTATCCATCTCCCAGCTGTAAGGCAACACTAAAGTATTTGCACACTTGGCTAGAACAGAAAGGTGAGAACAAGATTTAAATAGGAAATATTTATAATGGTGATCTAAAGATTCAAGTTCTATGGAACACACATAGACCTTTCATTGATGTGCAGAACGGATCAGGAGCACACAGGATCTGTTCATTACCACTCTGCAAGTGTGGACAGTAAAGAACTGCAGCAACCACGGGAAGTTGAGAACACAATTCAGCAATTCTAGCTCCAAGTCCCAATACATTCAGTAAGGAACACTTCCAATGAAATTAGTAGTACTGAAGCAATGTTTAAACAGAAGAAATAAGTTATAAAAAGCTTGCAGCTGATACACCACACAACAAGAAACCATTTTAAGTTGAATTAATTTGAAAGCGAACAAGCCGTTCGTTTCAAGAAACACTCATCCATGCTGTATGACAGGCTGAATAATTAACTGTATTGAATTAGAAATTAGTAAAATATGTTAATCAGACTCTTGATTTACTCTCTGTCTCTTCAAAATGAGGTTTCTGTTTTTTTCCCGGAAGGAGGAAAGAGATTTTCATCTTTTATCTTCTCCCCTGCTCAGAACTAAGTTCTACACCATCTCTCTCACTAGAGAAATGCAAACTTTTACACTGGGGCCATGCTGACATTATGGATCACTAACTGCAGCATTCTGCCATCAGCATGAGAACACTGGTTCCTAAGAAATCACCAGCAGAGAATCTTAGCTATTTTCTCTATTCTAATAACCTGTTACAATTCCTTTTCACATTTCTCTATATTCTTACCGGTTATTCCACCTGTTACTTGCCTCTATTCTACCTTCAATGGTTTCTGAAATTCTATTCTGGTTCTAACATATTCTTTCAACTCGAACTACATTTTTTTTTCTGTCAGCTTTCTACCCAGAATTTTGTCTTGACTGTATTTCTAATTTTGACACTGTCACCTGACTTTCATGCCAACCATGACTAATTATTGTTTCTCTCCATAAGACTTCTGAAACTCCATCCCAGGGTAGATAAGTATGAAAAAAAACCCCAACACACAGACACACTTAAACTCACTTATCTCGGGAAAGGGGCATAGGCTTATCAGTCTATCTATTACATGAAAAAATGACAAAACACAGGGAAATTAAAATTAACTGCCTCTTGTTTAGCACCTTAATATTCTCCCATATATGTCCCTTAATTTGTTATCTGATATTCTGCTGTTCTTATTCCTGTTTTCTTAAGAGACATAAGGAAAACTTCCACGGAGTCACTGAAGTTGTTATTAAATCTCAACATAGCTCTGCTAAGAAATACTGTAAGCATGAGTCATGAGGTCTCATGCAAAGATTACAGCATTACAACACTGTGCCTGCCCTGCGAGACCTCCACAGCTGCCTATCAGATATTTACTTGAAGAAGAATGCAATAAAGAAGGAAGGAAAACAAGCACCGCACAATCTAAATTTTCCCATGATCCTGCAATGCTATTAACACATGGGAGATCCTGCAGGAAAACAGCAGCAAGAGGTCTGAACGAGACTAGCCTGAGTGGGAGTAGGAGGCTTCCCTGCCTGCTCTGCAACCACATCTCCCTGGCCCTTTGCCCTTCTTACCTGCTTTGCAACTGCAGCTCCCTGGCCCTTTGCCTGAGGGCTCTTTTTAGGTCTTCTGCCAAGCATGTTGGTTCATGAATTTCAGAGGGCTGTGTCTCTATAGGACTGAGAGCACACGGAACTTCAAGTCAGTGCCCTGCCTGTGCCAAGGCAGAGCCCGCCGGACGGAGGCGGCCGGCTCGACCGCGCCGCTTTCCCGGCCCCCCCTCACAGGGTTCCCGCACCGTGAGGGCAGCGGGGGCAGCGCCGCGGGACGCGCTCCGCGGGGCCCGGGGAGCCCGGCCCGGCCGCACCCGCACTCCGCCCGGGCAGCTCGGCGGGACCCTGCGGGCAGAGCCGGCTGTGGGCGCTCCCCGGCCGGCGCAGGGACGGGCCGCGGGGGCGATGGGCCGGGAGCCGCGCGAAGAAGCGCGCAAGGGCCGCCCGGAGAGAGCCCGGCCCCGGCTCACCTCGGCTCCCGCCCGTGCGGCCGCAGCTCCGCCCGGCGCGGCTCGGGGAGGGCCCGCCCGCGGCGGCTGCGCGGAGCGGCGGAGGGGCGGGCCCGGAGCCGCGGCCCCCCGGGTTCCGTCCCGGCTTCCCCGCACGCATCCCTGCACACATCCCCGGCACCGCGGCGGCTGCCGAGGGACGATCCCTAATAGCGATGGGTCAGACAAAGGAGTTGGGTGTTTGAATGGCACAATCCGTGCGCTGCTGTTACCGTCTCCTCCATTCCAACATCGAGCCTGCCTTGCAAACTGGAAGCTCCTTTTAATAATGTTGGATTGCAACCTGGACGTTCCTTTTAATTACGTTAGTAAGGAAAAGTTTAGGCGCATTTTAACAATGCCTTTCATTGAGTGTAAAAGTCACTGAGGAAAATCTGCAGAATGCCAAAGACACCATAAACCTTAAAAAAAAACAGTAATGCAGGTAATCTTCTTCGAATTATCCATCCCAAGTTCATACACCTCGATTAAAAGGGGACCAGCTACCAGCACTTAAAAATACTTCTAAAAACAAAAAGTTTGAAACACTAATTAATTTAAAATGCTTTGAAATTCATTCTTTATTATTAAAAAGAGACATCAAACAAATAAGCAAAGCATTTTAAAAAAAATACATTTCACCATTTCCATTTTAGCAATAATTAAAAAAATAAAAATAGACTATTTAAAATATTTATACATACTAAAAGCAATAAAATCTCTTTTGCTTTATTCCTCCTTGAGTGCATACATGACATCGTCCTGGCTGAGGTTCAGTCGCACCCGCATGTGCAGGTATTTATTGCTGGCCTCCAACAGCAAGAGCCTGCAGGCACCAAGTCTTGAACAAATTGCCATGATTTCTGACACCGTAGGGCTCTGCAGGCCTTCCATCCTGCTCAAGGCCACGTGGTGGTGGTAGATCTGTTGAAAAAAGAGAAAAAGGACACAGGTTATGTCTACTACCTGCTGCAACTGAGTGTGCCAAGGTGACACAGAGAGAAGTTGCCTTCCCTCCACACCCATGGGACAGGAGATAAAAATAGCTCCAGCCTGTTCAGATGCTGTAATTTTACACAAAACTGTTTAGAACTATATCTTTCTATAAGTATTAACATTTAGCTTCCACACTACTCATGACTACTCCAGTCTTCACAACTCTGCTGGCACCCAGTATTTTATGGGTCTACTAAAAAAAACAAAGCTACCAGTGACAAATCTGCCTCTGAAGAAAAACAGTGATGCACAAGTAGGAATCAACTTTCAGTTTCCTCCTTGGACTGTTACCTGATAATTTCAGCTTCTCTTTGATGCTTACTGTTATAAAGCATGTTAGGGTAGAAGCATGTGATTGCATGTCTTAACATGCAGGCTATAAATAATAAAACCACCTTGTGATCCAGATCACTGGTGTCAGTAACAAAACAGCCCCATACCTGTTGAACTGTTGCCTCCTCAACTCCTGCCCTGCGAAACTCTGCCAAAACTGCTTTCAAGAAGAGTTGTTCATGCAACGAAGCATTCCTGAGTCAAAAACCAAAACAGACAAAAATTTGTGAAGTTCAGAACCTATGAAACATCAGGAGGAAGTCTGATGGAAGGGAAATTGCTTGGGAGCTACATATTTAAACACAAGGTGAGCCGTTTATGTCACAAGTAGCCATTGCATCACAGCCTGCAACTCTGCCATCACAATTTTTGTTTTTGAAAAACTAGTGCTGTGAAAGAGATGCAAAAGCAAAGGAAATATTTTTACCTGATTGCATTGACATATGGTGATGAGAACATTTCATCTATGGCTTCAGTCACGTGCACCATCCTGACAGTCTCTGGGGTTCTCTTCTGCGTGGCCAACTCGCAGATCTCTGTGGCCCTTCTGCAGATATCCAGGCACCGCCGGGCATCCCCAGACAGCGCTGCCACCTGCAAGCGCACGTGACAGACTTGTGACAACATTTCCCAACAGCTGGGGAAAGAGTTTAGCAAGAATCAACAGACAGACAAACCCCAAACACTCTGAGCATCTGGTGGGAGAGCAACACATCTCTGAACTATCTTACTACAATCCCAGATCCTGAACAACGAAGCTTAGTGACCAAAACCAACAGAAGCGACTCTTCACATCTCCCACACCCCCACCTGGTCATCTTAAATTCAAGGCTGAACTTTTTTCTGTAACACAAGTTAGAGGTTAAAAAAAAAAATTAAAGGTGAGCAGTTCATTTCAACATCAAAAGTTTTCAGAAGTATCAGTTTAATTATCAGTGAAGACCTTTACCATAATCCACATTCATGCAAAAAAAAAAAAGAGGTGGTGGCTATAACACCAAAAAACTCAGTTTTTCTATACTCATTAAAACACTGATTTTAAGAGTACACTGATGATTTCAGAAGGTCTCAAAGAAATGTCCAAGATAGTTTACATTTACCAGTGCCTGGAAATTTTTAGGTGTCTAAAATTTCTGAAACTAAATACTTGTTAAAACACGAATTGTGCTTTACAGTTTTAATAAAGCTATGAACTTCACCACATATAGTACTGGCCTAGTTTTCCCAGTAGATGCTGATAATATACAAAAGCCCTAGAACCCAGGTGGGGCCAAGAATGAGAAACCCTGTAGAAAATCTAATTGCAAGGTATATTTCTGTATTTTCAGAAGAGAACTCATACTAGAAAAACACTGCAATTATTCCCCCTGCAAAACCATCCCTCTGCAACCAAAAAACTATTATTCTTACAGAGAGGTGGTTCCTTCACAACAAAACACATGATTGTATTTACTTCTGACATATTCATGAGCACTCTTTTTAAATCCTACAATGATGTAGGATGTTTTGACATAATTTTAATACATTACTTCAATATGGAGCTGCTAATATAACACATTAGCAGTGCACATATCTCAATCTGAGAAGTTACTGATCCCCAATGCATTACTTACCTTTTGTACAACGGAGTATTAAGACTTGCAAACAGAACAGGTATTATCTATTATGACAGGGCACTAAACATCTTGAGAAATAAAATTAATAAGGCTATTTCCACTGCCACTGACATGCTATCTTTTTCAGGATTCTTCAATGACTCACATTATGCTAAACAGTGGAGACAGTTGACATCTTATCATCACGACTCTTGTCATGCCTTCAGCTCTTGGAATATGCTGCTGCCTTCTCAGAGTAGGTGGAAGAAGCAAGGACACTGCTCTAGCAATGTCTTCTGAGAAAACAGCCTGAATAATATATGATCTAATTGTGCCCCACTTGCCTCCAATACAGAACCCAACCACAGAATCAGGTCTAACAGCTATTACAGAACTCTCCCTGCTGTCCCCACACTTTTCACCAGGTGCAACATGAAGGACATTTATGTGCTCTGCTCACCTTTCTGGAAACCAGCTGAACTGCATCCTCTTCAAATGCCTTCACACCCTTCAGTCTGGATGAAATTATTTGCTGTAACTGTTTGTAGGTGTAGGGCTGAAAGGACATTCTGGTGAGGCCCTACAACAAATGACACAACACAGTGAGAAGTGTTTGAACTCTCCACTGCTCAAGCATGACCTGTGTGTTTACTTTTACTTTTTTGGTAGGACCAATCAGTCTTTCACATCCTTTCCCTCCTAGTAACATGCTTTAATCAATCACATTTGTGAAAAAAATGTACAAATCCACAAAACTGTGACTCAATGAGGACCACTGGCTGGATCTCCCCACTGAAAGGCCCAAGGAGCAAGTGAAGCTGCTACCAGAATTCAGATTTATCTTATAAAAAACTTTTAAACAAATCAGAGATCCCCAATACAAAAATATTTTGATTACATCTGTCTACACATTATTTTTGAATATAGTAACAGCAGCAACTGTGGAAAAATATCTCCTTTAACAAATCTGTGTGTTTGTTGACTTCAAGTTAGCCATCAGCCAAGAATTAAAACTCTCTTCTCAAGCAAGTAAGAACTGCCCTCAGATGAGGACAATCTATGGTGCAGATGGTGCACTGCCTTTCAACCCACAGGAGACCTGAGTTTTTAATTTCTTATGCAAAACTCTTCTCTTGTGACTATGTGGACTCAGCTGATCTGCAGTGGGCTTAGTGGGTGGGGGAAAGCAATTCACACCCTGTGGAGCTGCTTTTGAGTCATGGAAGGATAGAGGCACAGAGCACTGTTTTTGCAAATAACTTTTCAGAGCCGTGGTGAGATGACCTAGGAAAATGTATTCAAAACAAGTGGAGAGAGCATCCAGTTTTCTTTGTTGGATACCTTTGTATGATCTACCAACTGATGATGGCAAACAGAGAAGTAAATAGGTGCCTGGAATGAAAGGGAAAAGAGGAAGGGAAACCTGAAGAGAATTCTTCTGAACTCTAGAGTAAGCAGCTTAACCATGAAGCACAGCATTTGATTATCCAAATCTTAATATATTTAAATAAGGCATCCACATTCTTATTTCATTCTTACAAGAACATAGTGTATGTACACAGCATAATACCTGATTAGCAAACAGGCTCCTGAACTTACTTTGCTAAGATTTATATGTTCATTATCAGTCCTCTGGAGAGGGTATTATAAAAAACATTGTTCAGCTTCTGATATAACCAATCCTGCTTTTCTCCTGGATTGCTTTTGATTGCATCCAGTATTTAATCTCTTCTCCTTTTATGGCATAGCAACAGAATTGCTAGGACATACCAGCCTGCTTGCTACTCTGTTCATCATGATTCTCTCTGGCAGGTCCATGGTGTTGGCAATGGCCAGGATGATTAGCTTGGAGTGCTTTTGGGTTGGCCAGTCAAATAAGTTGTACATCACGTTCTGCTTCCGGGTCCACAGCAGATCAAGCTGCAGAGATAAAAAGAGAAGAATCAGACTGGAAAAAGGAATGGCTTCTTGTTTACAATACCTGATGGGGGTTTGAGAACCAGCTCTGCCACAGAAGATTTCTCACATGATTCTGAACAAGCTGGCTCTGTTGCCTTTCCTTTATCCATCTACTAATAGGACTGCATTTGCTGAATTAGGGCTCTAATCTCTTTTGGAAAAGCACAGTCCTACTGGATGATTGAGCAGTAAATGTGAAACAGCTGCATTTTTAAAACACTACTGTGATACTAATACTACATCTAACAAGATTCAAAGACCATCCAAGTGAGAACCTGAATTAGCTTACAGCAAAAATAAGAGTGCATATGATTATTACTGAACATAGCACATTCAAGGCTTTTCAAAATTGGGTGTGACTTATTTCTCTGTGAGTTTTCCCACTGGAAAAGCAGCAGCTTCCAGACAAACTTCAGTTGAATCCTCTGGTATTTATAATTGACAAACATCTTATTCCATGTCTTGGAATAACAAAACATAAAACCAATATGAAATCCAAGGCAGAGAACAACATGGCAACAGGATATTCAGCCTTTTTAGGAAACTGAATTTAAATAGGTAAGAGGAACTATTTGCGTCTCCTTTCTCCTAAGTCTATTCCTGCTATATCACATGGGATACACTCAAAGCATGCATAATTTTCCATCCACCAAAAACTCACTTCTTACAATCTTGGAGGAAAGAAAACAAAGGATTCTTTGTCTCACCTCATCCACTATCAGCACTGTGGTGTTCCTCTTTGGCCCAGGTGTACTGAACAGCTTTGCCAGCAGTACTGCAGCATGGGCTGCTGTCACCTTCTGACCTGTCAAGAACTGCACAAGGATTGAACAAATATTGCAGGTTAATCACACCAAACTCCTGGCAATACAAAGTTTGACTCCTTTCCATTTTGCCTTTCCTTAACAATCTACACCAAGCACCTCAATTATTTTTTCCATGGGGGAGTAAAAAAAAGAGAAAGTAGGTCATAGGACACTCTTGGTCTACCAAGAACTGCCCATAAAGGAGAAGAGAAACAAAACAATGCATAGCTAAAAAGAGAGACCCACAGAATTCTCTGCAATCTGTCTTAGAATCATTAAGAAATCCTGAACCCACCCAGTCTAGAAGGCTCTAAACCCAGCATATCTCTAGGGTATCTCTGAATGCACACACCTACTGAAAACTTAAGTCAACTGACAACAATAGGCTGACTTGAGTAATCTTGGACTGCTATTGAAATTCTAATGAATCATCAGCATGATCTATAATTAAATTTATTCAACTGTGAGCTAAAAAAATACCTCAAATACCTTTTCCAGCTATGTGGCAGAACAGATAAACTGACTGCACATTACCTCTTCCCTTGCAAGTCCAAAGATATCCAGAAATCAAAGCATGACATTTCAAAATTACACTGCAGATGCTGAATCAATTGTTCATCATAGTGCAAAGTCCAGCAATAAAGCCAAATGGAGAAATTCAAAACTGTATTTCTTTTCTAAAATTTCTAATAAACCCAAGATCTGACAATCACGAAACAAGCCAGAGCACAAGACTAATGTATATTCTCTACTTGTTTCATGTTTCCAATTCAGTCAGGACAATCCAAAGCAGTCACAGAAAGGAGCTGAATCCCAAAGAACTCTGATTCTACAGCTCTGGAGCTGAGTATCCAATATGCCACAGAGTTCAGTTGCTGTGGTGGAACTGGACTCTTACTGTACCCAGGTATTTAACCTCATCTCTTTCATCTGTCTTAAGCTTCCAGTCCCTGTTTCATCTCTAAACTTTGCTACAGCAGTGATGTAATTGCAGAAGGGAAGCTCCAGAATTTGCTTCACTCATGCAAAGAAACATCAGCAAACTGGATTTCGACCTGCAGCAATCAGGAGAGCAGTAGCAGCCTAGCTCTTAGTTAGGGTTCTTTGACAGTAGCTGAGGCAGAAGGAATTGAAGAAGTAGGTGGTTCATGTGACTTTGTACTCCCCTAAAGGATATTTCACTTGGGCTACCTTTGAGTTCAGAACCAGTGAGGGGCAACAGATTGTACTTCCAAAGGCCTATTCTTTATTCATTTTTAGATTTTATGCTGAATGGGATAGGAACAAAGGATGTTAAAATACATTCACAGTACCATGAAATAGGGTAATTGTCAGGAAGCCTCTCACTATGCTAAAGAAACACAGTGGCCTGGCCTCAGCAAGTCCCTTAGCAAGACATTGTCTAAACTAGTTTGAGGAAAGGATGCAAATATGCAAATTTAACTCCCAACTATGACGAAAGGGACATTAGAACACTAATGTATGCCACTCCCTGCTCAGAAAGATGATAAATGGAGCAGAAGTTTATATGAAAATGGAACAGATGCTTCAGGAAACCATTTAATTTCCAGGTCACTGGTTTAAAGTTAGCCTAAACTGAGAAAGCTTTTGAGCAGTTACTGTCTAATGCCTACTGGGTGATCTTAATCCAGCCCTCAGAAGATTAATTCCCACCCATACAACACAAGCACAGTAAGTAGTCCCAGATGGATACTGCAGACTGGTTTGTCATGGATATCAGAAATACACTTTTGTTGACAGAGATGGTCCCTCTTTAGCTGAATTACTATTATGACTGATCAATTAACCATTAAGACCCCCTCAGTAATTATTCTACTGATACACTGACTTTCATAATTGTCACCTTAGCAGTTGTTTAAGCAGATGTGCAGAAAAAGTTACACCATGGAAAAATATAAAAAGCTCGTTTATATTTTTTTTAGATGTGTAGATGCAATAAACCAGGCTATTTTTCAGCCACTACCCTTATGCAGCAGAAAGCAAAACAGTTCAAGAAGTTGGCTAAGGCCTTAAGTTAATTATTTTCTAAGCTGCTCAAAGATAAAAGCACAGTCTCTTAGAGGGACTGGGAAGGACTGATAAGTGCCTTGAACACTGTAACACATCAAGGATCTGATAGTAAAGTGTAAGAGCTCTTCTTTCAAACCCAGGAGCCACTGAAAACACTTTACTTACCTCTAATATCTGCACATAGGCTTGGTGAGGGTCTGTCAGCTTCATGCCATTGATCTCCACAAACTGGAATGGTGGCAGTTCATCATTTTCTGCAGCTTGCTGAAGACACCGAATTACTTCATGAACAGTTGCAGTTTTACCTGTTCCAGGCACTCCAGAAATGTACATGCACCTACAAAAAGAGAGCACCTCTTCAGCAGCCTGAGCAAAATGGTGACTCTTGGGATTAATGAGCTGGAATTTCTGACCTCTGACACTGTCTTGAATACTCCTCTGACAACTCCCTACATCTTACTTTATTTGCAAACTGGGACACATAACACCTTAGAGGATGTTTATTATTACTGAAACAATTAACAACCTAAAACATTTTATAAATGTAATTTACCTCTTAAAAAAAAAAGAAAAAAAGAAATAGTTTTCCAGACTTCTAAAACTGACCAGTTATAATTTGGTCTTTAATTTGAATCTGTAGAATAAAGCAGCCTACATATTTCTACATATTTCCCATATTTCTACACAGAACACCACTTAAGGAAGAAAAATACCAGAAAAATTGAATGAGGAATTTTAAGTGATGATAACTTTTTAAATATAAGTAATAAGTATAAAGTATAAATATAATGTAAAAATATATCATCTGTTACGCCGTAAGCAGATGTGATTTTGGTCACAGTCTTGCCAAACTCACCCTCCTGTACCATCGATAAGTTTGCTTTCCACAAAGTTATAGATATCCTGGAATTCTTCCTCACGACAAGGCAGAGATTCTGGGACAGCAGAAACATGCAGCCTTTGAATTAAAAAATAAAAGAAAAAGAAAATTAAAATTGTCGTTCTCTCTGAAGAACTGATGCAAACAAACAGGCAAATGCTCACCTTCCTCCCCTATGGAGTTTTCCAAATCTCTCGTACATAATTTTAAGTCTGAGCATTAATGTCAAATATCCCAAAAGAAATAGCCTAGTCTCTGTGTGCTCTTAATTTATGCAGCAATAAAGACCTCTCTGTTTTAATTCACAAACTATTTGTAAGTCAGTGCAGAGGCAGGATAAAACAGGAGAAACTGCTTATAGGAAACAGAACTAAAACCCAGTTTGAAAGATAGTCAGTCCCAAATGCCTTTTTTTTTTCCACTGTGAAGATCTACAGTGATACCTATAAAGCTTTTTCACACACCAAGAAGAGACAAATATTGTACCTCTACAATCTAAAACTAATCAGAGACGATATTTATGTTTCTAATGTTGCACAGAATAAAGATACCTAATTCTGAAGAACTTAGCATGCACTGGTTAAAATAATTTGAAATTGCCAAAGTAGTATTGTAAATACTACCATTATTTGCAAATCTGGTACTGTATTGTACATTATTAAATACTTTCTTTTGATCACAACACCATGCATTTTTACCTATTTTATTCTAAATGATAAAGGTGACATTCTCTATGTCAGCACAGCCTACTGATATTCACACCTGATGCAAAATAAAGATTATTTTCCTGAGCACAGGTTACCTTAATCTGGCTTCTTCCAGTACACTGGCTGGTTCCTGGGCTGCCTGGATGCGCCTGGGAATTTCTGGAGTTGCATTCCGGGGTGTTCTGGGTGTTCCTTGTGAAGGCTGCAAAGAGAAATTACAGCCTCAAGCAGATTTTCTACAAACAGCATATTCTGTTAGGAACAAATCATTGATATGAGTTTCCCAAACATTACTTATGCCAGAGTACAAGATGAACTGAGAACCAGAATTTACACAGGGAATTCCCAAATAGGCCTTATGGTGTTTTCTTCCTAAGAGAAAAAGGAAGCTGGAAAGAGGGTGGTGACAATTACACCTTTTAACTGTCTGAAGAATTTTTGAGCTGTTAGTCCTGTTCTGAAGTGCTGCCTAACAGAATGATCTGGTTCTTAAGAAACAGCATCCAAGCCAGTATTTTCCCCATTTAAGCCACAGCTTTCTGATCAACATTGTCACAATATTCACAAGACACAAATGGTTTCTACATTTGCATAACCTACTCATATCAAAGATTAAATTAATCCAGATAATGCTTGATTAAAAGCTAAGGGGTTCAGATACTTTACTTTGGTACACAGGCATCAAGCATTCAAATCACTGGCTCAGAAATAATAAAAATTAGCTCTTTTATGTGGAGCCTTACAGTTTTCTTCGGTGTCTTTGCAGGAGTGTGAACTATTGACTTCCTTGAAGATTTTGGGGTGCTGGATTTAGTTTTCTTTTCTGGTGTACAGGGCAAATCATCATCCTCCTCTTCTTCACTGCTTGCAGAGTAGGAACTGTCAGAGCCAGACAGAAAATCTTCCTGGTCCAACATGCTGTAAGAAACAGAAATGATTTAAGCTTTAAAGAAAATACATACAAGTCTACACATCACAGAGCAACATTAGTACACTTCCAGCTTTTTCTGTGGTCCTTGTAATCATCAAGCCAAAACATTTTCCACTTCAGATGCTTATTTTCCATGGCTTTTTAACAGACTGGTTTAAAGGAAATCAAGTTTTCTGAAGAACACCACGGGTCAGCTTTATGTTTCTGAACATAAACCAGTTTTTACTCAAGCTGCAATTCAGCTGTGCTTCTAGAACCATTTGAATTTCAATATTAAACCACACAAGCTCTCAAGGCTTCAAGCTATCAGCAGCAATCTGAACAGGAGATCATGTCTGACAGGTTTACCTGATCTGCTCTGCAATGAGAGCACTGGTTTTCTGTACACATGTTCTGCGAGAACGAGGGGTCAGCACAGGGCTCTGGCTGCGCGGTTTCTGATCTCCAGCTAAACTGGAAAGAAAGAACACAAAGCTGGTTGTATTTCCTCTCTTTGCATCACACTTGTAAAGACACAGAGAAGGCCTTTCAAACTTAAGCCTCAGTTGTTACAGTGCTAACACAACAGTTGTCCATCCAGCATGAATTCTTATTTGTTATTTACAGATTGGCTATGGCTTGGATGCTGGCAGCACAATTTCCCTGCTCTTGCACTGTGTCTTCAGTACACCTTAGTAAAGAAAAAATATTTGCTGTATTTTTCACTGCCAAACTGAAGGGACAGGGGCTCAGAACAGCTATGATTTTATTTTATTTAGACACGGGGTTTTTTGCCCATTTTTTTTTTAAGAGAAAGATAAGAAAAAAATTATTTCCTTTGGGCACCTCTCTGATTTGCCCTTTGGAATGTATTTTTCTTTTTGTATTTTAATATTCCTTGGTTGTCTTCCTAGGTGATTATTCATCCCTGCTACTGAAACATTTTACTGCTACTACACAACTTTCCTACTGGTTCACAGTAAAAAAATATGTGAATTACAGATACTTTTATTATTTGTTGACAGTTCTTAGAAGTTTCTTTGATCTATAAATATGACTGAAATGTCACTAACTTATCAATGAAAGGTAAACATTTTCATGCTATATATAATTAGTGACAAAATAAAGGAAATTCCATTGTTGCATCTGCATCTTTACTCTTGGAAAGGAGGAAAAGGACTGGTTTCTGGCTTCTTGCAACATTTTGCAGAAGAAAGTCTGTTCCATTCATCTCCTCCCCCAGTTTTTGCTGTTTCTAAAGACTGTGTGAAGATATACTTGAATAGTTGTGCTTTTTGGGCTTTTATTTCTTTCCTACGGAAAAATTAGCATGGAAGTATACATGCAATTCTCATGAAGACTCTCCTGAGACAAATCAAACTTCTTTCTACAGTCCAGCATCCCTCAACACTTGTCACAAGTCAGGCACATCTGAGTCTTGAGTGCAGGAAAACAGATTTTCATCCATGTTGATGGGTACAATCATCACAACAACAATGATCAACATGGCTTCAGTTTCCTTTCCTATCATCCGACCATTCCCATTTTCAACATCATCTCTCTGTTCTTGGAGCAATGAACTGCTTTTCCATCTGAAAAGTCAAGCCCTCTTTGGATCTCCCTGATCATTCATTCACCTCCAAGTAACATTTTCTAACACTTCATCACAGTTCACTTGTCACTGCTGAGGCCCTCCTCCTTCTTTCCTTGTTCTCAACAGGCAAAACATGGCACATACAGACTTCACCTACTTTCCTCTCCAGACATCTTCCATAAATGTGTTTTAAGAGAGCTTCACACAAATAGAAATCCCATACAAAAATAATGACAAAAATGCCGTCACTTACGATAGAATGTCATCTTTCTCATGAAGATTCTTGTCCTTCTCACTGAAATCTTTGACCTTAGTGTAGGGGGACAATCGTAACGTGTCACTGAACCTCTGACACTCCCCTGCAGTCTCAGATGCTGACTTGGACTCATTGCTGCAGGGGATCTTTGGTGGTGAGCCTAAAATTCCACTTGTAAATTTCACTTTTCTTTTAGTGGCTGATGTTTCTAATGGTGCTACGGCATCACAGTCATCATCCAAAAGACCCAAAACTTCACATCCCAGCAGCCTGCCTTTGGATCTTGTGGGACCTAGAAATTAAAAGCAAAATGAACTTTTGTCAGGCTTCAATATGGCTGGTTTGGTTAATTTTCAGAAGACATGGTACAGCTGGCTCAGTGCCTGCTGTTTAAATGAAAGGAGATGGACATATCACTCCAGGAACTGGATCACTAGAAGTAACTTCCTCTAAAAAATTACTGAACAGAAGGAAGACAAACAGATTTTTCCGTTCTCTAACCCACCTCCATCACTTTTAACTTTAGTTCAGGTTCCACGTTGAAAATACTGCATGTTACACAGGATCAAATGTGCTCATTCAACCAGCTCAATGTAAACATTTCAGTGCACAATCAGTCAGAAGATTAAAGAAAGTGGGACATTCTGAGGTCAAGTGAGGCTGACTGGTAGCATTTCAGTCAACAAGCACTTTCATTTAGATTTATCAGATACAAATAAAGCATTGACAGCAGCAGTTGGATATAAGCAGTGGAGTGCTTGAAACAACAGACAAGACAAACAAGTGATGTGCCTACAAAGCTTGGGCTGATCCCAAAGTCTGAACAAAGTAGCTAAAAATATTGATGTTAAATGTTACAATTGCTAGAATTAGCCAAAAGGGAGAAGCACAAAACATATACAGAACTACTGAATGGACAGAATATTGCCATATACATACTGTTTAACTCCAGCTTCTTCCTTGCTGTTGGGGTTTTGATGTCATTATTAGCCACCCGTTGAGAATGCCTCTCCTTAGCAAGGGAGGACTTAGAAGTAGAATGTCTGGATTCTATTTCCATGTCAACGTTTTTTGGTTTTGTGGCACTCTGAACAACATTCTTTGTCTCTTTTTTCAAAGGTGTAAGGACGTCTGAAGGAATAAATGCTTTTGAAGAGTTTGTGATGACACCTCTTCGCTTGTTAGCTTCTTTCAGCTTAGAGAATGTGTCCGGGGACAAAATCTTAAAGCACTTCCCATCCCAAGACTGTCTGACATAGAAAGTTTGTTCCTTGTTTAATGTAATGATAGGCAGCTCCTCACCCAGATGTAGTGGTAATACCTGCAAAACCAGGAAATATCAAAACACACATTCACCAACATTTACTGTTAATTTAGAGTTTAGCTATTTTCTATTCATAGATCTTATTACTGTAACTCATGCAACTGTTATTAATTTAAACTACAGAGCTCTTCCCTCTCTCTACAGTGTAGAAAGATTGCAGTACATACCATGATGCTTTTAATAATGGTCTCTGCAGCTATATCAGTGTCATAGCCAAGAACTTGATCATAAAACACCTCCTGGGCAGAAATCTCTCTTTTCAGCAGCTTCCGTTTGTTCTGAGGTATCTCCTCCAAACGACAGAACCACTGCACAACTGCACGTTTGTCCTGAGCACCTGCGACAAGGAGAGGAAGTCAGGGAACATCAGAATTTTATTGTGTCACAGATAGTGCCAGACTTTGGCTGAAATGCCAGCAAGGGTAGAAATCCTCCCAGGATACAGGTGAGAAAGCATCTGGTAAGAGACTGCAAGTCCCATTTTCTAAGCCAAATGAAAATGTCTGAGTTGAGAATCTTAAGGGCTAAGGTAACATCTGCACAGGGTCTCAATCACAAAAATACCTGGAGACCAGCTCCAGACCAGCAGTTCCCTGTCACAAAGAGGTTCCTTATTTGCATAGATGTGATCTCCCCAAACCCTGCTAACTAAAAGCAGTGATGTAAAAAGAGAACTGAGAAATTTCAGGATGCTATTTGTTGTGCCAATGTACTTTGAGAAGCCAGAAACAATTTTTTGGTTGACAAACCAGGGAGTATTGCTGATGAAATATCTTGTTTTTAAGGAAGTTTCATGGGCTTCATTCCAGCATGAAAAGAATATTCAGTTGTGCTACAAAAAAAGTTCATTAGTAAATAAATAAGATGGAATTATATGTATTTATGTTTTAAAAAAGGTAAAGATAATAGAAAACTCACAAAGCATTCTTATTACAGCACAAAAAACAACAAAAGCTGTTCAAAGTAATCAGATAGAGCCAATGAGTAGTTCCCAATTCAGACTCAGACAATTTTTGTATCACCCACCTCCCATGATTTATCTTTTCATATCTACCTTTGTATAAACAAGTAGCTCTACAAGGAACAGAAGTAGCAAGTCCCATTTATTCAGACTAGTACTTTATTATATTATTTATGATATTTTATTTATTTATTATTATACTTAAATTGCTTGATCTTGTCTAACAAGATGCAAATTTCAGGGCTGCAGTGCTCTTGCTCCATTTGGATTCTCCAAACTCTAAATAAAGCATGAGCTCACTGCCTTCCTCAAGGACCACTGCTTTTAAATTAGACAACTGCATAAAGACTGCAAAAATTACAGTGTACTGAAATTTCCATTTTTCTATCAAATTTAGCTGAAATTAGCCATCAGTCCCAAATATTTGGGGGAGCATGTGAATATAGATGCAATGATTACCAGAACTTGATTTTCTTAATAAATTAGGCCAGTGACATAGTATTAATGCTAACTACACCCCCCATGAAAATGGTAACTTTAAAACATTTTAAGATTCCTCATACAGAATGTAAGTTTTTAGTTCTCTTACCATCTTCATATAAATCCATGAGCTGTGCCACATAAGGCTGATCTGCATTCAACCCTTCTACTAAAATAAAGTCACCAAGCTGTATACAGGTTTTTGTTTTGCTCCTTTCTGATGTAATAAGGATCCCCCTAAAAAGTGACAGACACAAGATTAAGAGAATTTAATATTCTTCAAAATTCACATATCATTAAGCCCAATGTCTTGTCAAATTTACAGTTAGCTATGCCCCCTCTTGCAATGTTTACAACTTAGTTCCCTGATTAGAAGCTCTCTTATGTAGTTCAATTAGTTAAAACTTATTCACAGATTTGGTTGCTTATACACTGTACAGTTTATAATTAAAGAGCTTAGTGACAATGCGTTTGTTACATACATACAGTGTCACAGCAAATGCTCAAAACCTTACTCACATTGTCACTGACTGCCACGCTAACTTAAACGATGTAAGAAAGGTAAAGGAACATACATTGAATTTCCCTTAGCAAAGCAAAAATAAATGTTATTTACTTGTACTGGGAAGTCCTCAGCTTTCTGTCTGAACTCAAGGGTTTTCCATACCAGGAGTAGGTAAGTTTGCTTTGCTGCCGGGTGTTCATGATTCCCAAGGAAAAGCTAAAACACATAAATAAACACTTTTTGATTATTATTTAAAACAAAACAAATCAAAAATAAAAAAAAAAAGGAAGATTGGAAGATACATAGAACTACTATCCATTCTTTCGGCGTGGATGAAGAACGGTGGATGGCGGACATAGAGAAGCCCACCTTCCCCAAAGCCACAGACACCCCTCCCCAGGGGATGAGGCAAAGAAGGAAGATATTTAGTAGTGACTCGTTGTTCAGTTCCTTTTCCATTCCCCCGCGGCCCTCACCGCCATGGCGGGGCCGGCTGCCCGACCTGGGGAGACCGAACCTCGCTGCGAGCCGGCTGAGACCGTCACCGACGTTTCACTTTCGCTCAACACTTTGTTTCATTTTGGCTTCTGATTCTTTTTTTTTTTTTTTTAAGTAAGAGTTTTCGTCTGAAAAGTCGGGAAAAAGCCACACACAGCCCCCAGTGCCGTTCACCGCCCCAGCCCAGCCGGCACATGGCGGCTGAGGGGCCGCTGCGCCGGGCGGGACACGCTGCGGGACACCGAGGGGTTTCGGCAGCACCACAGAGCCACTAACCCGCCTCAGACCCTCACACCAACCCACCTCACCGGCCCGATCCCCGCGCAGAGCGAGCGAGGCTGGAACCGACCACAGCGATCTATCCGCTCCCACCTCCCCGCTCCAACAGGGTCGTCCCAGAGGACATTGCACAGGATCGCGTTCTGGGATGTCTCCAGCGAGGGAGAGTGCCCAGCCTCCCTGGGCAGCCGGTCCCAATGCGCGGTCCCCCGCACCAGGAGCCCTGTGCCCCGCCACGGCCCCAGCTCACCGCGTCCCCTCAGCGCGTCCCGCCGGCTCCGCGATGGAACTTCGCGCCAAAGCCCGCGCGGAGCCCCGCCCCCGGCGGCGCGCGCGCGCGGCGGGCGGAGACGCGGCCCCGCCATGTTTGTGCCGGGCGGCCGCGGAGGCGGCGGCTCCGCCCCGGAGGCGGAAGCGGCGGCGGAAGGCGGAGCGGCCCTCACGGGAACGGGGCTGAGGAGGCTGGGCTGGGAGCGGCCAGCGGGGCTGCGCTGCTGCCGCCATGGCCAACCGCACGGTGAAAGACGCGCACAGCATCCACGGCACCAACCCGCAGTACCTGGTGGAGAAGATCATCCGCACGCGCATCTACGAGTCCAAGTACTGGAAGGAGGAGTGTTTCGGCCTCACGGGTATGGCGGGCGGGAGGCCGGGCCGAGGCGGGGGGCCGGGGGGAGCCTGCCCTGACGGCCAGTCCCGTCCTTCTCGCAGCCGAGCTGGTGGTGGACAAGGCCATGGAGCTGAAGTACGTGGGGGGAGTCTATGGAGGGAACATTAAACCCACGCCCTTCTTGTGCCTGACGCTGAAGATGCTGCAGATCCAGCCCGAGAAGGACATCATTGTGGAGTTCATAAAAAACGAAGACTTCAAGTAAGTTGTACTGTGATTTTTCCCTCGCTGAGGTTGTTGTGCTGAGGGGAAGTGCCCAAAACAGCCGGGAAAACCTCAGTGCAGGGTTTAGCTCTCAGTGCGCTCTGATAAACTGTGCTTGCTCAAACCAAGCTTTTCTTCTTGCTTTTAAGGCTGCTTTCCTTGTCACCTGGTCTGTTGGAAGGGCTCATCTTTGTGGCATGTGCTCTCTGTGATAATAAACCTCTGCCTGAAGTATTTGGGATGAGCTACATTAAGGGATTCACATTCATTTGCTTTTTCTTCAGTACTTTTTCTATCTTTGTTAGTCATAATGCCCCCATACAGCCATTATGTATGTAAAGTATATATATATATAGTTTTGACAGCATCAAGGAAGTGATGGAGTAAATCTAAATGGTTGTGTATTCTGGCTAGTGTACTGATTTTCCTCAGAAACTTGTGGGAGAAAAAGAAAAAACTTTTTTTATCCAAACTGCTAAGTGTGCAGAAAGCCGAGATCCATGGAAAGGTTTCCTTTCCAGGTATGTCCGAATGCTTGGAGCACTGTACATGAGACTGACAGGCACTGCCATCGACTGCTACAAGTACCTGGAACCGCTGTACAATGACTATCGGAAAATTAAAAGTCAGAACAGAAATGGGGGTAAACACTCTTATGTCTATTTAACAGAATAAATCTTTAAAATTGTGACATTACCTGTTGACATAAGTTGTCTGAAGTGTTCCATCTTTACTTTAGCATCTAGTGTTAGTTTTGTCTTTTAAATGCTATTTTTCACCACCAGAATTTGAGCTGATGCACGTGGATGAATTTATTGATGAGCTGCTCCACGAAGAACGTGTTTGTGACATCATCCTGCCTCGACTGCAGGTTGGGAAATGTAGATGGTTATGGAATTCCTAACTGCACCAAGTTCAGTAGCTGGATCAGCTGCTAGCTTGTTGTGTAAGCTGTAGTTGCCTCCTTAGGTGTTTGTCCTTACTTTGGTTATGTTGAATGAAGTTGCCATTTCTCCTAGAAACGGTATGTTCTGGAAGAAGCTGAACAACTTGAGCCTCGTGTTAGTGCTCTGGAAGAAGATATGGATGATGTAGAATCTAGTGAGGAGGAGGAAGAAGAAGATGAAAAGGTTGGTGAACTGTTTTGGAAAGAAATAGTTGAAGCTGAACCCCTTTAGCACACTTCACAGTCTATGACAAACATTTGAGGGGAGGCATCAGGCGGCTGCTGGCAGCTCTTACCTCCCCTCATAACGTATTTTCATATAAGCACCTGGTGAGGACTTGGACCCATGCTGGCATGTTTTCCTGTCTCTTGAATCCCTGAAAATCTGTTGTGTGTTAAACTTATTTAGCTCAATTGATTTACATGCATACGTAGTAGAGAGAACTGAAGGTGATGATGGAAGGTCCTGTGACCATCAGTCAGTCAGTACTGCTGTACTTCTTCAGAACCAACACTATAAGAAGTGGCTGTTTGAATTTCCAATTGGCAGTTTTGGGCAGCACCACTCATTCCTGAATCAGAAATACTTGGGGATGGGGAAGCTTGGCTGCCTGACTTTTACAATTTATGTTCATTGTTCAGAAACCTTTACTGATAGCATAAAACCTTGCTGAAACAAGACTTACAGATCCTCCCCCAACTTGTTCACAGCTGGAACGGATCCCATCTCCTGACCACCGCAGGAGGGGCTACAGGGACCTGGACAAGCCCCGCAGATCTCCGGTGGTGCGGTACCGGCGGAGCCGGAGCAGGTCCCCAAGGAGGTGAGGTGACTCTTCCTTGACCAGTATTTTTACCTGTTGTGCTGCAGATGGCTGGAGCACAGCAGTGAAGGTGGCAGTTCTGCCACAACCTCCCACACCTCACAGTTCCTTTAGCACTTCCTGAAGTGAGGACTTGCAGTGCACAGACACAGTCAACTCCTCTGCCTGTTTCTCCAGTCATTCTCTACCTCTTGAACTTGCTGGCCAACTCTAGCTAAATTTGACAATACAGTGAAGATGGCAAAGAGATCCAAGTGCCTTTTTTTTCATGTTAGCCAGAGGCTGTAGAGAAAATCCTATTAATTGCTCTGATATTAAATCAGGAAACATTCATCAGTGAACTCTTGCTCACTGCATAGTCCAGTCCTAAGCAGGCCCATGTGTAGCTGGCCAAGAACATTAATGGGAAGTAAAATCCCTGGTGTTGTTGCTGAAGGATGTGGGAAATCAAACAGCTGTTCTGCTAATGACTTCTAGTGATTTTTTGCTTTTCTCCCCCACTTGCAGGCGCAGCCGCTCTCCAAAGAGAAGAAGGTACTGACTCCTTTTAATTCTCTTATGTAAGCTGAGCAATGTGCATTTGTAGTACAGCTCTCTTACAAGCTGCCTTTCCCTCAGCCCATCACCGCGCCGGGAGCGGCATCGCAGCAAAAGCCCGAGACGGCACCGGAGCAGATCCCGGGAGAGGCGCCACAGATCAAGATCGAAATCTCCAGGTATTTCTGCCACTTCCAGAATAACTCTGGCAAGTCTTTATCAGCAGCACATCCACTGCAAGAAAAATCTCTGTCACCATATTGAGATGGTGGTAGCACAGGTGCTAAATCTGGCTGATAAAACTGTTGCTCACATGAAGGCAGAGCTGGGGAACTCCTTTAATGGCTGCAAAATTGTCTTGAGTAAGGTTTCAGATACCTGCCAGGAGGTTAATTTGAGTGTCTGGTTAAAGGCACCAGGTTGTTCTGGCAATATTTAGCACACTTGGTCACTAGAAGCAGATTGCATTAGCAAAACAACAAAGAATTCCAGTGGCGATGGAAATAACTATTGCTTTTTTATCTCACAGGGCATCACCGTAGTCACAGACACAGAAGTCATTCCAAATCACCTGAAAGGTAAAGGCTTAGCCTATTTCTAAGTGCAATTAGGGAATTAAAGATATGTTTTACAGTATTGGCTTTTTGTTTTTTCTGTTTCAGATCTAAGAAAAGTCACAAAAAAAGTCGGCGCGGGAATGAATAACAGACAAAACCCAGCTCACCGTTTAAGGATCTTGAACTGCAGCCTACTGCTGTCCTATTTGCTCTGCAGGACAGCTGGCTCTGTACTGGCTGCTTTAGCAGTCCCTTTCTTTAATCTTTCTCATTTTCTTGTCTTGGGTTTTTTTTATTAAAGATAAACTAAGGATACTTTTTATGTAGTTACTCATCCTTGTGATAGAATTTGAAAGTTGTTTTTTAATTGTTTTTCTTGAAGCTTGTAAAAACTTAATGAAGAGCAATAAAAAAAGGTTTGTCTTTAAAGGCTCCTTTCATAATATTTTGTTGACAAGCAGGGACAGGCAGGTTTATTCCTGAACTTTGCATTTTAGGATTCAGGATTCTCATATTGCCCTGGGAGTGCTGACAACACAAATAAGTGATCTTGGTGAATTTACGGAAAGCCGTCTTTAAAATTGCTTCCCAGTACAGCCTAATTTTTTCCAGGGTATTTGCATATTATTTTGCAAAGCAGATAAACAAAAAAGCAGGCATGTTCTTCCTTCCAGGATAGGATGAGCCACATGTTGGCTGTGAACAGCACATGCAAAAACACCAGCATGGAGAAAAATGGGCCTAGTGCTTGTACCACTTGTTGAAACTGCTCATCTTTCCAAGATCTCCACATTGAAGTAATTTTTATTATTCCTGTTAAAGCAAGCATGCATACAAATAGGGAAGAGGAAGAAGTCTCATGTCCTTTTTTTGCAGTTTTATTTTTCTTTTTAAAAAGTTTTTTGGCACTACATAGTTCTGTAAAGAATAGAAGTGACAAATTTTTCAACACATGAAATCCCCTTCTAATTTTATTTTTTTTTAGAACAATATATATAAAGTCTGAAGCAACCAAAGTATGAATACAGCTAATAGAAAATAAAGAACTTAATTTTAAAAATTCTCTCTCTTTACAGTTTATCAAGATAAAACAAAACACAATTCCCCTTAAAAATAGGGTAATAAAATAGATGAAATTTGTATCACTCAGTTTTGTGATACTAGTAAAAACTATAGTTCATATCTATGTACAAATGATACAGTTTAAAAACAGTCTTAAATAATCTTGTATCTAAACATGTTGCATTAAGATTTTAAATCAGAACCTGAATTTCTTCCTCCCCTCCCCCCACCCACCCACAATCCCATCCAATTTCACTTTTTCTGTTGAATGTAATTCAGATTCAAGTGTGGATGTCCTTGAGACAGAAGCGAGAACCGCTGGTTACTCTGCATCAGTGGACCAGCTAAAAAAAATGGATGACAATTACTTCAGGAAATCACATATTTAACAGTGCTTGGCTATTCAGTTTACTAATCTAACTTAGAAATAAAGCCATTTACTAGACTGACACAGATGCTACCTGTACAACTAACCCATTTAATGGGACAATCCAGAATTACTTTAATCCTATCTCCAAAATTCCCTAACAATCACAAACATTATTTTGTTGCATTACTTCAGTTATTTAACAAAAGTAATTTCAGGATTTTAAGTAAATTCAGTTATCACTTGGAAACCTTGCTAGAGCCAATAGACACGATTTTGAAAAAGGATTTGGTGCCTGCATCCATGTCTTTACACCAGGTGACCCCAGCAACGTGGAAGCTGCACCCCCTCCAAGCCAAATTTGAGCATTGTCTCTCTGGTAGTGGAGGTCTTTTTTCTACAGCTTTTCCCCATCCTGCCAGATGCTGAACACCTTTACCTTTCATAAACATCAGAGGTGAAATCAAGTCAGTCCTTCCCAGTTCCCTGATGAACTGAACCTGACCTAACTTTGCCACCAGTGCTACTCTGACTGTGAAGGGGCTGGACTAAACCTCCAGGGGCCCCTTCCAACCTCAATATTATTCCATGGTCTTGCAAGTTTTTACCTATGTAAGTCATTTCACAAAGCAAGGTACAAAAGCCAAATAAAGTGAATTATGACAAAAATTTCTTCATATTCTGAACACACTCATGAGCCAATCTTAACCTCTTCTGAAGCAGAGGCAACTTACAACTTTTAGTAAATGTCAGTGAATTGTGCTCTACGGTGAGCCAGCAGCAACAAAAAAAAAGAGGATGGAAGTGCAATAGGTTGCAAACTGGCTCAGAATTCAGAATTTTATTTTAACCCTTCCCTCCCACAAAGATTTCCATTCATCCACAGAAGAAGCTGAAGTGCTGATTTGACTCTGGGATCCATTCTGGTTCAGGGAGGCTAGTGAGTGACACATGATTTCTTGGCTTTTAAAGCCTTTGAGACAGTACAGAGACATGGTGCATGAGCTGTTGATTCACATACTGGTTCTAGTACCTTGAGGGTAGAAAGGTTTGTTCGGTGGGTAGCTGGCATTTCCCTGCTGCATGTAGTTCTGAGGCATATTGTAAGGCCACGCTCCTCGGAGGAGAGGAAAATGGGTAGGGGTCCCATGGTCCCAAGGGACAGAAGGAGGGTTCATTTTACCAAACTGTCCTTGGAAACCCTGATCTATTTTTCAATTGAAAGGGAAAAGCACATTGCAAGTTGAAATAATTAAACAGTAAGTCACAAATACAATTTACATCTTAAATAACAGTTTGCAGGGGACTTAATGCGATTAATCTGATGTGCTACTTTTTTTTAAAAATGTATATCAGTACAAATTACCACCTAAATTACTTCATCATTCACTATAATAGAATTATTGGGAAGAAAGAGGATGAATCAATATTACAATTGAGCACTACAATTTCACTATTTTTATGACTTTCTCATGATGAAAAATACAAGGTCTGAAGAATGTTCAGAACTACTGCCTGATCTTACACAAATATCCACTATTACTGACAGAGCTGTGACATGAAAGCTATAATCCTACTGCAAGAAATAACTCAGAAGTAAACTGGAATTCCACTAATACTTACATGCTTAAGAAACTTGCTATCTAGATCACTGGACTGACTTAAAAAATTATTTTTAGAAAGAAAAATAAAAACTTTGGAAATAAGTATACAAATTGTAAAGCTACTCCATTTAAAATTCTGATATCACTGCAACATTAAGGATGAGAAATCAAGCATCCAAGGAGGCAGGATGCACAACATGAGGCACAGGTCTGGAGTATGCATGAAAGAGTTGTCTGTCTTGATACTTCTAATGATCCTACTTCTGATCAGGTGCCTACTGAAAAGATAATTAGAAGTAGTTCCTTTCAAGTCAAGGTTATGTGATCCAGGACAAAGTTTCCTCAAACTTACTGTTCTTAAATTGTCCTGAGGAGGTAAGAAACCATGCCTCAAACAGACAGCAGACAGCTCATCTCTACTGTGCATTCCCCTTAATGGCATTTAAGCCAAAAAGGAAATAAAACTGATTCAAATTGAAAGAGGAAAATTACTATGACTGGGAACTAGGAAAATGAGTGTGACAAAGTTGGAAATTGATAGAAGATGAGGGATGGGAAAAAATTACTGTGACTGACAGCATATGGAGAAGGAATTAGAATTTATGGAACTTGTCTGAAAGAAGATGGCTACCTCAGTAAGGGACGTGGATTGGAAAGAGCTGCTTGAGGGAAAGACAAAGCTGGAGAAGGGGACAGATGAGAAGATCTGAAATGGAGAGGTAGGGACAAAGCACACTGGAGACACAGAAAACACATGGGTACAAGTTCCTGTATCCTTTAAAATATATTCCCCACAAAGCATTAAATAAAAAATCATGTATCTCCAGCATCTTAACATATGTTAGAAGCCCACTGGTGAATTATTCCTCACCTAGAACTGTAGATTCAGCTGAAAATCTTCTGTTACTGACAGTTATATTATTAGTGCAGAGAAAGGCTGAGCAGGAGATTTAGAATTTTCATCTTAGGATGAACAACTGCACCAGTACATTGCATTATGGATTTATTTTTTTAAACATAGGAAGACTTACACACTCATAATAAATCAGAAGACCACCACCATGGTTAATGATATAAAGGTTAACAGTTAAGATTTAGGGGATGCCACAATTCAGAGAAAACTGAATGGGCTTTTATCATTATATCCTGCTTTTCCTCAGCCTCAAACATACCAATGTACTTGGCTTTGCTAGGAGGCAAGAGGCTGCTGCCCGCTTGTCACAGGAAAATGTCAGGAATCAACATTGGGATTATGGAAGTTAAATGTGGCAGAATAAGCCACAGGAAAAAACAGAATGGATAAGATCATTTTATATTGTACTAAAGGTGAGGAGACAATATTCAACTAGCACAACTGTAATTTTGCCAGTCTCTAAGTTCATAGCTTGCAGTCACAGCATTTGTCTAATAAATTATGTAACGATGTGTTGATCTTAGAGGTCTTTTCCAACCTTAATGTTTCCATGATTGTCTGATATCAGGAATCCATTATTTGTCACCACATTCACAGAAATGTGAGTGATTCAAACAATGATGAGGAGGTTTCTCAGTTGAATGCAGGATTTCTCAGTGTTGCACAGCCATTAATGGCAGACATGAATAATGCCTAAAAGTTACGGTGATCAATTCTAATTTTTTCCTATGAAAATGTTAAGACAGGTGAAAGTCATGATATGGTTTCTTAAGCATCATATTTTTATCAAACAAGTTGAAAGAGTTAGCTGTTCCTGTAACACTTAACACCTGGACACAAAGTGCGAGAGGTTTGATACAAGAGAGAAGAGTTACCTGAATTCCCCACAGTGCCATTGTTCACCAGTGAGTTTGCAGTCACAGGATTGTGCCAGTGTCCCTCATGAGAAGTGCTGGGGATTCCCATGGGCCTGGCAGCAGGCTGTGCAAAGATGATACTGGGATCATTCAAGCTTACACTGCTCTGGTTATTTGTGGTGCTGCTGCTGCCAGATCTCATAGAAAATGGAACATTTGTAGAATGAGGAGGGTTACCCGGTGCAGAGTGAATAACAGGCCCATGAATAGGCCAAGAAGTGTTGGGAAGCTGAATTTGGTGGTGATGGTGCATCTGAAGTAGTCCCAGGTTATGCAAGGTGGAATACTGACCTGGGGGAGATTGGGGAAAGTTAAACAAAGGCAGCTGGACCTGATGGGGTGGCTGTGCACCCTGCTGTGGCTGAGGAACGTGCTTAGACTGGGATATTGATTGTGGCTGAGTCTGGTTAATGGAGGCTGGCTGAGAGGAATTCTGTGGGAATTGTTGAGGTTGTGGAGAGTAAGATGACTGATGCGAATCAGACTGGAGGAAAAAAAAAAGCATGTATTTCTGATTAGTTCACTGACTATTTAATGGTGTTTTCTTTAATAATCACCCACAGTATTAGACTGTTTCTAAAACAGCAAAGCACTCACCCCAAGCACTGCACCCAAGTTCCTGTTGGCCTCAGTACGTGCAGTTCAGCTGACACTGACTTTCACCAACAGATAATTTGGTCTGTTAATGGGGCGCATCCCACCATCAGAAACACTATTCTGAGCGAGTATTAGCCCCAAGCTCTTCATTAGACTCCTCACACACTTGTGTCTGATTTTTAATCAGTGTCTTCCCTAACCAACTTATGTACAGCCCAGGATCTCATTAACTAATTGCCTTACTTCTAAATAGAGTGGTTGTTATTACTGCACAGTTTTTTAAGTAATTCCAAAGTAAGCTCCTAATATTTCTTTCATTTTTAAAAGTCTGTTTAACGAGAAATGCAAATTCCAAAAACCCAGTTTCCACCTTCATATCCTGGTGTTAGGCCATGGCTAAAAGCATAGTAATAGCAATTATTACAGCCTTTGCAGAGCTCTCACAAAGCTTTCCCTTTCACCAGCAACAGAAACAGGCATGAGGCTCTTTCATCTGTTTGGAATTGCAACTGAACAGAGAAACACTTCAAGAACTGGAGTGGCTGGGAAAAGAGTTACTCAGTTTATGTGCCAACACTTAATGCCAGTATCTGGATTCTCCAGTCTGGTTTTAAGCACTAAGACAAGATGCTGATGGAATAAGTGCCTCCAGAGACATTCAAATGAGACAGGTACCAAAACCAGAGAGGAGGATCTGAATCACAGATCTCATTTTCCCCCTGAGACTGACTCTTCTCTCCACAGACTACAGCAGCCAGCCAAGCTCCAAGAGCCTCAGCTGCTGTTGAACACATGGAGTTAAAGGTCTCTCCAGCTTGTCACTATCCCTTGACAGCTCACCTGTCCATTTGAACTGGCAGTCACTCATCTCAAATAACAAGAGGTGTCTGCAGGACCATGCCAGAGCATCCCCTCCAGCAGCATGGTGTGTGTCTGTGCCTGGGCAAACGCTGGAGCCCAGAAGCTGGGATTGCTCCCTGCTGCTATTCCAACTGTATGCCTGTATATAAGTGCCTCCTATACCTTTCTACCAAACCAGGAAAAGAAGGTAAAACCTGGGATTTGAAAGATGATCACTAGTTTAACAGTTTAAATGTTATAAAAATAAAGCACATGCACTGACTACAAACATTCCTGCAAATATTAACCCACCACAAGCATGCAGTCAATGTGCCAGCAGCAGAACAGGAGGCATATTACACTCCAGCCTCTTGATCTGCTTCCCACTCTCTCCCTCTTACTCCACCAATATTCCCCCTTCCCATTCTTCTCAACCAATTCCTGAACAGAACATATTCACCAAGAAATCCTGGCCAAATAACAACCATGAAACACACAGAGAGGCCACGACTTCCAGGTGATGCAAGAATGTGCACATGATGTGTCTGCCTCTGAGTGTACCCACATGTTCAGCTTCAATTCCTCAGGCAGAAATATAAGGCTCCTAAAAAAATATTCCTGTGGCATATTCAGCCCTCCACCTAGATTAGGGCTGTATCAGTCTCTCTTCAGCAGCACACTCTAAGTCATAATGTCTCTGTTACTGGAGCCAGCATTCCAATAAATGCTTGCTGATCAGTTAGGAAACCAGCAAACTGAACAAAGAGCATTAAGTGATCAGCAGCCCTGATTACTATATTTGCTTACTTGCCAGCTTCATTAGCAGGCACACACTTCTCAGACTAACAGCTTAAAATAAATTAATTTCTACTCTACTGTCTGCTCCAAAAATATTAAATGCCAACAGTTGTATTTGCTCAAAAACCCTCTGCTACCCATCTCCACTTAGAAGCAGATTAAACATATTTTATGTAGCTCTATAGAGACTTGAAAAAATTCTAGGAGAAAACTATCAAAAATTTCCCCATTGTTCTGCTTGTGCTTCTAGTGTGCTTTGGCAGAGTTTTCACTGAAGTGTGATTCAGCTGTGTTCTATGTCTGTACATGACAGTCCCTTAAGACAGATCTCTTAAACCACAAAGAGTCATGGTTGTCACTAACCTAAGTCTCCAGCATGTTAACAATGAGCTATGCTTTATCTCCCTTAGAAACTCCAGAACACTGCCAGAATAACGAGAATTTGAAAGGCATTCTAGCTTAATCTGGCCTTTCAGAATTTCAAGGCATCTCATATCAAACTTGACTATGAGGATTCCATACTGAAAAGCCATAAATGCTCTCCAAGACACAATACATCATAAATCAAAGTTCCATAAACTGGCTGAGTGCAACATTGTCATTATCAAGTCCAGAATCTGTTGAGAAAAAACATGCAAACCTGTTCCCAACATGGCTGGTTTGCTACAGCTTTGCTCCCTGCAGTCCCCCACTCCCAGAACTTACACATTCTGATGACTGCCTGGTGCGCAAGGGTCGCTCCACCGGCTGCTGACCCACAGCCACCAGCTGGGAATTTACCATGCTCCGGACCAGCTGCGTGCCTGATCAAGGAACACAAGTGTTAATAAAACCCACAGGGTGATAGAATAATGAACAGAACTGGGAGTCAGCAATACCTTAACCCTCATGGGACACAGAGTAGGTAAATCACTTTCACCTCTCCTCTCCTTTAAGTGGAAACTTTTCCCTCTACTAGCAGCAGACAACATTAATAGGTATAGGAGCTAAACACAAAGTCTATTTTTGAGTAAAACAAAGCCTAGCAGGAACAATGCTCACCTTGCTTTCAGGCTGGAGCTCTACTTTATACATGTTTCCATATTACTGCTGTAAGCAGTGGCATTTTAAATAGCAATAGTGACAGAAGAAACTACTGGGCAAAGAAAGTAAACTAAAAAAAAGACTAAAGGATAACAGAACACAGAAGCAAGGTTCTTCTGAAGTTCACTTATGACTGCTTTTTCTACTTTTTCAACTACCACAGGCACCCAAGGGCCTAATATGAATGAGTTTGCTATTAATCTTCTCTAAGTACTATCAGTAGTTTGAAAGCTGAATTTAGCCTAATTCAGCTGTATGCTTTTTTCTGAAGTGTTACTGAAAGAGAGCTGATTTTTGCTGAAAATACATTTACTTACCTCTCACAGATGATGAAGGGTTAGCTAACGTTTGAGAAACATTTGGAAGAGGAAATGCATTCAATTATTATTATTACTATTACTACTTTTAAATGTACCAATTTTGAGTGGAAGACAAGTAATGCAATACCCTGAAGTACACTGTATTTTACTGCTGAGTACATTTTTACCACCCATGCAAAGACTGTACTTTAGGAGACATTACTCCCCTTGCAGAAAAGCAACACAGACTAAAAGCTGTATTTGCAGTGACTGAAACATTACTTGCAGGACTATTTTTTGAAGACAATTACCAAGTCTGTACAGAAACCTAGAGAAAACTAGAGAAAAGAGATATCAGAGCTTTCAAATTATCTTAGCACATTAACTTACCTGGCACACTATTATTTCTCTGACGAGTTTGTTTGAATTCAGGACAATCTCTCCTAACATGACCCACATCCCCACAGATGAAACATCTTTTCTCTCTTGTTTCTCTGTCATCCTCTTTCACCTCTTTTTCATCATCTTTCTCATTCTCCTTTTTCTTCAACCTGAACAGTAATTTTTATTAGCAATGTCACAAAACCACACACACAAACACATTATCTCTGTAAAGTTGTACTGCTGTGTTCAAAGGGAATGGTTACATAACCAACAGCTGTACCAGAATACAAATATCTCAGGAATCCCAAAAAACATTTTCAGATTCTGGGCTGGTTAACAGCCTGTATAAACTTAATGAAGTTAGAAGTTCCCCAGACTTGTCCAAAAGCTGTCTGACTGTATTAGGGCACAGCTATGCCTGCAGTTAAGCAGGCTTAGCCTACCAGGTAGCTGGGGAGCACATCTATGCAGCAATCCCACTGAATGAGAATATAACCCAAAACAAGTCATCTGCACCTTGTTCACACAATCTCCCCCTCACTGGACAGGGCACATTTCTGTCACTGTCTGAGCCTGGACAGGACGTGCAACAAAGCACTGAGGCTCTTTCAAACACTCAGTTCTAATACAACAGGAGAACTAGTGATCAGGAACCAAGACAAGACATAAGAGTCCTCTTCCACAAGGTATCTGCAGGATTGTTAAATAATAATATTATTTTGTGAGCTGCAATCTGAGAGAGATTCTGTGTGGCTGTGCTGTAGTAGCAGTTTGTTTGAAGAGCAGATCACAACTTCTTTTCCTGAGGCAGATGTAGGGAAAGAGGTGATGCAATTCCATGTGTTAGTACTTGTAAAGAGAGCATCTGAAAGAAATAGTCCACCTGTGACCACAGGGTTCCAGTGCACTTTCATGTATCTTGAACTCTGCTGACTGAACAAAAGGCTGTAAATAAAGATTTTGTAGCAGGAAGAGACCAAGAATCCTTTGAAGAATTATGGAGCACTCAACTGAACATAGGGAGCACATAAAAGAGTCCAGATTAATTTGCATTTTAAGGGCTTCAACAGGCTTTAGGAGGAGTCAGACAACCTAGGCTGAGTGGGTCATTAAATAGCCAAGCTGTAAAAAATGAGGAGTGCATAATTTCTGCCAATTCCTACTAAACTCTCTTTGGAAACATTGACCTGCACAAACCAGGAACTACTTTTGCAGGAGTCCTGGATCCAAAATCCCTAAGTGAAATTAATGTACAAGTGCAAGATCACCAAGTGACTGGCACTAATATGATGTTACAGAAATGCACCTTAACTACATTAGTACATTTTAACTAATCCTAGAGTTTAATAAATGAACTTAGATGTACGTTATCAGATCTACAGAACAATTCAAATTTAACACTGTCCTCTGAACACAATCACTACAGGAAATCCATTTTAACACATGATAAATTTTGCAGCCAGGTGATATGTTCTCCGTCTGAACGTTTGCAGTATAAAAAGATAATTTAGTGATCTAAGTTTTAAGTTAAGCTTAACTACATATTAACACACTATTGACTGTTGATTTTACTCTGTGTGCTTCCATGAACACTTCAGATTCAAGGAGATGATCAGAAACTGTTTTAAGAAAAGCAAAAATAAGATGGGAAATTGAGAATCAGATATGAAGCTTTCATTTTCTCTGCAATTTAGCAATTTTTCATTTCCATTAAATCTTCAAATATCCAAATCCCTCATGATTTAATCGCAAAGATTTCACGATAGCTTTGCGTATTACTTACCTCCTCCTCTTTGGACAGTCTTTCATATAGTGACCAATTTTTCCACAGACACGACAACATCTGTCATTGGGTGCCAATTCCCCATCTGTCAGAACTTTTGAGTCAAAAAAGTATTCCTATGAAAACACATCAGACAGATAAAATATATAAACCATTCACTTACAAGACTGAGGAATCAAAGTCAAATTGTCAGCTTTCATCTCTTATTGCTCCCTGAATGTTACTACTTCTGAGACTACACCTGGTCCTTTTGTTTCTCTAGATAATGGCAGATTTTCAGAGATATGGAGCAGTTTGGGCTAAAAAGGGCTATTTGTTCTTAGGGACAGAGGCTGAATTTGCAGAACAGCTTATCCAGGCTTCAGCCTGCTGCCCACCTTTGGCCTCTCCAAAGGCTCTTTAGAGGGCAATTTTTCGCATATGATCTATTTTGGTATCTGAGTCACTGCCTGTGTGCTTTCCAAAGCAGCCAATGTCCCTTCCCAGATGACATGATTACATCCCTTTAGACAGAACACAGCTCAGGTGGGAAACAGATGGAGCACCTGCAGACTGACCTGTATCACTCCCCTCCCCTGGAATTTGCTCAGTACAGCTGCACTTCAGATGTGCGTCAGCACAAAGGCCACAGTTTGCAGCCTCTGAGCAACATAAATATTGTGGTAGTAATGTCTTGCCTCAAAGACTGAAATAGAGGTACAAACTCAGGCAAAAAACACAGATAAAGCAAGCAAATGGAAAAGAGAAGATAAGGAAGGATAAAGGGAAATAAAACCTTTCAAAAGACTTTAAACATTCTTTAGAAACTCAATTTCTGTCAAAAGCCACTGGGAGAACAGTCCTCTAAACTGTTTTAGAAAATGCCTAAGATTATTTAAAAAATACTAATTACAGCATTTTATTTGCTTATATTAAAAAAAAGTTGTCTCTTACACATCAATGACTGGACCCTGTAGCACAGAGCAGTACTTTCTCCAAAATGGTATTGCATGAACACACTCCTAACCCTGACCCACTATGCAAATTTTAAAGGTCAACTGTTAAAAAATCAAATCAATCATCATCCTTTTCCTTGCTTAAGCAGCAATCCTTACTACCTCCACCAAGTGGAAAAAAAATTAGAATGGAACATCTCTTGGATCTGTTTTCTTTAGCTGCATGAAGAGCCAGTGAGTTTCCTAGAGCTGTTTCTGGGTTTTACAGCCAAATTTGCAGTTTTCTGCAATACTTAACATCATATAGTGGGAGGTTTTATAAAAAACAAAACACAAATTAAGCTTACTTTCCCCAAACCTGTCAGTAATACCCATCACCCATCCAATTACTCTGTATTTTATATTCCAGGAGCCTAATACTAAGCTATACATTTAATGCAGACAAAGTATAATTACACATATTGTGCATACCAAATTGATAAATACATACAAGTGATTTGCATCAATTCAGTGGACAAAGAAAATTAAAAAACATACTAAAAATAAAAACTCTGAGAACTTACAGCTTCTCTTCCAACAGCTGGATAGAATGGGGTACCAAATAATTTTCTCCCATTGATAAATGCCTTCATTATGAAATTGGTCACTATTGAAGAAAGACAAAGTTATTGGAAAAAAAACAGAAAAAAGGCACAACTCAGTGAACATTAATCATTAGTAGACATTAATAGCTTACTTTTCCTAGAGACTCCAGCACCCAGATTATGATTCAAGTCAAAAGGATCTGCACAAAGAAGGGAGGAAAAAAAGAAATCAGAGTTGGAAAAAATACACTGCAACAGAATTTCTTTTAATGCAGAGAACTCCATTTTAAATGCATTCACAGAGTAGATTATAGCAAAGCAATGCTAAGAGTTTTAAAACTGTGACTAACCATAATACAGTAAGAAGAATAATTCACTAACATTTAGTAAAAATTATGAGTCTCATCAATTTTATGAGCTGTAGGTCTTGCAAACAAGGTTTCTTTTTAAAACACTGACTTTAGTTTCCTCACATAAAGATCCTGTGCAAAGAGAACAGCCTCTCAAGCAGCAGAGTTTCTTACTCCTCATGAATGGAAACTCAATTCAGCAGAGGAGTACCTTCTATGGCAATACATTTGGATGTCCACTGCTTCTCAAAGGTGGTTAACAGCTTCTTCTGCCGGATGCTGATCACATATTCCTTGAAGTCAAATTCCTCAGTGTAGAATCGCAGCAGCCCCAGCCAGAGCTCTCCAAGAGATTCAGTGTTCTTTCCAAGAGAAGGCAGACGCTTCTTCTACATGCAGTTGAAGACAATTTATTCAGCTACAGTTACTGCAGCACTGCTTCTCCTGAAATACCTCTCTAATTACAAGTTTGTCTATTATGAATGGTTTCTTTTAGTTGAAGTAAGGTTAAATAACTACAGTTAAGACTAAACCTGGACTATTTTCAATAATAAAAAGTCTTTGTCCTCATTTATATTATTTAGAAATGACTTAAAATAAAACAAGCAAAAGCAGAAATTCATTTTAGCAAAACAGGACTCATTTGGGAAGTTGCAACACTACGGATATGGAAGTTTAATTAATTAATAAAATTAATCCTTTATATATTACAGTGTTAAAAATGTATTACTTTTCCTTAAAAGCAAGGTTTAAATTTTAGTTAGTCATCTGGAATTAGAATATTACCAATTCTTCCATGTCATCAAAGAAAAAAGCATTCCATCCATCCACCATTCTTTGTGGAATCTGTTTGCCATCAAATATCTGCCAGAACAGAGAGTGACAGTTACCGCTCTAATTCAAATACTGGCAGTTCTTTTGGTAAAAAAATAATATAAAAATATAAATACTTTAATTTTAACAATTACTTCTTATACAGACAGAATTTCCCATTGGTAAAAAGTTGGAAAGTCTTTTTGTATTGTTGCTGTACCTCTCAAGTTATTTGGATATATAATTTTTACTTGTTCTTTGCAACTAAGAAAACATGACTGAATTACCTTGTCAAGATTCCAACATCTCTCTTGCCCACAGATTCTCTAAGGAGACTTTATATGATTTCTATTACATTTTGACTTTAGCACAGCCAAGGGGAAATTCCACTGTTATTTAAATGCACTCTTGGGGTAGCAATAAAATAAAACCCCCAACCAATAATAAAGTATCAGATACTAAAGTATCAGCAAGAAAGTCTATGAGTCTCAACTGCAATGCTTAAGCCAATTTTCCTCTTGCACAAGAAACCAGAAGAGGCAGAAAGGGATAATTTTCAGACATGCTTGGGAGTTCCAAAATGTATCCAGGAAGTGGCAGATAGCTGAAAAATTATATTCTCCCCACCCATACAATGGGGGTGCAGAACATTATTCTCTTAATAAAGTTGCCTGGCACATGTGAAATATTTCTTTAAAGTTGTACCAAAGCATCAATTATCTCATTTTCCCCTCATGAAATAATAAAATAAACTTTTTCTCTTACAGATCAAGTGTTGAGCAATAAATAATGCTTTTGACAATAACTGCTTCAAGAGCTGGACTCACATTTCAAGAGCATCTGGTGCAGCCTCATAATTACAATTCCCTTCTCTCCATACCACCTGCCAATTTTTTTCTATCCTGTTCAGCATATAAATATCATTGTAAGACCAAAATCCCAAAGTAAATGTAATAGCAGAACTTAAGCACAACAGACTCCCAGTTTTGATCTAATTTTCTTGCTAAGTTTTACCTACTAAAACCAAGAGGGAGTTAAGAACCTGCTGATTAGAAGGGCCCCATATTTCATTTATCCCCTCTGATCCTACAATCCCAGACTTCTCATATTTATTGAAGAAGAAGTGCATCTATTTTCACAGCCTCAATTTCTGAACCTACCTCCTGAAGAACTGGAATAACTGGTGGATTTCTCTGCTGTAGAAAGTACAAAACCATAAGAATATAGGCATACGAAGACAGACTACCACGGGATGCATCACCAATATCGCAGCGCTGAAAAAATACGTTTTAAACAAAATGCTGAATTTACATTTTACTGTTCAAGACTAACAACTATGTCAGAGAGCTAACTGAAACCCCATAAGTAACAGCAAAAACATTCACCTCATAATTAAAAATTGTTTTATGAAGCCTGAAAAATAAATGCACCCAAGAGTCAACTGCTGTCTGGCAAATCCACAGCATAATTTGTCTAACATAAAAACAGAAAAGCCTTTCATAACCAAAATACTTTAAAAAAATTTATAATGCGCCAAACTGGGAAAAAACCCCAAATCAAAACCCCCAAAACATAAATCCTAGGTTTCAGTACCATAAAATTTAATTTTCCTTAACGCATGCTGCAAGAGCTGTTTCTATGACTCCTCATTATTTTGGTTTCCCTCCCCTTTTAAAAAACTAATTCATTAACAGCAAGTATTTCCACACTGTACTGGCAGTGCAGGCCATACATGGCATTTTTCTAGCAAACATACACATACCTAATTAAACCATGGTGCAGCCTGCACAACACAGTGCAGAACAAACATCCCTGACCAAGTCAGGGAGTTGGAACCAGATGAGCTCAAGGTCCCTTCCAACCCAAGCCTTTCTGTGACTCTGATCAGTGAATTACCTTACTATGCTTGTTTATCTCATTACAGTATAACCTCTCCACAGCACCTGCTTCTAAACTATCCTGTGTTTTGAGCCTGTGTCATATCAAACAATGCATTTTTAACCTCCTAGGGCTGGAAAAAACAGGGATTTGCAAATTACTTTCAGATTAGCAGCAGCAGTGACAGCTGTTCCTGGGTTTTCTGCCAATGCAAACAGAGGAGGAGGCATCTTGCTTAAAAACAGAGTATTTGTATAGCTACAAAGTCACTTCCATACATTTACATTCAGGAGTGCATATCCCACAACTTTTATATTTCATATTTGCAGAAATATTTTTAGAACATGTACAATAGTGTGCAATGTGACCAAAAAAAAGTAAGATTTGTTATTATCAATACAAGGCATTTTTAATCTGGACACAGATGAGACATGGCAATATTGTGCACTACTGTGACCACATCAAGAAAAAAAATCATTGCTAGTCTCAGTGACAGTATAATGAACGTGTCCATTCCATTCTGGCACAAAGTTATTTTATTCATCTTGATGTATTTTATTACATGAACATCTGGTAGCATGATGCACTCTCTATAAGCCAGTTTTTATTTGCCCCAGTTCCACTAAGCTTTCTTTGGATGTGTTGTATTTAATACTGCAGCTTGAATAAAAAATAGCCCCACATTTCAATTATCAAAGACTGTACCGTATAACACTTCGATAGAACATTGTAACAAAAGATGCAGGAGATCTGACATTTCCAAACTCTTAAAGTCAAGTGTATGTTCTAGGCACATCACAAAGAGGCTCAGGCATTCATCCATCACCCCATACCAACCTAATCCTGACTTTTATACAGTCAAACAAGACAAGTGTGCCAGAAGAAAGCAGCAGTAATCTCTGGGCTGGTCCCAGATATGAAAACTTGGGTAGCCCATGCACATCCACATGCCCCTACACGTTACAGGCACCAATTTTTCCACTTTTGCTTGGGGCTTGGGTGGTGTTTTTTATTTGTTATAATTGTAGCTGGTTTGAAATTGAAGAAAAAAGGGAAAAGTTCCCTTTCATCAGCTTTCTTGTACACAGAAATCTTTCAACAGATAGCACAAGGTACCAGGATTTTGACGCAGTCAGATAGAGCACAGTAAGCTTAAAAAAGTACACTTCATATCAACAGCATTCTACTGCCTCCTCTCCAGTTGGTATTGGCAAAAGGCAAACTCAGTGGCTGCAGCAGAAAACACTGCACTGTACAAATACATTCCTGCTTTTTATATTACCTTTGCAAAAACTTTCATTGTGTAGCCCAGATATTGCACCCTAGGATCAATAGCTGCGTAGGTAGCCAGCATCCTTGTGTTATGCTGTGCCTGGAAAAAGGGGGAAAATATTAAACTGGTGTCAGGGTGAACCAATTATGAAAGAATTTGTGCAATTTCACAGTGTCAGGTGAAAGCTGGAATGAGCTGTACTATTCATGATGGCACAAAGGCCACTGAATTTAAATAATTCAGCAGAAGTAGAATAATAAGTAGAAGAAAAACACACAAAAGCATTTTCATTCTAGTTTCAAAATTATTCCTTCAAATGGTTATTTGGGTAAGACAGAAAGAATTAAAAAGCTTTCTTTGAAGACAAAAGGACACAAGCAGATGCTCACCAGTGTATTGTACAAACTGATATCTCCTTCCAAGCCACTCCGCCTGTGTTCAAACTTTACTATAGGCACTTTGGCTGTTGTTATAGGCAAGATGTTCCTCAAACCTGGGGAAGCAACACTTTAGTACATAAAACATTTCCATTAACAACGTTTATAGAAAATCTAAATGCATAACAAACAACACTTTAAAGCACCTACCTGGATGCTTCTTCAGAACTTTTGCCAAACCTTCTATTATTTCTTTACAGTTTAATTTCTAGGAAAAACAAAGATCACAGATTCAGACGTTAAAACATGGATCCTATTCCACCAAGCACATTTACTATCACATACATTTCATAGATGGAAAGTCTATGTACAAAAAGCAGCAAGTATTAAGCCAGCACATGAATTTACACAAACTCATATGCTCTGTGTGGATATCTATAGTACAGTGTGTGTCTATAAGGCATTAAAACAGGCTGGATCTTGCTTCAGTTGTGCAGAGTGCAACAAGCCAGTGTGCAACTAGTTAATGCTACCTTTCCTGTATACAGAAACCTTAACTGAACTAAAAAACCTTAAAGAATCCTTGAATTTAAAATAGCAGATTTTATCAATTTCAAAACTCTTACCTCTGCATTTTCATGGCCTTCCAATGTCATGCAGATATCAAGATCACTGTCCCGAAATCCAAATCCATTCTTTGAGGAGCCAAATAAGCAAAGCCTGGCTTTGTCTGATCAAAAGAATAGACAAGAAGGTAAATTTTTTTACAGTTGACTGGTAAGTGCTTAGTATTAAATATTGCTTAACTGCAACGTGCAGGTGCCCATAAAAATGAGCTTAAACAGAGAGCTTACACTGTCACTTCAAAGACCTCAGTTTTGATAAAGGAGGAAGCACAACACTTCAGAAATTATTTAGAGAAAGTAATGCAGGATAAAGACTTACTTTATGTATTTTTTTTATGACTGAAGTACAATACAATTACAGTTAAAATCATTAAATGTCACCTCTAAATGTGGAGCAATGTTTTGTGGTATGCAACTGCACTTTCCCTGCTAATAAATCAAAACAATGTGCAAACCCAGTCACCAGTACAGCTTTATCCCACAGATAAGACAGAGCTACTCCTAGGGTAGCCAAAGTAATATTTCTGGCTCTATTCAGAGTTTATCTAGGTTGCATATTTTTCCTATGACTAGGTAAATTTGGTCAATGAGTTTTTATAATCATAACATATTCTTCAAGAAGACACAAGCAGTACGATTACAATACTTTATGGAAAATTCTTTCCCACTTGCTTTGTTTACATTTTTGTTTGAAACACAATATTACTAAGTATTTTCATTCTTGGATGGCAAAATTATGTCATTAAAACAAATTCCTTCCCAACTGCAAAGAACGCATTGATCTGTTCAACTGAAATTCATGCTAAGAAAATAGATCTGACACCTATTCACAGCTTTTTTTCCTAAACTTTAATAGAATTTGAAACCTTAAGTCTTTCAAGGCTTTGTAACAGGTTTCAATCCTCAGCTGCTGCCAGTAAGTGGAGGTACAGCCAGTGGATGGAATTCCTAATTCCTTGATGACAGGTCAGCTAGAGCAGAACGGCCTTCCATGGACCATGGACTGGAATTCAGAAGACCTGGGTTTGGTACCTGGCTCTAGCACTGTTTTACACCTCCTACAAAAAAAATCATTTGGTATCTCTGTGCCTTGACTTCCATCACTGTATTAAGATACTTTTGCTTGTTTTATATAAGGGATGTGAAGATAAACTCATTAGGATTTCCAAAATTCTCAAGCACTGGTGACTAGGCAACAAAAGTCCTTGGCCCATGACCAATGCTAACACTAAACACAACCAAACTTTCTTCTTGGCCTGACTGGAGCACTCCTGTGCTTGCATTACTACTCTGGCAGCTCCTCCTCCACTCTAGGGACATTTCCATGGAATAGCATGAAGGGATGTCCAAAGCTGAAGTCTGCAAGACATCATTACAAATGGAAGGAAAAGAGATGCCTTTGCTTCAAACAAGGAAAATAAAACGAGACAAACCACATCTTTATGTTCTGGACAACATGACTGAAGAAAGCATTCTCATGAATCACTACCTAAGGTTACATACCATTATACTCTTTTCGAATAAATCTCTCCAAACTTGCCAGTATTTGTTCTCTGTTTTGTTGCTCAGATAAAGGAGGGGATAATTCATCTAAGTAAAAACAAATTAAAACACAGTCAGACATGACATTCAGCAACTCAAGAATCTTTTCAAGCAAATTAAAAGACTGGATGGGGTTTTTTTTTGTTATGTTTGCTTTGCTTAAATCTGTGGTTTTCCTTTTATATCATTAGAATCTTCAGGATTTTATTTCAAGACATCCCATTTTTCAACCACAAAGTGGCTTGGTGGGAACCTGGCATCCAGCCGAGCTTAACCCACCACAGCAGCCCCAAAAGATGACAGAATTTGATAAGCACAAAAATTAGTTTTGTCCAGAGCCTGATTCCTGGGAACACCGGTAGTTTTTTATAAACCCAGTGAAAAATCCCATATAACATCAGTTTCTCAAATCTGTTATAAGGTATCACAGCCATGGATTATCTGAAAATTAAAATATTGATCCATTTGTAGCCTAGGACACCTGGAACAGCTTCTTCCTAGTGAATTCTAAATAATTGTAAATAAATAACTTAACCCTAGAGTTTTTAATTCTTCCAGGTTACAGATCGCAATATATAGTGGAGCACAAACACATTTTGAACTTACCAAAACATCTTTTACACACTATATCAAGTATGTCCCGAAATCTGTCTGTCATTGGTGGTAGTGGTTTCAGATCAATTTTCTTGAAATCCTCTGGGCAATCATTTTTGGAATGTCCATCCCGTTTGCAGATGCTGCATACTATAGTTGGTGGCTTTTTTGGGGGAAAAAAGAGGAAAATTCTATTTGTGCACTTAAGACAGTTCAGCAGACCTAACATTTCCAAGCAAACAAGAACATTTAAGAGATGAACAACAACAGAGCCACTACAAAGAGAGGAACACCTCTCAACAAGCTGTACTTAGTTCTCACAGTGCCCAAAAGCACCTGAAAATTCTACAAGAAAGTAGGAGAGGAAAGGCAGAAATAACCCAACAATAACCAGAAACAACGATTTTCTTTTTTTTTGGTGTGGAAATCAAAAAGCTTAAAATGAGGGAAAGAAACCATTTAATTCAAATGTCACACAGGGTGGTGTTTCCAGTGCTGAATAACAGGTACTCTACAAATGCCAGAGCTCCCACCCATAACCCAGACTGAAACAACCACTGTGGAATCCCTACTATCCATCCACTCTTAGATTTAATGACTTAAAAGTAATGGCTCAGTGATACATGACCATCACTGCTTACCTTTCCTGAAGTAAAAATAAACTTATCAAACACATAATGCATTTCTTCTGTTGAGAGCCTGCCTTCCTCTTTGAGATCCTGGGTTTCCAGCACTGCTTTGCAGCTGGCCGAGGTAGCTGGGGTGCCAGTGCACTTTGTCTGTGGAGACGACTCCGTTACCAAACTCTGCCTACTTTCAGCATCAGAAAACTCATTACTGGAATTTGTGTCATCAAGCTGATGTGCACTGCAGTTACAGTGGTGGCTGAGTTCACCCTCAGTTAGACACACTGAAATTTCTAAATCATCCCTCTCTTGAGGTGATTTTTCCTTTAATTCACAGCATTCATTGGAAATAAGGGATAAAGCTTCTTGTTTGTCTTCATCATAGCTAGAGTCCAATGTTGAAAGTACCAAAGAGTCCATGTTCTGGGAAGTACATCTTTTGGCTACAGCTTCTACCACTTTATTACATTCAACTTCATTCTCTGCCATGTTACATCCACTTCCTATAACTTCTCTATCTACAACATTTTCCCCTTGTGGAAGGCAACAGTTTGCTACAGGCTCTTCAGATCTTGTGGATTTCTTATTATTCATTTTCCCTTTTTCTTTCTTTTTGATATCTGGCTTGGATTTAATCCCATCTTTACTTTGTGGACATGCAAAATATTTATACGCTGTCCTAAATCGCTCCAGGATGTACTCAAATACCATCTGGCTATTTAGACTTCGTGCAACATTCCTCTTTAGTGCAAAAGGATCTGTGAAGAAAAAGAACAATTTCATTAGTAATCTTTAACTTCCACATTTCATAAAGAAGCTGAAATCCCTAAGTTATTATAGGGCAGTTAAGGAGATTCTTATATTATAATCCAGAATTGTATCTGGATATACTTAGAGAACGAAAGACCCACAAGTCTTTTCAGAATTCTTCCATATGAAACATACCAACATGCAGCCATGAATGGCTGACTATCATAAACAATACTAAACAGTATTACTCAAAAAGAAAACCATGGGTATATTGCACCATTATATTACGGCAAATTTCTAAAGTAGAAATCATAATAAACATACAAATGCAAAATAAATAGAGGCCAGCCAGAACCTTTCTTCTTCCACTGAAGAAGGATTGCCATTTCCCTTCAGAAATTCATTTGTCTAAGAGTAACATTAAGGATTTAAGGATTGTATGAACCAATCTCACCAGGATCCATTCTTAGTCCTTCCTAATGATTTTTAGATCAAACATGTTTTCCAAGCAAAAAGAGCTCCTGCATAGCTGCTATAAGTTTGCCTGGAAGATAGTACCAAACTGAGATTCTGTTACTTTACAACATGAGCTACAAACTTAACATTGGGGGGGGGGGGGGAGGGAAGAAAGGCAAAAATGAGAAGTAAAAAAACATAAAGGAAACAACAACACAAATAACCCAACAACGGCAGGTGTCAGAACCAGAATGCAATCCGGTTTTGTGAAATTATTTTTCACTTCTTCCTCAATGATTTGTCCTGTCACCTTACATCCCACATGTTGAATAAACACTTGCCTACTTTTTCTAAGCTCTAGCTAAAAGTGATTGAAGTAAAGAATTGGGAGAGGAAATTAAAGTCACAGGAGTGATCTCAACATCCACTACTCAACCTGTGCCTCAAGAATTCATTGCTTGTTTTTCTGTTCTACTTTCCCTTCTCACTCTTCTTGTACCTTATTGACTCATCCTTCAATGTACCTCTGTACCTCATTCTCTGTCTGTATGATTGTCTTTGTCCTCTCCATCGCCTCAAGTGTTACAGATAAGCCACTTCAGCAACATCTCTAGAAAGTGTTCAAAAGTCATTATTCATGCTTTTATAAAAAGTATCAACTTACATGGTTTCTTAGCCTTCCTCAAATAACCAGTTTCTCTATTCTTAAGGCAAAGAGAATGCCATACACTGCTCTGTAACTCAGTGACTTTCCCTGCTTTTTAGACAGAGAAGACTCGTCTTTAAAGAGACTGTATTAGCTGACAAAATATATACATTTTAAAAACTTATTGTCTAGATTCTTGTAAGAGATTTGCAAGTTAAGCAAATAAAGATGCTAATGCAGATGACTGCAGAAGTGGGAAGGGATCAGCCTACCTTCAATGGCTATTCGCCTCTTAGGCCAGTTTTTATTCTCTCTGGTTAAGAGCTCTTGCACCCGTATGCTGATGACATATTCCTCCAAAGCAAATTCCAGTGTGTAAAACTTCAAAAGTTCCAACCACAGTTGCCCCAGTGAAACTTGGTGAGGAGTTTTGAATGCTAAGAGAGACTGAAAAACATGGACACAAGTGCTCAACTGCAATAAGAAATTAATACTCCCCCATTTTTTGTCCTCGTTCCATCCAACATCAGTGTTAAAAAATAAAAAAATAGGGATGAGGACAAAAAATGGTTTTCAATTAAATGAAGTCAGGACTTACAATCCCATGTTTCTCTTTTGCATTGCTTTGGTTGTCCACTTCTGAGCTTGCTGCCTTCTTGCCACCACCCTTTTGTTGTTCAACTTTAGCTTTGCTCTCTGCTCCAACAGAGTTTTTTGCTGCACCATTTGTGGGTGGTTTGTACTCCCACCTTACAAATTCTTCATCTTCCACCCCTTTCAGCTGGTGGTCATCTGGCCTCTTCGAATCAAAGCCTTCAATCTAACAAAAATTAAAGTAGCTCTGAAACAAGACTGTATATAATACATACAACCAACAGTTTTCTGCAAATGTAACACTGACTACTGTGGTATTCATACCCCTCAAGATTAACAGATGTCAGAGACACAAATTCAGAGAAATAAAGAAGAAAATAATTGCCTTTTCTCCAAAACAGATAATACTATACAGCCTGCTACAAGCGCCTTTTAAAAAAGTCTTCAGAATCATCAATCATCATCTGTGTGAGCATTAAGTACCAATGCATTTTATTTATAATTTTCTTTGGCAATCAAATTCTGCATTTTTATGAGGCTGTAGAATACAGAAATAATGCCAACAATTTAACAATAAGCTTATTATATAACCAAATCACTCACCCAATTGCCCAAATAGGATGGTAAAATACGTGGTTTTCTTTGTTGAAGAAAAAATATCACCATTAAGGCAAAGGAATATGAGGGAATCCCGCCTTCAGCCTGACAGTCAATGTGACAGAGCTGTAAGAGAAGAAATAATTACTTTTCTGATGTAACACCAGAATTTTCATTTACCATCTATCATAAAAGGACAAATACTATAGAAATGTGAGAAATATACTAGAGTGAAACAGAAAATGCTGTATGTCAGAAACTGCAGTGGGCATGCCATGCCACATACAGACAAAATACAAACTGTAGCAATTCATAGAGTACCTTAAGGAATACTATCATGTATTATTCTTTTCAGTTTCACCACGTATTGTGATTGTGGGACATATTTTTGCTTCTGTCTAGAATTTCAGCCAGCTCTGAAACGTGTTATTGTACAGTGGCATCTCACGTATGGAGGTGGGGTGAAGCAGTGGCATGAAGCTCTTTCCACAAACATATTCATGTACATTATACACTACATTGTACACAGTGCTTAAAAAGAAGTATTGAGGATAACTAAATAACTTACTCTAGCCCAGTAGCGGAAAGCCAAAACCAAAGGAATCAGGACAGGCTCCAGTTTACCAAGTGCAGCCAGCAGGTCAGTTGTAAGGCAAGCCACGTCATTCCTAGCACTTACTTTACATGTCAAACCACTGCAATCACAAATGCAGAACAGATAAAGGGTTATCACTTTGTGATATAGATGATGCTTGGGGCAGGGGGGAGGTGGGGCATCACACCCACTGTAATAAAAACAACCATCAGTGTCTCCCTATGTAAGAACCTGAATTTTTTAAACAAAAGCCACAGAATATAATTACATTTTCTTTACTATTAATTTATCAAGTGCATCTAGAACTTACAGAAGATCACTACAGCCAGAAATATATAACAGCCTTAAGAATTTGTTAATTTTTTGCCATTACTTAGTTACATTATATTGCACAATTCAATTGTATATATAATTGAAATTGTATATAAAATATATAATCTCAAATATATAATCTACATACCAAACACTTAAATTAATAAATTAATTAATACTCCAGATCTGCTGCATATTAAGAGAAGATAAACCCACAAAACATTTTCTTTAGCTTCTCAGAATAATTACTTCTATTCTGTTACAAATACAGGAAAAGACAAGCCCACTCTCATTGCACTTACTTCCCCAGAGTTTCAGTCCATACCTCTGGCCAGTAAAGAAATCATATTTCATTTAGTAGGTTGCTGCTTCTTAGGAATTTACTGAAACTGTCAGATGATGTGTCCTTTCTGGCCACGTGTATCTTATAAAACGTTTTTAAGGCCTTGGCTTAAAGCTGCTGGCAAAAAATTTAAGTAACTGAAAACCACCCCACTTTTCCCCCAGTTAACTAAAAGGAGAACAGTAAATTCAGATTCCTACACCCAGTGAGTTCTGTGTAGCACAAAAAAGCAGCTCTCTTTCTAGATTACATTTCTGTGTATGAGCAATTCTCTCTTAATACATATGTTAGCTGAATGTTACAGTAATACTTCTTGTCAGGAGGGCAGGCAAGCAAATGCTGTGAACAAGCAGAATAGCTCATTAAAAGCTTCTTTCAGTCACACATACCTTTTAACATCTTTGCAAAAGACAACAGGAACTTTGGCATGGAAATCCGACTCCACATCTGAGTAGACAGCTAAGCAATGAGGGAGAAAAAACACACTTTGTTTCAAAGTTTCTTACAGTTTTCCCAATTCTATCTTTAAAATTATTATATTTCTACCATGATTTTTCAGAACAACTCAAATTAAGTGCTGCATTGCTAAGCAGTACCAATTTTTTCTGGTTCCTTTTGATGCTCACCACCAGTATCAGCCAGCCTGTGTTCCTGACAGAACCACGAGGCTTCAAGTTTTAGAAGTCTTGGAACAGCTCTCACTCATGTACATATGCAAGCGGAAAGCAGCTTTTGAGTTTGCTGCTTAGAATTCATCATACAAAAGGTTAAATTTTTTTGTTCTGCCATCTGACACTACTGCCCCAACTTCTGGCAACCTGAACTGGATTAATGGGGTTGCCATTCTCTTGCTGCAGTTTCTCATCTCTCATTCACACAAGCAATGGTGTTCATAAAAATCACATTCATAAACCAATCAATTTTTCTAAGTTTACAGAAAAATTTGGTATAAAAACAACTAAGCAGCAGAGAGAATGTTAAATAGAAATGAGCTAAAACTCACCACTGTTCTTCAAGATCTCAAGCACCTGGATCAGAACATCTGGTTGACTCATCTACAATGACAAAATTAGAGCAGGTTGGATTATTGAGACGAATATTTTATTTTACATTTTATTTCAACTACTTCAGTTGCACAACTAGTAACTCTGTGTCCTTCAATGAAAAAGTTAACTGTACCTGTCTACTCCATGAAAACAGGTGCCAGTAAACCTCACAGTAAGCTTTCTTTTAGCCTACAGCTCTAGTCAACACTTCTGTTCTAGTTCTGCATTAACAAGATAAATACAAGCACTTGCTGTATATTCAGCAATTTTATTGTCAATGTATACTACTAGAAAAGGACAGCAATAAAGAATTTAATGTCAAGACTTTCCCAGGGGGTTTTAAAGGTTACAATTCTAAAACACATGCAGTTGAGTGCCTATCAACAATGTGCTGCTAATATCACACAATAAACATGAACCAACAACTTCACCACCTAAAGAATGTCACTTTTATACCAAATTTTAAAAGGTGGGGGAGGGGGGAAAATCAAAACCTACAAGAGCTTACAGTCTGAATCATGAACTCACGGAAGCACATTTAGTCAAGCCAACCATTTTCATACTGCTTCAGTGCTTATTCAAAAAAATTAGAAAAAGCCTAGCATAATGTTGTCCAAAAACAAAAAATACACCCAAGAATTATAGTTATCTAAAGAGCAATGAAAACTTCCTCCACAGCACAGTTGGTATCAAATCAAAGATTTGATGCTCTGTGCTATTCTAACACCACGTGCCCCAAAAGAAGATGAAGGCAATGGAAGAGAAATAAATGTGGATGGTCTTGATTTATACACCAGTCTTAGTCAATAGAAGATAATATCTACACACCTTAGGGGGAAATTTGATATCGATGTTAACATCACTGGTCTTAAAAGCAAATCTAGTTAGACAGGAGCCATACATCCTCAGAGAACAGTCTGGAGAGAGAGAAACATAATTATTTAACAGTTAGTAAATAAATTTTTCTTTAGTAGATGATGCATACCTTGCTTTAGATATTGCACCTTCTAAGTGACACGCTCAGATTAATGAACACTGAATCCCTTTCTCACTCCTGGGAAGGACAGGCATTGCCATAACACAGCATCACAGGAAAACAAATAATTCAAATACTGTAATCACCAAATGTCCAACGTTTTCCAAGCTGTTTTAAAGATTTTTTAAAATGCAGCTTTAGTTCTGTTTGTTTTTAATAAAAAATTAAATATCAAGTAACAATAACTGTCACCATTTCAGTGTAGGATTTTATATAACAGCTTTTGTTAACTACAGCTTGATTTCACTGCAGCATTTATCCAATTATAAAATTCTTTGTTGCCTCACAGACTTCTGTATGAGGCACCAATCTGTTTATTCCATCAGCAAGTTCCAACATACTGTTCATTACAAAATATGTTTATAAAGCATAACTTCAGTATAGTCCAAGGCTCAGAAACTAGTGTCCATTCAGTGTTTTAGTTAATAGTTACCTGCAAAGATGCAGAACAGATCTAAATTAACTAGGAAGTACCTACTCAGCAATACTATGAGAAATGCCATCCCATTCCATAAACAATAATTTATCCCAATTCACAATGAAATTTTTGCACATGAAAACTTTCCTGTAATAGAAATTAGGGTCTCCCATACTTAAATTAGCTGAAAAATGAGCGTTCTCAATCTTTCCCAAATCAAACACCCTGCTCAAGCAGGGTCAGCTAAATCAGGTTTCCCAAGGTGTGTCCAGTAGGGTTTTGAAAATCTGCATGGATGGAAAGTCCACAACCTTTCTAGGCAACCTGTGCCAGTGTTCAACCACCCTCAGAGCAAAGAAGGTTTTTCTTGTATATCTTCTTTCATGTGGGTTCTGACCAAACTCATTCAATCAGAAACATCAACAAAATTACTCTAAAAACTGAAAATAGATCTTACACATACATAGCTTCAAGCCTATTTTCACTGCTTAGAAAACAGCCCTCTCAGAATTAAAGTCTGTATGGTTAATAATAATTTGTAATTTCTTCAAATGGCTTATCATAGTAGTAAGAATTTTTGCATAGTTCTAATGTGATCTCAAGAGAAAATCATGCCAGAAGATCAGATGTTTTCTACACAGTGCATGAATTAAATTTTTCCAAATTTACAACTGAGGAAAACACATTCAGTAAAACATAGCTGGCTTTGAAAAGGAGAATAACAAACTGTCATTTACTATTACAGACTCCCTTTCCATTACTCCTACACCTCCACAAAAGCTCATCAGTCCAAACAAAGTAACAATAATTTTCCTGAGTATTTATGTTAAAATGTTATGTGAAAAAGCTTTGTCTTATGCTTCCCACTTTCACTGGAAAACTCCCTGGAGTGCCAGAACAGAAGTTTGCAGTAGGAGCCACTTACAGAGCAAACAGATTAGCAAACCTCCACCCTACAAAGCCCTATTCTATTCAGCACCTTATGTTTAAGGAGATATTTCATAAAGCACCTAAAACTAAAGCTGATCATCCTGCAGATAACAAAATCTTTCTTACTGCTGTATTTTTATAGAGCAAAGGGAAAAAAAAAGGTATTTTTAAAACAAATGGACTATATAGACCAACACCTGATTCCAATATAGATGAAATTAAAAATTTAAAACTTTTTTATGGCAACAATTTTCTTCTGTTCTGATGCACTGAACATCAAACTACTGTTAGCACAAAGTCAACATTACTGCAGCTTCAAAAATCTGATTTCAAACTCCTAGTATATTAACTGTAGGAGCTGATTGGAAATCAATGCAAAGAAGCAAACGTCAAATATTCTTCGTTATGTTATCCCACCACTTTAAAGAGGATCAAGAAATACATCAGAAAGAAGGACAAATAAGAGCAATCAGATTTTCCTCTTTTTGTACATTTGTTAATTATTTTTAAATCAACTGCCAGCCTGCATTAAAAATTCTGTATATATTAATATTGTACACTATCAAGATAATTTAACCCCAAATACACTCATTCACCATTAGTGAAAGCATAAAAAATATATGTAAAAATAATGAAAAATTTTCACCTAAAGCAAATGGACAATACTATGAATACCTGGTAAGGGCTGTTGAATAATTTTCTCCATCTCATTCACAATTTCTTGGCGAATTCTGAAGTCCTCATCTGAGATGCCTTGTTCATTTGCTGCCTCGATGAGAGTGAAACTCAGAGCAGCCAACTGTGCAGGCGAGGGCGGGGGAAGCGCCCGCAGCTCGTTCTCTTCTTGCTTCTCCTGAATAATTGGTGGATGATATAAGTAAAAACTGGTATTTTAAGAGGAAAAGACTATTTCTTACTGCTATATGATATTGGAACATGCTGATTGTTGTTTGTATCCTGACCAAACACTTACAAAGGCAGCAAATCTGCCTGGCCTAACTTGCTGATACAATAGTGTGGTCCCATGAATGAGAGCAGATGCTCAGTGTTTAAAACAGAATGTTGTTTCACAGCTGGCAACTGGGGAGGGAATATTCTGTATTCCATTCCTGAACCACATTTTCTGACAGTTCTGAAGCAGAATTCATCCAAGAAAATAAAAAGCTGTAATTGTTCCTACATAATAAAAGTAACTGAGCTGGAAAAGTCACATGGAGTTTTTCAGAGTGGATTGTATTTGAAGGAAAGCTTTCAGAGGCAGAAAAAGTATTCCTAGCTCCGAGAGAACTTCGTAAGTTGAATCCCATTACTGCTTAAACAGCTGGCTCCAGAAAGTAATGGATTTAGTGCACCCAATCCAACAGCAAGAACATGTCAGATGCATCAAGTAATTTGGGACTCAAGTCAATTGGGACTAAGTACAGCAACCCCTTGTTTCATGAATTCATCAACTTCATGAAAAATATGACTGAAAAAAATAATAACTATAAAATATATAGGCACTAAGAAAACACAGTACAGTATGAAAACGTTTGTTTAGCTCTAGGCTGCATCTCTCAACTCTCCTGTTCTTATCTGAACAAATTTAGTGTAAGAAAGAATACAAGCATTTTTAAAGCAGTATGGGATTTTTTTATGTCACCACGTTAGGATTTTTCTGGAGTTGGGAAACCACAGCTGCTGCTGAGTTAATTTGATTGTCATGTATCTCACAGAGCTGTAAACAGGAGCATTTTATGAAGTGGCATTTAGGACAGTTACATAGGTATCACCATGATGTTGCACACGACATAAAGCTATCTGGGGCAAGAGTTAAAAAGTGAAACTGCTCCCTGTCCTCCAGAATTCCATTCAGTGCTAGAGAAACCTCATTGCTCAATTCTCATCTTCATGCCCAGATGAAAAGCATGATAAGGAAGCATTTATAGATCAATCATGGGGCTGGCTCATTTTTTAAAGCATGATGAAGTTTAGGAGACAATGAGAGAACCAGAATCCTTTACAAATAATTGCTGACCATAATGTAAAAATGTTACTTTCTGAGGTTTAATGGATTCATGGCATTTGGAGTCTTCCAGGTGATGACTTGCACACGTTTTAGAATTAGAGCATTAATAAAAAACGGAAGTATGGCAAGAAATCTATGGAAACATGTGAAAGTAATTTGACTGAATTTTGAGGAATGGTTACAGAAAGAGGAATTTTAACCATCTAAATCACAAAATCCAGCATTCTGGGGAATCTGTAGCTCTTCATCAGCATTTACAAAAATGGGCTGGCAAGAAAATCTGTGCACCTTTTATTGGATTTCTTGCAATGTAACAGCTCTTTAGAGCAAAACCCCGTGGTGTCTGATAAAGGAACTGGTTTTCTCTTTGTAAGCCTTAGAACTGCTTTTCATATTAAACACATTAATAAACGCAGGGTGATGATGAATGAACAAAATCCTTCCCTCCTATAACTCCTCTAAGCTTCACAAGTCAGCCAAAGTAAAAATAACATAAAAACAACATCCCCAACCCCATCTCCAATCCCTGTAGGTCTTGCTACCAGCAGCACTATTTTCAGAAAACAGAAAAACTGAATATATTTTTATGTAATATATATTTCTCACCTAAGTTACCTTGCATTCTGTTATTAGTATGATGAACTGCTCACTACTCAGAGACACTAATTCAGAAGCAGTGACCAAAAATGTCCTTTCCTCTCTGCCTGGACAAATCATTAAGCCCTTCCTCTTAAACAGAAAGCAGAAATTTGTTGATCTCTGCTCAGCACACAACTTTCACCTAAATGAACATGATCAAAGAAAACAAACCACATAACAAAAAACTCCCATATATTTTAATTTTAAAAATAAAATTAAAAAACAGAGGAGGAAAAGAAAGAAAAAAATAGCCATAATTATGTTAACTTACCATTATATTTTTCTTATGACGCTTTTCCTTAATATGCTTGTGGGCTCCCTGGATATTTTCAATGTGGACTAAGCAGAGTTTGCATAGATACTGACAGTTGGTGTATTCTGGGGAACGCTGAGGAAAAATTGCCATAGATTGAAACAAGTATTTCTACCAGTAGTGCCTGAAAAACTCAATTCTTTGATTAATAAACTGTATTTAACTATTATGTAACACTTTTAATGTCAAGGTGCTTTGCAAACATTAGGCAATCTTCAAAAAACAAGCAGAAATGGATTTTTACCTGTATGACAAGAGAGCAGAGTGAGGGAAAGAAGTGAGATGACCTGAATATTGCATTTCTCAACAAATTTAGTGAAATAAGATTAAGGCTGAAGACTTTATGCTTCTTAAAGCTGACCTAAAGGCCAGTAAGCCATTCACCTGTCAGGTGAAGCTTTTAATTACTGGATAAATCTCAGCATCCCCTGGCCTTTCTCTGCTGAGGAAATGGCAGCAGCCCAGCCATGTCCAGCCCTGCTGTCGTGTCACGGTGCTGTCTGCAGGGAGCAAGGGCAGCAGCTCTGCCCCTGTCAGAAAGGGCATGGCCAGGGGAACACAGCCACTTCCGAATCACTGCGCTCAGCCAAGGTGCCGTCCTCCAGCAAGGGCTGATGGTATTCCACTCTGATTAATACCCTGGGATGCTCAGAATTGGAGACACTTGCAGAACAATCACCTTTTTGTACAGACAGGTGGGCAGAGATGGAGTACACAAATGGAGAGTGGCCGCCTGGGAGAGCCCCAAGTCTGCTACAAGTCAAACCTCCAGGGATGATGGGGAAGAAAGGAACCTCTTTTCCTAGGGTCCACGAGGGGATACCATGGAGTTTATTCAGCCAGGAAACCATTAAGACCTGCTGGACTAAAAGGCAGAAAGGACTCTGCAAAGAGAAGGGCTTGTTCCCAAATACTCCAGTTTATCTCTCTCATCCTGCAATTGTATTTTCTTGCTCTAACAGATCACAGCTACAGAGATTGGAAACCTTTTGAAAAGCTCACTGCAGAGACAAAAGGGCTCAAAAAAAAAACCAAAAAACCCCACTTTAGTTTTTCTCCAGACTTTTAGACTTTTCCAATAATTGGGAGAGAAAAAAACTACTTTAACATTTTCATCCTAATTCTAATACATCTATATTTACTAAACCCAAAAAGTGTACTGAAAAGATCAGATGTTTAAACAGTGACACAACAATGAATGAACACCATTTTAAGACACAGAGGTGGACCACAGATCAGTTAAAGAAATCTGACTTACCATGTGCAGACCTAAACCACTGTTAAATTTGGGCAAGTTTTTACACTTACTGCTTACTGAGTTTGACCTTTGCTTTAGGGGAAAAAAACAACCAGTCTGATACCCTCCAACTACAGAGTAAATATAAATTTAAAATATTGTTTTAATTACTAATTCTCTTTACCCCTATTTTCTCTAAGACAGGTATCTAGTAAGATGAAATTAAATATCCATTTGGAAAACAACTTATAGACAGTTACATTTGGCAGATTCCACTATTTGATGCCTGATGACCGAAGTAGATAAAAAAGTATTTTACCATTCTTTTATAATAAAGTATCAACAGTAAAAGTACTTTTGAAAAAATTTATATTTATTTACAGTATTGATCCACAGTATTCTGCTAATAGATGTTGCTAAGGAAGGCTAAATCATATAATAACTTTTATTTTGCCTTTATTGTGAAGACTTTTTAAAATCATCTAATTATGCTTAACTCAAATGAAAAGGGCAAGAACTCAAATTACAAACTCAAAATACAGACTACTACTTGTGTAAGATAGATGCACCCAAATAAGCCAGGTCTCATGAAATTTGTCCTTGGATACTCAAGGAGCTAATCTATAAAAGAGCCAGTTGTATTTTAAAGAATTCACAGAGAATGGGAAGATTGCAGATGATCAAGAAAGAGAAACTTAAGAATATCTTTAAAGGGCTAAATAAGATGAGCCAAGGAATCAGACACCAGTCAGAATTAGCATTCAGAAAAATACTGTAATACATTTTTAATAAGCACATAGGGAAAAAAGAGGTCAGAGGTGACAGACAACCTGATCTGCTACAAACAAAGTGCACTAACCCAGTCTTAGGGTTGCTTTTTTAAAGATAAGTCATAGCTCTTGAAGAAGTGGCAGCAGACCTTGTACTTGAATTTTACAAAGTCTTTGTCACTTGTCATAGTATCAGTCTCAAAAGGAGATCATAAATACTACCTAAATAAAGAACAGTAAGGTGGGAGCAAAACTGCTGAGAGAACTGTCCTCAGGGCACTGGTACCTAGAAGCATGTGCCAAGCATTCTTCAGCAGGGGTCCTTGTGGGGGCAGAAATAGCCACACTTTTGTTGAAGAGGTGGGAAACACAACAGAAGGTGTGCTGACTATAATTGCAAAAGATATTAACTTGGAAGAGGATACAGAAGATGTAAAATGACAAAAATTCAGAGATGACAAAAAGTTTGAGAAGTGGAATAAATAAGCTTCAACTAAATAATATCAGAGCAAAGTATCGTTCCTTAGGTATTATCAACTGCAAAATATACAGGGCTGGAAACGCCTGATAGACCAATTCTTAAAGAAAGGCAATGGGAATCATTGCTGCTCCAACTATAAGCCAACATCCTACTACTGCTAAAAAGCAGAAAACCAAAACAAAAATGCCATATTTCAGAGAGATGAAGTCAGCTTTCCTCTTTATATGTAAGACTTCAGCTGAAATTGCATGTCCAACTTTGAACACTGCTTACACACAGTGTGTCTAGAGAAAATCAACAAGAATGAACCAGGAACTAAAAATCCACAAGACCAATGAACAACAAGAGCCTAAAGAAGGTTTGACTGCAGGAATGGGAATGATTTTCCCATGTGCAGAATGGTATGAAAAAGAAGTAATAAACTTTTGGTTATTTTCCTAGGACAACATATGAGGGATTAAAATGCTTCCATTAGACATTAACAAAAACTTCAGGGTTACCTACACTAACGTCAACATTTGTTTCACTAGAGATAATATTAGAACAATTTAGGTGAACATTTTCAAGCAGTCATCTCCAATATAGAGACTGGGACTGGTGAGAGGTAACACACTAAAGAAAGCTCAAGGTTCTTTTCAGTCCTGCATTCTGAGTTTCCACAGAATTAGGCCTCAATCTTATAAGACAAAATCTTATTTAAGTACTGGAACTGTAAACCTTCAAGTCTAAAAAATTTTAAAAATACTGTTCTGCAAAGGCTACACGTGTCCCAAAAGGAACACTAAGTTTCCAATCCATATCATCTGCCACCATGAACAACTAGTCAACTACTGGAGACAATATCTTAGGTCAGAAAGTAACTCATTATTAAGAAGAAAGAAATAGAAGCAGCAGGCTGTAATAGAAATACCACCCAACCAGAAATATGGTGATGATAATGAAAGAGGACACACATTTTCTTTTTTATCTGATAAATAACCCAACCTACTTTTTCAAGTCGGGAGATATAATCTCTTTCCAGACGTTCTTCAGCTTGTTTCAATCCTAGTTGCTGTTCAACTGTCAGATTAGATTCATCAATAACACCAGTGTTTTCTAAATAATCCGCTTCCAATGTATGTTCTTTTGTTGATTCAGAATTCTTTATTTTACCTAAAGCAAGAAACAGTTATTTTCTTCAGAGTGATTCAAGGAAAGGAAAAGTGAAAATTAGAGTACAGAGCAGCTAAGAACCAGACACAAATTAGAGCTACATTCTAGTTTTTTGTCCAAACACTGGCCAAGATCACCTTCTACATTAAATCATTCCAGTATGTTAACCAGTATTTTAAAAAGACTTCAGAGACTAATCTGCTACTAAGATTGTTGTCAAAAACGCAAAATGAGAAGGTAGATTAATTCTGTGATTCAGTCAAAAACTCTGTCTATTAAAATTGTTCAAAACAAGAAAGGGTTTTGTCATCCAGAACAGAGTAAACAAGATCCAAATGCCCTACTGTAAAAGAAACAACAAATATTAGGCATAAAGTTATTGTACACAACACATTTTGTTAAGGAAGTAAGTCAGAGAACTGCCTCAAAGACGTTCACCCAAACGACCTTACGGAGCCAGTCGCCAGGCAATCCCAGCCCTGAGCCTGGAAGCTGCTGGGGTCACACCTGAATGCTCTGTGACACCTCTTGCCCACAGACAGAAGCCACTGAGCTCTGCAACGCTGCTGCTCCCAAACTCAGCCCAGTGCCACAGGGCCAGTTCCTCCACATGCCTGTGCATTGGTCACAGGCCACTCATCTCCGCAAACATCCACAGCAAATTATTCCAGTCGCTTTTACATAAGCAAAAGTGAAGCTTATTTGGGCTTTGTCTTTTATTTTCCTTTTTCTTTCCTTTCAAATGAGATCAGTGCCCCCAGACTAGCAAGGAATCAAAGCTGAGTAAGTTTTCAAGTCCTGGTTTCTCAGTGACAGATGGTCCCCACGGTACATAATGGTGGTCTACAAAGAGCCGACTGATCACAGGATGCTGCCACTTGAACTTGTTTTTCCTGTTAAACACTATTAACACAGCTAAAAAACCACACACTTTATTATTTTCCTTGTATTTCCATACAAGCAACTGCTGTAGCTGTGGGAAATACTTCAAACAGAAGGTCTACACTGGCTGGCATCTTAAGACAGCATTTTCATGAAAGAAAAAAATGCATTCTAAAGAAGTGTGACAAATCCTGAGCTATGGAATTAACCTGGTGAGATAAAGCTTGATCAACATATTTAATTTTGACATTGAAAAATATGTGTAATAAATACAGACTCATAAGGGTGACCACTGATGGATGATAGGTATTCCAGAGCTCCCCAAATCAAAAAGCCACCTGCCAAAGCCTACTTTAAACATTTTTAGTAAGAAAAAGAACACAATGGTCACAGAAAAGAAGTAAATATTTTCCCTCTACCAATAATAAGAACTTTTCTTGCCCATTTTCCCCCTGATCTTTCTGAAAAGCAGTAATAACTGGCATTTCCCTAAGTGGCAATGATATTAAGAAGGGTTCCCCCTTCGTAAGACACTAAATTCACGAAATTGCCTAAAACCCACGCACACTAAGTAGCTTACAAAGATGTTTAGGTCTTAAGCATAAGAAAAAAGGACAGCTATTATCATAATCTCTTGTTCTCTAAGCAATATGCTTGTATTAACATCATGTTCTCTCTAAATGCAACCAGCAACTTCGTACATGCAAAAAAAAATAACACCAACAGAAACATTTCAAAGCCCATTTCAGACCATCAGCAATTGCACCAGAAGAAAATGGAATAAGGCAGCATTAACTAATACTCACTGAAGTCATCAGGCTTATGTTCCATTTTCCTTTGATCTGCAGCAGTCTTACCAGGATCACCAGCATGATCAACACTAGTCTTCAAAGTATGAACTCCCACTGGATTTTCCAGCACCAGTTTCCCTTTCTGAGTAGCTGTTAAGTTTTCCATACTGATCCCATTCCCTGAAACTTGGGAGCCTGGAGCATTTTCTCCCACTGGCTGGGGTTTTGTCTGTTTCAGGTTTTCCATTGCCGATGATAAATTAGAAAATTTTTTTGCTTTTCCATGACTACGATCCTGAACACTTGATCCCAAATCTTTAGTTCCAGGAATACAACTATTTACTTTGCATGATTTATTTTCTCCTTGTTTTTCAGAACAAACATCATTTTGTTTACTTTTTCTGCTGCTATTCCCACTTGGAGAACTTCTCCCAACATCCTTCACAGATTTGTCATTTCTATTATGCTTATAATTTTGATTAATTGTAACTTTGACTGTTTTGCCTTCCTCACAGACAAGACGGACAGACTTCCTTGGGTCATGATTTCCATTCTTTGAGCTCTTGGCCTCTTCCATTATAGTGAAGACCTGCTTCTCCTGTCTTGAGACCACTTGAAGTGCAATTCTTCAGCAATTTGCAGTTGATTTTAAATCCTCTGTGCAGGCAAGAATTGTAGCTGATTGTCTACTGAAGAAATAATAAGACATTTTTAAAATTAAGGAAAAAGGCTAAATCTCTCTGTAGACAGCACATTAAATGAACTTCTCTAAAGGAAGGTGTTAATATTAATTATTATAGAAGCATATTCCCCCCACAGGCAGAATGCATTTTCACAATACATTCCAGTATTAAAATAAAACGCATGAAAATTTTGATCATTTTGATTTGTATTTAAAAGAGGAAGGCTATGAAGAGACAAAAAAATGGCAGAACATTCTAAAAAACACTCAGTGATAAACCTGCCAACAGCTTGCTTTTTTCTTCCCTTCCTATTTCTGGCTATCTGAACAAAAACAAGAGCCAAGATGTCTGCAACTACACTGGGAAAAAAAATTAAAAAAAATTAACACATCTAAAAAATATCACTCAATAAACACACAGCTCAAATTAGCCACTAGAGAAAACTAATTCAGTTTCCAGCAAGCAAGCTCCATTTTATTAACTGATTTAAAAAAGCATTTAGAGATATAGCTTAAAGTATTAATAAACCTGACCAATCACCCGCACCTCCTATTCTCATATAAATTAACTGCCAGCAAGTAAGCAAGATTTTTCTTAGAAAAAAACCCCACAAATACAAATAGTAAATACTTTGTTTAACTGCAGATTGACTTTCCTCATCTAAACCTCAGGCCTTTTGGTGGTATATGATCATCTGAGATTTAGGTTGGAGACAACTCAAAGGTTGTGTTTCCAGTGGGAAGGGGCTCAGCACGAGTTGGTCTGTTTGCAAGGAATTAGTCTTATTAATATAGAAAATGATGGCAAGAATCTACAGCAAGAACTTGGACTTTTTTTCTTATAACAACATTTAGACAGTAATGAAAACTACAAGAATGAAGCATTAGACAAAGAAGAAAATTATTTTTGTAAAACTATAGCAAAAATGGAATTCAGAGTTTCTCTCTTTCCTGACCACTTGCGTATTTGCTAGGTAAATGCATGACCCATGGAAGTTTCCGGGTTTTAGAGAACCCATCACTTATCATTTAGTGAAGAAAATAAATAATAGAAAAGTCTATAAATTACAGCTATTAAAAGTATCACAACATACTTTGTACCTTAAGAACCAAAATAAAGGATCAGATTAAAATGTCTGCTTAAGAAAAAAAAAAAACAACCAAAAATCCCCTTTCTGAAAATTATCAATATAGAGTATTTTTTTTTTTTCAGGCTATATAATACAATTACCATCTCTCATTTTAATGAGACACAAAACAGAAAATACTTCAGGACACAAAGCATGTACTAAAAATGGTTATCTTAGGTCTCTATTGATATAATTGAAAATATCTAAACATTTTTTTCACTTTCAAAAGTGAAAAATCAAAGAAACAAAACCCACAAGAATTTTCCTGAAGATGCTGTTAGCATTACGTTCTTCAATAAAATATAAAACCCAAAGAAGAAAAAAATCTCCATTCCTAAAGTTGTTCCAACGGCCAAGTATTTTATCTCACAAACACGTTTAGTTAATATTGCAACTATTTTCTATTAAACATTGATTGCACCTGGTTCTTACTTCTAGACCCCAAATCACAAAGATTAAATAATATTTGCCTTTGGATTGTAGCCAGTCTTTCCCACGGCAAACCAAAAAGCAGCAGGAACTCCTGCCCACCTGTACCAGCACTGCTGAAGCCTCAGGGTGGTAAGGAGAGCCCAGGGTTCCCCCAGGTTGGCTAAATTCAAGTTACTGCAGTCCCTGAGCAGCAGTATAAAACCCTTTATTTATACTATATAAATATATATATATATATATTTAGAGGCTGGTGAGCTGTCACAGCTCTGTATCCATAATTGTCTTTAAACTCTACGGTGGCTTTGGTTTTTAATTTCATGTAACCAGAAGAGAAATGGGAGTATGATTTTTCAAATTCTAAACTAATCACGCTTTACTTGTTCAACCTGAAGAGGAGAGAAAAACTCCCCGAGCCAACAAACAAAGCCAAAGCACAAAGACACAGAGCAATTCCCCTTGAGCCCCGGCCGGGAGCACGGCCAGGCCAGCTCCAGGCTCAGTCCTTCCCCAAGCCGTGCTCGCTCCACCGCCGGGGCTGCTCCTCCCTTGGGCAGCTCCGCCGGCACCAAAGCGGAAAACCAATCCAGCTCAACATAAAGCTGGCACCAGGCAGGAGGAGGAGGAGCTCGCCCGGCAATAACAAACAACTCGTAGGGTGGGGACAGCTCCTGTTGGCACCACTTCCAGATTAAAGCTACCTTGAAACTCCGGCATTGGAGGAAAAGTGGGGCTGCAATTTGTTTTCGTATGTGTCACGATGATAGGGTCGAATTTTGAAAGTAGATTTTAAAAAAAATCTGCAAAAATTATCCCAATTATTTGATCTAATCCATTCAATTAAATACACAATTGTATATCCAAAGAGAATATATAATCTTTAATCAAATGTACAAATGTGATGGGAAAAAGTAACTAAAGAAACCGCTATTAAAAACTAGAACCCAGCTAATGAATTGAGTACTGTGATAGTGTTACGTATCAAGAATGTACTCAAATGTAAGTAATGTTAAAAAGCAGATTTAGTCTTTATTCCTAAGACATATGAATGAAGAGAGGTCATGACATTTCATAAGACAAGAATATTCTATATGAAAAAAAAAAATTAGGAGTTCCACAATGAAATGCAGAATCTGAAATGCAAGTGCAATAATAATGTTGTTGAACTTTGGGATTTCTTTTTCTTTCCTTTTGCTCTTTAGTACTGAAATGATTTGGCAAATAAGAAATAATTTAAACTGCTGCAACATATTCAAGCATAACCAAATTACCATCTCACATCGAACTGCAAAATAAACTAATGAAACTTTGTATAAGAAACAAAAAGAGACCTCTCTTGAACTCAGGACAGGACAAAAAGATCATCCTCTATCAGATAGATGACATATATCTCCATATGACAGGGAGAGAGGGAAATGGGGAGAGGGAAGGAGTGCCTTTCAAAAAAAAACTTGGTTAGAAACAAAACAATGGACTGGAGTGAATCAGTGCTGAGGTGGCATCTTTGTAGAAACCTGGATGGCACGTCTTATTCACAAGCTCAGGCTCATACCAGATTGCCAGACCTGGAATCAAAGAAGAATTTTCTCCCAGCCATGCTGGCAACAAAGCCAGAGCATTTTGCCTGCGTCTGCAAAGTGGGGTATGATTAACCCGTTGAAACCATTTCAGCAGATTTCATTTATTCAATATCCCAGTGTTACAAGAGACTCAGTTTCCCCTGCTTTCTGAGTGTAAAGTGCCAGTAACTCCTCTGAAATCTAGTTCAGCTCTTGGATCTTTTTAGAAAAATAATCTGGCTGAAATACGACAGCTTAAGGTCAGGCAAGATATCTGACTGTAAACTCCAGAAAAGTATAAAAAAAATCTATACATACCTACAGCAAACAAATTAAAAATGTTTAAAACCAGCTCTGGTTAGAATTCATTTCAGGTTCACGAAATGAAGAAACTAGAATGTTTCACTTTCATTTCTGCCAGTTTTTTTTTTTGTTTCCTCCACCTTGCAGACTAGCATTAGAAAACTTTGCATTTGAATTGCAAAGAATCAGAGTAAGGCTTACTCCCAAAGAGGGGGAAAAAGAAAACCACCAACAAACTTTCAAGAAGGTATTTTTACCTCTTCTACCACTTCTTCCTCTCAATACATACATTTTGGGTCAGCCTTTGACATAACAGGGCCTTTTCAAAGATGAAGGCCAAGTTAAACTGTGAGCTCTTGCATTCCGAGTTGCTCTTTTGTAAAGCTTTAAGATTTTTAATAATTTCATTAGCAGCAGAACTGACTCTACCTGGTTTCCTACACATTCATTTTGTGCTCCTCTGTCCCACTCTCAATCACAGCCCCTTGGGCAAGCAGGGCAGACGTGCTGGAGCCCCGTCTGGGTTGTAGCTACTCCCTACAAGGAAATGGAACTTCCTCCTGCTTCCCCCTCAGCAGAGACCTCTCCTCTGCTGAGGCATAATTGTTCCAGAAAACAGACAGAAACTCAGTGACCCTTTGACATTACTTTAAATACGTTCTAAAATGTGGTCCCAATGGGCTGAAATGTCCAAAAGTAGGGACTAGACTGTAGAAAGGCAACTAAAAGGAAAGAGAACGGGCTTGTAAAGTTTTGTTTCCCTGGGGAGTACTAGATAAAATATAAACACAGAAAGTACTACAAACATAAGTGTTATCAACCTCTTTCTATAAAGCATTCCCTCCTTTGAGATAGGGAGACTTGCATTTTATCCAAGACCTGCTTTTATCTCTCCCATTATGATTGTCCTTAAGCTCCAATCTCCCAGCCAGCCTTCCAACAGTAAGTGGGGTGATTAACCTCAGTGCCCCCCTTGCCTCATTACCAATATAGCCCAGCTGAACTTCCTCAACAAAAATAAAAGGAAATTCTGCAAACAAAGGTTACAGCCACAGTCAGGAACAACAGGAAAGGTTGTCTGCTCAGAGTGCAGCACAGGTGATGTCTATGGACACCCCAAATGTGCTGGGGTGGGGGGGTCTTTTGTGACTGTTTACAGTCTTAGGCCCAGTTTTCTGAGAACTTCTACAAATCATTCAAACCTCTCCCATGTTTTTTGTCAATAGTTAAAAAAAAAAAATTATCACACATTTATGTTTTGTTTATGATGAACGAGGCAAAACTTAGTACTAACTACTACCCATGCTTGATGTTTTTCCAAAGTACTTAAAACTAAAACTATCAGAGATTACTGGCCACTAAAGCGCTTCAGACTCCCCAGCACTAAACCCATCGGTATTCTTAGTAACAAACGTAAGTGCTACATAGTGTTGCAGAACTCCCTCTTACTACAGGCTATAGAATTTATCCTAATAAATGTAATACTAGTGTAAAAATCTACCCAGAAGGAAGTCAGCACAGTGCACATTAACACACAAATCAAAGATGCAACAAAATTGACACTCTGGGCTCAGTGAAGACAGGAAGGCTCTGATGCTGCATTTACAATGTGGAAGATTGAAAACTTCTAAGGAGTCATCATTAGATAAATAACTGTGTATATGTACATATGTAAAAATATATAACACTGTAACAGGATGATATGCAATTTACAAAACTACTGCCTAATAAATGAAGTAGCAAGAAAGGCTTTATCTGATACAAAACTTTGTTACATGTAGGTGCAAATATCTTACAGTAAATTATGAAGTGAACAAAACACGCAGGATAGGAGATCCATAAGGGATAGGCTTGTTACAGATTACTCTGCATTGACTCACTGTTTTTTCTACAGCATTGTATGACTCACTGCGAAGGTGAGACAAACTAACGTCACCCAACGCCAAGAACTACCTCTTTCTGACCCTACTACTGCTGCTGCCTCCCGTGCCAAGCTCGGGAAAACCATCCTCTCTCAGTCACACCACCTGTGTTACAACAGTCTCTCCTACCACTCTATTTCATATAGGCTCCTCGTGCGTTTGTACATTTTGGTTCTGATCCTACGTTTTACTGCAATAGTCCTTTACACCTCAGAGCCAACTGCAGCAAACGCTGGAGCCGGAAGAGGGGCAGCACCTGCCCCAAATCTCCCCATATGCAGCACCATTCATGCTGAGAGCAGAGCAGGAACAAGGGAGCTCTAACTTCAAAAACAAACACATACAACATCAGTCCAAGTACCCATGAGGAGGCTGGGGAAAGCACAATACAGCACTGCACTGGTTTAGAGTCTTTCAGAGGCTTCCAGATGCCTCAAATGATCATAAAACTGGTTGAAATGGCAGCCACACACTGAAACCAATTTTTTTCACCTTGATCTTAACTTTCACTTATGCTCAGTGCTATGCTAAATGACAATACAGCAGTATGTATTGTGGCATAGAAGCTTATCTGGATCTTGTATTAAGCAACAGTGAGCCCTTCACCCAAACTGGAATCCTTGAGGAAGGGATGATCTTTGAACTGCTTTATACCAGCTGCAAACCAGTTCACAAACCACAGCAAAAGCAAACAAATCCTCTACAAGTATCCTTATGCCAGTTCACCAGCATTCAGCACTTTCCCTACTGAAAGAAACATGCTGAAAATCACGACTTCAGGAAAGCTGTCAAGAACACAGCCACACTCAGTGGACTGAGTCACAATCGTTTGTAACACAAAACTGACTCCAGACTCCTGTGTCAAGCCTTGCTGACACCAAAAACTAAAATCTGAAAGTTACTTCTTGCTGGCAGTAGTATTTCATGCATCAACAGAAATGCAAATAAAAACTAAGAACATCAGATAAATTCTTTTTTTTCCAAAGACTTGCTGAAACCTTAGAAGCAAAATTACAAATCAAGGATACAGTATAAGTGCACATACATGTATGCATGCATTTCTGTGCAAATAAAAGGAAAAAAAAAAGACTAAAAATTAAATTCATGTGCATTGTTACAATATTTAGGCCTTCTGTACTTCTAAGTCAAACAATTTATCAAGCAATATACAAAACAGTCTCAATGTGCCAAAAGCACCAGAAATGTTGACTTCCACTGGACTGCTTCCATTGTGCACATTAATCCACTAAGCAAATTGAAAGATCCTTCTTTCCATGAGCTCTCAGTACAAGTCAGTACTGGTATTGCATTATTTCACTAAGATAGTGACAAAAATTAACTTAATTTAGTAGAAATGTTTTGAGTTTAAAAAGCCAGAATTCCAACTTGAACACAGAATATACTCTCAGACAGTCAAACTGCCTTATGGTATCAACACGAATACAACAATCCTGAACCATGACTGACAAGCAGATCCACAAGACAGTTAAGAGGAGCTCCTCAGGAATATCTTGCTTTCAAGTACAACACAGGGAAATCCTGCCCCCCCTTCTTTCTCTCCATTGCAGCAATTCCTTTCAGAGGAAGAACCGGATAAATGCCCTGCACAGTGCAGGTGTCCCGTGGCATCCAGCAGCTTCTTTACCACTGCAAGCTGAGGTATGAGCAGAAAGTCCCAGCTGTCCTCTGTGCAAGAACAGAACACAGGAAGAACTTTCTGATCCCTCTGTGTCTATCTTCTGGGAACATATGCCAATATATGTTCTGGGAAAAGGTAATTTCATCACAGAATTAATTTTATTAAGGTTTTCAGTAAAGTTAAGTAGAAAAATGATTAAAAAAACTCATTGCAAAATTGGTATTTGTAAAAGAGACCTCTTACTCCTAATATAGCATTTTCTGCCAGGTACTGTAATTAAGTCAAAGTTCCATGGCTGGCTTACTTTTCTTGTCACGGAAATAATTATGTCATAACTATCTGGGGTCAGACTATCCAAAAAGCAACCACTGAAACCGGGAGCACAAGTCAAAACCATAAACATCATGTATCCTCTATTTTCAAGCAAATGCAACGACCCCTGAATCCAGGGCACGGTGCTCAGGAAGCCAAGTGATGTGGAGGCGTCACGGATATAAAAAAAAATTATTATATCCATACTTAGATACAACTATCTTTTTAATGTACTAATCTCTACCTTAGTTTAAATCCGATTATATTGTTTCTCTGTGTGTTACGAGCTCATCCTCCTTTGATATGCCCAGAAACAACCTTAAAAGCCAGGAGGCCTCAGGTAATATGACACATTCAGCCAACTGGCAAATTGCAACATATTGCAAAAGCAGCAAAGTCGTTCAGCTGTATTTGTACACAAAATAAACCAACAAAAGAGCACAACGACGTCGGCGAAGGGATGCCTGGGTGTCAATCCAGGCGGATCGCAATCCACGGAAAGGAGACCCTCTCACGGCGGAGCGGGCACGGCTCTCGAGGGCAGCCCCGCACACGGGGCATTTCCCCGCGGGCCTCGCCGACTGCGGTGGTCTCTTCCCCCCGCATCATTTAATTCCACAGGGCGTGCGAACAACAAACCGCACGCACCAGCTCCGGGCCGGATGCGCCCCCGGGGGCGGCCCCGGCCCCCCGCTGACCTTGGGGCGGCCCCCGCGCCGCGGACCCCGGCGCTTCCCCCCGGCCCGGGCGCGGGGCCCGAGGCCGCGGCGGGCCGTCGAGGCGGGGCAGGGCTGGGGCGGGGGGCGCCGGCGCGGACAGGTCCCCCCGAGCCCGCCTCCCCCCGGGGCCGCCGCTCCCGGCCGCAGAGAGCCCCCGAGCCCCGGTACCTGTGTGCGGCGCTAGCGGAGCCGGCGCGGCGCCCCCGCCATGCCCGGCTGCGGCTGCTGCAGGCCCCGACGGCAGCGGCTCAGTCCGGCCCGGCCGCCATGTCAGCGGCGCGGTGCATTGTGGGGCGAAGGCGGGCGGGAGCGCCCCGAGGGCGGCGGCGCTGCGGGGCGGCGGCGGCGGCGGGGACCGAGCCGGGCAAGCTGCCCGCACCGCCCCGACTCTGCCGGGGAGCCCCTTGTGCCTCAGAACCTCCCCCTTGCTGAGGGGGCGACGCGCCCCCCTCCCCGTCTCCCCCGGCGTTCAAGGCCTCCCTCCCCCAGTGTCAGAGCGGCAAGCGGGGATGAGGGAAGAAGCAGCATTTTTTTTTCTTTAATTACCCCCCAACAGCCATTCTAGTTTTTCCTCTTGTTTCTCTTCCCATGCCTCTTCTTACGTATAGAATCAGCCAGGTTGGAAGAGACATTTAAGATCACCCAGTCGAACCGTGCACCCAGCGCTGCCACTTTATCCCTACAGCCACTGAAACCACAGCACCCAGCGCCAGGTCCAGCCGCCTCCTAAAAACCTCCAGGGATGGTGACTCCATAGGGCAACCTATTCAGTGCCTGACCACCCTAACGGGGAACGATTTTTTAATTCGTATCTAATCTGAATCTCCCCTGTGACAGCATAGAACCGTTTCCTCCGGTCCTCTCCCTACAGGCACGGCAGAAGGGGCCGGCCCCTCCTGCCTACACCGTCCTGTCAGGAGAGCGATGAGGCATCGGCTGCCCAGGCCCTGTGGAGCAGGTTAGAGCTCGCTAGAGCCCGGGCCTTGATCTCCGCTTCCCCTGGGCTTCTCCCCCTCCCCCTGTGCTCGGTGGAGAAGGGCGGGTGTGCTCCGGACACTCCGGACCTGGGGAAATGACTCCAGGCTCCCTGACCTTGGCTATGAAGCTGGCCCCGGTAGCAGCCAGGGACAGTGGCTTGGCCAGCATGTCTGCTGGCAGATCCGCAGGTCCCGGGGGAGAAGAGCCAGCCTCCTGGCTCTTGGCAGTGCTGGACGGTGACCTAAAGGCACTGGCAAGTGCTTGTCTGAGGCAAATCCCTCTGTGATCCAGTACTACCCCTTTTTGGCAGTGAAATATCCTGTTGTTGGCACTTCCTAGCCCAGGCTAAGGAGGCCTTTCCAGGAAAACAAGGCATGTAAAAGATCAGTGTTGAACTACGAAAGGGGTTCAAAGGAAACTATTAAAAGTAATATGAATAGTAGTGCTGGAAACACTACCTCAGGGAGTTTGTGTAGGCAAACAAAAGTTGCAAAATCTGTAATACAGGATTCTATAAATACTGACAAGACATACTTCTGAATGTATTGTGAAGTCAGCACAACCCATAGAGGTAACCTGGGTTGGTTTTTTTTTTGTTTGGTTCACTTGAAGTTCACACTTGACAAAATTAGGACTGGGTAGCTCAAGGTATTGCTCATGGGATTCACCTTCAGGGACGTGGGACAGTCCAGGGCAGCAGAGACAGAAACAGCAGTGCTGCCGTGAGGGCAGCTGAGGTTAACTGGGTGGTGGTTCCAGCCTATTCCAATCTATTTGACAAAGATTTTTATTAGGTTTAGGAGGCCAAAGAGTAAATTGCAGAAGTAACTAGATTATACTTACTGCTGGATACAGTCCTCCTAGATCAACATTGAGACATGCTAGTGAGCAAACACGCCAGTTTGCAAACCTGACTGGCATATTTCCTTCAAATAGTTGGATAGACTTTAATATGAACTGGCAGTGCAGTTTGGCTCTGAAAACTTGCACCAGTATAAAGCCAAACAGTCTTTGACATAGTCTCTTTCTTTGTGTTCAGGAACAATGCTTCCTTCTTTGCTGATGTTAAAGAATGTTTTATTGCAGGGAGCAATATAGAAACATGGCACTATGAGAGGAAGCAGAGTTCTACTGCCAGTGGGCCATTATTTAAAGAATTCCCAATTCAGTGCCAGTGATCAAAAACTTTCAGATTCTGGGCTCAATTTGTAGGAGAAAATATGACTCTGAAAGCCACTAAATTTTATCTGGAAATCAGAGATGGTAATCATAAAGGTGTAGGAAGTCGATTTTATAAAGTTCCTTTCTAGAGCAAAACTTGCTTCTTATGTTGCAGTATGATGCCTCATTTTTAGTTCTATACCCAAGCAACTAAAATATTATTCCTCAAAAGTGTAAATGTGTATTGTAGATTTGTTTTTAATTTTATGACAAAAAAAAAAAAAAAAGCTTATGCAGATCATCAATTGATTTTTTTAAGGATTATTTTTAGAATTTACTAGGTTTTAAAAATATTTTTAAATTGATATACCATAATAAAGCCCTGTTCTTTCTCCAGATGTGTCTGAAGAAACTCTAAAGCTTCTTAGATAATTTCCTTATAAAATGAGGAAATCATACTTGACTGTCATCTTGGTCAATACTACAGCCAGGAAAGTATCCAGAAAAATACCACTTATCTGTGAAGAGCTTCTCATTCTCATCACAGTGTATCTTTCCTGTAGAGAGCATGGCAGAAGATTTTCCATCTATCCATCAATGTATTTTCATGGCATATTACATTATTCCTTGATGTTGGGTGTCTACTTACACTGAAATACATAAAAAATGTGAAAAATCTGAAATGCTTAAAAACTATAAATAAGTTTTTCAGCTAGTTATGTATGGCTTCTTCCCTTACAGTAATGCCAGTCATGCTTGAATTACCTAAGCAAATTTAATCAAAATGTCAAAGATCTACCAAAATTCAGGTTTTTCTTAAAAAAACAAACACAAAGTCAGATTACAAAATGTAATTTGCTCTTCAAAAGATAAATTTCCAATATGCCTTGGAGCCACTCTTAATTGTTTTCTGTAAATCACTGCATTTTCCTTTTCTCTGCCAAGAACTATCAGAATCCCAGCCATCCATGGCTGACCAGTTTCTTGGTCCAAGAAAAAATCAATGACTAGCAAAAGCTTTCTATTGTTGTTACTTTTTAAGTACAAATCCTTTTCTTCCAAGCAAACTGTACAAATGGCATTTTTTTGCAGACAACCCAAGAATGACATCAGTGCACTGAGGCAGTGTTTTGGCTCTGAATGTCTGAACACTGATTCCAAACTCAGTTCCTGATGCTTTATGGTTCTTTCTTGCTTGAAAACCATCCGGCAGTGTGGTTTCTCCCATCTCACACAGTGAGACCAGTGGTCCGGCCACTCACTTTTCACCAGCCAGGTGCATGCAGAGCTGAATTTCCTGCAGGCCTGGCTGATGTGGCTGTTTTATCCTGTGTGCTGGTGATTCTGGTTTTGCTGACTGTGTGCTGTGACTCCTGTTCGGAGCGCTCGCCTCAGTAACCAGTAGCAACCAAGCCACTGCTGTCCTTTGACATTACACCGTAGTCACTACATGCTATAGTTAGTACATACACACAAAAAAAAGGCCTCTGCAAGTCCATCAAAAATCACAACGACATAGTTAAAGCAGGATCTTTAATAACACCAAGGTCATGGCTTTGATCCCTGTACGGCCTATCCACTTAAGAGTTTCACTCAGCGCTCCTTGGGGGTGCCTTCCAACCCAGAATATTCTGCGATTCTGTGACTGGCATCCCACAGACCGAGCCAACTAGTGCTTTAAACCCATAACCACTGAGTGCACCTCTTCCACCACGAAGCGCTCCGGTGCAGAGCGTGTGCATCCTGCCGGGAGCCGTCCCGGCGCGGCGCGGAGCGGCCGGAGCTGCCGGCTGCCGCAAAAGGCCCGTTTGCAGCAGCGAGGCGTTTGCGGCAGCGCGGCCGGGCCGGGGCCGGGCAGAGCGAGGCGGCCGTGCAGCATGCTGGACCCGGAGGGCAGTGTGGAGCACCAGCCTGCCTCCTCCTTCCCCAAAGTCCTCCTCATCCCTCTAGCCATGCTCCTCGCAATTGCAACGCTCCTGCTCTTAGCTTTTTCCGCTACGCGGCAGAAGGAGCCTGATTTTTACACTTTCAAAGTTGTAAACATCAGGGGCAAGCTTGTGTCTCTGGAGAAGTACAGGGGCTCGGTAAGTGCGGCGGGGAGGGCGGCTCCCGCCCGGGCTCGCTAACAGGCAGCCCTTGCATGTCCGCGGAGCGGGCGCGGGGGAGAGTGCTCGGAGCCTCGGTGCATCTGGGCTGCTCACTCCGTCACTCTGCCCTTTGGCGAACTCGTCTCGCTAACACAGGCTCCTCTTCAATAAAGCGTTTGCAGTCTAACCCCGTGTGAGTCCGCGTCTTCTCCCGCTGCAGCCGCCTGTAGACGTGGCAGGCAGGGAACGCTGCCCTCCTGCCGTTCTTGCAGCAGGATGCATTGCTCTGTGTTCTGCCTATTCCATTGGAAGCTCAGGAAGTTTGTGTCTTTGTGTAACTTACTTTTGGAGTTTATTTCTGCCTTTTACTTGCATGACTTCTTGTGTGTTATTCTAACCTAAATCCCATTCTTTTTAATGATCTACATTTAAAAAAAAGGGGGGGATTTGATCCGTGGCTAGTGGAGTTAACAGATTTCACTGTAGTTAGTAAACACATGAGACATTACAAAGTATCAGAGTATAGTGAAATTGTAACATCATGCGAATTCCTCTCTGGCTTTTTAGTGTGACAGCAATATGAAGAAGGGCACGTAGATACATATGCTTTTATGATGTCTTCTAATTTGTATTTACACATTACAATAAGTATTTCTAGGTGGAGTTTTCCATACCATTTTAAAACAGTGCCCCTGACTATAATCTGATTTTATTTAATTTTATTTTATTAGTGGTTTGATCACCTAGAAAAGATGGTCTGTACCTATGGCAGAGTGAAAAGAGAACTTAGCACACTTATTATACTTAATACTATAACTTCTTATAGCCCCTTTCACAAATTATAGAAGCTAAAATCAACATAAATCCCACAAGTGCCACTCTTAGCACTCAAGCGACACATCTGTGATACAATCAGGGAGTCCAATAGTTTCTCTGCTGCCCAAAAAGGCAGCACCACTTCTTGTTTTCACTCTTTTTCTCCAGCTTTGTGTTTACACTTCCTTTTTCTTCTCCTCAGATGTCTGAGCTCACTGGTCCTTAGCAGCAGGTCACTAAAACATTGGCAGGAAAACAGAGAAGCTATATAGGGAGATGCACATTTTCTTGAGCTCAGCAGAAAGGGATACTGGTAGATTTAGGCCAAATGAGAGGTCTAAATCCTGTCTGATCAAAGTTCTCATGCCCCCTCATTCTCAAGTGAGATACAGCAGAACTGGTCCCATGCCCACTCAAATATCTGTGCTTGAAAAAAACATGGAAGTTGTTTAATATTGAGCAATATTTGTGTTTTTTTTAATGAGCTCCTTCCAAAGGCTCAGTCAATAAATCCTGTTACTGGGGCATGTTTTGTCTGCGCATCATCTGCTAATCTGAATAAGCAAATACCACCTGTAGCTTCTCTATCTCAGGGCCAGAATCCACATGGAAAAGTGTTAAGGAGGAACTTGGAAGAGTTCCTTACAGCCACTCTGCAGAGAGCTGGGGGTGTTTGACCCCTCTGGAACAAACTGCAAAGCCTGGTCTGGAGTCTCATGAACAGGAAGGTTCAGGGTATGTGCTGTATCCCAGTGCTGTGGCTCCAGGCCACTCTCCAGGTATGGCTGGTTTCATAAAGGGGAGCTCTAGAGCTGTATCTGGGAAAGATAATACCATTGATGAATGGTATTCTTTGATCTCTGCTAGGCACATGGAATAGTTTATTCCAAAGAAGTGACATTCAGCTTCTGGAATAAAAGATAGATTTGCATTCAGAGATCCTATTAATATTCTGGCTACCTGCTCTTTGCTAATGTATGTGCACAATTTTAAAGAAAATTACAGCAATAAAACCCATCCCTTTTTGTCATTATGTTGTCAGAACTCAGTATCAAGATAGAAAAAGGTTAATTAAAATTCCCATTTGTTTCTTAAAATAAGCTTGCTTAAATCTGTAGTTAGATAAGTAATGTTAAGGCGTAGGTTTATCATAATATTTTAAAGCTATTAAAATAAAGCAAATATTATTAAAGTACTATGTGTATGCTGGTGGTGTTTTAAGGAAAGTGAGTCACTAGTTAGCTCCTGGAACAATAGTCTGTTAATTGCTAAACCAGCTTTTACCAGCCTTAAGCTTTCTGGCAGATGTAGAGAAGACATTTTCTTCAATTCAGTAATTCAGATAATTTATTTAAATAACTACTTAATCGGTAGTCAAGAAACTTACTAGGAATTGAAACAATGCAAAGTCTTCCAGACTCTAAAAAAATTAATAATGTCTGCTAATTCTAAAACCACAAGAGCCGTGCTAAGTATAAGCAATCAGTGCAATTCATGACTGACAGGATCATTCTTCAATAAATCATTATTAATATGAACTTGTGTCTATTCAGATCATTGAAACAATTTTTTCATAGTAAGAAAAAAAAAAAGACTGATTGATATTAATTCACTTTCTATTCAAGTGTATCTTGATATGAACCACAATTACCCTCTGTTATACAGTAAATAAAGGGAGAACTGTTACCACTGAGAAAAGAGCTCCACAACTGAAATAGATCAAAAAACTCTCTGGTTCACTGTGTTGTGGAGGCCATCCTTCTGTGGTTTTTCCATGCCACCACTCATCTACATTAGAAATGAAGGACAATGATTATGGTTGGACAAGAATCAAGAGGATCCAAACAAGATTAGTTTTCTATCTAATCTAATTCAGTAATCTTTTAATATATGATCTGTATCTGATACGCTGTAAGAGGCAGTATTCTTACCAAAAATAGTACCTATTTGGGAGTCAGAACTCCCAAACATCAACTGTTCCCTGCTGTGTTTGTGCCTGTCTTGATGTAACGGTACCAATTTACCACCCAGCTAAGTACAGTGTGCTGGGGTGGAATTAAGCAGTGTCAGTGCAGTGCCTTTGGAAATCTTGAACCATAGGTGCTGTAATGGAAAAGCATTAGGCACTATAACAACTGAAGCATTATTTTTTACTAAATATTATTATTGAAAGTACTGCTAGGCACTTTGGACCCGGGCTCGCTGCAATCCAAAAATGAGGTGTTGCTGAGTGTGGATAAACGCAGAGACACTGAATTACTGCACAAACATTGCTATTTGTTCCATGAAGGTGACAGCTCAATGGTGCCATCTGATACTTGTGGCCAGTTCTTCCATCAGTCACATGGAGGCAGTTAAGATTTTCTGGGTGTAAAACCCCAAGTATCTGCTGTGTCTGCTGACAGATCCACAAAGGGTTACTTGAAGCTGAGACAGATTCCTAAATACGTCCCAGGATTTTTCTCTAAAGGACGCACTCTGGTGTGAGCATTAAGTAAAGCAAGAAGAATTTTTGCACTGTTAAATAAATGAGTTCACTGCTAGAATGCATGGGCTTTCTAAGCAAAGGGAATGATAGTTTTAAGAGGTCAGACAACAGCTGGTAAAGAAGTCAGCTGAAATGAAATATTTTTTGTGAGGTCCATTGAGCTGTTTGCACTGCACACTAGGTGGTGTGCTTGACTTGCACTCTCAGAGCCTAAAGTCAGGCATATTGAACTTAATTTCAATCAGTAATAGTTGTAAGAAGACAAAGTACAGCCTCTACATGAGAGCAAAAAGAGTAACTGTTATTTTTAAAAAATAAAATACAGACCAAAAAAAATCAGCACATGAAATCACTTCTAATACCAGACATCCGAAAGATAACTCAGGAAAGATTTTTAAAGAATCACTTTAAACATTTATTGAGAAATACTAACATCACAAAAGTTTTCACTATATATGTTAGTTATACTTTTAAGAGGTTGACACTATTAAATCATGGAGTTCTGTAATGGAGAATTCAGTTACAGAGAATAGACTTTTCTAAGGAAAAAAGAGAAACATAATGTGTCTGCCATCCCAAGAAATGCTGAGTGTAGTTTCCATTTGTTTTGGGGGAATATATTTGCAAGTTTGCATTGTTGTCTCTGTGAGCTCTCAAGCCTTTCACTACCACACCAAGTAAACGCTGTTTTTAAGCAGCTGTGAATGAAAATAGTTGTTTCTTTTTGAGTGAATTCTTTCAAGCCCTCTTTTTACTTAAAATCAAGTAAAAGTTACAAAAGCTTGATTGTTTTCACTGGAAATTCATCTTTCATACCTGTTTTAATATGAACACAATGCCTACACAACCTTATTTCCCCCAAACCTCCAATGACAAATTCTTACATTACCCTTCTACTTGAGAGATGGTAGCAAACGAGGTGAAATCAGTAAGGTCTATGAATACTTCTGCATCATGAAAATTCCAAGGCTTAAACTATATTTAGAAAAGCTTATAAAATTTCATATGGAAGAATTACATGTGACTTCAACTCCTAGTGATACAATTTATCTTTTCTAAGCTACAGTTATCACTGTGCTTGATAAATCAGATTATTTGAAGACAGAGCTGCCAATAGCTATTTTTTATGTCCAACATACAAATTCTGTTTCCAATGCTGAGAGTCTGCAACAGGAATGCATCATAAAATTATTACCTCTTCTCTGGGGAAAAAAAAAATCTAATTATATGCCATAACTTTGGACATTTTAGGAGACTGAATTTAAAATTTTAGACACAGCTTGTAAATGTTGTCTCAATGAATGTGATGATTTCATCAGGTGAGATGGCTGCAGGTCATAGTTCATATACAAGTGTACAGGGGTTGTTTAGGTTCTATCCTCTTGACACACTGCACCACAAAGATTACACCAACTTGTGCTTTAAGAGATTACCTGTCTTCCAGGGAAAACAGTGCCACTCCAAATCCACTTTAAATTCAGTAGCTGGCCTTTGATGATCCTCATGGATCCTTCCAACTCAGGATATTCTATGATTCTATGACAGCCATACAGTTATAAAAAGGAGAAAATACACAAAGTAAGTGTTAATGTTTAATGTAAGAAATTACAAATACCAACATCTCCTTAGCTTTTTCTCTACTCATTCCTACCCCTTCTACACATTTCATCTTATGATCACATATATTACCCTGAAATGCACCTTTATATGCCAGTTTTCTGTCACATCTTTAAAAACACGATGCTCATGTAGCCATTTATTTTTCACTAAATATAATTTATTTCACATATCCTATTTCCTTAAATACTTTTGCATTAAAGTATTAGAATGGACTCAATTGATGTAGAGTGAGTGGCAATTCACACAAAATTTGTGAGAATAACAAAACTATAAGTCTGAAATTCTTCAAGTTATTTAAGGATAAAAAAATCTCAAAAACCAATGAAAAGTTCTTCAAGGTTTTGAGGAACTGTAATATGTGTTAGTTCAGGGTTAGGTCACTTAGTATCACCAAAAACTCTGTTGTTCCTGTAGTGTTCACCTGTCTGTGACAACTTCCTGCCAGCTGGATCTGTGCTGGCAGTCATGTGCCTGGTGCTCATACAACGCACACAGCATTGAACATGATCCACTGCAGGAATGACTTCAATGATAGTGGGCAGTCCTCACTTCTCGGAATCTCTAGTTGAGCCAGTAAACCTTTGTGCTAACACTGTTGTCATTTTGTCACAACTGAGTAGATTTACTCTAGAAGTGATGGGAAATTTTACAGCCCTCACTGCACAGACCAACCCTAAATCCTGTAATTGCTTCTGTTAACTTCCAGGTCAAAACATCTACACTAGCAATGATAAATGCATCAGCCACTTCTGCAGGGGCACTAAATTCTGAGCAAGGAAACATGCTGCAGAGTAGATGCTTCACAACAAATAAATGAACAACAAAATATACATTGATTTGCAAGTTTCTTTCATGCAACTTGGTATATCTTAGCTGGATGGGCTCTTCTTAATTATGCTTAGAACCTGTCCAAAAGGCAGAATGGAAAAACACAGATTCTCAGAAAACTGAAGATTAGGATTGCTCAGAAGTTGGTTGATTATTTTAATGCTTACCAAAGAGGAATACAGAAAAGAAATATTAAATCTTCCTTTTGTGAACAGAGCTCAGTGTAGTTTCAAATATGTGTTCAGCCACAGTTCCCTAGACATACTATTTATTTATTTTTTTATTAGTCTGCATTCCAGCCCACCTGCTGTAAAACTGACATGTGTAACACATTATAAAATGTGTTCTCTTGTTCTTCAGGTGTCTCTAGTTGTCAATGTTGCAAGTGAGTGTGGGTATACAGACAGCCACTACAAGGCCTTACAGCAGCTGCAGAGAGACCTGGGCCCATACCATTTCAATGTGCTGGCATTCCCCTGCAATCAGTTTGGGCAGCAAGAACCAGACACCAACAAAGAAATTGAGAGCTTTGCACGAAAGACTTACGGTGCCTCCTTCCCCATGTTCAGCAAAATCACAGTCAGTGGAGCCGGAGCAATTCCTGCCTTCAAGTACTTAATTGGTGAGTAACCTGGAATGCAGGAGGGTTATTTCGCCTGCATAGAAGTCCTCTGACACAAAATACCATCCAACAGCAAAAAGAGATCTCTGATTGTGCTCACAGAGTTGTCAGGCTCCAAGAGGTCAGAAGTCTTATAGTCCCTCCTCCTGCACAAGGCAGGATTTCTCTCTATCACCATTGTTTTACCTTCCAACAAGATCTCCAGAGATGAAGACACATCAGTAGCAGATGTTCTGTAAAAGCTGGTCCAACAAACCTCTACATGGAATACAGGCCTTGAAATACTCTCCTCTAGGCATGCACACCATGCCCTTCCTTCTTCCACTCTGCAGCCTCCTAGGTGCTCCTCCTGTGACATGAGTGCTGCAGGTTGGATTTATAAGGTTCATCTCTAGAACTGTAGGATAAGTGGAAGCAAAGCATCTCATAATTTACTTCAACAATCAAAGAGTGAAAGCAGGCACTAGATGATGTCCTTGAATACTCCCTTCCTCAATCCTCCCCAAGCACTGGAATGAACCTACTGTGGAGTTCCTCCAGTTCCAATCTGCTTTATAGCCAGCACTGACACCTGAAGAGGTTTTGCTTGTTCTTACCAGCCAGCAAAGCAGGATATTCCCTATCAAGGCACTACTTTTCTTGCACTGAACAGATGCTTTAAATACTATTTAATTGCTATATTAAAATGTCAGTCTTAACCCAATGTGAAGGAAATGTCTTTCAGCAATGAAATATAGTAAAGCCCAGCATGACACAGTAACACCTGAGCTGCATTCTGCAAGGACCATATCCTGCTGATTCTCTCCAGCACACCACAGTGTTCTCCCAAATCCTACTGAATTTAAAGGAGTGTGGATATTATTTCTGACTACCCCAAACTCACCTCCATCTAGGTGTCTGAAATGGATCACTCTGCTAGCCAAAGTTCCGTGTAATCCTCTTTGCATCCTTCCATCTCTTTTTGCCCAGGAGAGTTACTCCTGCAGACATGTTCCAGGAAACTTGCAAAACTTGTGTTTCACTGCTCACCTGCCTGCAGGGGGAGGCTGCTGGAGGCTGCGTGTTTATTCAGCACAATGACAACATAGTTAAAAGTGTAGGTCTGGCTGTGTCTTGATGACACATTGAAGTAACTTCTGATTCCTTATAAGGTTTGCCCAATGTATAATCAGTGGAAAAAAAAGATGCTAATTTGTCTGTAGCATCTGTACTTGTGCTTTTAGGGGGATGAGGTTCCTGGTCTATTTGAAAATCCTGGAAAATTTTTAGGAGAAGATGAGAATTAGATGGAAACCTGGAACAATTACTTTGTTATTTTTTCATGTAGCATTTCTTGAAACAATCTTCTGAAGCGCATGATACTGGGTGCTTTTGGAGGGAAAATTCTGGATAAGCAAGTAATCAGTCCTGGTACAGCTATATTATCATGCCAGATTCCATTTCCCTATCAGTATTCAAGCTGTATCCAGTATATCTCTATAGCACAACCCCACAAGCACATGCCCTCACACACTTCAACACTGATAATTGTGCTTTCTCTGGGCTCAAGCTTCCCTGTTTCCATTAGTCTCCAAGGGACTACTGTCTAGTTAAAGCTGTCTGTCAGAAAATTGATCTTATTCAGTCTGAACTTCCTCTTAATTTTACATTCCTTCTTTCTCTGCAAGGTTAATCATCAAATTGACATGAAGAAATGTCAGGAATTGGCTAAGGAGGTTTCCTAATATTTAACTTATTTAACTTTTTTTTTTTTTCTTTTTTTCTTTTAACTTATTTAACTTTTTTTTTTTTTTTCTTTTTTTCTTTTTTCCCCTGTAGATTCTACAGGAGAAGAACCAACCTGGAACTTCTGGAAATACCTGGTGGACCCCAATGGGAAAGTAGTAAAGGCCTGGGACTCTACTGTCTCTGTTGAAGAAATAAGACCCCATGTTACAGAACTTGTAAGGAAAATCATCCTAAAGAAGAAAGATGAATTATGACTTTCAAAAATCTCAGCATGCCAATTGTATCTTAGTTGAGAATTAGGGCTGGACTTTGTCTTTTCACATTCCAAAAGAGAGTATATGGGGAAAGGGAATTATGACCAGTTGAACCTGTATTCACCATCAAAGAATGTGGAAACCAGCAAGTTAACAAAGTAATGTAATATTTTTCTCCGACCAAATTCAGTTTGAGTTTTCTAGGAAAGAAGAAATCTTCAGCAATTGTTTCTTCCCCAATTCAATTATTAGTCGTTGGTAACACTAAAGGAAGTCAGTTCATATAGGAAGAAAGATCAGAATAATGAGAATGTCCTAGCTGGGATTTTCCTGATAGCTACAAATCTGTTGTCATATTTTGATTGCAAACTGAATAAAATAAATAGCAAAAAATGCCTGATTGACTTAGGGTGTGTGCTAAGAAGAGGGCTAAACCAGATACCTTCAGACCAGGCAGAATTTGCATGTTCCAATTACCACAGCCAAACAGCTAATTTCTTCTGTCTAGAAAATTTGAAGGGCATGGCGAAAATGCATCTATAAATCCTAAATAAAAGAAATATGAAGACAAAGGCCCTGTAAAAATTCTCCAGAAGCCATGAGAAGAATTTCTGCATTTTTTCACCAAGATTATCAGATGATATTTAAATAGTCATTGAACATCTGTTGGACCAGAGTCTACATGAAAAGGCTATTTCTTTCTTCTACTAGCATTTTGCCTTAGAATTACTCTCCCCTCATAAAATTGATGTTGAATTTTATTATTTATTATTTTTCCATTTATAACACTATCCAATTTTGCTGCATGTACAGACAAACATCAGACAATCAAGATATTTTTTCCATGGAAATAATTTTTCAAATATTTAATTCTTGCATAATGTTATATAGTTTAATACCACATTAGAGTTAAAAATGCTTAATGGAAGCTTTTCCAACTGTAATAGTCAGGCATCTGCTCAGATTTCAGAAGTCCCTGAATTTTAGTTTTAGTTTGTACTAAAATAATAACACTGACATTTGCACCCTCATTGTTCCTTGACAGAAACTCTTTGAAAATCTTCTCAAGAAGAACTCTTTTTATCTCAACAAAAACCCAATATTCCCATCCTGTTAACCTCAGGATGCCTTAAGAGGAATCTAGCCATGTCCAACTTCTGTATTATTGACGAGTGAAAACCATTTTTGTGCCTTCTGATGCTTTCAAGTAGCACAGACAATGTTTGTCCATATAGTTGTCAGGGCCCACGTGTACAAATAAGCCTTAATTGACCTGACCATGGTAAAGACTTTTTCCAGCTCCTCACCGCCATTAGAGCTCTTCCAAGAGCATTAGAGCATCCAAGCAGGCTCTTGTTGAAATCAAAGGCAAATATTATGGCATGGTCTGGCTCACAGAACAAGAGGGAAAAGAAGAATACTGATTGAACTCGTTCTGTGGAGTTCTCCATGGAAGTAAGAGCTCCAGGTACTTTAGGATTTGCAGGAAGAACATGAAAGGCAGAGATTATACTGCACAAAACAATCTCAAATTGTCTGAAAGAAGCTGAGAGCAAGTTTCTTCAAGTTTTAGTGGAAAAAAAGAGGGGGTGGAAGAGAGAATAAAAGGAAGAAGTAATAGAAGAACATAAGTAAAAGGAGAAATCAAGTAAAGAGAAAGACGGTTTGCAGCCAAATAATCTTTGGGACAAAAGGGGCATGGAAATGTTCAAGTCTGAACATGATACCAATGAGTACATTCCAAACTCTATCAGCTACTTCTCACTTGAACTGTATCAGTGCAGGAAATTGGTGCTTGTGGCAGTGAATATCTGTATTTTCCTCCTCTGATGGTGAGAGAAGTGAACTCTATGCCTGATTCAGTCATTTAGTCTATTCTTACATGGATCACTCTAAGACAATGGTTGCTAAGGATATCACAAAGGAAGGAAAATCAGGCCCAGCTGATACTGCGCAGGGACAGAGAATCCAACTCCTTGTAAAGGAGGTCTTTATTACTCCACAGACTGTTTCTCTTTTCTCTGTCCTTTGATGCTAACGCGATGCCCCAGCCCACTGTTAGCAAGTGCTGCAGGGCTTAAAATTGTCTCCTCAGAAAGTGTTTCTATTTTATACCTAAAGCCTGGATGAGACCAAACCAGGCTATGAAAAATATTTTAAGCCTTTTCTATTTCAATTTTGTGTGTCCAACTTCAAACAGAACTCTGGATTTACATAGAAACAATCTTCTATTCTCTATTAGACAAGTTCTACAAGTCTAAAGAGATATAAGGGCAAGGATCAGTTGGGAAGGTTTTGTCCTACATGAACAAATATTGTTTGTGCTGCTTTTAAAAGCATTACAAGGCACAAAAAAAGCTTTCACTTGTTAATAATACTGCAATTGGACAAGACTAGATTCTTCTTAAAGCATCCTGGAGCTAAGAGCAGGAGACCTGAGCATTATGCTTTTGTTGTGATAAAAAGAGTTCTTCCTGACAATATTTTCAAAGGGCTTCTGTCAAGGAACAATGAGACTGCAATTGTTAGTGTTATTATTTTAGTGTGAGTGAAGAATTTCTGCAGTCAGAAGTCTGAGCAGATGCCTGAGTGCTAACAATAACTGCAGACTGATGCTGTCAGAATTGGTGTTCTTACAAGTTTGGCCATTTAAAGAAAACAAAGGTAAATATTACCTATGCAAGCCTTGGAAAACAACATATTTGAACAGCCACATGATTTTAGGCACATAACTACTTTCTCTGGACTTAACTGATACATTTTTATTATTAAATTAGGCATGGAACAGATTCCATCCTTTGTTGCACTAAATCAGTTTGTAGAACAAATGCTTTGACCCTTTAATCAAAGTTCTGGAGTAAAAGTAAATATTCTCAGTTGTAGATTAATACATATTTGGTCACCCTGTAAGTTCTTCATGACCTTCTGCTTGGAAAAATTGCAAATCAAATTGCACTGAGTTGAATTTGACTGTTGATACGATAGAGAGAGCATGCAGAGATCAGAAATTGCTTTTTTTGTCTTGTGAATTCCAGCACTGTTCTAATCTGACAGAGATCTTCCCTACAGCAAGTTCTGAAAATTGTAAACCAGCTCTGAATCTACAGCATAAGACTATTTTTCCTTGCCACTTATCTGCTTTGCAGAGAAAATAGTGGTGTGTATTAGCAGATGAGCCCATTGATGCATAGAGAGCGATTACCTTGATCATCTAAAACTTGATCTTCTACAGTTTTCACCTTTAAAGGTGTGAACTCTTGGCCTGTTAATTTAAACATTAAACTAAGCACCTGGACACTATTGTATGCAGCCATGTGCCCCCTCTGGCATGCCACAGGGAACAGAAATAATTTTAAAGCCATAATTATAAGTTTAAAATTAGACAGGGTACTTTTGATCTTTTGAAACTTTGTCTCATAAAGAATGTAATAATCAGACCTACATAAAACCAAAGTTCTGTTTTGAAATGGAATATGCCACATTGAAATAGAGCAATTGAATGAAGCTACAGACAGGGGTTTAAACCTCCATTTTTTGGGATTATAGGGAGAACAAAGCCAAATACCCTAGTTATCCCAACAGTCACATCTTCTGCATTTTAGATAAATGCTGGGGATGTTTCACTTGAGTTTCCATTGTGATTTTAGTCAGAAACTTCAGTGGTAAACCAGACACAATTTCTCTGTGCTGGATGGTACTCAATTTATCCTTCAAACACAATAGCATCTCACTCAAGAAATTGCCGATGTTAGTCAGGATTTTCAGGAGACTGGACATCTTTTCAGTCAAGCAAACAAATTTTATGCTACCTTTGATTATTGAATCAACCAAATATATTCTATGCACAGATGAATCTATACTCATCTACTCTTAGGGACAGATGGAATTTAAGGAGCTTATTTCTGACAGAAAGAGTCAAGTAAGCAGAGAAATCAGGTATTCTCTGTGACAGTTAACAGATCCCGCAGTAAAATCATCACTGATAAAACACAAAGGAGTTTACAAACCTTTTGACAAATGAGATACTGAAGGCATCAAATTTGAGGACTAATTCTTAACCATATTAAAGCTCCATAGCAGAGACAAACACAGAGGAGAAGGAAATCACTGAGCTGTAGCAAACATCATCTCAAAGCTGGTCTGTGATCTGGTGCTACACAGCTAATTCATCTACCTAGGCAGCTCACAAACACAGTGATGCCCACCATAAATGATAAGAAACAACAAAACATCTTTTATGCCAACTCTGCAGCACTCTGGCATAGACAACAGTGGAGGCTTTTCTAGTGACAGTGGCTGCCCTTTTCCAGCTGTCTCTGCACAGCAGCTGAAGGCAGCCCCAAGTAAGTTTCCATCCTTTGCCTAGAAAATCTGACCCAAGCCATCAGTTTGCCTGCCTAAGAGATAAGATGGGCTGTTTTATCTCAAAGCACTGCACAATGCCTGCTCAACAAGAATATCTAAACTTATTCCTGGAAACAAGAACAATTGAAGAATCACTGTGTTCTGAGTGAGCAGACTTGTATTCTGGAGGGTAGGCACAGTTGTGAAAGTTTTCAAGGTGATTCTGCTGATGGAAATCCTTTTCCCCCACTGAAGCAGAATTAACAGCATCTACTTATTCAGGGACAGATTTCCCCAAGCACTAGTTGATGGAACAGTGACAGTAAAAGGAAATAATAGTATTATAGAACAATAGAGAAGACTGAAGCACAATTTTGTGGAGAACAAACTTGGTAATGCCTGATCTGTAATTGCAGTTCCATGGAACACTTTCCCATCAGACAGAAATTATTCCAGATATTCCAGCTTCAGGGAGCTGAATTTTTGGCTTCCTTAAGTGAAAGATGCAGTAAGAAAGCTGTTATTGTATTATATAAAACAGTCCTCTGTTATTTTGTCCCCCTTGCCCTAAAGACATTGCTGTTTCATCATAATTAGTGCTTTCATCTGAATTATAGGATGAACCATTATATTTTTCTTTATCAAGCAAGTAAAATCTGACAATGATAAATAAAGAACAGCTGGCATAGAAAATATCCATAACACACAGATTGTTTATCCATCCTTTGGAAAAGAGCACAATAGTCAAACTATTCCTTGTAAGTAAACAGCTTGCTGAATTCCCTGTTTAAATAATAAATCAGCTTCTCTAACCCTTAGTTATAGTCACGTCACTCGTGATTTGTCATTATTTCTATATTCAAAATACTGTTTATTTTATTACTGGTATTTTCCTGTTCTCTGGAGAGACCACTAACCACTAGAGATATGTAGGGAAATGTTTTTCTGGCATAAAGGCACTTTAGATTTGAAATGTCCTCTTCCAAATCCAGGCACAATATTCTAAGTTTTCAAGCAAAAGTGACCGCTAAACTGTTGGTTTGGTTAAGCTGAAACATTTAACTGGATACAACTGATAAGAAACTTTTCAAAGCTGATATCCATATTTTCAAACTGTATAAATACAATATTAAAAATTAAAATAATTTCAAACCAAGAAATAGAATCTAAATGCCAGTATAAAAAGCTTTGACAATTTTAAAACCTAGAAAATTTATTCTGTGAATTTTGTCAAAACATATTTTTCTACAAATTTCAGCTTAGAAGAGTTTGGTTAAAAATATTGATAGATCTTGCTCTTTTGAAAAAGTCTTTCTAGCATCAGAGGCTAGCAATCTATTCTGCCTTTAGCAATACTGAAGTCAACAGGAACATATCATTGAGTAAAACTGAAATATCAATTCTCTCTCTGATTATATGAATCATTTGGTCTTATTGAATACTGGGAATTGCAAGACACCATTTCTAGTTTTTAACTGCATGCTCAGTAAATGTGTTTGTCAAGCCATTAGGAAACTGGAAACAGAGAGTTCATTGAAACAGTTTCAGAAAACCAAAACATTTCAAAGAACTGACTTAAAAAATAACATCATGTGAACAATTCATGCAGTTACCATGTAATCAGCATAATTTTAATAATTTATGTAGAAGAAAGGATGTAAATCAGATCTCTTTTTAAGATTTAGGAAGGGAACACCAACAGACAGCCAGCTGATAAGGGATAAACTTTTCCCAAGTTTTAGGTGGGAAGTTGTATGCAATGAAAAGGTGTCATTGTATGTACAGGTGGAAAGTTCAGGGTAAATTATTTCAATGGCAGAGGAAGATTTAGAGCAGAGGCATACTTCTGTTATCAAGCTCTAATAAAAAGCTGAATTACTGCAGCTATGGCAAGTGGATGTATAATTCTCTGTCATCTACTGTGAAATTTTTCTGTCCTGTGAATATTTAATCTGGTCTGACATAGTTCTCTGTCATTTTACCTGTCAATTTAAAGTTCATTGCTTTTCTAGCCTTTCACCTCTGACCACTTCTTTTGATTCTTTCCTTGAAGTCTCCTTCTGACATAATTAAGGGCTGATAGTTCACTCCACAAAGTACCTATTGAAAAGTATTAAAGCATCTGTTAGTAGGTCAAAACTCAATAGACAAAAGGAGGAGAAGGAGTCCAATGGAAGGTATAATGATTTGAAGCAATTTTATTTTCTCTCTCTGGTTTAGTTCATAATCAGAGATTATTTTCTCACCTTCTCTATTAACAGCAGGACAACAAAGGATAAAGGAGATATTTAGGATGCTTATGTTGGCAATGTCTTGAAAGGGGAGCCTGGATGGAAGAGGATCATTCTAGTTTGGTGCCAGGACTGGTAGTTTAGCTAATTAGATTTTAGAACAATGACCTCTGCTTACTTGGTGGAGCCATTCTGAATTGCGTCTCAAAGAAAGCTCTGGCCATATTTTTGTGCTGTAAAACTCAAGATGAGTCTCAGCCTCCTGTGCTTCTGCTAGAAAAACCACCCCACTGCCCAGGATCAAGGGCAACTGAATGTCTGAAAATCTCTCTGAAGAAAATCTCTCACGAGTCTGTCCCAAGATGTGCTCTTCCTTATGCTCTGTACCAGGTACAGAAGCTCAGTAACTGCTACCAGTGACAAGATCAATGAATAAAAATTACCTGAGTCTCCTGTGCATCCCAATCTTACAGTGAGTACTTGTCTATTTTATATCCTGCAAAACATCATTTCTAAGCACTTCAATATTTATTGAAAGTCCTCCTAAAGAATCCTCATCCAAAATACTGTGTGCTAGTCTGAAATGCTTATTTCCAATAGCAATAATAAGCAATACTCTGAACCTCTTGTTAGATACAGTTCTTCGTCAAGGACACACCTAATTATTTTCTTCCTTCCAAGAGCATTTTGTACACATTAAAGAACTGCATGTGAAAAACCTGCTGTAGATCTCTGCATCATGTCATGCTCAGGCTGGGTGCTGTCATTGTTGGACTTGGCTTCTTGCATTGGAAATGTCTCCTTTCTGATATGAAACATAAGAATTAATCAGTCAGTAATCTTTTTTCCTTTCATTTAGTAGAGTTGATAATACTAGGAAAAATATTTGTTAGCTAATTAAGAAGTGAATGAAATTACATCCTGCATGGAGGCTGGTCTTAAAATATACAGTATAATATGAACAGAAGTCCTAAATTAACAAACAAATAATGTTGTATACCTTCAATAGCTATAGTGTTGGAAGGACCAACTGCTTAGCATCTATAAACATTTGGCTTTTTTGAGTATTACATCTCTATCAGCCAATTATAAACTCACATTTTTGTGGCTCTCAGTTGGCTTGAATGTAAAAAATGCAGGAAATCAGCTGTTCTCAGGAATGAAACTCATCTTGAACCACAGTAACTGTGGAATAATGAAGTAAAAAACACTTGAAAAAAGAGTCAGTTGTGCCTCATCACTATCAATGCTACTTGATTAGTGATCTTAGTTCATACACTTTGGTAGCTTCCAAAATAAGCTAAAAACCCCCTCAATACATACACCAAGTCTGATAATTACAATTCCACTGGTCCCCTTTTCTGTTTGCAATAATTACCTGTTGGGAAGAGCAGGATGACGTCTCTGGGACTCGATAGTGACTCACCAAAGAGTGACCTCATGGCAGGGGACTGATTTTGTTACCACTGTTCTAAATACATTTCAGCCCTTGATTTATGAGCTGAATGGATTATTTTCTAAAATGAATAGACAGTGAAGCATCTGTTATTTCGAGGGAAGTAATGAATGCTCAGCACTCTCCTGACTGCCAGGCCAGGTTTGCTTTTGCGTAGGCTTGCAGCAGTGAGCACACTTGTTATTTCTTTTCCTTTTGCATTCCTGTGTGGAAGATGACTCCTTTTAAAGTTACTATAATAATTGGTGCAAGAAATATGAGCAGTCAGAGAACACTGCATTATTTCAAAAGAAAGCCCACGAAGTTTTTTACACTTAAAGGCAGATATTTCCTTATTGCTGATAGCACAGAACCATAGAATATCTTGATTTGGAAGGGACCCATAAACTCATTGAGTCCAGCTCCTCACAGAATCACCTCATTCACATTCTGCACAAAACACATGGGCAATTTCCAGATATGAGGGCTCTTTTTGTAGAATAGTTAGGCTTTCATAATTTCTACACTCAAGAGAGAATGTGGAAAGCTGTAAAGGTTAGGTGGATTACTACTTATGTTTGGCCTTGTATAGATTCTGACTTTGTTTATATAATCACAATTCTTGCAGCTGTTTAAACAAGATTTGAGACTTTCTGAGAACAAATTGAAGTAATATAAAAACATTACAGTCTTCCTATAGGCATTATTCTGAAAAGAGATTAGAATTTAGAGTGGGAGCTTCTAATGTGAAAAAATGTCTAGTGGGATAAAAAATCTGAATTTTAGACCTATAATGAGATAAAAATACAAATTTCCATTGTAATAGGCAGTGCAGTGCTTGTGTCTCAGCCTGAACATTTTGAATGTAAAATTTAAAATGCAGTTCAATTATAAAATAGCAACCAGTGATGCAAAAAAATACCCCCAAGATTTGAAATTCCATCTTTTACTCTTGTCTTTCTTTACATTGCTACAAATGCTGATTTAAAGTCCAACAATAAAAAGATGCATGTGAAATCACAGTCATACCTGTGCACTCACAGCTATGAGTGACTGCACTGGCTCTGAAGCAAAGAGGCTTCATACCATATTTATGTTTACAAGGCTGTACACATGTAAGATGGAAGCATTCCCCAGTAACTGAATCAGCTGATGGGGAAAAACATCTGTGTGCTGCTTTAGAAAACTTCCTAGTATGAAGTGAATCAACATGGACTGCTAGGAAACATCCATAATCAAAACCAATGTAGCAATATCGACCTTTTTTGCAGCTTTTTTCCACTGACTGTAAACTCAGTTATCTACACACAACTCTGCTCATAGGCCGAAGTTTTTCATGAATCCATCCAGAACTCCCAGCCCAAGACAAGCTCTTGCAGCTTTTTGTTCACCTGAGTATCCCTTGCTTTTTATAATTCATGTTATGAAATTATGGCTGAACACCAACCAGGCTTTGGCTGCCTTGTCTTCACAAATTTACACTATTTGGACAGTTATTCTGTGAACAATTAAGACTTGGCTCTTACTCCACTAGGATGGAGTCTTAATTATCCCAATGGAAAAACAATTTCTCAGCAGATCTTTTTGTTAACCTTTAAATTCAACTCTAGTTACAGAAAAAAAGAACCAACAAACCACAGCCCTCCCACAACCAACCTAAACAATTGTCCTCTTTTAAATTTTAGAATACTGCTTTTTCAATTTTAAAATAAATGTTAAATGCTTTATTCTAAATTTAACACATGCTGAATGTAATGAGGTTCAAAACAAAATATGAATATTTTTAATGAGATGAAAACAAAGAATGTCTGTTATTCATGGAGGAATTATAGTAATAATAGGAAATGGTAAAGTAGAACATTTTTAGTCTAATATGGTAACAACTATATTCAGTTACTGAAACTTATAGAAACCTCAGAGCATCATGAAAAAAAGGCTTGATATTGATCTTATGGATGAAGCCACTAAGCATGTGTGTAATACCATCTTCCCAACAGTATGTAATAAGTGAAAGAAAAGCAAAGAACAGAACATAATCTTCTGTTTCCAAGTTTGTACAAATGTCTCTATCACCTTTAGTAAATCCAACCAGAGAAAGCAAGTTATCACGCGAAAGTTGATTTTTTTGGCACCAGTTAAAGCAAGAAATAGACAGCCACAGACAAATGAAGTAATTACATTCCTTTCCATAAAACAAATAACAATGCTACTGTAAATTAAGGTAGTTTAGCTTGATTCTGCTTTGACTACTTCTCTTGAGATGTCAGTCATGCCCATGACAATGAGCTGCACTGATGCATTCCACTTCAGCAGCAACAGAGAAACAATTCCTGTCAAAATCCCTGGTGCAAATTCTAGATATGGAAGAATGATGAGAAGATGGTTAGGATGAATACAATATATCTTATAGCTTCATCCAGTTTCTAAGAGAACATCTGATTACTGAGACTAACACAGATTAAATGAATCCCTCATCTGAGATGTATCTGGTGATCATTTTACCAAAGCAGGACTAAGGAGGTAGAGACCTGACCAACGGCTCACCTGGCCCAGCTTCAGAAGGTCTAGCCTGTCACTCAGAGCAATTTCATTAATTACAGATTGTGTGGTAATTAGTTGCTCTGATTATGAGGGATACATAAGATTAAGAGATAACAGTAGCATTTTAATAACTACTGTGCAAGTGTAGTTAAGTTGAAAGACCTGTAGTGTCTTGAAGACATAAAAACCATTAAACCTCAAGTGATTCTTAGCAGTCTACATACCTTTAATGCTCAGAACCATCATATCAGAGGATAAGCAATGTTAGGTGTTCATAATAAGAATTTTTTTTTTCCCTTTGGATCATCTGCTTATGTTGGACAACTGCTGCTTGTATCCATTGCTGAATGGAAAGGGATTTGAAACTGAATAAGGCTTTCTAATTTTAGCCAGAGACAGGAGGGTTATGGAAAATGGTTCTCTTTACAGCATCCCCAAATCTAGTAGTGTTCAGAGATGGAAAAGAAACTCACCTTCAGCGCCAGAAATAAGGAACAAAACTGAGCTTTTGAAGCTAGCAAATAAAACTGAGTATCTGTCAAGAAAAAAATTGCTAAGAAAGGCATGTCATTGCTTGTGAGCAGTGTAATGATATCAGGAGTGAAACACCCTCGCATCACAGAGCACTGGAAAAATGAATCAGTATCTGCAAGATGATCATAAGTATTACCAAAAACCATGGCTGAAGAAATTCTGTATTCCCACTAGGTATGGTTAACATTCAAAAATAACCTTTTGACCATGCATTAGAAAAGAGTAAGAAAATAAAGTCATTAAAAACTCATTGTGAAATGAGCTGAAATCTCTCCAAAAGTTGTGTGATTATTAGCTGTGTCATTTCTAAATTCCGAGTAACCCAATATTCTTTGAATGTAATTTTGTACATGTAATTTCTTCTGCTTGAAAACAAATAGAGAAAACAAGAGCAGAACTTCAAATTGGCAATGACATGAGTAGTCTGAAATATTTCAAACCACCATACAGAGTTTTGCCACATGAATTAATGAAATAAGGAAGTCACTATTTGTCATCATATGTGTGAAAGAGAACTAAATGAAGCAGACATTTTTCCAGAGGATTTAAACTGATATATTTGCTGATAGAAAAGGAAACAAGCAGACAACCTATATGTTCTGTTCCAAGCTTCACAGGTAGGGCACAGAGTTCCTGTTACTCCAAAGGCTGGTTCTCTTTGCCTTATCCTTTCAATTTGCCTCTTTCCTACTCCTGTTTCTTCACCCTATCCCTGTTCCCTTTAGCTGCCAAATCCCAGCCTTCAATTCTTACATTTGTCATGTCAGTTACAGTTTCTTATCCCAAAATGGGTCAGAGCCCAACTCTTTGGCCCTAACACCTCCTTTCACACAGGACAGAAAACTTCACTCTCAACATTAAAGCTTTTTTAAACAAGAAGCAATTGTAAATAGCCTCCTGTAGAAAGTTTCTCTCCTGCTGAAGAATTTTAACAATAGATGATGGTACCCCCTACACAAAATATAAATCCCACAGTTGTGTGGGAGGGTTAAAGAGGAAGAATTATAGCTGCTATTGGTATGTGCATCTCTTTGAATTATAAACTAGAACAAAAGTTCTCTGTGATGGCTAAGTGCCAGAAGAGATTCTGAGCCAAGGCACACAAAAATATGCAAAAAAATGTATATGATTTTATAACAAAACAACCTGTGGTATTTTAAAAACATACTTAATAGGACTAAATCTAAATTATTGGCCTAAGAGTTTGAACAAAATTAAGAAAATTAAAAGCTTCAGTTTGAGTTTACCATGAAAATGGTGGGAAGATATTTTATAATTTATTCACTGATATTTAGAAGTCAGCTCTTCAAACCTGTTGACGTAGGTATTTTTCTTTAATCTTCAATTTTAGACAAAGAAAATTCAAAGTGTGATAGAAAGTGACAATTCATATAAGCCTATGAATCTATAATTTTCTGCTTTGTTGTTTAGTGTAGAATAAATGCTGAAAAGATCAAGAAACTTGCATGTTTTACAAGTGCTATCTCTGATGGAGATCTTGCTTAAATAGTCTGAAATACCAGGCCCATCATTTCTAGCTGTCTTACAATTGAGTAACTCTGTTTCAGAATTATCCCCATAATCATCCCCTACATACAAAAACTGCATACTTGGTAGAACCCTTTAAAATTTGCTCCCTTCTATTCAAGTACAAAATGCATTACAACATATATTTGTGCTTCTAAAATTATAAATAATTATATTTTACAAGCAGTATAAATGAAAGCAAAGGTAAATGATTGAGGCAGTGTCAGATTGAGGGTGTTTTTGTGAGTAAGGAACATGCCAGTTTTGTGCTTTCTACCTAGATAAGTAAAAACTATTTTCCTTTCTGAAAAGGAAAAAGAAATAAAAAACACTCTGCGAAGACAAACTGCAGTGAAGACTATTTGGTTAGGTTCATTTTTGAAAACTCTTTTATGCTTCTGACTGTCCTACTTCTTGATAGGAGAGTAAGTGTAAAAAGGTAAGATTTGCTTCACTGAGTCATTATTCTGAAATATTTACCAATAACACAACACAAACACTGTAGATAATGAGGCCATTACACAAACACAAATTACTTATCAGATCTCCATCCTCATTACAAAGTTACCAGTGTCACTTCCTACTTCCCTGTTTCACTGATTTTTCCTCTTACAATTTTGACTAGAACCTCCTTTGAGCATCAGCTTCCTGAAAATTACTTTCTCCTTCCTCTTTATTTAGTTCTGTGAAGCAGAGGTAGTTGAAAGTCAAAATCTATACCCTTTATGGACTGGGAGAATCAATTAGAGGATAATGTGTGTGAAGTACAGTTAAAATTACTAGGAAAATTGGTAGGCTCTAGAGTGACATGAAAAACTCATAAAATGATATTTTATACATGTGTTCACTCGCACAGAGAGGATCTCAAAATACAAACACTTTTGCATACGAGTGTCAGACTACTCCATCACTATCACAAATCTACAGACTTACAATCTGAAACACAGTCTGTGAAAGCAACTTACAGGTGGTTGAATTGAGAGCAGAACCCAAGATGTATCATATCCTCTTGATAGATTTCAGTCCCTCACTAATACACACAGCCCTTTTTTACTCTTCTGAGTGACAGCATCTCATTGTACTGCAAGTACACACCACTTAAAACTTCTGTGCCCCTTTCTGTTTTGAACCTTATGCTGTCATCTGCCTTCCTGAAATGCCCTGCTGCTCATGTAACATGATAAGATGTATTACCTACGCTAACTCTGATATCAGTTTAACTTTTTATTCCTAATCAGAGTTCCTTACACCATCTTGGTATGACAATCTTGTTTAATTGCATAATTTACCACCACATTACTTTTGAAAGAAATTTATGTGGCTCTTTGCCAATTAATAATTAGGTTATGCTCTTAAGGAAAACCTTGCCATGTAGGTTTGAGGACTGATGCTGATCTAGACATCTATATCATAGCTCATAATTAACTTTCTGTGGAATGTTGGCTGGTAGAAATGTGTCCCACAACTGTTAATGTGAATGTTTGTTTTTAGCTTTTAAGTAGTGGTCACTGCAGAAGCACAATTCACTTTGAGTTGTCTCTAAATGGAATGGCTAAATCAGGAAGTTCTAGCTGCTCAAGCCTCCTTTGCTATAAACTAAAGCAGTCAAAAAAACTCCTGTAATTTGATGGAAAATTAAACCAGCCCAGTTCTTCTGGCCAATATCTTGTGGAGTCAGGATAAGTAAATAAGAGGCAGTGCACTTTTCACAAGTTTCACAAACGTTAATTGTAGTTTAGATGAAGATCACAATTATTTTTAATGATTACAAAAAATGCTGCTGTTCTAATTATTGCACTGACAATGCACATATATTTATGTTTATGAGTTCATCTGGAAGGCTTGAAAGCATTAATTATAAAGAGAAAGCTGCAGTTCCCCCAAGTATTTTGAAGACAGGCTTTAAGTATAGCCATAGCAGTCTCTTGGAAACCAAAGTGAGTAACAGTAAATCAGTTAAAGATTTGCAGAAGAGTCTAGGTTGCAAGCACACAAGAAAGTTTGCCTTTTTTTACTTTTTTTTTTAATTAACATTTTTTTTTACATTTTACATTTTTTTTTACATTTTACCAGAAAGACCTAGAGCCTCATTGCACAAGGGACTTATATTCACAAGGATGATAGTTCAGCACTCAGAGAATAGAAGTATCCTGTTTTGGATACAATTCTGAAAGCTGCTCCTGAATAACTGGATAATTTGTCTCTTACTTCCAAGTATCCTACAAAGGTTCTGGATCTGTGTTTCTCTGAAAGCTGAATGGCCTCATTGTTAGGTTGAAACACACTCCTCACTCAGCAGAGAGGACTGGTCTTGTCATCTCTGTAGCAACTTAAATTGATATTTATAATAGTAAAGAGAGAGGGAAACATATTTTTTGAGGTCTAAACCACTAATCCTTACTGGAAGAGATCCGTGTTTTGTAACTGGAATGATAAAAGAATGTGATGTTTTCTTCTGACTTAAAAAATGATGCACATGTTCCACTGGTCAGTGAAGAGCCCCCCACTCCCACTTCAAATCCTGTTTCGGAGTGTCTTATCAAATGAGAATGTTTTTTTATTTCAATCCTCCAGCAATTACATAGTTAATTTGATCACTGAGGTAGATAACTCAAATGCAATTTCAAACATTTCATATAAATCTTTGCAAATAATTGGAACAAGAAAGCATGCTAATTATTATCACACAGTAATCATGGCAAGCACAAAATGATTGCATGGTATAAAAGAGTATACTGATTGATGAAACAAACAAACGAAAAATGATGTTGTCACCCCAGAACATTTCAGCTTTCTTTGAAACCAAATTTCTTTAAATTTGGACAAAGGATACACCTTTAGTTCAACTCTGACACAGGTCTACCTTATACTCATTAAGTATGAGTGCAAGTCTGTGTAAGACTGAGTATAAAACTGTGATGGGTGATTTTATTTGTTCCACATCACTGCAGTAATAATTCTGAGAGGAAAATAGTTATCTGAGTTCTGATTGAGAGAAAAATTTCCAAAAGTAAAACAGCAATGTGAAATACAAAAATAACCAAGAATGTTCTATATTCCCAAAAGTCTCTTGACCACTTGATTTGGGAATGCTCACTTGAAAGCATGAACTGAATGATTCCTGGGTTCATGACTGTCTGCCCTGGTTGTTGAATTCTGGTATGAACAGAACCTCAGTGGAAAGAGATCAAGAAAGGATACGATAAAGAAAAAAACCAATCCCAGACGGCTAAAGAGAATCAGAGAGAAACACAAGAATGGCAATTCACGTTTTGGAAGAAAATTGTTATTAGCAACTGAACAAGGTACATAAAGATATTTCAAGAGATTAATGCCTATGAGACTGGAATTGGACATTTCTCCATTCTGGGAAGCTGAAAGACTTACTTAGGTCTCTGTTGTGAACCCAGGACTGGCAATTTCACCAGGTCTTGAATCAGTCTCCAAAACCATGACATTTACCCCCAAACTTCTTAGTTTCAGCCACACCACATGCTGTTTAGCTGACTGGTTCAGACACATGATCTGGGCAACCAACTTATGGCTTTTGAGCTGAGATTCATCCATCCTTCCCTCACTGGAGATTTTCCTTGATCACAGAGATGCAGTCCCCATTTGTGAATCAAATGACCAGGAAATTGGTCTCTTAATCTCAAATAACACAAGACACACAATTAAATCCTAACACATACTGACACCATTGACATAACTGAGATGAAAAGCCTGCCTTCTGGTCTTTGGTAGATCATTTTCCTGGATATATTTCAAATAAGTCAATCCTTAATTTTATAATGAAAATAGTGGATCTGATTACATCTGATTTCATCAGAACAACTCAAGTAATGAAGTTACAACTCTCACAAAATCTCATCATCATCTAGCCTTTTTTTTGGTTGAAATTCAACACTCATTGATTTCCCCTGTTCTCCTCTTTTCCGGGGTCTTTGCACCAGCCACATCACAGCCATTCATCCTCTCACTTTGTGCAGTGCTTCTTTAAGTGTTGAGCCTGTTTTTGAGCTGGAGATTTCTCCCCCTTATCAAGCCAAGGGGGCCCGAGTCTTACAGAAGTGTGATCCTTCCCCATGCTCTCCCTGTTTTGCCTGTCCTGAGACCCCACCCAGGTTATGGGTAAGGACGGACCCCTGGAAGCTCTCCTCGACATGGGACCCAGCGCTGAGGCACAGCCGTGCCCCAACCTTTGAAACCGCAGCCCGGAGCGGGCCGGCCCCTCAGGGCGCTCTCCCGCCCTCCCCTGCCTGCCCTGAGGGTGCGGGCGGCTCCCGCCGCTCCCCGCCCTGTGGCGGCCCCGGGGCCAGTGGGCGCGGCGGTCCCCGCCGCCAGCGCAGCCCCCTGCCCGCCCGGCTCCGCCCGCCACAGCCGCCTCGCCTCCCCTCGCCTCCCCTCCCGCCCTGGTGCCGCCGAGCCGAGGCGTCGGGCGGGCAGCGGGCGGGCGGCCGCGCCATGAGCGCCGAGTGCAGCAGTTACCTCAACGCCGACAAGGTGCTGGTGAGCGGGTTCAGCTGCCCGCGGGCGGGCGGCGACGCCCGCGCCGTGTTCTGCTGCGGCTTCCAGGACGTCAAGTACTGCTGCGATGATCCCCACAGCTTCTTCCCCTACGAGCACAGCTACATGTGGTGGCTCAGGTAGGGGAGCGGCCGTGCCTGCTGGGGTAGAGGCTCCGGGCGGGAGACCGGAGCTCGAGCTCCGGTGCGTTTCTGTGAGGTACTTGTAGCCGGGCACTTTCAGGCTGCCTTTGTCCCACCGAGAGTAGCGATAGAGCTGCATCTTCAGTCCAGAGAGACACTTTCTCGTGCCAGGGTAGTTTTTGAAGGAAATAACTCGTGGTCTTGATAAGGAAGCGCTGGAAAATGCTCGGTGCCTCTGGCAGAGCATCCGGAGCGTCTCCCGCCCTTTGGGCGTGAGGGGAGCGGCTGTCTCGGGGCCTGAGCACGTAAGGTGCCGCGTGCCATAAAGTTCCCAGTGACTTGAGCTACTTTTCCGTGTAAGATAAAGCACTACGTAACTTTCCAGTTGGAAGGGGCAGATAATGATCCCGGTGCTCTCCCGGGATAGTGCAGGGATCCGCGTGGCTCTGGCTGGATCTCCAGCAGCGGCAGGGAGAGCTGCACTCAGCCAGCCCGGCTGCTTTCTGTGCCTGATTCCCTTCGGGCTCCACAGCATCCACGCTGGCCGTGTCAGGATGTTAGTACACCTCTGCATGGGGCTTCCACTGTGCTTCTTACGGACTTGCTATTATCCTTGATTTTGTCAAATCCCCTTCTGGGCTTCCTTCTACCGTCTGCTTCTAGAGCCCTGGCGGCAGCAGTTACTACCTGCTGTTTGAAGATAGATCCTTTTATCTGTTTTATCCCTACTACTTTTCCTGAGTGCCCTCTAGAATTAGGATTGCAAGATTTGGTGAACAGCAATTGCAGGGTCAGTTTATGCACAGTGTTTAAAACATTTTGAGCATTTGGTGCATCTGTTTTCAGCTTTCACCTTTCCAAACTGAACAGCTTTTGGATTATCGCTGAGGTAGATGCTATGTCACGCTGATCGTTTTGGTTGCATCTCATCCATACTGTTTTTCACTCCACAGGGCTCATCTTGGAGGTGCTTGATCTGGAGCTGTATGCCCAAAGAGTGGGTGTGGCAAGGTTCTACAAAGTGGCCAAATTGTTGCCTCCAGTCTCACTCTCAAAATCTATTCTGTTGGTGGCCAGTGTGTTGTTGATGTCTTTGCCGGTTCACATAGACTCCATGATTTCAGTGAGCTGTCACTGGAGACTCTAAAACTTTCAGAGCTGCCGTTCTAAGTTTATTGCTATGTAGGCTTGGTTTTGTTCTTTATACATTACATTATGTACACTGAAACTCACGTACATCACTTTTGTCAGTTCACTCAGTTTTCTGCAAGTCTTGTAGTGTTCCTTCCCCTCAGCATTTGATTGCTTGTAGGGGCTTAAGGTCATCAGAAACTCAGATTTCCTTCTTCACCAGGTCACAAATGAAGATATGAATAAAAATCAGTCTTGGTGACCTTTCTTTACACTGAAAAGAGACCACTTAAGCCTTGCACTTTGCTCCTTATGCTTTTAAACAGCCTTAAATTTGTAGCAAAATCTTTCCCTAATCCTGTGCAAGTTCAGTCTTCTTGACCCCACTTCCAGGGCAGGGCTTTGTCCAAAGGCTTTTTGAGACATCTTACTCTTTCTGCTGGGTTCCTCTATCCATCTGCCTATTGACACTTCATAAACTCCAGCAGGTTAGCAAGGCAGTGTTTTCTCCTCATCCTAATGCTGATCCTTTCATTAAAGATTTTATATCAGGAAGCTGCAAGTGCCAGCAGCTCCCTGTGGGTAGAGCATGGTAACAAGATGGTTGGGGGTAGAGGTTTTACCATCAAAGGACCTGTCCATCATATTTGGGGGAGAATGAGCTTGGGTGTCACAGCCAGCCTCAGATTCAGCACTGTGCAGCCAGACACCCTCAGCACCTTGGCCAGCAGCTCTGCAGTTCCACACGTGAATTCCCCTCAGGGCTTGTGAGTTAATGCTATCCAGTACTGTGGACTTACTATTTTAATTTATGTGCTCTAATACTTAAAGTATTATTACTTAAAATCTACTTTTTCTGGTGCAAAGAGTGGATTGATTGTGGGGATCTCCCAGCCATCCACCACTGTGATTGACACACAATTACTTGGCTTCTCTGATGTGAGAAGACATCTCCAAGTGTCCTTTTTTACACTTCTGCTGGCAAATACTCATACTTTTGAGTAGATTTTTATGTTAAAATGTTGTATTTTTGCATAGCCTTTGACTGTTTCAATCACAGTAAACCTTCTCAAGATGGCAGAAGAACTGAAAGAATAAGGTAATATTGTATCACAACATCTCATCTGGATGTTGTAGTGAAGACTCTTAAAGCTTGATCTTTTCAAAAACTAACTCCAAGAACTGAATCCCAGGGGAGGCTTTAATGAAATGCCTCTCTGAAAGCTCTTCCTTTAAAAAGATTTTGTAGGGTCTAAGAAGTGACTGTGTAGCCTTCACCTAAGTCAGAAATTTGGGCCCAAACTTTGAAAATTAAGGATTTTTTTTCTTCTTTCTACATAGCCCTAAGCTGCTAAAAGGACTCATGGAAATTGCCATTTGTGGAGTTTTGGTTGTGCTTAACTTCTGCCATAAATGACTAAATTCATTGTAGAAAATAGGTGAATAAATACAACTGACTTCTATAAGCAAAGTTACTGAGTGGTTAGAATTGAACCATTTCCTGTAAGTGTTTTCAGTAAGAAATTGAATAATTTTTAGTTATTAACACACTGGAAACATTAGAATATTACATCATTTTGAAAACTGTGTACATTTTCATGTGGAAGTTCAATTAGGAGTTTAAGGAAAACATAAAAGTAACATTTTCTGGACTCTTATAATGTTTTGGTGATCACTAGACTGTTGCTGATACTGGTTGGTAACAACCATATGATGAAATAATCCTTAAAATGCTTCTTTCAGCCTTTGAGGACATACTTTTAAGACTCGAGACCCTTACTATTTAAAGGTAAACAAGAGTTAGGCAAACCAGCCAAGGTAAGTCTGGAAACGGAAGGGAAAGGACTCAGAGGCTCTGATGGGGGAACTGTTTTTGGTTTTGCTGTACTCCTGAACTTTGGGATTCTTTTCCTAAATCTTCATTTGTTTGACTCCCCCCCAGATATTTGAAAGCAGTGACTGACTGCACCACAAGTGGTTGGTGATATCTCAGAGATTACTTCCATTTGATGGCACACCAGGTAGAATTTCAGTAAACTATTGCACATTTCACTTGTGTTTTTACTGCTGTGGAGCAGCCCATGGAGCAGGGAAGGCAACTTTAAGAAAAGGCAGAATTCGTCAGAAGGTTATTCAGCTTTTGAATGCACAAAACACAGAAGCTATAAAACACCAGTGAGCCAAACACTGAGCAGCTCAGCCTCCAGAGCAGTGTGCTGTGCATTCACATGCAGTTATCACATCTGCTTTACCTCCCAAGCTGAGTGGAAGGGGAGAAATGCTGAACATGTGGTATTTGTACTGAACTGCAGCAGTTATGTTCAATAAGCCTTTTTGTTTCTCTTTGTTCTAAAAAATTTTATGTTTATTTTTGTCACTCTTCTGTGAAGTTTTTTTTTTTATAATGGCCTCTTTCAGTATCAAATAGATTTCTAATATCCATTTCAAAGCAGTGTCTTTTAAGTTGCATGCAATAATACATATTTGATTAAAATTCTGTCAAGCCATGTATAGATTTTACTCAAAACGCCTTCTTAATTAATACCCATGGAGCCATGGTGGCCTAATACTGAGGCCGAGCTTTGCTTGGCTGTAACGACCTCCAGGCATCTGTTTTGGCTTTCCAAAATAGCAAGTCTTTTGTTTCCCTATGCCCATTCTTCCAGTCTCTTGAGAATATTTATCTGTGTGCTTTGCAAATACTATGAACAACACGTCACTGCAACAATGGCATTGGGAACATTTGATTTACTTGGATCCGGGTGAGTCATGAGCTTCCTTTTAGTCTATCAGTGGGCCATGCTGCCTCTGCTTAGCCAATATTTAAATTTTCCCTGGCTTTTGATGGTGTGGATGGCCTTATTTTATGAACTAAAAAGAACTGTAGGTGTGTGATGCTGAGCATCCACTAACAGTCAAGTCGATGGACCCACTCAGCAGCTCTCTGGACACAGCCTGGGGAACCCTGGGGAGGCTGCTGGCAGAGCAGAGCCTCTCTGCTGAGTGAAGCCTTTGTCTGTGCTGCAGGCCTGGATGTGGCACTCAGTGTAACAGCAGGGAAATGTGTGGTATGGCTCTATCTTTATGTGGAAAATTACTTGGGAGAGTTCTTTTTGGATCTCCTACCAAACTTAACATTGCCCATGTCAGGGGGTTGAGTGGCTTGTTAATGCAGGTTTTGGCACTAATGAGGTCACAGCTGTGGGCAAGAGGGACTTTTTAGTTTGCTTGTTTAGTGTCTCTGCTGTCAGAAGACTGATCTCAAAGACACACCCTGAGACCTGTAGACTGTTACCATGTGACAGCTGGATGGCCTTCAGGCAGTGTTTAATGTAAAGAATGGAAGGTGGCAAAATGCTTTTAGCAAGGGCTTTTTAAAGCAGATATGCAGCACCATGGAAATTGCTGTAGAATCTAGAGGACATGGTGTAAGATTGACTTTATTTTCAGAATGTAATTGTTAAAGTGGTCAGTGACCATAGTTATTTGCTATTTTGTTTCTGATAACAGCTTTAGCTAGTAAAAAAAAAGAAGGAAAGGACTGTGTTCTGGTTAAGAAACATCAGTATTCAGAGCTGTGGAAGACATATTAAATTTCTCTGAATTAGATAAATTAAGAAACAACCCTCCATCCCCAAACCTTAACCAAAATTAATCTTATAGAACTTAATTATACCTTTTCTGTGGGTTGATGGCTTCAGCAGTTTGAGAACAATCTGGTATCGAAACATTGTGTGTTTAAAAAGAGTAAGTACAAATTGTCCTGATTCCTGATTCATTCAGGAAGTAGAATCAGAGTTTCTATTTGTTTTTGTGATACGGGTGAGACCTTCTCATGTTGCTGCTGGAGCATGAGAAACATTTCTTGTAGCATATAACCTATGATGAGTCTTTGACCTGGAGAGCTCCTCATGTTTTTCTTGCCTTTGCCTTTTGTAACTCCCAAAGTATCTTACACAAGTTGTGTAGTGATACTGAAGATGCACTGTGCTATGTAATACACAACTGTATTGTTCATGTCATCTTCTACAACTGCATGGAGGAGAGCTACAACCAAGAAGTAGCAGATGTCTGAATAGGAAAATGTATAATCATTAATATGTACTTGATCTGTTTGGCTTTAGGGCAGCTGACTCTGCTTAATGTTTGGATAATAATGAGCAACCTCCTTAGTCCTGCACTGCAGACTGGAATTTAAATGGAATCTTACAATAAGGCTTATACTGTCACAACAAAAAAGGACAAATAACTATTTCTGAAGAGCCTTGTTTGTATCACATGGTTCTATGGCTATTCAGTCCTTTGTAATGTGTATTTCTCCTATTTTGTCTATTTGGGTCAAGGTGTTCCAAGTGAAAATGCAAAAATAAGGCCAGAACCCAGGTGAGATCTCTGAGTGTAGGTCATATTAATATTCCATAGTAAGCAGAATATTGCTTGCCTGCAAGTTTTGTTTGAGACAAAAATAATAAGGAAAAATTTGCTTAATTTTGCAATATGCACAAATACATAAGTATATCCTATTTAACGCAGATGATAAATACCATGAAAAATCTTCAGAAGGGTAAAGCTATTCTTTCCAGAACCATTTTGCTGATAACAAATTATTTTAGCTGTGCACGGAGCTAGATGTTGCCCAAACTTCATTACTGAATCTGACCAGTAATTAATGAAAACCGCATGTGAAAGTCATAGCAATATCTGCTCTTCTCATCCTGCTGATTTTAAGAGTTTCTCCTGTGGACATATCTGTGTGCTAGTGCTGTGGGAGCTTGTAGAGAAGCTTTGCAGTATCTTGAATGTAAAATTCATAAAAACATCCCAAGGCACAATTCTTCTCATCTTCCTGCAAGGCCACAGTAGAGTTGACTTCTCCCTGATGGCAGTGATATATAAAGGCATTTTTATGACTACAGGATGGAGCTTGTAGAATTCAAGACATTCATCTCTCTTCTGTCCTTTTGACATCTGTCAAAATTGTAAATATACCAGAGTACTAATATAAGGATTCTCAGTCCTCAGACTCCTCATCTGTAACCAAAAAGCTGCTGTTTAATTTCACCAGAAGTCAGGATCTTTGTCATGTACTGTAGAATAGAGAACTGGAACACAAAAGGCATCAAATGGCCCAGGAGAGTGTAGGAAATGATAGGTAGACTGTATTATATTGGGTCCTTTTATTTCATCATGAGAATTTTATATTAGGAAAAGACTTGAAAATAAGGGCTGGAAATCAGGAGAGATTTCTGTATATACATATATGGTCTCACTGTATGCATATGGGAGATGTATAAAGTAGTTTTTATCCTGCAGGATAGCACCTTGATAAAAATCTACGTATAGTACTGTATGTTCAGGCTCCAGAGTAATTCATTCCTGCTTCTTTGACGCTTTTGTTATTTTGAGTAAACTAATTCAGCTTTAGTTTTCCTTTTACTGTGACAAAGATCATGGGAGAATTTCTCCAGTTTTGATTGGAGATTTATTTCATTAATGTAAAGGCACAACAGTGATCACAGTGCTCCACCCTGATCTGCAGAGCTGCTAACAAAATTGAATAGCATGGATGGCATGTTTTTTTAGACTATAAAAATGGCATTTCTGACAGAAAATACTGCGTTAACAGTCATGTTGTTTGGGCTGTCTAGAGCCCTAGAATCCTTTTCTGTATGTGCACTGAAGAACTTTCTGATCTCACTGATATCAGTTACTGCATTAAGTTATTTCTGATTTTCATAAATATACTTTAAGTCAGACTCAGGAGTAATATGCATGGAATGTCACTGGGGGCCAGTAGTTCAACTGCTGTGTAATGACATTGACCCTTCTGAGGGCAGTGAAATAACTGCAATTTATGCAATTGAAGTATTGAGCTCTCAACTTTTCTTTACAGTAGAATACAGTTACTCCCCATGCCTGAGTACAAGTAAACTCCAGACATCATCTTGACCATTGTTTTAATGGGTACCCCAGGCTGTCTGTACACTTAATTTTTTTGTTTTTCTCTCTTAGTGTTGGAGCACTCGTGGGCCTGTCAATAGCAGCAGTGGTCCTCTTTGCTTTTATCATCACTGTGTGTGTTCTCTGCTATTTGTTTATCAGCACCAAGCCACGCAGCAAACTGGATACTGGTCTGAGCTTACAGACCGCAGGTAAGACCAGTTGTTGATGTGCATTATCACCTGCAGAGGAAAAGCCTTACTCTGTCTTTAAATGGATGTGGAGGAATCTAACAGTGTGTGTTTTCTTTCTGATGGGAATGTCAAGATATAATCAAGCTGTCCTGCTGTTTTGCCTGCTTTGTGAAATCTGTGGCAAGCTCAAAACATTTAACACGAGCTCACTATATTTATTTAGTAGTAGGAAGAATGTAAACATTTGCAATACTGAGTGAGGATAGATTATCCTCTTTACCAGGAAGAGACTTACTGACTTAGTTGCTCTGGATTTCCTGTCAAGAGTACATAAACATGTAGTAGTGATTCATTCTAAGAATAAAAATCTCAGAAGATATTTTAAGTGTATTTTCTTGTGTCAGGGAGAGAGAGGTCATTCTTTTTTTCCTTTCTTCCCAACATAAGATCCAGATTTTTAAGTCTAAACTCTTTGTTTCAGTAGCAGTAGTCCCTGCCTTTGTACCCAGACTGTGTTGGCAGATGCCTGCAGGAACAGTGCATGTAGTCAGCACTAACCCACTCACATGGAAAAATTGCTGCTGCTGCTGCTGCTGCTCCAGTTCACTACATTTGTGAAATCTGACTGCAAGTCTCCTTGGCAAGATGGGGTGTGATAAGTTTCCCCCTTTGTCTTGGACTTCCTAAATATTTAAATTAACTGCTTCAGCAGTTCAACCCAGTAGAGTTGTAGAAAATAAAAGGAATGTTGTACTTATTTAGGCATTGGAAGTCCAACAAGTTGAAAAAGGGAAATAATTTTTGGAAAAAAGTCCCCTCCGCTCAAATTTTCTCTTTACTTGTTATTTTAAAATGTTTCTATACCTGCATGGCAGTAAATGACCACCAATGAGTTACTGTAATTAGAGCCTATTATGGAGCAATAAGCCTCCTCCTTATGTGGACACAGTCCATTTCCTATCAAGCTTCCTATGTCTAAATTTGTCCTCCAGAGATGCAGGCTTTGGTTTAAAAGTGTTTCATAGAGCTATCAGAACTGAAAACCCTCCTTTTGTATGAGGTGAGCAAGCTGCTGAAGTCACACATTCAGCAAACTGCTACTAATCTGCAAATTGAAAACTTCACACTTGTCCTGGAGAGAGAGTGGAATTAAGACCTGCTAGCTAGTACTGCCTAAATAAACTCTTGGGTGGGATGAACAAAATGCTCTCGTGATCTTCTACAAGACGGTTTTGTTTTAATTATAAACTGACGTTATATTTTTGTACGTGTTCCTGTTTAACTTCTTCCCTCAGGTTTTCCTGCTATGGCACCAGCTCTTAATCCATTGCCAGGACAGCAGTGCTATATTTCTCATACCTTTTATTTTTGTGCCAGACATGTTTGGCACGTGGGGAGCTGGGAAGGAGGCAAGTGCTACTGCAGCACTGCTGCCAAGCAATTCCATCTTTCTGTACAGACTTGAACCATGCTGCAAACCCACATCCTGCTTGGGTAGCAAGGGTTGTTCCTCTCTTCCTATTGGGAGGAGAATAGCATCCCACTGATAACCCAGCATTCATGCAGGCATTCCGAGTTACAATTCCAAACCTTATGAAGCCGGGAAGCTGAGGGACCTTTGCTTTTTCCCAGCTATCTCCTTTGTGATTTGGAGCTTTGCTTGGACAAATTCCTTTGTATTTAAACGTGGTTTCGAGTGTGTTTTTGCTTTTATTCTGCTTCTTTGGCTGCTTTGAATGACAATTATTTCACATCCAAATTCTCATAGCTTTGGCTGTTGGTGAGGTGGGTTGCTGGAAATTGGAAGCCAGTTGCTTTGCCAAGGTTGAGAGATCTTTGGAAATGTTTTAGGACTTCACTGACAAGCTTGAGTACTTGGCTTTGTCATATCGGGGTTTCTTTTGCATGGAAGTAATGCAAGGGCTGAGTGTCTGATGAGATGGCTGGTTAGCTGCTTGCAGCCCTGGGGAAAATAAAAACAGCCTCTCTCCTCACCTTTCAGTTCTTCTGGGAGTGCAGGATAACCATACATAAGCAATAAAAACAAATTTAAAAATTAAAACGGTTTTTAGATGCTTCAGAGAACTGCAGGCCTGAGGACTGTGAGTTTTAAATATGAAATTAGTTCAACACAGCTTTTTCTGAACTATCATAATTTTGCCTTAAGATGAAGGCTGTGTCACACTTTAGTTGTTGTGCAGCATCTGCATCGCTGGAGCACTCAGAGAGCACTCATTTTTGAAAGTAGTATTTTTTTTTATATTCAATTTCACCCATAATACATCAGCTCAGTTGGAGTTTTGTATCTCATTAAACATACAGTTGGTTACTTTATGCCTTTCCTACCTCACATAATGGCAGAAGCTGGTCATTTTTCTGTGGGCTTATCCAAGATCTCCTAAATACAGAAGTGGGGTGGTTGAATTTTTACAGAAATAATTTCAAGATCAATGATAAATTTAACAATAAACTGAATGTGATGCCCTTTATTGTAAAGTTTCTGATTCTACAAAAGGCATATCAACTGGAATTTGCTTCTGTTTAGCCTTAAACAAATGGTCTTTCACAGCATCAGCACAGATCTTCCATAGCATCAGCACTGAGTATTACAGATTGGTTTCTTGAGTTAGCTAGGGATGTTTTAGCCCTAGCAAAAATTTACATTTTAATCTGAGCATTGAATTTCAGGAAAATGAGCTCAGCCACTGGTGTAGACAAGGAAGAAGTACTTAAATGTTACCAGAGTTAGACATTTCTATTTGTAGAGTGCAGAGTTGATCCATAATATGCAAGACAATATGTGCAGGCAAACACATACAAATGAAGATCCTGCATTTCAGTTGCTTGTTAAACTCTTTCCAAGAGAAAGTATTTTTCATTTATCTTATTGTAGATGTTTTTGTTTCTTCCGTTTGAAGGCTGGAGACATGTAACAGTGGTTAAAAAAGACCTCAAAGAAATCTATGCCCTTAATATGCAAACATGATTTATTTAGTCAAGGTGAAAGGGAATTTGGTCATGTGCTTTGTTCTTCTAACAAAAAAACTTCTCTTTGTGCAAAAGGTTTATCCCCTTCAAAATGTGGGGAGCTAGGAAGTCATAGGATTTTAAGTGTTTTGTTAAGGCTGAGTGAATAATGCTAGAACATCCCCCCAGTGCAAGAAATAAGGAGGACTGAGTAAATATTGCCTAGTTGTCAGGATAGGAGTGGTAAGCAGGCAGAAAAGGGGAAATCCAGAGGCACATCTTAACTCTGGGAAAGGTGCACATACGCTTGCCTTGACCAGGCAGCTGATGGAAGCGCAGTGATCATCTCTGCTGGTCCCTGAGAATGGGCTTTACCATCAGAGATATAAAAGATGGAGGGAGCCTCTCCACCCTGGTGACCCAGACAGTTTTTAAACATGTTTTCTGTATTTCTGTATTCCAGTATTTCTGCCAGGTCTGGAGATGAAGTGTTCCATACCACTGCAAAGCATGAATAGCAAATTACATTTTAGGATGGTAACTAATACTTTTCCCTTAAAACTTAGCACAGGAAGACCTCTGTAATGCATTCAGAGTCAGACAGCAGGGACCTTTGGGTTGGAGTGTGAAAGAATTGTGGTCTTGTAAATTAATCATAAGTGCTGGGGAAAATGTGCTTTAATAGAAGTTATTAATTCCTTGTTCTTGTAAAGCAGTGACATCATAATATGCAAAAGTTCATGGTTTCATTTCATAATAAGGAAAAACACAGCTTGAAAAATAGCCAGATGACTTTCCTGTCCCTATTTCTCTCCTTAATTAGAGATTCCTCATGGGGAGTGATTCAAATATATGAAATATTCAGGTATTTTGATGAAAAAGCACGAAACTCTCACACATTGTCCTTCTTAGCTCAGTACAATTATCTGACTATTGGTTGTGAAAGCAGATAGCTGCTGTCTGAATTCAGATGCACTGCTTGGCTTTTGGAGTGTATATTCATAATTTTGTCTTCTAAGTTTAGAAGTAATTTCAACTGTGTGGTGTTCTTGAATCTGGTTTTACATTTTCCCCAGTTAGGCTACTTTTATCTTTGCCAGTCATCTACCTCAGATTTCTGTATGGGGAAAAATCAGCCAAATGGGCTCAACTGTTTAAAAAAAATATTATTTTTTTTTAAAGGAAATGAACAAAATTAAAGCTGGGAATTCAAATTTAGTGGAAGGGTACATCACTAGAAAATATTAAATTTTGAAATGTCTTTATTGGACTCCTTAGCTTTTAAATTTCCCAGACTTTCTTGTAGCAGTGAGATTTTTGCAGCTCATTAGGAGTCAGGTTTTTTGCTACAAATATACCCATAGCTGCTGGAGCCTTAAAAAATAAAGTGCCTTTCTCTGTAACTGATAAGAATTCTTTTTTCTTCTTTTTGGGTTTGTTTTTTCCCCAGTTGAAATAACTCTGTTGTTTTCAACCAAGATCTCAGCTTAAATACTATTGTACAGATGTTTTTAAATGCTAAATTATCAAATCCTATTTTTGAAACCAAACTGCATTTTTTTCAATTCAAACAAAGTAAAATAAAATGCAGCTTTCAAAACTTTTCAAAAACAAATAATTCCCCTTTCTCAATCTGCTTTGCTTCAGTTTCTTATGAAATTAAAATATTAGCATTGTCAACTTTTTGTCCCGTTTTGGATATAGGGAACCTGTTTTTCAATCTTTCCCCTCACACTGGCTTGGAGAAAAGTACCCAGCCCAGTTAAGTTTATCTTTTCTGTCTCTTTGTGTTGGCCCCACACTTGGGAAAGTGAAAAATGAGGTCAAAGACAATGTTGAACTAAAGGGTAATGGGAAATACAGGGAGACTAGGGAGGAAGATTGATGAGCTCCATAAGGAGAATTAGATGACAGGATAAAGCAAGGAGAGGCTTTGGAACTGGCAGATAAAGGAGAAAACTGCAAGGAGCTGAATGCTCCTGGGAGTTTTTGGAAGAGGGATGGGACTGATGAGAGTTGAGAGGAGCAGGGCAGGGAGGCAGCTGGAGGGGATGGAGGAGCAAGAAGTGGAGCAGTGGCTGTGGGTGGGCTGGGGAGCAGAAACCTGGTGCTTGGGGAGAGAGATGGAGAGGGAGCCTAACTGAAGGGGAATCATGTACAGGGTTGGGATTTAGGGCAGAGAAAAGAGAGGAGAGACTCCAAATATGTCATGTTATTCATGGATACAGTGACCATCATGGGAAGCATAGTAGCAGAAAATAAGGATTGAAAACAGAAGGAGGAAAGTGGGAAGGGAATGAAAGAACAAATATCAGGTAAGAAAGAAAATAAATAAAGTTGAAAGTGCATTTAGGAAAGTCTTATTCTAGAGCTTTGTTTTCTCAGCTGTCAGCAGGGATCAGTGGAAACTGGCAGTGTCTCCTCCCTTCCTGCAGTGATCCACTGCAGGCTGCCTTTGCTTTAGTTACTCTGATCAGCTGGGTAAACTCAATTTATCTGCCCTGGATCAAAAAATTCCTGCCCTTCTGCTCCAATAAGGTGTCTGTATCAGTTAGCTGGTAGAATTTTAACCTATTACTTACATTAACCTATGAAGCTGTGCTCTGAAAAACAATATTCTAATGCTACTAAGCTTCAAAACCAAACCCTCAAAAAATGGGAGATGCCAGAACTAAAGATTTTGTAGGAAATTGGTAAAATGCTTAACTAAAAATAGTTTTATGTGCTCCTGTCATCACTTTAATCTTTCTATGAAACATGGGTTAGACTTGCAAAGAAATATTGTGAGCCTCCACACACAAACTCAGAGCTTTGAGGTCACTGGGTGAAGGTGCACTGAAAGCAACAGTGATTGATTATGTTTGGAGAGGGATGAAAGTTTGAGATTTCTAGTCTGTTTTCTAGAATTTGAGAAATTTCTAATGCAATTTCTTTCAGGAGGCTTTCTGATTTCCTGCTACAAGTTCAGCTTATACCACAGTGCTGCTACCTTAAACTGCTCTTCACTTTGATGTTTATTCCTTTTTAACACAAGTAAGTTAGTAATTGCAGCCTCCCTGAGGCCCAGGAATGCAAAATGAAATAGATTTGATCTGTCTCATCCTATAAAAATTGTAAAAGATTCCAGGAACTGTGGTTTTTCTAGTGCAGTGGGTATATCTGTGTATTACTGCTTGCAACTGATGGAAGAATAATGCTGTTAATTCTTCTAAAAATGCCTTTGTTTTACAGACAGTGAGGCCAGAGGGAGTTCAGTATGTTAAAGACAGAGGCACTGAATGGATTCTATCAACGTTATGAAGAGGTACTGTGAGAACATTTATTTTCATCTTACGGTGTTGTATTTGTATACTCTCTACTCTGTTTTGCATAGATTTTGTAAAATTATTCTTTATGGGGGTTTTGAAATTTTTGAAAAGCACTAGCAAACTGTCATTTATTTATACACTGCTCTGATGCTGTCCTTGCACAGGGATGTATCTGCAGAGACTTGGACAGAGTCCTTCCCCAGACAAATCCCTTCTAGATTTGCTGGCACATGAATACTCCATCATGGTTATGTGCCAGACAAGATTATATTCCCCTTATGTTGTTATTGTCCTTTTCCTGAGCTGTCCTGGGTGCACCAGAGCTTACTAAGGAGGCAGAGCACTGTAACTTATTAAAAAAAATTTCTTTAGTGATGAATTTTCAGAAAGTCTCCTGCGTGTGACAAAGGGTGAAAGCAGTGAAGTTTCTGGTGGGCAGTTTAGTCTTCCATTGCTTCCTGGGGATGCAGGAATTAGTGCCAGGTAAATTCTGCCACAGAACTGGAGAGGGTTATCTTGCAAGAAAGTTTTTTATGCTGAAATTTTGTGTAAAAGTCAAACAGCCTATGGCGTAGAACATGCAGAATAGTGTTTAAAATGTACCCCAGTACAACAGATGAGTTGTACTTCAGACTTAAGAGGACTTTATGAATAATGCAAAGGACTTCAGATGGCATGAAACATGCATTTTACTTTCTGCAGGGGGTTGAAAGCTCATGGCTGAACAACCACAGAATGTGAGAATAGCTGCAGATCAGCAATGTCTGTCACAAGAGAAATAAGTGGTCCTGTTTGCTCAGCAGTTGTTTTCAGATGAGCAGGAAAGTAAATGAGTGAAGAGTTCCCTGTTTTTCATGTGTTTTCTCTTGTACCCTTAAAAAAAGCCACACTGTGCATCCCAAGTGCAAATGTATCTTTCTTAGAGCTCTTTAGCAGCATCACAAGTTGATTTCAGCTCCTCAGCCTTATAAAAATACTGAAGTGTAACAAAGCTAATTTCAAAACTCCTAACCACCTCCACACATTTTTTTTCCTGCTCTTGCAAATGAAATGGCTTGTGGGAGAAAAATGCCATGGAAAGACTAAAATGGATCCTGCAGTCAGAAAACCGTCTGTAGTGAGAAAATCCAAAAATATCCGAGGCAGGCACCAAGTACTCAGATGAGCTGAGCTCTGTGAATGTGGCATTGCTTTCTGAAGGCCATGAGCCTCCTGTTTCCTCATGCTTCTGTTTGCCTGCCTTTCTGTTGTGGTAGACAGGCTGATGTTTCTAGGGTGCCTGCTAACCCACTGTTGCTTACAGGGAGAGACTTGAGAGACAGCTGCAAAGGACTCGGGTAGGGATTGAATACTTGCATTATATAAAGACTGAAAAATCTGGAAGTTTTTTTGGTGGATACATTATCCAACTTTTTTTGTTACCGAAATGAGGCTGGTGTTGTAGTGAAGACTTAAAATACTTGTGGCCTCATTTGGAGCTAAATCCAGGAAAACTATGTCCTCAGCCTGTAAGCCTTTTTGCTTCCTGATTCAGAATGGAAAAGGAGGCAAGAATCTTTTTTGAACTTCAACACATAATATGGCTAAGTGTTGATAGAAATTCCAGGTCCTCACTGGCTTTTGTCCCCTGCTTTTCACCTGTGCTTATTGCAGATTTCATACCCACACCTTTCATGGGGAGCCATTTCACAGTGCAGTATTAAGCCAGAGTCCATCAGTGGCTACAAATTTCTACTGCTGGGAGAAAGCTACAGGTGCCAATTAGATTTCCTTTAGCAGGCATATTTCGTCTGCCAAATTCACTGAGTTTTAATTAGCGTCTTTACCTTGTGCCTGGTGTAGTTCAGCATACAATTCAAACTTGTTTGCCTGCTCTTTTCCAGCAAAAGGGCAAACACAGCTCTTAGCTTTACAAAGGGAATGGAGAGGAACTAGGCAGATGAAGGCATTGCTTCTAATTTAGAATGATAATACATTAAATTATTAAATAGTTGAGCTATGCACAAGAAAAATCTGACACACATTTTGTGAAAACAGATCAGTCTAATTTCTCTCTTTGTCAAGGTAATTTTGCCTATCAGATAAGTGGGAACAAGTGGCTGTGATTACAGATCATTAGGAAAATGCAGTCAAAGAGAAATTTTCAGTGACTCATTCTCAAGCGCATTTTTGGAGGGAAGAAGGATGTCTTGGGAAGTGTCTGGTACATTATCCCAGATAAGTAGTAAGAGCTTGGCTGAAGGACTGAAGAGCACATGAATAAAATTTTTGAATGACACCACCCTGAGAAGGGTTGCAAGACTCTGGGGCTAAAACTACCTTTCAGAATTACCTCAGCGCCCTCAGGAAATGTTCTGAAATTAAAAAAAAAAAAGAAAAAAAAGAAAAAAAAAGTGAAATACGATGAAAATTAAAGTACTGTAGTTAAACAGAAGAAACCAAATCCTCAATTATAACTAAAGAAGCTGACTAAATAACACTAAATAAGAAAGAAATGCTTCCTAATGTCCAGTCTAAACCTCCCCTGGTATACCTTTGAACCATCCCCGTGCACCCTTTCACTGGATACCAGGGAAAAGAGATCAGAGAATCACAACATGGTTTGGGTTGGAAGGGACCTTCAGGATCATCTAGTTCCAATTCTGCTGTCTTGGGCAGGGACACCTTCCAGTAGACCAGGTGGCTCAGAGCTGCATCCCACCTGGCCTTGAACACTTCCAGGAATGGGGCATCCACAGCTTCTCTGGGCAAGCTGTGCCAGGGCCACCATTCTCTCCACATTCCCCTCCTCAGGAAGCTGGACAGAGCGTTGAGGTGACCCCTGAGCCTCCTTGTCCCTGAGCTAGGCAAGCCCAAAGTCCTTAGGCACAGCTCATGGGACACTCCTTCCACCTGTCTTTCCAGCCCTTTCTTCATCTTTGTTGGTCTCTTCTGGATGCTTTTGAGTATCTTAACATCCTTCTTAAATTGTGGAAACCAGAACCACACCTGCATTCACAGTGAGGCTGCACCAAGGTTTAATACAGCAGGATAATAATTTCCTCTGAAGGGCTGGTTGTTTATTGGTGGTTGGCATGCCTCAGGGTGGGGTTTGCCTCCTCATCTGCCAGGGCATGCTGCTGTCAGCCAGATGGCAGTGCTGGGGAATGGTACAAATCTCAGTGTACATGTATGTCTCAGGTTTTCATTTAAGTTCATCAGGAATGTGTAACCATCCTCAGTCTTCAATAGAAAATAATCTAGAATCTACAAAAAGTATCAGTGGTATCTCAGATGAGTATCATTCAGTGAACCAGTACTGAAGTGATGTTCTTTGCTGGTTAGGATGCTCTTGCTGCTAGTTGCCATCTGCCTTGAGTCCAAGATTTCATGCTTCAGAACTTCTGTCAGTAGCTGAGTTAGTTGAAATTGTCCAGCCAGACTTCAGTGCATGTCCATTTTTTTGCATATCCAGACAAGCATTTGCTTCTAAACCCATCTGTACCAACAGCTGTTGTGTTTTACCTCAGAATCAATATGCTTTAATGAGCAGTAGAGCAATTTATTTGTATAGAAATTCCTCAAGTGTAATTTGGAATATATTCTGGTGTCTTTCAAGGTTAAAGGCACACATTGTGAATATGTCTATCATGTCTATCATGTCTATCATTAAAAAGAAATTAAATGCATGGTTTGATGTAGATACTAGTGGTACATTCTCCAAGGGGCACTGCATAGAAATGTTGTATGGATGACTGTCTTTGTCTACAAACCATTTTTTTTTCAGTTTCAGCACCACTGTGGGGGCCTTTATCACATGCAAGGGGAAGTCCTCACTTGCCCAGTAGGGAAGCAGCAGCAAAGCTACCCATCCACAAACACCTCCAGAGGAGGCATTTGGTGTTTCATAGCTGTAGTAATTCCCTTTAGGGGTGCAGTTCTTCACATGATAGAGGCTGAGAATATAATGAGATACTTGGAAAGAAGTAATGCTGGTGAAATGGATTGAGCTGTGTGGTTTCTTCTGGATTTTTTTGTAGGGAAAAAATCTTCCCCTGTTCAGTCTAACTTGTAACTGTAATTGGTATTTTGCAGATACGGAGCTGCATCCTCCACAAAGGCCCCACCAAAACAAGCTGTTGGCAGAGCCAAGTGACTTCAAGAGATTTCCTAAGCCACAAGGATAGACTGTGACTGTAAGCCACGAGAACCCAATTCACTCTTCCAGAGGTGTTTCCTGGCTCTTACAACCACTATCGATAATCAGAGGCCAATCTGAAGCTGTGCCAGGATGTTTGTGTATGGTTGCTGTACTGAGAAGTTGTGTGTTTTGATTTGCATATCAGCTACTGCTGTCAGTCATTTTCATGCAAGTTGTTGTCTCTATCCTGTGCAAATCCAGTGAGATAACACAGTTGTCAAGCAGAGCAGAATTGGGCACACCATGTTGACCCAGCTTTATTTTAAGCTTTCCCCGTGTGCCATCTCAGTGTGGTGTCTTCATGTCTTGAACATGGTTGTCTTTTGCCAAATGTGACTGCTCAATGCACAAACGAATGTGAATGCAGTACCTCAATAAAATCTGGCATTTGTGTTGTATTTTTCTTAATTTATCATTCTCTCCACTTCTGTTTCGTCAGAAGATTCTTTTGAATCTTGAAATCATTTAATGGGAAATTTTTCTAACAAAAGGTGAAGTTAATAAAGAATTTAATTTTAGGGAAATTTAGATTTTAACAGCTGTTTTCACTGGGATTGGTATACACTGAAATTAATTGAAATAAACATCCAAAATTGTTTTGCAGATTCTTCATCAAAACATGTTGGAACATTTCTTAGGAAGCAAACTAAAATTTTCCAGTAGTATTTCAGTTTGGAGCACTAATTTGTGAAGTGTTGAACTTCCTTCAGGTAATCAAAGAGCTCTAATTGCACATTTTATTTCCACTGAAGTCTCAGGAGCAGCCAACACAGTCTTAACTGTCATATTTGAGTTGTCAATTCTTTCAAGCTTTCAGTCTTGAAATCATGAACATTAATCATAATGATTTCTTTTCATCTTGTGAGGGTTCTTTAAGGTGAGTGATCAAAAGAATTTCAAAACTGTTTAACCATGCTGTTGATATTAAGGCAGTAGACAGATTTTACCTTCCATTTGCAGATGAAGCCTAAAACATTTACCTAACATGTCAGTAAGTCTGTGGTTATACTTCAACTTGTTAAGACAAAATCCTTGTCTACTGCTGAGAGTCACATCTTTTTGTGTTATAGTGCTTGAAATTTAAATTCTGTAGCTGTCTGGTACTGTGCATCAAAACCCCAAAGTGCTTCTGATCTCATCTGCTCTTGTGTGAAATAATCGACCAGTGCCTCCTATTGAAGTAGAGAATGTGGTGTATGTTCTTCCAATAGCTGTATGTCTGTATATAATAACTCATTAAACTGCTATTTGCCACTATGGACTTGGAGAAAATTGAAACCACACTGGATGCATAAAGAAAATGTTTTTATAACAACAGAACATAAACCTGATCTTCCGGCCTCATAATTTTCTTGATTGGGACTGTCAAAGAGCAGAAGGGAAAGAATTTATGAGTTTTGCCATCTGGTTTCCTTGGAGGATGCCAGCCATGAGATAAACGTTCTGGAAGCATATGCTTCATTTTGAGCCACCAATAAAAGATTTATGGAAGATGAAAAGAAAAAAAAAAATTAAGTTATTTTAACTTCATACAAATTTGAGTCAGCACTTCTTTAATTTTTAAATTCTAAAGATACTTAAAAGTAACAAGATGTACCCAATATTTTGAATGTTGCAAGATCAAAATATCTTTGATTTCCGTCTCTTGGGCAATTTCAAAATCTTTGATTCCTCAAATAACAAGGTTATTTTCCCCTCAGATACTGGGCTATTTATTCATTTTGAATCTCTTAAGACACCAAAGTAACAGAATTAAAAGTAAAAAACAAAATGCAAAAAGAAGGTCCAGTTCTTTGTCTATGTCCAAAGTCTGTTTTTGTTTTCTGTCACGGTGTTTAGGAAAACCCGTTTCTTTGCCCTTTTAGCTAGCTGGTTTATAATTGAGGGTTTCTAAATGTCACCAAAAAGTACCTCCCACACAGGTTTGATTAGAGAATCAGCACACTGCCCAGAACAGCTTTCAAATGTAATGTGCAGTCACAACAAGGGTGCCTCCCTATGCTTAATAGCCATAATAAGCCTTAATGTACTTGTTAGACATAGCCCTAATTTTTGCCCTGGGAACATTTTAAGCTTAAATTGATTAAATTAGCACAAAGCAAATTCAGGGCTGTTGTGCCATCAACTGTACAGAAACTACTAAAACTCACAGGCATTGCTGTGAACATTTTTTATTGTTTTTCTAAGTTGAGGAGTTTTTCTAATCATAGGGCCAAAATAAAAGTTGTGTGAAATCGGCCTCTCAGACTGTGGATGTAGAAAGTGTATTTGTGTCTGTGCACACACAGATACCAGCAGAGCAGCAGGAGCAGCAGCCCCTGATGGATTTCAGTGGCACCAGGCTGGCTGATTCCCACTGGCAGTTCTGGGCCTGGCTGCTTCTTCCTCTGAAGTCACACTGCCAGAAGAGGCAGCTCATGGCAAAGTGATCTACTTTTGTCATCCCTACCATTCTCTAGATACTGTAATATTAATAACTGCCTGTTCACTTGTGTTACTTAATCTGACTTTAGGTCTCAGTAGAAAATACCTCATCAATGCTGCCACACAATCAGTCAAGTATATAATGATTTTCATAATTAATCACTTAAGTATAATTTCTGAAGGCTTTATCTTTTGCTATTTTTAAATTAAGGAAGAAAGACCAAAGAAAAGTCACAGTTTTACTGAATGAAAATAATAGCTATTTTAATTCTTTTCCTAACAAGACAAATTCTAGAGATCCTCACAACTGTTACATCCTTCAAGTTTTGGGAAAATTGAGGAAGAGCATAAAGATTCAGCTACTTCCTAGGAATAAAAATGAGAAGTTTTAAAGCTCTGTTCTGTTAGCCTGAAGCTCACAGGAATCCTGTCTTTTAATGTTAAGTGAGGAATTTAAAAATTTGTCCAATAGATTTGAAATTTTCTTGTACTTTTCATAGTAATTTGTTTGGAAGTTTGGGAATTTAAGAAAAAAGTACATATTTTAACCATTACTGAATAGTGGAGTAGAGATCCCCCCTATTATTATTATTATTTCAATAATACTGTATTAAAAGCAGAGGATGAGAGAATTCTACAATGGCTGGCTTTTGGAAAATTGGTTCTGAGCCATTTGAAGGTATGTCTGGTTCAGAAAAAGAGATCTCTGCTGCAGAGAGAAATTGAAAAAGTTGAAGACCTCATCTGAACAACCACCATCAGGATCTCTCCAAGTTCCCAACACCATTTATTTCTGGAGCTTTGGAACGTGTGCTGGTTTCTAATGCTGAGCAAGATTATTGCACTTAGCATCCCTTTCCTGTCATTCTGTAGCTCCTGAGTGTGGTACACAGATAGAGATGAGTGATTCAGATTTGTGTGTAGAGTGTGTATAAGATAGCTTTGTATGGGAAGAACCTACCCAGGCATCTCTGAAATTCCTAAGTCTGTGACCAATATACTGAAATTTAGATTTCACATGTATTATAAACCAGCTACTTGAAAACATCCTTTTAGTCCCATCCATTATTCCTCTGCTTTTTCCAGCCCACATCCTTTAGAAAAACTGTTGAAGAGCCTTGCTTCATATACTGAGAGTATATTTTGATGGCAGCAGCAAAACAGAGTGGTGAAATTGATTAGTGGAAACAGCATAAGTTCAAAGAGATGCATATAAGCACCTTTTTTGCATCTGATATTTCGGCATACTAAAGCTGAAGAGCATCTTATGAAACCACAGCTTCCCTTTCCCACAGCTTAAAAAAAACCTGGTGGCAAGAGGGTATTAAGGACCATGATTATTTTCTTTCCTCCATCAGCAGTGATGAGCATTTTGCCAGCTGAATCACGCAGTGTGACCTAGAGGTTTTGGGGGAAAATGGGTTGTTCAGGGTTTGGTTGGCTGTGGAGGAACTTCTGCAGAGAGGCATGGGCTTAATGGGGAAGCATCTTCAGCCTCCTGTGCCCTCGTCCAGGCAAAATCTGTATCTGTTCCAAAAGGGTGCATAGAAGCAAGAGTCAGGGTTTGTCCCCAGAAATAGAAGAGAATGAGTCATTCTCCAGCTGTCTTATGAATATTTTATGTTGTCAATTCTCATGTTTACTATGATAATCTGGATTTCACAGATAGCACCTTGCACTGACCTGGTCCTTTGCCATTATTGCTGCCTCTGCTCTCCCTCTTCTCTTCCACAGCATCTAGCTGGTGGAAAACCTTCAGGTGTTATGCAAGGTCAACACTTCAGAGTACTGAAGTGGCTCTGCAATGGCATTTATGAGACTGTACTCCAAAGCAGAAAAGCCTTCTGGAAACCAAGCCTCAGGCTGGATCCATCCCTGACCAAAGTTGTGACTTACTCCAGGGAGAGTGAGATGCTCCTTTTGTTCCTGATGAATGGCTACTTGTTTCTGCAAACAAATGTAAGGTTACATATGTTTCCCTTGATGAAGGTACTGAGAAATTGAATTGGTATTTTTGAGTCAACTGCAGAAATTTCAGTAAATGGGATCTGCTTTTTTCACAGTGCTGAATCAAAATGTCAAACCAGCACAAACCAACTATAGGAGAGGAAATAAAACAACATGCTGAATATCAGCAAGTTATTTCAAACTGCCAATGCCATAACTACCTGTGAGAAATCAGAACAAACAAGGCAGACATTCAGCTGTGGGAAAATCGTCTCAGAGCAACTTGTTTGCAAAGTTTTGAAACTTAATTTTTCACCCCATCTGAGCTTTATAAACTGGCTGCTCCCTTCAGTTCCTGGTTTTGCTAAAGAGATGTTTTAGCTTCAAAGAAGTGAGGCAAAGTAACGGAAGAATCAGTATTTGTGCATTTGGTTTTTTAAAAGGTAAAGGAAATTCTTATTCTCTCAGTCCAATGTTGGTTTTCATTTTGTCCTTTTTAAAAAAGATCCCAAATTTTTTTCTCCAGAGGAGAAAATAATGCAGCTGTGAAATTTTTCTTTGCATTTTAAAGCAGAGATGATTTCTTATTTTAATGATATTGAGAGACATGGTACAGTGACTTTAGTGTCACATGAGATTGTGTCTGAATGTTTCCTACAGCATGAAATGCCAGAAATTGCAAGTGAAATACAGGGTTTTATTCATGATGAAGACAACAAATTCAGAATCTCTCCACAATTAAAAGGTAACTCCAAGAAATAGGTTATATATTCATGCAATACATGCGTATTTAAAAAATAATGACAATTTGAGCTACAGTTGGGAAAGTAAGTGCTGAAGTTGTTGGTTCTAATGACTAATGTACAGATCACCTCTGAGTAATATGTTTCTTCTAAGGTACTAAGTGTAATTTGTGAACATTTTGTATTTTTTATTTTCTCCATTACCATGGGAAGGCAGGAGCTGGGAAAGCAAAGATCATGAGGACTGGTTAAATCTTTTGGATGAAAATATTGTGAAATGGTAACTTGTCCTGCAGGTCCTCACCTCTGCTCTGAGGATGAATGTACTGAGCCTGAGCAGGACCTGCTGGTATAGCAGGTACAACACCGCTGTGGTAAAACCATAGTTTCCTTCAATCTTTGATGAATTTTTAGGTTTGTGGTTTTGGCTCTGCCTCTTCCCTGCTAATTAGCATGTTAATGGGTGGCAGTTGGCGTCAAGATCCCTCTAATACGTCACAACTGGAGAGCTTGTTCCACTTGAGGAAAATAATGTTCCTCGCAGGTTATCAACAGGCAATGTTTCATATTTATCAGCTTGGCAACAGCAGGTACTGTGAGAAGCCTGAAGAGTCCTCAGTGGTAACATGTAATAAAGTCAAATAAAGTAATTTTCTAAGTCAGAATATCGCAATATCTTAAATAATAATAAAAGAAAGAAGTTGTAAAGCACTGAGCATTCAGCCTGTAGTGTTAGGCAAGGGATGTGGAATAATACTTTAACTCACCAGCTAACAGTTAATTATGAGCCAGCCAAAAATAAAACCATCACAAAACATGATGTCCTGTGCAGCTGCTTTTGGGAATAGCATAAGGAAACATAAGATATCCCAGGACAGAGAAAAATGAAAGTGCAGAATTCTGTTTCAGTGATATAATGGGACTAAATTAAATCTGTAAGTTACTCTTGGGGAATTCAAACACCCACAGAAAGAATCTGCTGGCAGATCACTGGGCTGTATCTGAGCAGTACTCAGCATGCATTGCTTATCCCACGTGGTAACATCCAGGGAAAGGGAAATAGACAGGAGCAAGAAGCATGAACAGTGAAAAGAGTTTACTCCAAAAGAAGGAATTAGAAAGGACTCTTAGAGCAGAAAGCTTGTGGAAGCTTGTGGAAGGCTTTCTGATCATTTATACCACAGACAAAGTTTGAAATTGTGTGTATATGTCCTGTCAAGGACTCTGGCCAACAGATAGCCATGTCCAGCTTCATTATAACTTGCAAATAATTCTGTGGCTCAGATTTGTTTGGGCAAAATTGTGAGGTGCAAAGCCAGGGGCAGACCATCTGCTTCCTTGTGCTATTTGAAAAGCACACAAAGAAAGAGGGAAGGAAGGAGCAGGTAAGACAAAGCTGTTCTCCACCCAGGGCTTATTGATCCAGAGGGAGTGCAGGTGTGGTGCTGTAGCAAAGAATTCAGTGAGGTTGTTTCCATGTTTCCTTCTGCAGCTGCTGGATCTCAGGCTGCCCTGCTCAGTAGTCACCCTGTGGCATGCTGGAGTGGCAGGGCACCCAGGAGCATGGCACTGTCAGGTGCTCACATCCAGGCCTTCACACCCTCCTTTACTTTTTCTAGAGTCTAACATGGCAGCAGAGATGTGAGAGAAAGGGTTTTGGGAAAGTTATTTTTCAGCCTTCCAGATTTCAAATTCTTCCTGCCTCAGGAGGAAATGGTGTTTGTGTAGGTTTCAAGTTTCACAGAATGATTCAGGAAAAAGTTTTGGATTTTTGAAGTTTTGGATACTGGGTCATACCTCCTCTAACATTTACACTTTTCCAATTTGTTCTTAGCTTTCAGGTACACCATGTTCAGTTCAGTACCTAAAACTCTGTGATTTGGCTGAAAAATATTAGACTAATCCCCGGTAACTTTCAGGATCTAAGATCATCTGAATTATTTATAAGGTATGTCTTGAAACAGATTTGGAATATGGATATTTTAACGAATGTTTGTATAACACATAGGCTTTCCAGTCTAATGATTAGGAAGAGTAGGATCCCCCAGTATTAAAGGCACACTAACAGCCTTTTAAAGAATAAATCTTTAGGAGGTAGGAATGCTGCACATGTTTAAGAAAGAAATGGAAGGAAACGCCCAGAAGCCCACGTTTATCTGGCAGTTAAGGAGCAGACTTCACATGTCATTAAGCATAAATTGAGCCTGACAATTAGATCCATGGTTATCCATTACTTTGTGTTAATGAGAAGCATAAGTTAAAAAAAAATAGTATTTCTTAAAACAAAAATATCATCACAATATTTGTTGCTTATTTTAGCATAAGGAAATACAGTAGCTTCATGGTGCACTTATATTATTAGAGACAATTTAAATGTCATTTTATTTCTCTATAGAATATAACAAATACATGTCTAACACAACAAAACTGTTGTTGGATCTTATACTAATTCAGGTGAATACAGACTTTCATGACTGCTATCACAGGAGTTGCTTTGAGGGAAGGCAGTTGCTCTTCAGCTGCCAAGGCCCCATAGCTGCAGGTTGCACTTTTCCTCTGTTGCCTCCCTTTCTGCTGTACCCCTGCAGATGTCTGTAAAGCTGGATCTCCCAGCAATGATCAATAAGCAGATCACCAGTGCCAGAGATTAGGCAGGGTGGTGTGGCAAGAGAGAGCTGCTCTTCCTCACGCAGCAGCACCAATATCCAGCCAGTCACAGATTTTCTGTCGAGTGTGACAAGTAGAGACCTAAACCTTCAATAAATCTGTTCAGACGTTTTTATTTTCTGTGTACTGGGGCTGAACAAAATACTTAAGGACTTCAAGGCAAGCATTGCATGCCCCAGCCAAAGTAATTTCCTCAGTTTTCCATGGCATTTTCAGCAGCAAAAAGTAATGAGAAATACTTGGCTACTGTGATTTTCAACTACATTTATTCAGTCTTCCAGAACTGAATGATTTAGTTGGATGCTGGAATATCAGAATAAAATTCTCTTCATCCATTAGTGTTCTGAGACCAGCTGCACGGGGGCTTCTGCTTCCATTGGGAGCTCCTGTAATATCCATCAAACGTTTTTCAAGATTGTGTTTAAACTCCTAGGAAAGTACACACTTGTGTCACCCCTGGGCAATGCTGTGTGAGTCAAGAGTCAGGTCAGAGCTGAATGCAGAACGCGCTTGTTGCTGCCCTCGTATGCACTGCTTAAACTGAGTCTTTGAAAGCCCATCGTGTGAACGGCTCCAACCAATACCAAAATTAGGCCTTGAGTCTTAACTACATATTGTGACCCTTCTAAAACAGTTACTTGAAGTCCTTTTATAAAAAGGAATAGTATTTTTATCACCAATGTTTGATTTGTCTACCACTGTTGAAGACCCAAAGTCCCATCATTTACAAGGAATGTAGAATCACAGTAATTTTTCATTATTTCATTGTGTCGTATTTTCATTCAAAACTTCCTATTCATCCAAGGACATCCTAAGTACCCACTTGAAACTCGAAAGCACCTAAGTGATGCAAGTGAACACACAAGAGAGGTCCACTGTGACATCCACAGTACACAGGTGTTTCACTGCAGCTGACTTGGGTGGCATTAGCACTCAGATGCCTTGATATCCTCAGGTGCTCACTTGTGTCCTTCCTGTCTCGAGGACTTCTTCAAAAAGTCATCTGCATGGGTGAGGGGATGGTGGGAAGCCAGGGGAAGTTCCTCTAGTAGCTTGAAAAAGGGAATGAGAACATTTCTTCTAAAAGGTGCTTTGGCTGTTTTTCTGTGCCCAGACTCCCATGTTCCAAACAGGAGTGGCTGTGGATGTGCTGCAGTGGTAATGTTTAGTAGTCAAGTACTGTCTGTTGCAAATTGCTTTGCTCCTGAACCCAGTTATGGTTGCTAAGTGACAAAAATCTAATTGTCTCTCATGACTTTGACTAAGCCAAGCATTTAAAAGCAAGAAAGTGAAGTGCTAAGGACAATGCAGCTCTCCTGCTGTCTGTGTAACAAGGCAGGTTTGGTACTAATCTGTTTTCCAGAGCAGACAAAGGTGTTTGTTTGCTGTTCTTCTCCACCAACTTTATTATTCCTGATGGTATTATAGAGAATTACGTTAATTGCTATGGTAATTGTAACAGGAAGCAATTACTTTCAGCAAACAGCAATTACTTCACCTTCACAAATTTGTTTGTGGCCACACCTGCCCTTAATCCCAGATTTATAACATTTTTTCTGGAAATTGAAAAAGATACTGCGTGCTCTTTAGTGGGGAGGGCGTGCAAATTTGCATGGTAGGGATCTTACCCATGGCCAAACCCCAGGGTCAAAACCAGATACTTAAAATTCTCATTACTTTTTTAAGCATCTCATGTAAGCATCTCATCAGGGGTGGCTTAGGACTGCTTTTAGTTGTGATTGGTAGTTGGTGTAGACAAAAATAAAAAATACTTGGGAAAAGGAAGAAAAGTAAAAGCTGGGACTGGCTTGGTTTCACTTAAAATAATCCATAATGTTGTTCTTACTTTCCTATCTAAGGACTTTATAGAAGGCACCTATGTGAATATAGATCTAAAAGATATTAGAATAAAAAACATTACAGGGCATTTGTTTGCTGTGTTAACATATGATTTTTGCTGGGCAAACTGATGAAATACTGTGTCATTAACAGTACTAAAGTGTTATTGAATGCCTCACAAAGCCATTAAATTATATTTAAAGATCAAATTCCATAATTTAATAATGTGTGAAATAGCTTTCCCCTGTGTTTCTTTTGGTTTTTAAGCGATATCTCTTACCCAGTAGTACTTCATAAACTGTTTTGGCTTTTTCTAATCCTCTGTTCCTGACCTAGATTGAAAATTTTTCTTGATAAACAGCTCCAGTGGTGTTTTCTACTCAAAGCAGCATTCCTCAACATCAGTAATATTCACTAAACCCTTCAGAATGAGAACCCCCCAAACTACTAATTACCAAGGTGCTGTGCTGCTCACATAAGTAAACTGAGAAACATTTAGTCCTTTGGTTTTTTTACTTGGAAAGATGGCATTTTCTGCTCTGTGCTCTCCAGTGCAAGGCCAGCTCTGGAAAATACCCAGAGGCACATTAGCAGGGGATTCTGTCAAGCCAGGATGAAGGTGGAGGTGGAGGATCGATAAGAATCAGTGCCCTGTTTCCCACCTATCTGCCACGTTTAGAAGTGTTCCCCAGGGACCTCTGAGTAGAACAATCCATAGATGGGGCCTGGAGTCAGCACAGCAGGCTAAAGAAAATGAAAGGAAGCTGGCAATAAGTTGGCTCACTAAAATTTTCTGTATGCGCATTGTCCCCCAGGTTTGGTTTGCCATGGCAAAAGTACATCCCAAATCCATAAGTTGTGTTGCATCCTTGTAGCAGCTCTGTTTTCTCTGGAGAAAGAGCTCTACAATGTTAAATAATGTTGATGTTTTCCAGTGCTCCTTATTTCTAGTATAAAGATTTATGGTCCTGGGCCTGATAGGCAGAATAAGTAGATTCCCTGAGGATTTTCTGGATGGGAACATTTGCCAAGCCCTGAGCAGCACAACTCATAACAGCGCGTTAAGGCCATATTTGCTTTTAATCTCTGCTTCACTCCATGTGCCAGCAATTTTGAGGAGTAATTGACATTACCTTGAATCCAATGGTCTGCCTACACTTTTTTTATGAGCAGACATGATCTCACTCTGCTTGCTAGGAAAATACCATCTCCAAACAATGGGTTAGCAAAGCCCTGAGTCTGGGCTGGTATCTGCATTTGCTCAGCTTCAGGACTGTGCTGTATGGCTCACAGCCAGCCTGAAACACAGGCTGGGGGAGCTCAGGAGAGAGCAGGAGAAGAGAAAAGAAAGGTGGACTGGTCTTAAGGAACTTGAAGTGAGGTTTATAAAACAGATTGTAGCCTACGTCTCCATCAGACCATGTGAATTATGCACTTTGCTGCATCTCCAGATACCTGGATGTAATTAAAAATATTTCTTAGTATGAATTAATGTGATTGGAGTCAGAATTATTCTTGCTATGTGCCCCCGTTAAATGAAATATGATCTAATTATGTGTACAAATTATCAAGGAAAATGTATCATAACTTCCTCAACACAATTCCAGAATATAATCCAAATGGTTTAGTGTTTGGGATAGTACAATGCTGAAGTTGGAACACCATGTGATTTTTAAGTGATGCAGAAAGTATGTGAACTGCCATTGTACATATCTTGTCTTCCAACACAAAGTTTTCTAATAGCAGTTCAGTTTTCCAGCTTTGTTTATGTGGCTCAGAAAGGCAAAGGACTGAACTAAAACAGTTTTTCCAAAAAAAACATTTCATTAAAACCTGGCATTCAGCTGCTAAAGAATTCCCCAGTGGCCAAATGAAAACTGAAGAGTGTTGAGGGATATGAATATTGTGCTAAGCCATATCTGCCTTTGCCTTCCAAATTAGAAACAATCAGAATTAGCTTAGAAAAAAATTGTTCCAGTCAAATCAAATTTTAAGAGATACAAAATTATTAGAGTGAGGTAAATTCATGGGGAATGTGAAGGGCAGCTGGAAATGTGAGTCAATCAGCAATATGGATATGGAGATCATGAAAACCAAATTGTTCAACAAAATTGTAGCAATATTGTTTATTCTTCTTCCCAGACAATTAACAAATTGGATTGTCTCTCTATTTTACCACTGATTAAAAAGTTGAAAGACCCATTCTGATTGCCAAAGGATTACAAGAGAAGGCATCCAAGGGTACAGCTGGGCACTGCCGCTGCCTTATGCACACTCACCGCCGACAGCTGCTCTCCTGTTGCCTCCATCAATACACCAAACCACTGGCTCTTGGTACCTAAATTCTCCAGGTTTGCTTGGATTTTTGATGAACATTGTAGCCTTCATAACCAGGATTAAATAAAGAACTTGAAGCGCAAATAATGGGTAAGCTACTCTATCTGTTATTTCACTGAGACAGAGACTACTCCTGACTATTCCTGAATTTACAAAAGCAGCTCTAATTAACAGGACGTTGATGGATCTGCCAGATTATGTACAGAACATGTGCAGTCCTCCTATGGAACTGGCCCAGCACCCTCCAAAGGGAAAGACAGAGCTGTTGCACGTAATGCTAAAAATGTGACCATCTTTAATGTTGGACATAAAATTCTTATCCAGAAGCACAAGAAAGCTTATGACAGTGGATGACTACATCCACTGGAACAAACATCTGGCTCTGATTCTTTCAGATAATCTAGAATCTTACTGAGAAAAGAAAGCAGATTGTTTCAGTAGTCAAACAGTATAAATTATAATAAATTATCCCTTGAACAAGCAATTGATCCTCAATGTGTGTATGTACATTTTGGGAATATGGGTATTTTAAAAATGTTTCCTAAGTGTATATCAAGACTCCACCAAAGTGCTTTCATCTTCATTTTATGCAATGCAAATTTAATTCTTTTTGCTACTCATACTCCCAGTTTAAGTGAATCAAAAACAACCTAGACTTTTAAAAATGATAGTATTAGCATGAAAAGCAATAGACATCTTTCTTTTGGCACCATGGGAAAGCTGCAGCAACAAATTATTTAAAGAAAAGCCATAAATGCCATTAATCTAAATGACCAGGGAGCAGATGCAGAAGCCAGCTGACAAATCATTTGCATATTTGTTATAAAATAAAGCATCCTTTAATGCAAATGAGCATCAGTGATACCAGGATAGGTAAGGACACATTAAGAAGCTTAGGAGCCAAATTAATTATTCCAGTTTCTTTAGCATGATTTCTGTGACTTTTATGACTTTTGGTTATTTCATCCTGTCCATGTGGTAACTTCATTATACATTCCTGCTCCCAGTCTCTTCCAGTTCCCCTTGTTTTACCACCTTCTCTTGGCACTGGGCTTGCCCCAGCCGTGGGGCTTAAGCAGCATGTCCTCCCTCCCTCCCTCCCTCCCTCCCTCCCTCCCTCCCTCCCTCCCTCCCTCCCTCCCTCCCTCCCTCCCTCCCTCCCTCCCTCCCTCCCTCCCTCCCTCCCTCCCTCCCTCCTTCCCTCCTTCCCTCCCTTCCTCCCTCCCTCCCATCACAGCCCATGGGCTTCTAGCACCACTCACCTTCTGTGCTCCTAGGTGGAATACACTGTTCAAAATTTTAAAAAAAATTAAATATGAACTAAGCTAGTTTTAAGTTTACATCCACCATTAACTCCCCACCCAATCCATTCCTCGCAACTCAAACCCTGCTGTACAAGCAAAATAGGTACAACACAGCAAACCTGTGTTAAAGGCAGTGTCTCTCCCATTCTGGATTCCTCTGAGAGTCCTGCAAGGCAATTGCAGTTAACATCTGCTACAATTAGTCCCTCATTTTCAAAAGGGTTTTTCTCCTTCATTGCTATTTGGTAGCAATGGTGTTCATTGACAGAGACCCCTTGCAGTGTGCTGTTCTAGTTAAGGATTGCTATGGATTGTCACAGGAGCAGAGCACTGGATAGGAGTAGGGTTCTGCATATGTTTCTCTTGTTAAAGGCAAAAGCTAGTCAAGGGAAATAACAGCCCAACATGAGTTTTGTAGTGCAGTGTAGATGGGTGGAGCAGGAGATGTTCTTTCAAACTAGTAATTGAGAAAGAGCTAGGATAAACATAAACTTCTTGTCAGCATGCCTTTGCATGCTTTATTATTAATTTCTAACATCAGGACTGCTGAATTCCATATTTATGAATTTCCATCCCAAACCCATGCAAAGGTTTAGTTCAATCCAGCAGCTACCTCGGTGTGCCCACTGCCAGGTGCTTTGCAGGAAGGAGCCTAAATGAAACAGTAGTAGAGGGCTAGGGAAGAATAACAATGTGCCAATGTGGGAAGGAAGTTTCTTTAATCTTCTTGGATTTTTCCTGAAAGCAAGAATTGTTGCTTATGTTTTGTAAAACCAAGCAAAACTTTTAGAAGCAAAGCCAAACAGATACAGCTGCCAAGGGCATGTTTGTCTCATCCTCTTTTTAACAGTCTAAAAATTAGCTGGTTTCAGCTATTTGTCCACAATTCTCCTGTAGCCAGTTGAAATAATAGACAGCAACCAGCACTTGACAATTCCTCCTGGCCCAGGAGATTCCACCCTGCAGCAACATGTGTTCCTGCTCTGTGCTGTTCAAAGGGATCCAGGTGGCTGTCTTGGAGTAGAGATCAGCCTTTCAGATATTTATAGGCAGGAGAGAAGGATCCCAAATGGCAAGACTGTATTAAAAGCAGAGAGATCCTTAGAGTTTTGTCCATCTCTTACAGTTCCCACAGATGTTTATGGAAAATAACAAGTGCAGATCAACTTATACTTTGATTAATAAACTACCTCAGGAAAAAACAGAGAAGCAAACATCCATTGGTACTGAGTAAGCAAGAAACCAAAACTGCCCATCATGAAAGCTGCTAGTAGCTCTGCCTCAGGATGTTCTCTTTGCTCCCACAGTTCTCCAACAAAGCCTCTAACATTTGCAGAGTACCAGCAGAGGTGACTCTGGTATGTGGGTGCATCTCTAACTGAGAGTAGCAGGGTGGAGACATTTAATATTTAATATTAATAAGTAGGGTATGATATCCTAGCAGAGCTGTGGATGGCACCCCTGCATAGAATTAAAGAACCATTTAGGTTGGAAAAGACCTTTATGGTCATCAAATCCAACCATTAACCCAACACTGCCAAGGCCACCCCTAAACCATGTCCTTAAGTGCAATATCTGCACATCTTCCATGAAAATCTATTGATAAGGAGTTGATCAGACATTGCATTGATTAAAGTAGTCTGAATGGAAGAAATGCACTATTTAGGAATTTCCGAAACACACGCTAAAGGAAAAAATCCCAAACAAATAAGAAAACAAGTTAATTTACTCAGAACATGAGAAGTAAAGACAAACTTGTTTTATTACCTTTTCCTGTGAAGTGTCTCTCTTCTTACCTGGAAATGGTTTGAACATGTCAGGAGTTAAGGATGCTTTAAGGAGTGGTTAGGAAATGCAAAGAGTGTGTAAAAAGCAGTGTAATGGTCTGCATGAACAAAGATTATTTCATTTTCTGACAGGCAGATTCTGCTCTGATTTTGATGAGAACAATGCTTCACTGAGTTTCTTTTTCTAGCTCTTATCCATGGCAAATGGACATTTTAATTTATAGCTAGCTGCACACTACACTTATTCTTACACAACATTTGCAGTTTTCACTGCTTCTCATTGGCAATTATTCCTCTTGAAAGGAAAAAAGATCAACAAAATTAGTGACAACATTCACGATGAACCCTTCCATCTTTTCCTTTAGGATATTCCTGAAGTGCAAATGCTGAGAACATGAAATGGTTCAATATTTTCAAATAGCTGTCTGTGTCAGGGTTAATTAGATTCCAGCAGGTAGCCAGATATTCCTAGAGGGAAGATCTTTGAGGTTATCTCTGCAAAACCTTTGCATGGCATGGCCACCTCAGCTCTGCAGGCCAGCATGGCCTGAGGTGGCCATGAGAAGTCCTGGTTGTGTTGGGACTAATCCAAATTCCTGCATCAAAAACCTGTAGAAATGGGGATTGGCTACTATAGTAATTGCGAAGGTGAAGCCAGCTCCACGTGAGTTGTGCTTTGGAAAACACACATATAGTAATAAGCACAGGAAAGAAATGAGATCTGGAAAGAATCACTGAGGAGGTTTCCAGGTTTTAGAATACAAAACCTACTTGCTGCTTCAGTTGGATTTCTGTTTAAGACGCAGCTGCTGTGGGAGTACGTGCACCATATTTAATTTGAAAATATTCCCAGATCTTCTTTGCTGCAGACAGAACTTGCTCAAATGAGTAAAGAAATATATTTAATTCTTTAAATCTCAGAGGGTTGTTTTGTTTGCCACAGATGTCACCCACAGCAAACATTTTTAATTAATGGCTCTCTAGCAGTCATGTTACCTTTCTCACTTGCCTGACTTTGAGGACAGCTAATTTCTGTGTTTATCTGTTCTACTTGGCATGTACATGATGTGCTAATGAAGAGAGAGAGAACAATAATGATGCTCAGCACTTCTACAGCATTTATTCCCTTTTACTGCATAAATATTAATTGTGAATCTTCACAAAAGCCCCAAGGAATAGATTAATACTATTATCTTTCTATTTAGGGAAATAGAAGCAGAGGTGAAAGACTATGAAAAGGAAACAGAAGTGCACAGATGTACTTTTCAAAGCTTTTTATAGCTTATGAAAGGTCTGTAGATGTTGTTTATAAATCTGATTACAGTTTATATTTAGGTGTATGGGAAGAGTAAATCTTGCCTTCCTCCCTTTTTCCTGGGAATCTGACAAACGAGGAGCAGTAACATCCTTAGAATTTAACCAAAAGATGAGAAAGTTTTACTATCAGGGAGGACTTTTTACCCAAAGGCTCTATTTCAACAGGCATTAAAGATAGTAGAGACTTGGAAACAGAATGAATAAAAGTCACTTATCTCAGTAAGGCACCGCTTCCCTGCCAGGCTGCTTTCTCCAGCAGAAATCACACTGCTCCTCCATGCCCTGCCCTGCTGCAGTGCTGTCTGGGCTGCTTTAGCATCACTGCAGGTCCCCACACCACAGTCCTTGCACCTGCTTCTTGAACCTAAAATGGACAAGAAAAAGGACACCTTGTTTTGGACAGATGATAAGCACTGGCTGTGCTATCATCCAGCTTATGAAAAACTCCCCAGGACTTCTTTAGTGACATCGAATATATTTAGTTCCAAAAAGTAGAAATTAATCACTTCAACAATTAAAGCACTTGATTCTATGATAGCATTACTATCCTTGAAGAAACACAATACATAAATGGTTTTTATTGCTTGTATTCCTTAAAAGATGCATTTTCCCTTTCAGAACAGAGACATTATGTTCTCAAAATCCATTTCCAATTGAAAAGCCTCCCACTGCCTACGTGCAGGTGTGGATGTTTTCTGATTACTGCTAATCAAAGTTCAGGGTTGCTGCATTTCCCGTGCAAGGGAGAGCAGGATAAATACATGTTAATGAAAGAGAGGAAGCAATATTAGTCTCAGAGATTAAAACAGATGGGTTTACTCTGACTTCCACTGAATTTGCAAAGGGGGACCAAACATTTATTTTTGATAGAACGTGTTCAATTAAATGCAATGTTTTTATGTACAGAGTATATAATAAAAAAAAATGTGTTTATATCCTTCAGGATCACTACTCTGCAAGTTGAGGTATGAACATCCCCATGTCAGTTTGTCTCCTCATTGTGTGAAGGGTGGTGCTGCAGCATTTTCTGGATTAGATTGTGAATAGCATTTGGGGCCAAACTTGCAGCACAAAATGGCCAGGACAGGAGGCAGGAGAAACTTGGTGAGTCCTGGCTTTGCACAACAAGGCAGCACCAGCTCACAGCTCTCCAGATGCTTTGTCAGCACACCCGTGTAGGGGTGAGCCTGCTATGTTTTGTCAAAACACAGGCTTAAACATTACAGTGGTTTATCAGAACCAGAGCTAAACATGCACTAAAGAAAACAAAGCACATACCTTTTAGTTAGTTATGCCTGGTTTTAACAAGTTTTTCAGGATTTTCTTCCAAAGTACCACAAGCTGTAAGGTAACCTAGGATTTCCAAAGCTGAAAGTGGTGCTGAGGACCCTGCCCTCTGCTTTGAACATCAGCCCATGTTTATACTTCAAGTTCATTGGAGTAACCTCCTGAGAACAGAAGATTTTCCTCTCCAGAGTGTTTTCTCTGAGCTACCAGCAAATGTAAAAATAGTACTTTGACATCATAGCTAGACATGACTTCTTCAAATCTTCCTTGTGTTCCTTAGTTAACACATTTCTACTTTTCCCTTCAGGACTGCCATAGGTACTTTATAGAGCGTGTACTGTGAGAAACAGTGGCTGTGCTGATACCTTTGTAGAGTTGTGGCTTCCAGCTCTTTGGGAACCTGGCAGTGAGTCTCTGCAGGTGGTTTTGCTGCCTGTGTTAGGTAATTTTGCTGCCTTTTCACACTTCATGTTCTTCACTCCACCTACTGTCTGGTACTCCTGTTGCCACAGACATTTAACATGCATAATGCAATCTGTGACCAGAGCCACTTGTTGTTTCCAGTAACAAAATGCACCAGTGTCTCATGTAGCTGTTGTAGCAAATATTGCAGTTAATTACTTTTAGTGGATTTTGCCACTCTATGATGAGCAGCTGTTTGGGGCAGACTGCAGCTAAGCAAATGTGCACTCACTGGCTTAGTAAAGCCAGGGTAATGTGTGACTCCTGTCATGTCTGCTGCCTCCTTTGACAGAATATTTACTCTGACCAGCTTAATTCTTTCTACTTTTTGCTTTCTGAAGGAAAGCAGTGAAATTATTTGAAGTGGCATCCAAATAAATTTTTATTTCCGTAAATTAAACCACAAGTGATTATAAGACAGAGAGGCTGCTAGTGACTCAAGCTGTTTCTTTTGATTTCTTTTTAATTATTATTTTATTTTAACAAAGACACCTGCACAAAGCACTGCACTTAAAATTGTTCATTTGACCCAAACAGCCCCCATTCAATCTCCTGGCAATTAGAGGAAACATGAACCCCCTCAATGCAATTTTGTTTTCTTAAGTGAGCAAATGCAAAGTGTACTGTGTCAGTATGGCCAAATTAAACCTCACTGCATCTTCTGGTTACTCTGAGCCATTCACAACCAAAAACCTTTCTCTTCTTTGCAGATGTCCACATACTTTTGGGAAAAGTGCCTTCTCAGCAGGGCCTGGTAATTGGCTGTGAGTTTCCAGGAGTCAGTAAAAGCAGGTGGATTGCGCTGATCTCTTTTATGAATCCATCAGTTTTTGACAGAGGGGCTTAAATGTTAAAAAAAAAAAGGGATCCTAGCAAGTGTGAAGAGCATTGTTGTCTCATCCCTTTGCTTTTTAATGGAGATTGCTCCCTCTAATATATATGAACATATTGATTTCTCTTTTGAGTCAATGATAAAACATGTTTCTGCAGCTTTGCTTTTCATTAGGCTGCATTTGTAACTGGTGCCAATAAATCATGATCTTGGGTTAAATGGGAACAGTGGTCTTTAGCCCTGGTGTTCCCACTGGGGCTGTTGGTCTCTTACATCCAGAGGGATCAGCCCATGGGCAGAGATGCTCCCTAAAAGCACTGCTTTTTTTTACTTGGGAGGTCTGTGCCAAGTGATTTAGGAGCTAGAGAGATCCTGGCAAACCTTCCTAGTGTTTGCTGGAGCTACCAAGCCAGCACTTGAAATTTTAAACTGTGAGCTCCAAGACTTGAGGGATACAGTGAATAGTAATTCTGTTACGTATAGGACTGCAGCCTTTCTGGGGAAGGTGATAAGACAGCCCTGACCTGATAAGGGCAGCTCAGAGTTTTAATGCAAAAAGGAAATGACAGACTGTGCAAATGGGATCTGGTGTTTTATTCCATGGAAATCTAAGAGAATTGTTCAGTGAAAGTGGTTTGACGCCTTCTGCTAAATGAGTTGCTTGAAAGAAAATGAGCTGACTCATTGGGTCACACCAGGAGCCTTTTTACTGGGCTGGCTGGGTGGGTGAATTCTGTTTTCATATGGTCTTCACTGTGTATCCTCTGATTTCCTTTGTCTGAAGTGGAAATTTTTGGCTGAAATAATGATCTGTGGTCCAACCTTTGCAAAGGGCTATGTATCTTTCTACATTGCATCTCATCAAACAGGCCTTCAGAGGCACAATTAACAGATTAGGACTGGAAAACCATGTCAGGCTGCTTATTCAGATCAACAAGTTTGGTTTTTAGCTTTGCTTCTCAGGGAGGTGACAGAGCAGAGCTGTCTGTGTTCCAGGTTGCCTTGGATCCTCTTTTCTGGGGAACTGGACCACAGCCATTGGAGAGCTTTCATTTTTCAGTAAAAGTATTTTAAATAAAATCAGTATTTAGTGCACATTACAGCACCTCTGCTAGGACAGAAACTGGGAACAACAGGTTTCCACTACTTCCTTTCCTCTAATTCCAGGTACTATTCAGCTGGCTGAGTCTTCTGATACAATCTTAGTACTGTTGTGAATATAGCAGCATATCACATGGTGGGTAAATCTCTTTTCTTATCAATAAATAAAGCAGTTCATTTCTAGCATATTATTGCAATGACAGCACTAACAATAAAACCTGAAGAGCAGTTACACTTTGGCACAATTGAAAGATAAATCTAGGATTATCCTTATCACTAGTACCAGAAGCAACTCTCATTTTTTCTGCTTCTCTCCTTCATTGCAATGAACTGCATTTTAACACCGACCCCTTGCTAGTTATATTCTCTGATGCTGAAGAATAATGTCTTTCCTGCACCTCCCAGAATGCTGAAAGGACTCTTGTTCTTCACCTGGTTGTAAACAACATCCTACTGCAGTCAACTTGAATGAAATAAATACCTGAGGGCCTAAGGAGGCCTTAGACTGCTGAGGCTCCTCATTCTGTGCTCCTGGGTTGTTCTTGCTGGCTTCCATATTGTTCTTTTATGACATTGTATTTGTGGTGGTTGAGGAAATAATGAGTTCTCTGCTGGAAAGTTTGTAAACACAGGAAAAAATTGCATGCAGTGACTGAAGACTCTGGTAGAGGTTAAGCAGACAGCTCTCAGGTATAATAAATACAGATAATTCTGGCTTGAGAGAGAAACAGACTGTAGAACTGCAATGCCCCTTGTAGCTCAGTTTCAATTCAGATCACACAGGCTCAACAAACCAACCTGCTAATCACCTTCCCTCTGTTCCTGAGCTAGGCAGGAGCACTGCAAATTCCTGTACAACAACTAAATCCTGAGTGCACCTCCTGCACCAATGCTTCCCATGTTCTCCCTCCACAAGTTGCCTTCTCTTTCCTCTGAACCTTTCTGATGGGCAAAGCCAGCAGTCCTGTGTACAAAGATGGGATTGATCTACCTGTGCACCAGGCATGACTCTGAATTCTCAGATTGGTCATGTCAATATCTGGTATGGCCACCACAGAAAACAGGGGGGAAAAATAATAAAAGCAGTAGAGCCTTTCTGTATGTGTGAGTTTTCCTCTTTTTTTCCCAATCCCAAATTACTGGTATCCTTATTGCTTTTGTGTTATAAGTCACCTCAAGTCCTTACCAGGTTCCCAGCTACCTAATGTACAGCTCTTCATCCACTCACATTTACTGCCTCATTTTCTCAACTTCTGTCTGAGGTACAATCGTTTCTGTTCATCTGGTGGACCTGTGTTCTTGCTTCCCGCTTCTGCCCCTTTCATCACATCGGTCTCCAGTTTCCACAGAAACTGTAAGCCTCACCTTGTCCTTGGAATCATGGCCCCTTTGTCCCATTTCATGACTGCAGAAGAACATTCGTTTGCTCCAGGCATTTAAGTAGAGAAAAAGATGTATTTGATTCCCTCCACATAAGTGTAATTTGAATGAGAGCAGCCTCAGACCATGAAGGGACTACAGAGAGCAGGTTGTTGTGCAAAGGTCACTGTGTGGAGGCTTTAATGAAACAGAGTTTCATGGAGCACAGAATGACAAATGAAGGCAGGACCTTGAGATCTCAAGAGGAGACAAGACTATTCTAATTCCTCTAATTCCTCTAATGCAGAAGCAACAATGTCCTTAATATAGAAAGCCAGCAAGATTAAGAGACACTGCTTACTGCTCCCAGGCATTAGCTGTGCCTGCAGTGACCTGCCCTCCTGTTAGCATGAGGCTGGCTGTGCACCTTGTGTCTCCTGCTGCAGCGTGTGGCTAAAAGGAAATAGCTGTGGCTGGAGCAGCCTGTGCTGTCTCCTGTGCAGGAGGGCAGAGGAACAAGCCCCAAACCTCACCTCCTTTCAGCACTTCTCTGACAAGGCAGTGACCAGCAGGAATACAGAGATTGGCTGGAGCAGCACCTGGAAGGGAAGGGTGCAGCAGGTCAAAATCACCTAACTTGGTTCAGTGGTATCATAGGGAGCAGTTGCCTACCAGAAACCTGTTCAGTTGTGTTCCCACTGCTCCTGCAGGAATGAAAGAAAAACAGAGCAATGTTTTCATCCTGTGCCCAAATGTCAACTATTAGAGGCCAGCACTGGTAGCCAAGGGAACAGTCCTCCCACAGGAAAATAAGAAAAGCACAGCTGAGCAGCATATAGAGAGGACAGAGCACAAAAGGCTCACCCAATCCTGAGAACATTTGGGTTTTGTTGTGGGGTTAGAGTTGTTTCTTTTTTTTTTCTTTTTTCTTTTTTTTTTTTTTTTTTTTTTTTTAATAGAGATGTCTAGTTCTAGTCTTTTATCCATTCAGAGCACTCAGACTGCCTTCAATCCAAAGTGCTGGGGTACTCTTCAGCTTTTAATGGATCCTCAAAAGTCTTCAAACAGCTATTGCAATCCCATCAAGTAAATGCACAGCTGGGTCTGAGCTGAAAAACTTTCTCAGTTTCCAAAATTCAGATGCATGTGTGTGAGGTGTGTCTGTGTGTGTGCACCTACCCACTGGTTCAGCCCTGGCTACAGATGGGAAGTGAAGAACCCCATGAGGAAAACCTACATTTCTGGCCCAGCCCTTGCCTCTGCCTGCAGGGGTTTTAAGCCTGGCTTGTATTTAATAAATGCCCATCAACACCCACTCTATGCCATGGAGTCATATTCCTGCCTAGAGTTTCACTCTGTATGGATTGTAGGGTTAATTAACAGGGGAAATATTGAATTGTGAAAGATTTCTGTTTCAGGTTGTCCAGACACCTTGCAGATACCTGAGGAATAATTTGATCTGATTTGGGATTCTGTTCCAGAGAATACCTGATCTGAATATGCCATCATCTGGATCTGGTTCCTTCATTAAATTAGGATTGAGATGATTTCCTTTAGGAACATGGATAGCTGGAAAAAATGATCATCTGTTTATCTCCAAAGCTAAACAAGGTAGTCCAGCATCTCTAAGGAGTCCTGCCAGGCTCCCTGTTGCACACAGTATAATTGTAGCTCTTGCTGCACTCTGGAGACATGAGGGGAAAAAGCAGTTTGATATGACCCTTTCCTGACATCAAGAGATGCTTCAATGGCCAAATTAAATTACTTGTCCTTTTGGTTTACTGCCTGAGCAATGAGAAAAAATAGAATTCACTTCAAATTAATTAATCATATGATCTCATTTTGTATAAGGACAAGTAGGTTCTAGCTAGAAATAGTTCCTCTCCTATGCAATCTATTCCTGATCATTTCTGTTGTGAAGTTGCCCTTCTTTTCAGACTCTTCCATTTCAAAAGATCCTGTTTATCTTCAGCTCTGCTATGAGCTGTCTTCTTGGAGTGATTGGGCCAAGCTGAATTACACTCCAGCAAGCCCCCTAAAGCAATCACATAGCTCCCAGGTGGGGGAAGCTGATGCTTCATGTGCTGCAGGAAGTGCACGGAGTCCCTTTGGTTTTAACGGTATTCACAGTTGAGCCGGATTGCACATAGCAGGTTCTAACAAGAAACAGCATTTATGTTTGCCACTGATTAGTTCAAGCCTCCAAGTACAGACAGTTCTCGATCAATTCCCCTCCACACATTCATCTGGTCCATTTGCAGTGGCAGGACAAAAGCAGAGAAATAGCCCATAATCCCATATTGCACAAGGGCCTTCCTAAACGAAAATTTTCAAGCATTAAGCTTCAATGTGCAAGGGTGCATCTGTTTCCCAGCCTCACAATATCTCTGGTCAGCCTAGGGAATGGGAACTGAATCAGAAAGCTTTATTCTTTCACACTTTAAACATCGGAAGATGTTACTTTCTTTCTGTCACCCTCTGCCTCCAGCAACATTAATGTGTTTCAAAAACACCAAGCAAGGCGTGCACAGCAGTGTGAGCAGCAGGCTCCTGAGTACCAGGTGTCCTGGCTTGCCTCTGGATGCCATTTTCCCAGGTTGTGTGCATGAAATTGCACCCTGCCAAATGACCTTGCCTTTGGCTCTCCAGAGTGCAACATTTCAACTGGAGCTTCAAAGAAATAAGACTTTTCCACAGTTCGGCTCAAAGCTCTCACTGATTATTGTAATGTATGTGCCTGTGGGATGACAGCAAGAGTTCTGGATCAGTACTGAAAAATGCAGGGGAGAAAACAGCCACTGAAATCAAGTGGAGGTTACTTATTTGTTCAAATCATAGAACAAAATGCTTTATTGAAATTGTTCCCCAAAGACTACAATGGGGAAAATAGTACATATACAATATTTCCAGGGCTCTAGTGTATAAATATGGCCTTAGGCTGCAACTTGTAACTGTACAATATCTCAAGTAAAATCATCCTTCATTTGAAAGGACTGAAAACTTTAAATTCTTACCTAAAGGGTACAGGTACTGCATAAGAAAATACTCTTTGACCATAGGCTTTAGTTTGACACATATCAGGATGGCATTAGATTAGGAAAGAAAGGTCATAGAGAATTAGAACCAGCCACTAGAGATCACCTATCTCCTGTCATTTATAGAACTATATTAGCTAGCTGTTGACTTGTGCTGCAGTTTAAACCATCAGTGGATAGCATTGTCACTATGGTGTGATAGTGTGATCTGGAAATGTCCATTCCCTGCTGTGGGAGCAATGAACAGAACACTCAGCAAACATCACTCGGGCACTTCATGCTGCAGTACACAGAAAACAGAATTTATCAAGCCAGGTACACTGCAGAGATGTTTTGGTTAAGTGTTAAAGGGTGTGGGAGGTTTTTACTGTTTGCTGTAACAAAACTTTTATGCTGCTTGCTCCCGCAGAAACCTTCACTTGTATTGAATTTGTTCACATATTCTGTGGCTTTTGTGACCATGTCAGTCCCTGGCATCTTCTGGTATCAGCCCCTGGGTTCTGAGGAACATATAAGACTCACAAGACCAACAGAAAAGAATTTAGAATAAGCTCAGGATTTCAAAAATATCTGAAGTTTTTTTACCTCAAATTATATATAATCTCTCTGAGGGCCACTGTCTGTTCATGAATACCACAGCATGTGAGCTGCCAGTCTGAGGCAAGTTTGGGTCCCTGTGACAGCTGATGTCACTCACTCTATCTCACCCTCCCTGACAGATATTTTATATTGCCTTTGTGTCAGCTACAGAACAAATAAGTAAAACAATGCTGTAGAGAAAACATTTCACTTAAAAAGGCACAGAAAATAACTTCTTTGAAGGGCTGCTTGCAGCGTTGAGAATGTCGCAGCTTCTTATTTTCTCTTCAGTCATTATTGATAACACTTGTGCTGAGGTGGCTATCACATCTCTCTGGAATAATACTCCATAAATATTATCAGAATAGCATCCAAAGGCCAGTTTCCCATCTTGGTGTTTCTTGGCTTGTAAAGAATTGATAAATCCTTGCCTTGCTAAAGGTCGTGTGGAGAATAATCAGTTTGGGCCCCTACTGACATTGTGTGTCCTGCAATGAGTCAGTGGCTTGTCCTCCTGTTCTGAACTATAGACATAATCCAGGTTTCCTTCTCAGGAGTCTGCAGAAAAGGTTGTTGCAAAGCAACAAGAGTTTCCTGGGCAGGAAGCACTATAGGAACATGGCGTGCTTCCAGTGGCAGGAGAGCTGGAAGGAAACCAGCCCACTTCTTTCAGTGTTCTTGGTGAAAATGAAGTGTTCACCAGGCTATTATGTGTCAAAAAAGGACTGTCAGAATAAGGAACTTCTAACATTAATTCAGTCTCATCTTCAAGATGGAAAATTGTATCACAGTCAAACAATTAATATTTTTCTTTAATGGCTTTCTTGCCCCAGCTCTGTATGGAATGGCTCTCTGTGAGCTGGAAAGGACTTGGTGAAGTGCACTAGAATCCTGTGGGTGAAAACTCCTGTATAAACATCCAGGGATTTCATCTTCTTTCTTTCTTCTTTTTTACCAGTTGCTAAGAAAATCTCTCCAGTGTACTTTTAAAGCACTGTACTTCAGTTTTGCATAGACAGAATGAGAACTTGTAGAGAACTCCCACCACACTCGTGAATTTGAGCACATGAATGCAATGCAATTATGCTGTTCACTAATCTCCATCTGAAATCACCACTCCAAAGTGGCCTAAATTTTATAATTCCATAGCACACAAATGTCTGACTAGTTGATTAGGGTAAAAAGATTACAAAAATATTTTTAAAAATATTACAAAACCATATTAGTTATTACAAACAAGACTGCAAAAATTGGAGTGTGTCTATAAGAAGTATAAAACACATTTGGAACAAATATAGCAATGGCAATTTGTAACTAATGTTAAGAGTAGAAGGCAATAACAACAAATAAGAAATATGTGACATAGCCTAAAATTAGTGTAATTACTGGTTATTGTGCTCGCTTCAAGTATGGATACTGAAAAATCAAAGCACTGGGAGGCTACAGAACTGGCAAATGAAATCAGACATCAAAAATTTGGCACAGAATTGATCCTTGTAGTCTTAAGATTCTTGGGGAAATCAGTTTTGTGTAGATTCTGCACTGTACTGTTGATACAGTGTCTGGAAAATGAGAGCAGGGTACCAGTGTTTAGGACTGAAAAATGTGCTAGGGACTTTGGGCAACCCTGACTCTTAGTCTGTGGGTCTCTGCATCAGGGATGTCATTATGGGTGCACACAAATGCTCTAATGTCAGGATCTGAATTGAACCCCTGGGTGTCACCCCAGCACAGATTACTGTAATAATGATACAACAAGATTTGTTGCTAATTTTCTGACCTATTTCTTGCTGTGCCATGACTCCTTTTCCTTCCTCTCTCTTCTTGCTTTACTCCCCCCCAAAAAAAAGCCAATCCTGAGCAGAACTGTGTTGCTCTGAGGTTTAGTGGAGGAGAGGCTGGGAAGCATGAGGGAAGGAGGAATTCTTCCTTCTCCACCTACCAAAGAAGAAGAGCGACTTGAGAGTTCTTCTGTCTCACATGATGAAGTGAAAAATTGCTAACAGAGTGAATTTCTTTCTGTACTGAACAAAAAGTTTGTGCTATAACAAGGAACACTACTATTTTTGGTTTTTGGTGTGACGATGACACAAAATCTCCCAGACCATCCCCCTGGGTGGGTGTGTACAGCCACAAGAACTCCCTTCACACATACATTGCAGAGAGAAGTTGTTACTGGTGGCTGAACAAAAGGTCAGCAAGCTGCAAAACTGATTTTATTACAATATACCACATAAACAGAACCACTAGAACAAGTCTCTTTTTCTACAAAATCATGTGGCTTCTTTACCCAACAGCATCTTTTGTCCAGGATTAATCCAAATGACACTTAATGACACATTATGTGGTGCCAGTGTTTAATCTCAGTTCAAAACTAGCCCTCCACTGGTGATCTTCTCATAGCTGCAGGAAGCATCCTGCAGAGAATGCTTTCATCATTTACAGCAATGTATTCACATGTCTATTTAATTAATTAGGGTAAATGCCTTCTGAAGGATATTGCTGCGTTATTAATGGAGGTTGGCTGTACACTTAGATCAATGCAAAAAAATGAAAGGGAAAGCAGACAGTGGTTTAGGAGCTGTGAAGCTGAGATAAACTCCTTCATTTCTTAGAAAACCCACTGATCCTGAAGAGATCAACAGGTTCTTCCATATTTCCAAGTATTCTGCCATGATCACATATCTATCATGCTTTCTTTATGACCTCAGAGACTTTGAAGAAAGTTTTCTTCCCAGGAGAACATAAAATTTAGCCTTTGTAACATCAGGTAAAAAGAAAGAGGAGGAAGAAACTGGCATTTTGGTAATACCCCCGTAATACTAGAGCAAGATGGTTATAAGCCAAGATTTGCAGGAAAATTTTCAGCTCCTTAAAGATTTTGATTATGTCTCCTGAGAAGAATCTTGATGCTGAGAATAGACTGCTATTCATATAGTCTATTCAATGCTACAGACTTGCATTAACCACATATAATTTGTAGTACACTGAAATGTGGCTGGCTGACCTTTTTTCTGGATGCTTTGTCACTTTGGAGGGAAAAGAGTCATATAGGCGAGGACCTTAGCTATCTAAATGCATCTGTTACAGCATCATCAGTATCTGTGTAAAAAAGATATTGGTGTGCCCAGAGCAGGCAGCAAACTGTTCAGAGACAGCCTGAAAACACAAGAGCCTTTCTTAACTTGGGTTTGCCTTTTCAACCAGTGGTGCAAAATTGGATGACACTTCATAAACTTATGTTACACACTTCACAGCTTTTATGAAAATGGTTTGCTTTACAGTATTTAAGCTCTGCTAGTCTGTGAGTTCTCAAGAGCTATGAAAAAACCTCCCCACAACATGCACTTTATATGTGGCTTTAATTATCCACAGTTCTCTGGTGGATGTTTGCTTGTTTGCTGTGTTGATTGGAAGTTCCTGGGAGGATCACTGACAGTCATTAGTCCTGCTGGAAGAAAATTGCTCTGCTGCTTGGGCTGAGGATCTGAACAAGGCACTCTGTGGCAGTGAGCATTACAGAGCTTAAAATATCACCCAATTCTCCAGTGCCTTGACCCACCTGTAATTGCCTACTCCAGAACACATGGATTCCAAACTGTTTTATTGCTAGTGTTACACTCCACAGAGGTAGCATTTACTTACTTTTCCCAAGTGAAACAAATGCCCAGAATAGTACCTAGCAAAAAATCAGGCTAAGAGTGTTCCTCTAAGAGCTTTACCCTTTTGAACTGCCAAAAAATAATAACTGTTAACAGAAAAATTACTCTCATTTTGCCACCACTATTTGTTTTTTTTCCAGGCTGCTGAATACCAGAGCCACACCAGTGTGCAATAATGTTTTCATACACTGCCATCTGTTGTTACAGGGTGCCTGTGTCACAGCTGTGCTGTGCTGTGCTGCTTGGGTTTCTGTTCCAGCAGCAAACATCCTACCCAAGAACGCTGTTAAATTGGAGAACTGCTTTAATTCATACATGCAGTGAGACTCCAACAACTCCGCTTTCACGTCCACAGCCAATGTAATGTTGCTTTTAATCTCTCTTCACTTATTTCAATAGTGAAGTTTGTATCTTTATTTAATCTAGGGGATTCAGGTTCTGAGTAGTAAATATACAGTAAAACACACCACAAACTTCATATATATTTACACACACTAAAATTACAAAGTATTCTGTCAGCTCATGAGTACATTTACAAACACTGTCCTGCTTATTTAAACAGCTGTTTCAGAATCTGTATGTTTAGCTACAGTTTGTACATATATAAAGGTTATGGATTTGAGTCCAAGATCTGATGAGTTAGCACCTTGTTCCCTAAATTTGTATTAGAAAAAATAGAACATAATATCCCAGAAGGTGGCAGGAAGGTAAAACAATTTGTGTGATCAAATGAGGGGCACTCAAGTATGTTGGGAGAGCAGTCTGAAGCACTCAGGCACATGACAGGCAGATACACAGTCACAAATCAGTTGGCAATTGGAGGAAGTAAGGGAGCTGGGAATTGGCCTAGACCTACAGAATTACAGATGAATATCCATGCCTTAGAGCAGCTCACACAAGTGTGCAGCTATCAAAGTTCTGAAAATGCTGGTGAGAAATGGAACAGTTGAGACTATCCATGCTGGGATTACCTGCAGTTGTGATTTTTGTGTGTGTTAGAACTGGTCAGAGCACAAGCCTGGATACTGAAGTGTTGGACACAAAAGAGATCCTTTGTTCTTGAAACCATGGGGACAAACTCCCAAAAGACCGCAAGTTTTTGGCTTTTTTAAAAAGAAGGGAAGGATCTAAGCAAAACTTGTGTGTTCTAAAACATAGAAAGGCACAGCAGAGATAGTCACTTGTTGTATAAACAAAAATATAATTTTATTTGTATATCCAAATACAGGATATTTATTTAAATGAAAACTTTACACTCATAATTTAAATAACAAGTCCACTTGCCATTAAAAAAACAGACTTAGTATCTGCAACTGCCAGTTTTACTCCCCAAATGTTAAAGAACTTGCAGCTTCTTTCTGTTCTTTATGCAGCTGTTTTGCCCTGTTTTTCAGCTCCTCTGCCTTAGCATCATCCTTCTCAACGCCATCCCCCAGTTTGTACATGCGGCTGGCATTGGCACAAGCCCACACGTGCCCCAGCTCACAGCCTCTCAGCGAGTACTTCAAGGCACGGCTCATGTCCTTGGGGACCCCAGGTGCTCCCTGCAGGTATATCGCACTCAGGTTGAAGCAGCTGGGAGCAAAATTGCCATCACAGGCTTTTGTGTAATAATCTCTAGCGACAACAGGGTCAGGCTGATCATTGTTGGCTCTCCCATCCTGGGCCAGCAGCCCAGCGCTGTGACATGCATTTGCTGACTTCTTCCCACCTTTCTCACATGATTTCACGAAAGATTTGTAGGCAGCTTTCAAATCCGGGTTGAGTCCACCTGTCAGCCAAGAACCAAAACATTACTGGAAGGACATGTTAAAACAAATGGGAGCTTTCTGTTTTGCAGTAGTCAACATGTAGGACTTCAGAGACATTACTATTGTCTCACTGAGAAACATTTTGCTAATGTCTTTGACTTTGAAAACTCTCCTCCACTCACGAATAATCACAACAGTGCCAGTAACCAAAAAATAATCCAGACCCACAAAACTCTCCACTAATACATCTATGGATTTAATATCTTACACTAGGCAAATATTATTTTGCCAGTGTACCTACACCAAGATTGTAACTAGTTTTGAACTATGGTAAAAATATTGTTCTTTATTAGTACTGTCATTTGGAAGATCTCTGACTAATTTAACTGCTATCCGTTACTGTGCCAGCAAATACATTTTGACCAGACTTGGAGACTCCTTAGTTATGCATGTCACTAGTCTGAGATTCTTTCTTATTTTATTTCACTGAGAAGAAGAAATGTTATTAACTGAATATGCAGCAACACTGAGCACTGGCTGTACTTACCTGTTAAACTGATGTGATTATAAAAAAGTAATACATAGTTAACATACAGCTGATTTTTCAGAAGGAAGCAATTTTAGATTTTCCACCCTCCCCCAACTTTTACGAGGTGACCATGAAAGGGGCGGGACAGGTAGCTGCTCCTTCAAGGTCAGGAGGACAGGCAGATGTGAGGGTGGCCAGGTTTCGGGACAGGCTGTCCAGGGAGGTGGTGGAGTCACAACCAGAACCCCTCTGCCCACCTTTGCCGAGGGCCTGGTAGGCCCCCAGTTTGTAGCAGCTCTCGCTGTGCCCGTGCACCTCGCAGTTGTCGCGCAGCACCCGCGCCGCCGCCACGAAGTCCTTCCTCACGGCGTCCAGGTAATCGGCGAAGCGCTGGCAGCCTGCACGGCACGGGACAGGGGCTGAGCCTCCCGCCGGCCCCGCCGCGGCGTGCGGGGGGCGGCGGCGGGGCCTTACCTTCCGGGTCCTTCTCCTTGAAGCACTGGTAGCTGTACTCCACGTGCAGGTTCTCCAGGTACGCCCGCACCTCCTCCTCGTCCGCGAAGTTGATGAAGCCGGCCATGGCCGCGCCGGGTCACGCCGCGATGGCTGAGGCAGCTCCCGCGAGCGCTCGGTTCGGCACCGGCACCGCCCCCGCGGGGCCGCCCCTTCCCCGCCAGCTCCGGCCGCCCGCACCGGGCCCCGCCTCGGCCGCTCCGACCGCCCCTTCCCCGCCCCTTCCCCGCCCTCCCCGCAGCCGCTCCTCCCGCCCCTTTGCTCCTCCGGCCACTCCCCCGCCTCTTCCCCAGCCTCTCTTCGCGCACCTTCCTTTACACGCCTCCCGTTACGGCTCCTCCCATGCACTGCTCAGCAGCACGGTTCCATCCCGGGGTCACCGGGAACTCTGACGGTTCAGCAGTTTTACGCGGTAACACACTGTTAGAATTTTACTTTCAGAGTTTTGCCCTACCGGATGCGTGTTCCCGAGGTCCGATTCAGCACAACCCATAAACCGAGACATGACAGTACATTAACTGCGCTCTGCATGGCCTAGGAGCTGGGCTGCTTTCCCCATTCCTCAGTCTGCCTCCTGCACGCCTTTGTCTGGATTAACAGCTCAATAATTTCCGAATCCGTTTTAGAACAGGGGTGTTCCTGGGAGAGACTGCTCCCAGCTCCTTTCTGTGGTACCACAAAAGCTCTCACAGGCGTTTTTTGAAGTACTGGAACCTGAACTGAGCAGGCGGTGCCAGGGGCACTGGGGACACCCAGAGACTGGTAAGCACTAAACACACAACGAACCCTGGTTCTCCGATGATCTCAGAATCACAGAATGGTTTGGGTGGGAAGGGACCTTAAATACCATCTTGTTCCATCCCCCTGCCATGGACAGGGACACCTTCCACTAGTACAGGTTGCTCAAAGCCCCATCCAGCCTGGCCTTGAACAGTTCCAGGGATGGGCACTCACAACTTTATGGATTAATGTAATCTAAATGTGATAAAAGAATACTTATACAAAACATGGCACAGTATCCAAGTCCAGCAGTTCTGAGCACAAACTGAATTTTCTGTAAAGTAGCACATTAGAAATCTGTGTGTTTAATTGCTTAAAATTAATCTGAGTTTGAGTTAAAATAAATTTCAAATACAATTTGCAATATTTGCAAATGCTTTGCCCCAAATTATTTCAGTAGGATAACACCAGCTTGTTGAGTTTTTGGGATAAATAAAACGCAGTTAAATCCTGTGCAGGGTCTCCCATAGGAAGAAGCTTTATCCTTTATTAAGGGCTAGAGCTAATTGTGACCGTCCATCGCCAGCTGCACTGGCAGCAAACCTACAGGTGCATAGTTGAAACACCAGTTACAGCTTCTAAAGTATTTCCTTAAATTTTTTCAGACGGTTAAAAGTTGGCTTGAAGTTAAAACACATTTTCCATATGCAGCTACAGTCTTGTTTTCAATATGTATTGACCAAAACCCACTGCCATGTGTGTGAGACTGCAGGAAAAAGATGCACATTGCTTGGCCAGTGCTGGCTGCAATCTGAGAGCGTTTCTGTGAATCTCCTTTCTGGATGGGGCCTTTAGAAGATGAGCTGCTTTTGTACCAGCAATACTGTTTCTCTGGAAATCCAGCTTTGAAAACATTTCAGTTTGCACAGGCTCAGTAGAAATTCCTTGAGTTTATTAGTTAAAGTCCTTGAAGAGTCTGGTCTTGCCAGGATTTTGTCTTTGCAGTTTCTGATGCCAATGTTGAGCCTGTGCCAACTCAACCATATGGCTGCTCCATATCAGGAGTGGAGAGGATTCCTGAGTACAGCAAAGAACAGGCACTGGGATCAGGGGGTCAGTCTGTCATTGTCTGAGCCCAGTTCCTATCATAAATTCAGAAAACAAGACATCTGGTGATAAGTCAGAGTGAATCAGTGAATTTAAAAGACATTGAAAGAACATCCTGGAAGCTTGCAAAGACATTATGAAGTGGAAGAAACACGTAATGGACTAAGAATAATTGTATGAGCTGCTTCCTCATCTAAGCTAATATCTGTGTCCATAATTATGTAAGTTGTTTCTTCTAAGCAGATTAGGTTTTTAAGTGGTTCAGTTCAGAACATGAAGATTCTTAATTCTGTGCTTGTCAGGTCTTGAGCATGTAATTTATTTCTTCTATGTCAGCAGCCTAATCTAAAGAATTGGAACTATAACTACTTTTGTTATACAGTCCTTAAACTGGCAAAACTGTGTTTCATAGTATTTATAGAATCTTTTGCCATCTTGTAAAGACCGAAACATAAATAATTTTAGCAATTGTTCCTAAATATTTATGTGTTTTGCAAACAACAGTTATTCAAAGCTTCTGTATGTAGAATCAGCAATTCTTTTACATAAATTCTATATTCTAATTGATTTTATTTGGACAGGGTACTTGTATTACTCTTTACTTTGTATCCTGAAACAAGAAGTAACTGTATTCTTTTGACCAACAGTACACTGTATGTATTGGTTGGGAGACAGGTTTTCTTCACTACTACTGTTATCTGAAAGCTGAAATTACTTTGTATGGAATGGTTTATGCTTACAGCAAAGCTTCCCTCCAAAGCAGGTGGCAAAACCTATTGTACTGGTGCAGGTTATTAATCATATTACCGGAATAAACCAGTTTGTGCAGGAAACATTTAAATTGCAGAGGCTTGAGAACACGAGGCGTGAAGCTGACGCCAGCTGGTGGCTGTGGGATGTCCCCAGGGCCACAGAGCTGCTGCTCACCTGCTCCAGCCGGGCACTCCCGGGTCCCGGCTCCACTACCGGAACAACCAGGCCGAACAAAAGGTCCCACACACTCGTACCAACAGAGGCCGAGGCGCTTTGGTGCGCAATGGCCCCTTCTTCCCACACTTGGAACCCTAAACGCAAGTGTTAAAAGGAGCATTGAGGCTCCGCTCCCCGAGCCCGGCACGAACCTGTGCTGGCGCAGCCCCTTTAAGGGAGGCGGGTTCCCGGCCGGCTGAGGCACCATTCACTTCCAGGTCGGGGGAGTAAACACGGGGGAAGGGAGGGAGGGAAAGAAAAAAGCGAAAAGAGAAGGAGCCCAGTGACGGGACCGGCTGGCTGGGCGCTCGCCGGCGGCAGCCAGCGCCGCGATGGTGAGGGGGCGATGGGGGGATGCCGGCGGGCAGGGAGGGAAGCAGGAAGGGAAGGGGAGCTGTTCGTCTGCAGCCCCGGGGTGCCGGACCCGGCGCAGGTAGCGGAGGTGACCCCGGGGAAGGGGCCGCCATGGCGGCGGCGCAAGCCCGGCTGAGGGGCTCAGGCGGGGCCCCCCCTCCTCTCCCTCCCGGCGGCACCGCGGCCGGGCCGGGGCAGCCCCGCCGTTCGTTGTGTAACCGCGGCGCTGCCGCTCGTTATGTAAAAGGGCGCTCGGGACCCGGCAGACGGCAGGCTCGATCCCGGCTCGGTGTCCCGGGGAGCCGGGAGGGCGATGACGGCCGGCCCAGACCCGCCGCCCTGACCGGCCCCTCACAGCGCCGTGCGGGGCCGGGCAGCCGCAGCCGCCAGGGCGGAGAGGGGCAGAGCCCCTCGGCCGGCCGGCGTGAGGGCACAGCCCGGCACAGCTCAGCCCAGCCTCCTCCGGCTGCCGCCTCCCCCAGCCCCCAGCAGCACCTTCCCACTGGGAATTGCTTTGTCCGGGGTCTGTCTGGAGGAAGCCGTGCCAAGGCACGGTGCGTGGGCCTCGCTGAGCTCTTGCAGCGCGGAGCTGCCAAAGGAGCAGCCTTTCCCTGCTCCAGACAGGCCGGAGCAGAACATATGGAAGCTGTTTGGATTGCTCCTCTGCTCCAGACATGAGTGTGCATATTTGCTTTTCAAGGACTAGCAGGAGCTTCGTGGGCAATCTTAGTCTTATGCCTTGTCATTAAAAGCCAAATTTCAGTCAATCCCCTAATAAAGTTATGTATCATTGTTATTGAAGTAGCTACATTTTGTGCCTGCTCTTCTAATCAGTGAACTAGGGTAGAATTTAATTGTTTAACTATGTACTGATGCTTAAATATATGGCAAAACTTACAGTTCACAGCATTTCTACGTACCTTAGTTGCTGTGCTCACAGTGTGCTTCTCCTTAATGGCTTTTTTCTGTCTATAGTTTATGTTCATTGTCCTGTGTTTATTTATAGGTAGCATTTGTATCTCTCACCTTTTGATCTTCTAGGCTAAGAAAAGCTGGGTTTATGTCCTGTTCCCAAGGTACTTTTGCTTCCCAGAGCATTCTAGTAGCTGTTACCTTTAAACTGAAATGGTGCAGGAACCTTTTAACATAAATAGCCCTGTGAGATCTCCCAAGTGTCTTGAAAGTGACTTAATCCTTCCTTCTTCTTTTTTTTTTTTATGCTTCTTTCTTTTTTTATCCTTTTTCTGTAATTCAGCACATCACTCTGGTTCCACTCTCTGTCATTTCTAATTGATGAACTTGTATCTGAAGTTCTTGATGTTAATCTTGAAATAAGTGGCTTTACTGTGTCATTCTAATGGGGCACTATTTAATTTTAGGCCTCTTGTGATTGCTGCTTTGTATCAGTAGCAGCTTTAATCAGTATGTTCCCACTTCTTGTGCCAGAATAGTTAATGTTAAATTGGAGTTTTGAGCATAATCCTTCCTTGAGTCTGGCTAATAAATCACCTACTTCTGTTTAATTCCATTTAACTTAATTTAAATAGGATAATCATAAAGCTTTCTTAGTAGCATTAATCATGAAGCTGTTTATTTTTCACTGCCTTTCCTTTATTAGCACTCAGAAGAATTTTGATGGCTGTTTCTATTTCTTAATTGTTTTAATAATGTTAATTTTAAGAAAGTAAGTAAAGTTTTGGAGCTGTGGAGAGGTGGAAAACAGCTGGAAAACATGGTCCAGCATCCAGCACCAAAGACTGAGGTTCTAAATTATCTCTTATTTTCCTGTTAATGTTTTGAGAGAAATGACTGCCACAAATTGAAAAGTCCCTAACCCTGTGCCCCATCTCGTCCTTTGGGACTTTAGAAGGAAAAGCAGGTGGGCCAGGCTTACAGAGACCTGGCATGTTTGGGGTTTTTCATACTGAGTCTGCAATTGGGTAAAACTTGAGGAGCAGACCATAGACATGGTTCTGTTAGAGGTGAGATTGGTATTTGTCTTCTTGTGTTACATACTGGTTTATTGAGGGGGAAAAAGAACCAGCCAAAACAAAACACTACCAATGGAAAAAAAAAAAAAATTGGATTTTTAATGAGTCTGAGAAACAGAGCCCATGGGAACTGAATCTGTCAGGCTGGAGTTGGTAGGGTCACAACCCCTGTAGTGAGAAAGGCCCACACAGCAGTGAAATTTAATTTTTTTTTTTTTTTTTTTTGCAAAGCTTGATTGTAATGACTGACAGAAAACAGCGACATACCTGTTTCTTATTCTTTTTCTAGGTATTGTTATATAAGCAGGTACTTGCCTGGTGATGCTTCCCCAAAGGAACAGGATTTTGTTTTGATACTCACATTCAACCAGTTAATCTGGGTTTATAATGTTTGGCTTAAGAGTCTCCAACTTACGGTGCTTTAATGTGTTCCCTTAAGCTCTTGCTTTATAACTGCATTTGAAATATGTATTGAGTATATTCTAGTGGTATTTAAAGCTGATTCATGGAATTCTCAAAATGTGGAGGATAATGTTCTTTGGGAGAACCTTTCCAGCTGCCCTGGCGTGAGCTCGAAGTTGAACTGGTAACATCAAGTTGAAGCAGGTTTTGCATTTCAGTTCATCACTGTATTGGATTACTGTTAGAGGCCAGTAGCCAGGCAGTTTACCCCATCCCCATGCACACTTTTGGTTTGCCTTGATTACACTGAGCACTTAAGAAGTGTTTTTTAAAAAAAGAATTAATTAAAATAAGCCTTTAAAAGCCTATCTAAATGCAATTATTCTACTTCTTGTGCTATTCCATAAGCTAGCCAGGTTTTAGATGTGTATCATTATTCTCATAATGTATGTTTTAGTTAATGAAGGCACCCCAGCTTGCATCATGTAATGCATAGTTCTGTGGTTTGGGGAATTAATTTTTATATCTGTTTCCTGGCTACTCAATTAATTTGATATAATGAAATAAACTAAATGAAGTTAATTGAAGTATCAGATAGTTATGATGACTATGAAAAAGTAAAATAGCATATTGGAAGTTCTACTCAAAAACTGCTGGGTGATGTTTATTAAATAAAAAAGATAAATTTAAATGCTCTTCTATGTTTGACATACATTTATAGTGTCATTAGACAGAAAGTGATCTAAAAACAAATGCCAGGTTTGTCTTCAACCTGACATTCAAAAGCAGAGCTAGAGAAAGGAACCACTTAAATTCTGGCCTTGTAAGAGCTTAAATACAACTTAATCTGGGCAATATTGTCTTGAAGTATAGTGGAGTGGGAAAAAGAATGCCTCCAGCTCACATGAAAGGCTTCCAGATGTGTTTGAGCTGTTCTGTTTCAGTAGCACACAGTCTAGGAAATTGTTTTTAGGATGCTTGTCAGAGGACTTTATTAGATACAGAACAAACATTTTACCTGTCTGCCCAGGGTACCTCAGGAGCCTTTGTTAGGGGTGTTTCCTCAGCCTTTTGGCAGCAAGTTGAAAAATATTACAAAAGTCTCCTATAATGGGAATGAGTGGAATTAATAAAAAGGAACTGTGTTGTTTGCAAGTGTAATTGATCCCTGCTTGTGGTTGTTGTTCCTTGATTGTATGGATATGCCCTGCGTGAACTTCCAGAGGGATTATGTAAAAATTAAACTTGCATTTCCAAAGGACAGATTGGCCACTCAGAGGTACTGGTTGAAAAAATAGTTTTCTGAGTCATATGCCAGTGGCCTATCTACAGGGCTAAAAATTCTCATTGGAGTTTGTTCACTGATACATGAAAGTGTTTCAGCTTTTCTGGCAGACAGGAAGGAACAGTTCCAGGAGGAATGAAGAGATCGAGTATTCTGGTTTTGTCATCTTTGAGCATCAAATTAGAAACACAAGATCTAATGGAGATGTGAATGTCTTTGCTTCAGTGGGAATGGTTTTCATACACCTTTGAGTAAAGATTCTGATTCTTGTTTGATTCATCAGCTGTTGTAGAAGTCCTGGGAATATGTATTGATTTCAAGTTCAGAAGGAAATTTTCCCATCTCATATAAAAAAATGTACTATTTTAAAATAATCAGGCATCATTGCACACTACAAAGAAACAAAAAGAAACAAAAGACATTCACAATTCCAAATTCTGTCCTTCGTTTTCTTTGCCGCTTAAGATTTGAGGCAGCCAAAATTGGTGTTTTCTGGTATGGGAGCAAGTTGCATCACAAAGTAACTCTGTTTTTATAACAATACAATGTAATAATAAAGCTAAAAAAATAATGGAACTTAAGCATTTAACAAAACTGAGTTAGAGGAATGGAAAGTTGCATGTCAAAAGCTGCAGAAAGAGCTTGCATTTGAATAACTTGGAGATTTTATTTCCCAAGCCTGTACTTAAGTCTTCAGGAGCTATTAAACTGCAGTCTCTAATTGTTGTCAATATGTGATTCATTAAAGATAGACTCGATTCCGTCTTTGCTCTAATGTGGTACCTCCCAGTCCTCAAATATGTGCACCTTATTTTAGAAGACTTATCTCTGTGAACTTATTTATATTTCTTCTCTATAACCTTTTACATATTTCAGTACTCCTGTGATCAGCATATTAGGCAAGTGAAGCAACAGAAGTTAAATGAGCTGAGAAAGAGAGGTGAAATTATCCAGAACTTTCTGTATGAAAGGGAAGCTACTATTTTTCCCACAGATGAGATCTGGCAACAGTTGATGCTGTTATTTTCAATATTGTCTGGGGGAGTATGTACCAGTCACTCGGCCTTCTTTTGTGTGGTGCTGGGGATGATTCACAGTGCTGAGAGTCATTCTTTATGTTGATTAATCTGTGTAGCTGAAAACAGTAGGTTATTATTAGACATGGAAAAAAAAAACCCAAACCCTTAGAGATTTTCATGTATCAGTGTCCAATCTCAAACTCTGGGGGAAAAGATCAAGTTTATATTCTGCCTTGTCCTTTGTAACCCAGACCTCTGCTATAGATGATTTCCAGGTGCAGTGTGCCTGGAAAGAGGAAAATGATTACTGTAATATATATTAGTTTATTACTGCACAAAATTTGAAATTAAACCAGCTCTTTTTGTGTTTCCTTTTTTGATGTGAAGCTCTAGCTGCCCTTTTCAGTATCAAAAAATTGCTCTTATATATGCAATTTATCTGCAGTACCTGCATTTCTTATGTAGGTTGGTAGTAGACTTCTAATATGCATTGACTTAAATGCTTAAAAGAAATATTTTAAATCCAGAAGTATAATTTGATTTTTAAATCTTCTTTCAGTCTGTCTTGATTGATTAATTCCCAGTAGACTTCATAAATTAAAATTATTTTTCAGCAATTGCTTTTTTTCCTTTGGGAACACAAGTCGCGTTCGAAGCACAGCAGATGTGACTGGATGTGGTTCTGGGGGTGACTGGGGAAGGAGGCTGCTGTTGGTTTGGCCAGTTGTTTGTTGTGTGTCCTGACTTAGTGTTGCTCTGAGGGAGACATCTCCTCTTGTAATATTTGCCAGACTAACAAAAAAGACATTATAGAATAATGGAAGGTTCATAGAATGATGTGACTAAATCTCCTTTGTTTCATTGTTTCTTGCATATGACAGGAGGAAGCTTCTCCATATTCTTTACTTGATATCTGTTTGAATTTCCTGACTGCCAACCTAGAGAAGTTCTGCACAGAAAGGCAAGATGGAACATTTTGCTTGCAGGAGCCAGGAATGTTCCCTCAAGAAGTGGCTGATCGACTGCTGCAGACGATGGCATTTCATGGTAAAAACCATCATTTGTGGGTCAGTGGTGAAAATACTCCACTGGAATGTGACATTGCAGTTCTGCTATATTTTCTAGTAGAATCTGCTGCTGCAGCTGTTAAAACTGTGTTCTGTAATCCCTTAATAGAGAATTTGTGTCATTTTTGCTTTACACAGCTTCAGCTGACCTTTGCATTGCCACATAGATCTAAATAGAAAGTTCTTGGTCTTGGTTTATGATTTTAATTTTCCTTAACTTGAACATTCTTCAGTCTTCTTTCAATCACTTCAGAAAAAAAAAGATTCTACTGCTTCTAGCAACAATACCTCTTGAAGAGCATTTGAATTTTTTTTTTACTGTGTGCCCCTGCAATTAAGCTAGAAAATAACCTTGTGATTCATTAAAACGGTTTCTCATGTCTCTTAACACTTTTATTGACATGAAATTATTTGTTTCAGACCACTCAGTTTTAGAGTGGTATAAACACCTTATGGTATTCTTACATTTTATGTTCTGGCTTACTGGTTCTCTGTCAGTGTATTTCTGAGGAGAGGGCTGTCTTCTTGGTTGCTTGCTTTAAGCATGGTAAAATCTATCTAATAAAACTTAGCATGAAAAAGTAAAGGTATAAATTGTGCTAGAAAAGAGATAAGAAGCCCGTTCCTTGGGATCCTGGACACTTTTGTTAAAAAATGAGACATGACACTAGAAAAATTACTGTAAAAAGACCAAACACCCTATCCTACAGGTGCAGATTTTATTTGGGTCTTACTGGGCAAGTATTGGTGTTCTGGTTTTTTTCAAGTTGTTCTGGTTAGAAGGAACAGAAGGAATGGTCGTAAAAAAGACAAGCTCAAAAAAAAAAAAAAAAGGTAATCTTTAATATACACTTTCTGATAAGGAGTTATTTAGTGTAGTCCCAAGAAGTCAGATTCAAGGAAACTGAATTACCAGAAACTTATTACTGGTGCTGGCAGTGGTGAAAACACTTCCAGACACCAAAATGTCCCAAACAAAGAGAATGGAAGATGGAAAAAAGTGTGTGACAGGTAAACATGGAGTGGCTAAGGCAGGCCAATGAGAGAGCTTGGTCTTTAAATGAAGAGATAAGCAAAAATTAAGAAATAATTTATTGATACTTTAACCAAACTAAATTAGATTTACTGCTTTTACTTCTGCTCCATATCCATTGTTTCATCCCATATTTTTGCTTTCCCTGCAAAAGAGGAAAGTAATGGTCAGAAATGCCTGAACCATTTGCTCCTTAGAAAGGTCAGCAGATCTTTATTATAATTTGCCTTTGTCCAGAGGCAATTACTAGCCCATGACTTAAATCCAGACTGTAGTGGCAGTGATGTTATTCAAATATATTGCATTTTTCTTTCATTGTCTTTGCTAAGGAAGTATGAAGATAGGAGATAAGAAGCTAGGAGTTTTCACATTTATAACCCTGTAGGGGCAAAAGTAGGACATGTTCTTCCTACTGCTTTTGTGTGGATGCTTGTGCAACTGTACCTTTCACATGGCTTTTTGTAATCCTTCTGTTGATAAGATACCAAGATTTTATATTTGTATATTCAATGCATTTTTGATAATTCCATGCAGGGAACTTAATGTATTTTTTTCAGTTAGGATGTTGCCAGTGTCTTGCAAGAAAAGGCTACTTTATACAGAGTAAAAAGATACTAAACAAGATTGTTGCTTTTTCTTTTTTCTTTTCTGTCTTTTTCTCCTTCCCACCCTTTCCTTGCCCTTCTCTTTCTATTCTTTGAATCACTTTTTAGGTTTCTTTCTCACATTCAGCTTGTTTCTGAGCAACACTCCTACCTTCTTCATATAGAACTTAATTAGCTTAATTTAGTATCGATCCTACTTATGAATTCAATCAAATGCTAGATTATGTAGTTAAAGCAAGATGAGAACAGGTCATTGTTAGGTTGTACAATCTTGAGGTTAATGGAACTGTGGCCAGAGGAGAACTACACTCAGAAATTTTGAAATTCTGTTTTTACCATGCTTCCATCCAGTTCAGTGAGAAAAATACAGCAAATGAGGGCATCAGTCTGATTGGTTTTGAATCATACCCATATTTTATTTATTGTGTGTTCCATTTTCTAAACCAATCAGGTAACATGCATTTACTGCTTCTTATTTATCTGTTCTATTCTTAAACCTGGAATTTTCCAAACATGACATCATAATGTCCAAAGCGAAAACTCAAAACGTGTGATTTTGGGATCGGTAGTGTAATGATCCAAGGCAAACTACTTTGTAATTCATTTTCTCTTCCAACACTTTGTGCCCTTTGGGTTCTTAATGTCAAGGTGGTGGTGTGTAATGCTGGAGCCAAGCACTGATGCTGTTTTCCCACAGGGCTTCTGAACGATGGGACCGTGGGCATCTTCCGAGGCAACCAGATGCGCTTGAAGCGCGCCTGCATCCGCAAAGCCAAAATCTCAGCCGTGGCTTTCCGCAAAGCCTTCTGCCATCACAAGCTGGTGGAGCTGGATGCCACGGGGGTGAATGCAGATATAACAATCACAGACATTATCAGTGGACTGGGCAGCAATAAGTGGATCCAGCAGAATCTGCAGTGCCTGGTGCTGAACTCACTGACTCTCTCCCTGGAAGACCCTTACGAGAGGTGTTTCAGTCAGCTGTCCGGGCTCCGCGCGTTGAGCATCACCAACGTGCTGTTCTACAACGAGGACTTGGCAGATGTTGCTTCACTTCCCAGGTTGGAAAGTCTGGATATATCCAACACCTCTGTCACTGACATAACAGCACTCCTCACCTGCAAAGACCGGCTCAAGTCTTTGACCATGCACCACCTGAAATGCTTGAAAATGACCACAACCCAGATTCTGGATGTTATAAGAGAACTAAAATACCTGAATCACCTTGATATTTCGGACGACAAACAGTTCACGTCGGACATAGCTCTTCGTTTACTGGAACAGAAAGATATCTTGCCTAACCTTGTGTCTTTGGACATTTCTGGAAGAAAACATGTCACAGATAAAGCTGTACAAGCATTCATTCTGCAGAGGCCCACAATGCAGTTTGTAGGACTGCTAGCTACTGATGCCGGCTACTCAGAGTTCCTAACAGGAGAAGGAAACCTGAAGGTTAAGTGGGGGAATTAATTTCACTGAAAATTACAATGTGCAGGGAAAATAGACCTAATTGTTTGTAACAAATGAATGTGTGTGTTTCAATAGGAGACTGTAGGTTCATTTTTTTTAACTGTTAATTATAATTACTGGCTTTAGGTGAAATTCCTACTTAATTCTGACACAAACTGCTAAATTTACATAATACTGTATATATACATATACATGTAAGAGCCATCTGTTTTCTGTGCCTTTTCAGTGAACCTTAGATCCTGATTTACCAAATCTAAGAGAGCTGAACTTTGTCTGGTCTGAAGTCATTTAGTGGGATAATACTCTCTGGATTCCAGACAGTACCTGGCATAAGTCAGCAATGTGTAAGGGGTGGAGGTAGAATTTGCGTAAGCTTTGAGCAGTTCATGATTAACACAGCAGATACAATAAAGCTGAATAACTCAGCTGCTGTTATATTCCATCACCACTGATATTTCCTCTTACAGTATTTCTACCCATCTTGAAAGGTCTTCTGGTGATGAATGCAACACCAAAGAAGCAATAACTAAGGATGAAAGATTTCCTCTTCTTGAGAAAGTCCTCAATTACTTAGCCCCTTAGGATGAGATGATGTTTTCTCAAGTGCACTTATTTATTTAATTTTTAGAGCCAGGCAACAAGACAAAGACATGGTTCCCTGTTTTGTAGAATCTGAATGCAGTTATTGGAGAATGAGCAGGTCAGAATTAATTTTTAAAAAAGTTGTTTTATACATTTCAGTGGTATATCATCTTTGACACTGAGTTTTCTGCTGTGTTTTGAGGATGATGGAAGCTGCAGAAGGAATGAGGAAGAGAGCCTATTGTGTCCATAGTTTAGTCTGCCCTGTGCAAGTTTAGCTTCACACTTGAGTTTTAAATTTCAGAATGCTCTTGTTATAGGCAAGTGGAGAAACACAGCTACACAATTTTGTGGGTTTTATCCCTGAAACATTTGACAGCTGTTAAGGGCCAGGTCTCTTGAGTACTTAGTTGTCACAGCTGATAGGGGAAGTGTCTGAATGTTGAAATGTGTGGTTGGAGAAAGCAAGTTCCCTTTTGGTATGATGATATCCAGCATCAGGAGGTTATACCTCATGTTTGGTATAAAATAATACAATGTAATCCTTGCTGTTAAGAATACTTGCTTCATAGAACTATCTGTGCCATGAAAAGGCAGGAGGGAAGAAGGTTCTAGTAATATGAAAGTCACAGTGGTCTTGTGGCATTGTGGCTAGCAAAATGCAGTTTGCATTCCTTTTTTTTTTAAGGCATAGTTGCCAAGAAGAGATTGTAGGCTATGATTGGTTTTATTTCCTTTTTTTTTGGTGACCTAAATTCATTAGTAACTCTGCTGAAATATTCAACTGCTTAGTCTAAATACTGCTAAAGAGTAAACAAGACACAGAACTCATGGAAACAGCAGAGGTAAAATATTACTCTCTTTACAGCAGCCCTGTGAAATTTGATTATGAACACTAGGCAGATATTATAGTTGAGAACATGAAACTAAGTGGAAATTTTTCATGTAGGGTATAATTGGCTGTATAACATGTCAGTAAGCAGGGTTGCCCTGTTCTAATCAGTAGAGAATATAAAACAAAATCCAAGATGCAATCAGTTTTCTCAAGACTGTAATATATTCCTGATCTCAGAATTTTCAAAAAATATGCCTGTATACAATACAGGATGCACAGAATGTGACACTTTATGAACATTTTACTTTTTTTGTATGTGCCGTGTTAAGTAGAACAGGTTGTGCGTGCTTCCCTAAGAATTTTAAAAAACAGTGATTGCAGCAATGATTCATTAAATAAAACAACTGAGGAAAAAAACCATCTTTAGTTATACAACTTACAGTTATAAACAGAAAATATCATTAAATTGAAACTGGAGCAGGCTGACAGTCATTTACTTACTGAAGGACTTGGCCAAATCACTGCCTTTGAAACTGCAGCTTTGCATTTTTTGAGAAGAAAATTTTGAAAGTAAAATGTTGACATCTTGAACTAAAGATTATTTCTGTGTTCACAGGTGTCAGGAGAAGCAAATGAAACTCAGATTTCGGAAGCACTGAAGCGTTACAGTGAACGGGCCTTCTTTGTGAGAGAAGCACTCTTTCATTTATTCAGCCTGACACATGTAATGGAAAAAACTAAACCTGAAATTTTAAAGGTAAGATGATAGTTTTGATGGTTCTCATGTGTCCTTCCTGAGCTCATCCCCAAAACCCTGGTAGAAATTAGTTTATAAGCTTCTACCTTTTTTGTTGTGTTTTTTTAAGATTAAAATCATAATGTTAAATAAAAATAAAGAACTATTTAAACAAGAGTGATGTAGAAGATGCCCTGTAGTGTTTTATGTTAGGTAAAATGGTCCTGTACTAATGTAAATTATCTAAATTTAGTAGCATATTAATTAATTTTGTCACATAACTTTGAATATGATATGAAATATTCTTCAGATGCTGAATTCTGTCATTAGATCATATCTGTTGGGGTTCTAAGCAAAGGTCTGTCTACTCTTATTCAGCAGACATAGCAGTGCCTTCTGCTGATGCTCACAAAACAGTAATAATAAGGAAAGAATTCAGTGACAGTTCCTCCACTGTCACCCTCCAGTGTGGTAATGGGTGAATGGAAATTGTTAGTGTTCTGCATGGGGCTGAAAATGGAGCCCAGAAACTTCCTTAGAAATCCACTCTAGGCATTGGCTTTCCATGTCTAGAACATCAGAGATGGTTTAAGTTTTGTAGGGATCCTAAAAAGATGCACCAGTAGGACACATTTTTTAATTAGCAACAAGAAAAATACTGTTATTAGGTGAGATCAGAATCAACATACGTAGCCAAAAACATCATTCAGGAAGAAGCTGCAAAAAATCTGTCCTGATGTAGCAGCTCAGGATGGGATTTGAAATGGCTCATCACCAAACAAGGCACTACATCATTATCGTTGCACTGCAGAAACTCTGTCCTCCTTCATTCATCTCTGAAAGGGTTTGGTGATTTTATCCCAGCCTGGCTCTTTCTAGGAATTTCTTGCAATCTGTGCAGCCTCTTCTGTGAGAGGTTGCTACAAGCTGTGCAAAGGACTTGGAGCAGTGGAAGTTGCCAGGTTTGATTCGCTGAGCAGAAGGAAATGTTATTCCTTGAGCATTAAAATCACACCAGATGGATTTCTCACTCGAGTACAAGGGAGGCAGAAATTGTGTGCTGTGAGTCATTGTTGTGGCCTCGAGCAGGAGGCAGATTGTTCTTGGGGTCTGTGTGCAAACGTGTGAGCAGCTAACGTGGGCCAAACTGTTGTGCTGCAGCTGGTGGTGATCGGCATGAGGAACCACCCCCTGAACCTGCCCGTGCAGCTGGCGGCGAGCGCCTGCGTCTTCAACCTCACCAAGCAGGACCTGGCGGCCGGGATGCCCGTGCGGCTCCTGGCAGACGTCACTCACCTGCTCCTCAAGGCCATGGAGCACTTCCCAAATCACCAGCAGGTACGAGGCAAAGCTTCTCTGCCTTCTGTGGCATTCTCTGTCTTGTGGGCCTTAACAAAAGGTTTCTCCACATCTCAGGACCTCATAGAAATATGTTCATAGCAAGAAAGTATTCTGAAATTTGTGTGTTTCTAATGAAGCAATTATTTTTAATTTCTCACAGCTGCAAAAGAATTGCCTTCTTTCACTATGCAGTGACAGAATCCTCCAGGATGTCCCATTTAACAGGCAAGTTTTAGATGTCAGTTGAAATGAGTTGTAGCTTTGCAGAATATTTTTCTTCAGAAGCTTTTGTTTCTGGCCCCAGTTTTGCTCAGTTTAAATCATTCTAGTATGCTGAATTTATCTGGCCTATATTGTTTTAGGTCTGTTGACCCAAATATATACCATTGAGTATAGGTCTGAAAAAATCCTTTGCTATACAGGTTTTTTTTTACTTCACCTGGATAGGTCTATCCAGGTGTTCCATGTAACAGAAGTCAGCATTTCTCTGGGGTTGCTTTTTGCAGGCATTTTTCTACTCAAATGTTTTGTTCAAATACTTTGAAGTGCGATAGTCTGATGTTTCAGGAGATTGTATCAAATTTTTCTTCCTTCCTTGTGAGCAATTCCTGTGCACTTTGATACATAATTAGAAGTAAGAGACCCTGAGCCAACAGCTTAAAGCTGACAGAGGCTCATACAATACCTGCAATTTGACTGTGTCTTTCTATTTTGTATGGTATGAAGAATACTTCTTCTGTTGTTTGTGTACATCTTTTTTTTATTAAGACTTACAAAAATTAATTTTATTTTTAACTTCCAGGTTTGAAGCAGCCAAACTTGTTATGCAGTGGCTGTGTAATCACGAGGATCAAAACATGCAAAGGATGGCTGTAGCCATAATTTCCATTCTTGCTGCAAAGGTATGGATTTAAGCTTTGAGATGATAGGATAATATTTCTGAAGTCCAAAAAAAATGTTGATCTGCTTTTGTTTGTTTCCAGCTTTCAACAGAGCAAACAGCTCAGCTTGGTGCAGAACTCTTCATTGTTAGGGTAAGTCTGATGCTTTCCTGCCATCCAGTCCTCTCCACCTGTTCCTACTAACAGTGTTCCTGAAGATACAAAGTAAACATAAGGAGATAAAATTCTAACATATTAGCACGTATTCATGTGAAAATTGGTTAGAAGGTAAGCTCAAGTGGAGAAACGTAACACAGTTACTGCAAAGTAATATAGCAAGACTTATCTTGATTTGTAATTCAGTGTTTAAGGTGCTCCAAATGAGAATATTTGAAGTAAATACTGCTGTAAAGGTTGCAAGTTTTGTGGATGGCTTTGTGCCATCTGTGATAGCCCTACACATGTAATTACTGTGGAAAAAAAGGAATTCCTTTAGCAGGCAACTATGTTCAGAGGGGACGTAAAAAGTTTAATAGCTGGTTTATTTTGTATAGTTTGACTCTAAACAAGTATATCTTTACTCTGTGTATAAATGACAGCTATGCATTGCCCAATTAGTGTAGAAAAAGCAGAGGAGTTAATACATATATTGATATTTTGATGTTTTGGTTTTTTTTCCCCCAGCAACTTCTACAAATAGTTAAACAGAAAACAAATCAGAATCTTGTAGATACCACCCTCAAGTTCACACTGAGTGCACTTTGGAACCTCACAGATGAATCTCCAACAACGTGTCGGCACTTTATTGAAAACCAAGGGCTAGAACTTTTCATGAGAGTCTTAGAGGTGAGAAGGGGAGGCTTGGTGGTGGATTTTCAACACTGGTTTATAATTAAAGCTTTTTCAATAGTTAGCATAAACATTTACCTTTTGTTTATTTCTTTTATCCACAGTCTTTTCCGTCTGAATCATCCATCCAACAGAAAGTTCTTGGACTTCTGGTGAGATGAAAAAGGAAAAAAAAATCTAAAATATGTACTTTAAAAATTTTATTTTGACAGGTTTTTTTTTTTTTACCCTATCTTAATCTGAAAAAATATTTTTTCATGTCCTAATATTTTTTACATTCTTCTTTAATTTTTATAATGTATATATTCACAATTAACATGTTTTTGGACTGTTCCATGTTTCTTCAAAAGTTACATTGAAATTGATGGTTATAGGAAATAAAAAGAGCTTTTAATGTAGGAGAGTGAGGCTTCACATGAGTCCAAATGCAAAAAGTAGGTTGAAAGTAAGTGGAATGCAGAATTTTGCACTGCTGAAATTATTTTCAATTGAGCTTGAGAATGTTAAAAACAGCCTCTGATTTAGTGTAATTTGCATGTTAATGGAATAAAATCACTTAGGAGAAAACCTCTATGTTTTGAAGCAGATTCCTGCATAGACTGGAAAAATTTCCCAAAGCAAAAGTAGTATTTTGGCATGTGGTGGTCGCTTGGATGTACAGAGATCTCATCTGAATGTTTATGTGTGCCTACTCACACAATATAGTTCATCTCCCTCACACCATCTTCTTTCTGTTGACATTTTCTCTTTTTTTTATTATTTATCTCCCCATTCCAGAATAACATAGCTGAAGTTAAAGAACTCCATTCTGAATTAATGTGGAAGGATTTCATAGACCACATCAGTAAATTGTTGCACAGTGTGGAGGTGGAAGTCAGCTACTTTGCAGCAGGGATTATTGCTCATCTGATATCTCGAGGAGAGCAGGCCTGGACATTAAGTCGCAGCCAGAGGACATCTCTCCTTGAACAGCTGGTACAGAAATGATGGTGAATTTTATCACAGTCTTTTCTATTCTTTTTTCAATGTTTGTATTTAACAATCAATGTTCTTGGTTCTGTATTTTACAGCATGCTGCCATTTTGAATTGGCCAACCCCAGAATGTGAGATGGTGGCATACAGGTAACTATTGTTTTATCTTATGGTCAAGAGTTTGGGGAAAAAAAATACATAAAACCATACCACATATTTACTATTTCTGATATTTGCAGGTAGTTGTCTTAAATGAGTGTTAGATGCAGCAGACCAGCCTCTTAATGTTTATCAATGTCTCCTGTAGTTAACATATGGCTGAATGAGCAGACTTACTCTGAAGTAATAGTATCTAGTAATAAAGCAAGTAACTGTTTCTCTCCTCTCTTTTTTTAATAGGTCTTTCAATCCATTTTTTCCACTGCTTGGCTGTTTCATGACACCTGGTGTCCAGTTATGGGCAGTGTGGGCCATGCAGCACGTCTGCAGCAAAAATCGTATGTATTGAGAGAACATTACACTTAAAATTCTTATTTTTTGGTATGTTATTCACTAGCATGAAGTGGGAAAAATAAGTATTTCTTGGGTATTCATTCCTAATCCTCTGGAGAAACTACATTTGGGGCTTGACTAAGTGGGGCAGAAAAAGAGAAGTAAAAGTTCCTTACATCTCTTCTATTAACTGAAATTTTACTGTTAGATGCATAGTATTAATTCCAAAATGTGGATTTGTTAAGATTTAACTACATTTTTTGCTTACACATGTTTTTTATTTCAAATAAAATAGGCAAATATTAATGCTGGGCAACAAATTTCTTTTAAGTTAAGAGCAATGACCATGGCAGGTAGCAGTGTCTTGCTATGGGAACAGAAGCTATAGTTAATCGTCATCACTAATTGGCTTTTTGCAGTAACCTGCTGTGACATAAATGTCACTTTCTTAATCTCTCTTTCCCATCTGCAAAATGAGAAGTAGAATGATTTGATAGCATTTGATGTAACGCACAAGTGTTGGGAAAAGGAACTAAATCCCCCAACCATACCTAAATGCAGGAGGGAATAAACCTTGCTCTTAATGTTTTTGTGGGGTTTTTTTTAACAGAAATTTTTGGCATGAATATATCTGTATAAAGCAGATTCCTTCTAAAGTATTTGAAGTGTTTTCTGTGCCAGTTTTTAATCTCCTTGATGGCTGCGTATCTAGCCTTGTTTATCCCTGTCCCATAAATCACTATTGCTGCAGTGACAAGGAATCTATTCAGGACCAACCAATAGCATGACATAATATATAACTGCACAGAGAATACTGTTTTGCTGCCCTTCATAGAGCTCATAAATATAATGAGCCTCTGTTCCCAGGGTACTGTGCAGAAATCTGTGAGGTTTTTCGCATTGAAGTCAGACTCTTCGACAGAGTTGTTTTACTGATCAGATCTGGATAACAGATTTTAAATAAGGCCCTGTAATTTCTCTTTGTGCCTCAGTCCTGTTAACTTTGTGTTGTCCTGTTTGTTCTATTTATTTTTAGTATTTTGTCTGTCCTCACCTCTGAGCTTTTAACATGCTACAGAGGTTTGTATTGGCCTACTCCTGATTTGAGACCGAGACAGAATTCCTTTAGTTCTGATAGTAGTTGATGGCAGAAGCTTCTGGACAAAGTTGCAGAGAAACCAAATGTTTAGTAGCAAATATAATAACCTACTCTGGAGGAAAATTTGTTTAATTCTGAAATAAGGAGTTGTTTTTAGGGGGGAAATCTTCAGCTTTTGGTGCTTTGTACCAAGAAAGCTTTTAGTAGTCATGGAGAGGAGATGCTTTTTATTTTGACCCTCTCTTATAGATGACAGTGTAAAGTAGTCTGGAAGTAATTGGTTTAATTTTTTGGTATATTTTTTTCTTCTGCTGCTGTTTGTGTCATAGTGACCTCAGTGAGGTAACCTAGCTGAAATATTTAGTAGCGCCACAGTAAATGTGATCCCCAGCGAAATGCTCAACATCAGCATTAAAACAAGTCTGGTGTTGCATCACTGAGATGAATGGTGAAATTGGGCCCATCTGAGGTAATGCCCTGTGGATTGCATTACAGTCATCCTGACCTTTCCATAACAACTTCTGGAGCTTGCACATTACACTCACCCTACAGCTCTTTTTATAGCTGTTCCCTGCTCTTAATAATGCTGCAGCTGATGGGGGTGTGATTTCAACTTAGTGAATTCCAGGATGTAAGTGGAAAAAGCCCTGGAAATGTACTTGTAGAAACTTCAAACTAATGAGAGGCTACCATCAATACATTTAGCAAACTATTGGAAGGAACTAGTTTGTATTCACTCTCCAAGCCTGGAGAGATGATGTGGTATATCTGATCCCATTTTTTGGTAACTGTTCTGTACTGAGATTTTTGGGAAAAGGGCTATTATTACCTAGAGTCATAGAAACTATAGTGCTTTGGATTACCATTTCTTCTGGATTTTTTTACGTGCACTTTAAATGCCTGTAGAGGAGGTGGGAGGAAGAGAATGCTGTGCATATCACAGGGCACTTTCCAGTCAGCTGAGACAGACTGGTAAGAGACCTGATTACAGCTGGAGTCCTGTCCAAATAACTCTGTTGTGTTGTCACTTGTTATAGTATTCATGCACCTCTGTGGACACTTTAGGGAGTGTCTTAAATACTGCCTGGAGACAAAAGTGAATTTGAATCAGTGTTTACAAGTATGTGCTACCTTTACCCTAGATAATTCTGGTTTTAATTCCCTCTATATAATTCTATTGCAGCTGCCAGATACTGCAGCATGTTAATTGAAGAAGGTGGTTTGCAGCATTTGTACAACATCAAGGAAAATGTCCACACTGATCCTCATGTCCAAAGGATTGCTGTTGCCATCCTGGATAGTTTAGAAAAACATATTATGCGCCATGGGAGACCACCACCGTGTAGAAAACAGCAACAAACCAAACCAAACTGAAAGCTGCAGGTAGAGGAGTGTAAAGTATTGTCTCTGTAATAATCCTCTCTGATATGTGTGTAGCTGGAGTAACTTATAATATATTGGTCACCATTAAAGTGATTTGCTGGTAACTGTGGTACCCAAGCCATGTGTGGTAACCTTGCTGAACGTCACCTTAATGGCAACCTCGTACACAACTTGTAAAGGGTCACAGCTTGAGCTGGTCATGCCTGTAGGGTTAGTGCTGGCTACCAGGAGATGGGACTTGTATAGATCAATTTGCACAGCTGGTAAGAAGACTTCAAGGAGTATCTTGTTTTGTGACTTCTGGGAGAAAAGGCTATTCCATCCTTGTGATTGTTCATAACACTGTTCACCAGTTTGGTGTTTGAATAAAACTGTGTGTGATTGTGAGATCAACAACTACAGACTAAAACAAAAGTCCATGCATGCAGGTGACAGAGAGACTTGTAACTAAGGCGACCAAAATGTCCACTGTCTCATAACCCTTCTAGACGCAAATGGGGTCTTCATCTTCCTTTTCCTTTTGCCTGCAGACCATGTTCTTTTGTTTTCCTTACTGCTGGGATGATGCCTTTTTATAGTTCATTTCTCCAGAGTCCTCCATGCTCCTGTCAAGGTGGGGACCAGCATCACATTCAGGGAAAGGGGAAACCCACTGAAGTAAAGCAGTAGAAACGGAACTAAAATGAGACAGTACTAAAAGGATGTTTGAGAATTTAAATTTTATACCAAGAATGGGGTTTTGTTGTGTGACTACTTCTGGTTGTGTGTGGTATCTTTCTTTTGTTTTTGGAATACTGATGGGGATAGGAGAAGGCTCATTAGAGCACAATAACTGACATGACTTCATCATGGAGGGGTTGCATGTATTCACAGAAGGCTGGGATATTTGGTCACCTTATTTATAAGAGACTAATGATTGCTCTTATTTTCTGTAAATATTCTGTCAGTATTGTGCAGTGAATTATATTTCCAAGCCATCACAGTGAGTGCAAAATATCGCCCAATGTTCTGTGTAAGCCCTTGTGTCAATTGCATTGTTTTGTGGAGTGTGAAATTTTACATAAAGATGCTAATTGTAACAACTTATTTCTTTCTTGGTTACCTTTGGGTGTCAAACCATGTGTTGAATGAAACATATTGCACAGTGTACAGATGCCTGATACAATGCAAGTGATGGAAGCAAACTGCATGTCCATTCAAATTCAATTTAATTTCAGGTGTTGTTTTTGTTTATCTGCTTAGTCTCCATATTTCTATGGCAACTGATTGATATTCAGAGACTCTTCTGTAAATATTGGGTAATTGAATTTAAAAAGAAAACTTATGTTTGGTAGCTTAGTAGCAGAAATGGCTTCTTCATGATGACCATATTTTACTATTTTTAATCCTTTCCCTCCCAACTCCCATCCATGACATGAAAACACCACCTCTAATCTTCAATAACCTAATTAATATGTATTTCAGTGACTTCAAAAGGTACTGATCCAGTAATTTAATCAGTGTTGTGTAATTGTTTTTTGTACAAGGGTATAATTTTGGCTGGCATCATTTTCATCTGTGGATCTGGTTATATAAAATTTTCTCAATTCCAACAGAAATTCAGCTGGCTGTAGCTTTGAATTATGAAGGTGGTTTAAAAATTAAAAACAGCCTACAGGCTTTTACCCACCACCCTTCTAAGATGTCTGCTATGGAATTTCCGTTACATGAAATGGAACACAAAACTTGTCAAAATTGGTGTCAATAGAATGAATATAAATCAATTGCTACAAGATTTTAAAATAAAGATGACAACTCTCCTCACAGTGCCGTCTTTTCCTAATGACAGGAGAATTTGCTGAAGCAACTTAACTGAAAAAAAAAGTAAATTACTCCTCCATGCAGCACAGAATGCAAGGATGATGTTGGCATCAGATCACATCTCTGAGAGACATGTCACTTCATGAAGTTCTGCAACCGGCAAGCACAGGGATGCTAAATACCCATTTTCTTTTGCTCCCACACTTCAGGCAATCAGTGAGCTGAATTTTCTCAAGCTGAAAACTCTGCATGCCTACAAAGTATAAATGCACTGTATCTATTTGTATATGCCACTTATAGAAAGGTCTCTTCACACTCCTGTGCAACTTCAGGAGTTTCTGCCAGGAAAGAATAATTCTGGAATCAACTTTTAAGCTTTGTGTTCCACCTGTAGCATTTGCCATCTTTTGTGAAGGCTGAAAATCCTGACTCTGCTTTACCTTTACAGATCTTTACTTTGAAAATTTGTATGTGTATAATTTGGTAAGGTTCCCACACACTTTTGGCAAAAGTGAAACTGTGGTTTCCTTTGATACTATCATAGCATGAAGTTCTAATGTGGTAAGCCACATCTTATTTTGATAAGCTATAAACCATTTTCTAAAACTACATATGCCAATTAATTCACTTAAGCTTGAAAGCCCCAGTAAGGGGGAAGTAAGAAGCTGTAGAGTTAAATTGTGTGGCATATTTCAGTGCTGGAGAAACTCAAACCATAGGGAGAAAATAACCTCAACTTCCAGTCAGCCAACAGAGGAAAAGAGGTGAGGGAGAGATATTTATGTGCTTGGCCTGTCTGGCATAGGCTGATGTGATGGCCTTATGTATCTGTGCACATACATAGCCCTGTGTTTTCTCAAGCACTGGTTCCAAAGGGAGGTGAGTTTGGGTTCCTGGAGTGCGTCAGTGTTGCACTACTCTCAGCAGAGCTGGCATGAAGGGCCACTGCTCTGTGCTGGTACTGCTTGTTCTGTCAAAGCAGTTGGAAGAGCACTGATACATCTTTGTGAAACGAATTTCTCTCCAGTATTTGTTTTTCCTGTTAGGATGCACTGTGTTTTGGGTTTTTTTAATTTGCTTATGGTGAGCCAAAGCTTCTCTATATTCCTTACTTGACATCTGTGTGAGAGCCATAACTACTGACTTCATATGAATGTGCTTTAAAGATCAGGTGTACAAAGTTAAATCTTTATTTGGAGATTTGTACAGAAAAACGATCCAGTGGAGTAGTTAGAAATGCAGTCCTAGGCAAGGAGTTAAGTGCACAGAATGGTGTCATAAAAATAATTGTAAGAAATCAGTGGATCCTCCTCAGTCCTGCTTTATCTCCAGAGACTCAAGGGGAAGCAGAAAGTGTTATTTGCCGGTGAACTGAGGTGGTCGCTTCTCCATGAAGGCAGCCATCCCTTCCTGACGGTCTCTGGTGGGAATATTCTACATGAGAAAAAAAGAAAGAAAAGAAAGGTATGTTTTCCATTTATAAGTCTGATGTGTTTTTAAGTCCTGACTAATTTGGCAGTAATGGTCTAAGACTAAGATTGCATTTCTTTCAATGATAAAGTTCCATGTTTTGAAATTAGGAATAAAGAGACAGGGTTGTAGTGTAACTCACAAACAAAGCACCTAAGAAAAACCTCATAGATCTATATAAGAAAACCTTTTTCCATAATCTTCATCATCTTAAAAGATGCTGAGAGACACATTATATTGTAATACCCTGTATCGTTCCTTTAGCTGAGAAAGGTGCACGCTCTCAAAACTTGCTGCAAAGATCTACGAGAGGAATAGTTTTGAATTTATTAAACTAAAACCATTTGTAAAGCTCATTCTATAACTAATGTACAGTTGTTCCTTTCAGGAATGAATTCTGAAGGCAGTTTACCTGGGCATAACACATCCCCTCAATAGCCATCCCTGATGCGATGTCAACCTGGGAAGGAGAGGAAAGGTGTGAGGTTTATCTGAAGTACAGCCCTCAAAGCTACTTCATAACTCTCAAATCAATGACAGCAGTCAGTCACTCTCAGTCATAGTAAGTGATCTTCACTCCAATATTAGAAATACATGTTACTATCTGTAGAAAAAAAAAAAACAAACAACCCTGCCATTTTAATTTTATCTTTAAACAAATTTTTTAAAACCTCTGAAATGGTTTTAAATGTCTGATATAAAGAAAATTTTATAACTCATAACTTTATAATCAGTTCTAAACATTTTTAATGTAGTAATTTGTAGGAGCTGCTAATCTTTTCATTCGCCTCAGTATTTAAACAGAAATAATTGTTACCTCTATTCCTTTGTTTATTGCCAGTTTTCCCATTTTCACAGCAAATGGTGCCTTTATTAAAAACAAAAACAAACCACAACAAATATTTTTAAATAATTAAATTAAAATTAATTCATAATAGATTAGTTGTTGTATTATTATCATCCTAGTTCCAAATGACATTTTAGTCTACAGAAATTTGCAGTAAGTTATTAAGTATTTTTTAAAAAATCAATTTGGTGTTGTCTGCAGTTCACAGATGAATATGGTGTGAGGTTTCAATGTGTCCTGCAGGTCTGTTTGGCTGCAGCTAGGGGGTAAAACTGTCCTGTGGGTTAAGCAGCTGGATGTTAGAACACTTGTTCCTACAAAAACTGCATTCACAAAAAGGAACAGACTTAAAGATCAGGAACCAAGACTTCAGTATTTCAGAGAAAGGAATTTCAGGTGTTTGTTTGCTCTCTCTTAAGGACAGCACAAATGCTGTCTTTACATTGGTCCAATGAACAATGCACTTACCTGGGGCAGGATTTCTTTAGCCAAAGTTAAAGCTCTCTGGTAAGCTGCATCTCCCTCGCTGTTCTGTGGCACTGAGTGATTTACCAACCCCATGGAGGCCGCCTGTTCTCCATCAACCTGTCTGCCAGTGAAAATGAGTTCCTTTGCAAGACCTATTCCAACACATCTGGGCAGGCGCTGGGTTCCACCTTAGGACAACAGGGAAAACACCATTTTTCATTTCTGACAAAATTCTGACAGTATTTTGTCTCCTTATAAAACCAGGAGGCTTAAAAAATAAAGGGATCATATGTTTTTTTAATAACTACTGGCTGAATACATTAACATTTTTTGAGGAATCTGAAAGGCTTCAGTATTTTGAAAAGGAAAAGGTGTAAAGGGACTTCCCTAAATTCAGAGTATGTCTGAGACAGAACTCTTGATTCATAGATCTCTTTCATGACTGTAAGATGCTACTTCTAATTTACCTTCAAAACACTTCAAGTGTTCAAGAACATACTCTAATGGCAAAATATTTACAATACAGCTGAGAAAGTGAGATTTTATGAATATTAATGAAGGTTTAATGAAGATTAAGTTTTAATGAAGCTTACCTGCTCCAGGCAGAAGTCCTCGTGTGGTCTCAATAAGGCCCATTTTAGCTGATGAAGCTATTAAAAAAATAAATGTAAGGTTAGTTACATTTTGATGTGTATAACTAGAAGTTTTCCAGATTGATCAATAAAATTAGAAACTGTCAGTGCTGAACTGGAACTCCATTTCTCCACGTAGCCCAAAACTCTGAATACTACAATACTTTCTCAATGTCCATCTCAAGTCTGCTTACCCCAATATAGCAATTTTAGCTAGAAAAATGAACCTCAGGTCCCTGATGAAATACAATGGATGGAAGCATGGAAACAGAAGAAATTTCTTTCAACCCAAAATGATTTAAGCTGGGAAGGTTAGATCTAGCCAGAGTATATCTGATCCAGTATTAAGTTAACAATAACTATTCAATCCTACTAATAAATAGTTTTCTAGAGGAAACCTAATTTTACCTAAAAATAGGCTTTACTTTTTAAGCATAGGAACTACTTTCCAAATAGTAACTGAATGTCCAATTTCTGTACAACCTTCTGTTAAATTTCTCTCAAGCTCTTGGATTCCATTAACAATCCACTGTCACGTGTGTAAATTCTCTTAAAAATGCAGCCATCAATTGCCAGGAGATTGCTACACTGAGTAACACAAACCTGCTACTCGGAGGTCACAGGCCAGGGCCAGCTCCAATCCACCACCCAAGGCGTAGCCATCGATTGCAGCGATCGTGGGCACAGGCAGAGCAGCTACAGAAGAGAGCACAGATTGCACAGTTGTGTTCCACAAGTTCTGTTTCACACGGTCCTGCGATTTAAATCCTTACGTTCTAAAGCTTTCAGTTCATAATTGTTCAAAAACTCGTTTTCTTCTGACACAAATTTACGGTGTGAAAACAGTAAAAATTATCTTTGTGCACTTCTCCTTTCTTAGTAAGAATGCAAAACATGCTTCTTCCATACAGAGAAGCTTGCAAACACAAAGTGGTGTAACGCAAACGGGATCAATCCTCTCCTTGCAAATTTATGACATGTATATTCATCTGTTACACTTAAAAACAGCCAAAGAGAAGACACCCTCCCTAGGCCCTGTCACAATGTTCAGTTTTTGTGGTGCTTTTGTTAGCCAAGGCTCCTGAAAACAGGAACAGTAAACACTGTTTAACCAGGTTGCCTCATAGTTGAGGAACTTGATGTATCTGGAGATTAGCTGCTTGATACTTTAACTACTCAGACAGATGGATGCAAACTTCAGAGGTGAGCTAGTTCTCTCCTGTAACCACCCTGACTGCTTCTGTAATTTCTTTTAAATTATTGCAATTCTGATTGGTATTTTAGATTTGACTTTGGTATTTCATTTCTTCCTAGTGAGAGCAGAATAATTCATAGATAGGGAAAGAAAATTAATTGCAGAAGTTCATATTCCTTTTGCAAAGAAAAAGAAAAAGGGAGGCAAGGGAGTTGTAGATACAACCCCCGCCCCGACATTCCACAAATCCATTTAGCAAATCCATTCAGAGATTCAAGTCCGTGTTCTTAGGTCTCTGCCATATTTTGAGTGTTTCGAAACATGTACTGGAAGTAGGACAAGCAACACAGAACTTGCTTCCCAAGGATTCCACAGAAGTGTGGAATAAAGAACTTAGAGCAGGTATTTATTACATAGGTATGTATGTGCTTTGTTGTGGATAAGAAATGCATCTTGTCCTTGGGAGGGGCAGCAGGATGGTTGGTATTTAATTCTAATTGGATCTCTCTTTCAGGCATAAGCTGAAGCCATTTGGAAAGCTAATCCTAGGTGGATAACCTGCTAGTTATTTCCTACAGCATTTCTAAATATTTCACTAGGTGATCTAGATAAATTTTCCAACTGACATAATCCTTTACCTATTTCATCCATAAGATTTCTCAGTCTTCTAACAAACTCTCCAACTTCTGTATCATCCATTTTTGCACGTTCCTTTAAATCTGCTCCTGAATAAAGGAGAAAAAGGTTAGAATCTAGGAAAAGACATCTGAAGTGTTCTCTCCAGTCCCCCTCAGATGCCAGACCATTTAAAAAGTCTTGAGAAACAGCATTCCAGTTAAGTAAGGTCCATGGAAGTTGAAGTGTGGACATTTGGGCTGCAGCAGTAACAAGGGTGTTCCTCTGTGCCTTTTTGACAGATTTTTTAAAATTTATTTTAGCATTCATTTCCAACTGCTTTTCTGCATGATCTGATTGGTTCATGGCTCTAAGAGCCACCACATTTTTTGAGAAGAGTTTGCAGAGCCTTTGCTACTCACCTGCACAAAACACTCCTTTCACCTGGCTCTTGAACACCACCACTCGCACCTGCTCGTCGAAGCGGAGCTGTTCCAGGACACTGAACAGCTACATGGGAGGGAGTGCAAATGAGAGAAAAAAAAAAGTAGGCATATGGATGTGTATATACACTGAAATTATAGCAAGTGCCTAATCAATGATAGAAGTAGTTTGGTTTTTTTCCCTGCAGGTGCCAGAAAATTCATGGAAATCATGTAAGTGCAACCTACAGGTTCTTCCACAACAAATTCAGAATGACACATTTCCCCATCTCTTTTTTCCTTCCATTCAGAGATGAACCTTTGTTGCACCTAAAACTCCCTTTCCTGTCCAGGCATGAGCCAGACTTTCTCTAGGATGTGTCATCGTTGAACAGTTCACCTGCTAAGGTGTGACAATTAGTATGCTTTAAGACATTAACTTCCATCTGAGATAACTACAATAAATTAACTCAGATAATTTAAATAACCCAGATATCTCTGTCCACATCTGAGGCAGTAACTGTTACAATCTGTTTTTCTCCAGGTTCACCTGCCTTGCCCCAATGCCATCTCCCACTTCCCTTCAACATGAGTTAAGTTTTTTTTGATTTCCCACAACTGTTCTCAGTGCAGTTAGTTATTGATCATGGTTCCAAACACGCTCACAGGCCAGGCCCATACTCACTTCATTTACAAATACTTTTCCCAGTGAATTTCTCGCGTGGGGTCGGTTCATTAGGATTTCAGCAATACCTTAGTAATAGGAGACAATTTCAGTTATACTTCATTTAGTTCTTTGACACAGTAATTCAACTGGGAATAATATCTGCATATGCTGCATCTTCTCCTTCCTGAAAATGCATATAAAGTATGTTCTAAAACAATCAGTTATTTTAAAACTGGAGGTGGCACATCATGTCTACAAAATCCAGTTATGCAGAACAACTGAGAAATTCAGTAGCACTGTAGAAGACTGTAAGTAAGCAGACATTTAGAAAAGAAAATGAACAGGACATCCAATAACTTTTCTTAGAATCACTGCAGAAATGGGGGAAAAAAACCCCCAAACAACGAACAAACAAAAAAGATTCATCTTAGGTTTCTCCTTTGAATGTTGCTTAATTTATTTTTTATTGTACAGTCTTACTGTGTTCAAGTACATTCCCTAATGAAGGAAACCATCCTCTTGGGATTGCTGTTTGCATGTGAACAGCACAGACAGGTCACTCTCAGTTCATGTTCCAGAACCTTTTTGAAATTGAACTCCATTTAATTTCACCATTATAAGCTCAACAGCAGAAAGGAATTCACTCAAAGTTCCTAAGTCCAAGCAGAAAAATAAAACCACACCATCTACCTAGTTCTCCTTTGCACATGTGATTTGTAAATTATTATCCAATGGCTTCCGTATGCTTTGGAGAGAAAAAAAACATCTCCTATTTCCTTGTCTGGACTTCTGCTCCCTTCCCAGGCCTTCACACTGGAAGCTGCTGTTGCTGTGCTGTAGGTGCACAGCTGTACCTCACACCTGCCTTGGTCTTTCTGCCCTGCTGGAAGGTCTCTGTTTATCCCTCTGCCTATGGCAGTGGCCAGCTATCGAACCAGGGGTGTGCCACATTGGAAATGAGACACAAGTGAACAGCGGGCACCAGCCAAGGAAATGTACAGCTGGTAACTACTCAATGTCTTTGTAACCAGCAAAATACCAAGAACTGGTTATAAGCTCCTGCAACAGTTACACAGAAAGTAAATTCATTGGCAATCTGAACCAAACCTCAAACTGTTTGGTGGCTCTCATGAATAAATGTGCACAGACACGTCAAGGTCCTGTCCCGCCTTTATCACTGCACGTTAATGCTGTTAGAAAAATCTGAAGTATGCAAACCAGAACTTTTTACGTTGCAGTCTCCTGCACACAATAACTTTAGGGGGAAAAAAAGTATCTAGCTATTCATTCAGCAGCAGCGTTCTTGAACAAAAGGTTATACAGGGCATAACTGAAAGCAAAACAACAGTGACCGCCCCGGGCTCGGCAGGGCTGTCACCCCCGCTCGGGCTGCGCCGCGCTGGGAACACACGGCCACGCTGACGCCAGGCCGAGGTGTTTCCACCAGGACCTGGCAGAAGCGGAGCCGCACTCCGAGTCCCGGCACTCACCGCCGCCGGCCGCGCTCAGCAGCACCTCCGAGCCCCGCTGCGCCCCGGCCGCGCCCGCCCGGCCCCGCGCCCCGAGCAGCGCCGCGGGCACCGCCCGCCACAGCCGCAGCATGGCCGCTCCGGAACCGGCACCTCCGCCCCGCCCCGGGCACCGCCCGCCACAGCCGCAGCACGGCCGCTCCGGAACCGGCACCTCCGCCCCGCCTCCCAGGGGCAGCGGCCGCCGGAGAGGGAGCTCGGCAGCGCTTACACGGCCCGCTGCAGGGGAAGGGCTGCGCTTTTAAGGGGCGGGTCTATAGGGCCCGGCCCCCGGCCCCTCGCTCCGCCCCCGCCGGTTCTGAGGGCCCGCGGGACGCGGCAGCAGCAGCAGTGGGGACAGCAGCGCTCGTCCCGCCGTCATCGCCGTCATCGCCGTCATGGAGCGCCGGGTGTTCGTGGTGGGCGTCGCCATGACCAAGGTACCGCCGCCCTCCCCGGCACCCGTGTGTGCGCGGAGGGACGCGGCCCGTGCGAGGCCGGCCTCGGCGGCGGCCCCCGGCTTTCCCCGGCTGTCCCCGGCTGTCCCCTGTCGGCGCTGAGGGGGAGGTGCTGCGGGAGCCGCCCGCCCCTTCCCCGGCGCGGCTGAAGCCCCTCATGGGACGCGGTGGCCCCTCAGGAGCTCGCTGGCAGAGCCCGGTCCCGGCCCGGCGGCAGCGGCTCCGCGCAAAGTTCACTCTCGCTCGGGGTGTGGGGGAGGCCCGACCCCGGCCAAGGTGAACGTGGTGCTCCACAGAGCAGGTCGATACAACAGCCTTGCAGCGGGCACAGTGTCCCCGTGTCCCCGCAGCCGCTGGCCCAGGGCCCGGGGCAGGGGCTCAGGGAGGGCAGGGCCCTGCAGGGTCTGTCCTGCGGCGTTTCTGTTCCGGACCTTGGGTTGTGGGCGCACGGTTCGCCCCGCTCAGCTCCACAGCTCCCCGGGAGCAGGTGGTAGCCGGGTGGGCGTGGGGCTCTTCTCCCAGGTAACGGGGCAAGAGGAGTCGGCCTCAAGTTTCCGCAAGGTTTAAGGTTAGAATTAGGATTAAGTAAAATTCCTTCACCAAAAGGCCTGTCAAACCCGGGAGCAGGCAGCGCACGGTAGTGGTGGAACCATCATCCCTGGGGGGGACTTCAAAGACACGAAGATGTTTTCACTTAGGGGCGTGATTTAGTGCTGAATTTGGCAGTGCTGGGGTAATAGTTTGACTTAATCTTAAAGGTTTCTTCCAGCCTAAACGATTTTATGATTTCCAAAGAGGAACTGTAAAAGAACCATTTTTGTCTTGATAGTTGAATCTTAAGACAACTTGGCTATTTTCCAGAGTAGTCAGAAACTCCTCCCCTAGCCACCTTTTAAATAATAACTTTTTGTCTTTTTGCTGCATGAGTATTTCTCCAGCATGTGATGTGATAGGGGAGGAATTGAAAGGTTAAAGACAATTCTGTTAATTGCGTTTATTGGACTAGATCACAGAATGTAGTAATAGAAGTTATTGAGCTCACTTGTGATGTCCTCATGGAAGAGACAAGTAAAACCTGTCAGAGTCCATATTGCATCTTAAGTATTTTGCAATGAAACCGTTTGGGACTGTATTGCTTCTCTTTGATTAATATTAAGGATGTAATGACTGCTAAAGTTTGTTATATCTTCTCACAACAACAGTCCACAGTTTTCTGTAACTGTCAGTTCCCCAGTGCTCTGCATTTTCAGAGGTGGATCATCTCAGTTACCAATTGAGCATGACCTGAGGAGTTGTCAGTACTCTTTTCTCCTCTCTGTTAGCACAAGCACTATCAATCCCTCTCACAGACTTCTACAATGATCAGCTCACCAACTGTTTTTTCTTACGACCTTTGCTGTATAGGTTCTCTGTCTAAATTAACAAAAGGTGGCACTGCAGGAAGTGGTAAGGGTCTGCTAAGTGCTACAAATGTCTGGAGTCAGGGAGATATGCAGAAGGAGGCAGCAAATTGACTTCTATATGCTATGACAGGTGTCATCAAATAATTTGTGGGACTATAAGTAGTTAACATGAGGATTTCTTTTAGCAGTGACACTTTCTGTTAGTGATGTAGAAATGCAAACCACATGTACTTGTGGTGGTCTCTAATGAGTCACACTGCAAAGAAAATAGAAATGCCACCTCTACTCCAATGGTGAAGAGTAAGGTGTGATAAATTCTCTACAAAGAAAAAACATTTTCTTGTTACAAATATGAGTGTAACAAAAAAAAAAAAAAAAAAGAAGTAGAAGGGAAATATTAATCAAAGCTTCCATGAATATTATGTCACGTGTTATGATGAATTGGTAAAGGTTGCAGTTATTCTCTGTTCCATCCACAGGCTTTGGACAGGATTATTGTCCATCTCCATAGTCATGGGTCTTTTTTAACACCGACCAGAAATTCCCCTCAGCTCCCATAAAATTGCCCTTTTCTTTTTTAAGCCATTGCAGGGTCTGGCAGCAGCACTTGGGAATTGTAAAGATTTTGTACATGCACTTTTGGGCTGATGAAATTACATTGTTTGTATTATTTCAAACTTATTTCTAAATTAAATATAAAGCTCTTAAATATACCAGTTTGAGCAAAATATTAATTAAATCTCACTGTGATTTATTCTCAGCTTGTTTTTCTTCCTTTTCTCTTGTCAGTTTTCAAAGCCTAATGAGGAGAGTGTTGATTATCCTGAAATGGCTAAGGAAGCAGGTAATTTAGTAATAAAGCATTTTGTTTGATTGATGGCGCTTATTTTAAGTCTTACAGGCAATATTTTTATTACACATGTGAAGGGAAAGCTACTGTTCAATAAAGAGATAAATCTAAAAAACAGATTTAAAACTCAGACAACTTTCACCAAATCCATAACTGATGTGTCCAGGTCAGCCCTTCCAGGCTGAAGCCAGGATGGCTTAAAATATGATTGGATTGTATTAAACTTAAACAGTTTAATACTTACGTATATTATTCAAAACATACTCTCATTGGGATGAACAACCTTGGTGCATGAAGACAGAATTAAATGAGTGAAATTTTCTGATAAAGAAGCTTGTTCAGAATTCTAGGTACTGTGAAGTTGTCCTTATGAGGTACAATATATTAACCATTTGCACCATATAATGAGGAATTTCTACAGCTCTCATTTGTGAATAGGACTCATACATACTACTCTAGATTTGCTTATTATGGTTGTGAGAGCTGCCTTTTTTTTATACCTTCAATTTTAAACTTTTTTTCCAACTTTTAAACTGTCTTTTTAGGCCAGGCAGCTTTAGCTGATGCTGGGATTCCTTATTCAGCAGTGAAGCAGGCATGTGTGGGTTATGTTTATGGTGAGTATTGTTGTTTGATTGGGATATGACTTCTGTGACAACTGCAGACATCTGTGGATGTGTGGATAAAGTATGAGGAATGCCATGAATGAGCTTTCTATTAAGGGGAAATATATTTCCATTCCAAAATGATTTTTTCATTTACTTTCCTTCAGGTTCTCTGTTAACAACTGAGGCAACTGAAGTAGGGTCAGTCTGCTGTGATACCTAGAGCAGCTCCCAAGCCACACCTCTGAGACCCTTCTGTCCAGTCCAGTTATGTCCCTTTGATTCACAGCCTGTAAAACAGAAACAGGACAAACTTCTGGTTTAAAATCTGAGGAGTTTCATCTTCTTTCTGAGGTTCTTTACTGTGATAGAGCCATACTCAAGCTGAGAGCTCAGAAGTTCAAGTTTACAGTTTAATTGGTAGCACTGCACGTACATGGCAGGATTTCTTTTTGTGAGTTTGTACCTTATTTTAATGTTGTGTTTCTATTTGAAGGTGACTCAACCTCTGGGCAGAGGGCAATCTACCATGGTCTGGGTCTAACTGGCATTCCCATCATCAATGTTAACAACAACTGTGCTACTGGATCCACTGCTTTGTTCATGGCCAAACAGCTTATAGAAGGAGGTGGGTTGTTTTGCTCTGTGCACCTAAGAGATTGTCTGGGATGCAGCAGGATGGTGTATGTGGATGTCCATGCACTTTCCTGTGTCATGAGCTGTATGAACCTGGTCAGTTCTGCCAGTTAAATGTCTCTCAATAATTGTTTGGAGGAGTGCAGAACAAGTGGCATTATAGTGCTGCAGGCACTAGATTCTCCAGGATGGAAAGAAGAATCTGCTAAAAAGCTTAGCTTTTTTCTTTTAACTTGAAGTTAATACTAGTGTTTAACTAACACGTTTTTGGAGGAGGTGAGAGAGGGCAGACTGACAGACGGTGCTTTGAACTGGCAGATGAGTATTTCCTCCTGTTTTTGCAGTTCCTTTGTGGACTTTGATATTTTCTTGCACTGATGCTGATGTTTCTGTAATGAGAACTGTAATAACACTGGGTATGATGGTTTAGCATTTGTAGCTGAGACATAAATGCTTGGTTGTCTATGAGAGTTGCTGTCAAACCCCAATCCTGTAGTGATCTTTCATTCTTAGGTATCAGTGTCTTTGTATCAATATCTTGTCCATCTTAATTTGACTTTCAAAAATGAAGGAGGAACAAAGAGCAGCTGCTAGGTGTTTGTGTACATATCTTGTAATGGAATAGTTGTTAGTACATAGTGTCGTTTATAATCACATTGTGCTTTAAATAGCCCCACATTTTATTTTAAGGTTTGGCAGACTGTGTTCTGGCACTTGGCTTTGAGAAGATGGCAAAAGGATCTATTTCTTCAGGTGTAAGTGTCTGAAACACTTGATATGTTTTGTGTTTGTAGATGAGATACGCTTCCTCATTCTCTGAGATGTATTCTCAATAACACCTCTTGCTTTACTGTGTTGCTGTAGATGACGACAAAAGAAATCATTAGTTTGATCTAAATAATCTTCTAGTGGGTTTTGTGATTCTGATGGCAGCTATGACATACTATAAAAATAAATTCTGAAACATTCCATGCAAAATTCATGTGTCATGTTTGTTGTATTTTGCCAAGATTATGTTAATGGAGATAAAGGAAAATACCAGATAAAATACCGAAGCTTTGAGTAACTGAAGTGTCTTCCTCAAACAACACAGTACATCAAAGAAAGATTCTGGGTCTACTGGCCTGATGCTTACTCAGCTGACTTGTTAATACACTCTCCCAAAAACTAAGGGCTTCTTGACTTTTGTTTGTTTTTACTGGAGAATGTGTGTGGGTTTGTTTGTATTTTGCCTTAAGGCAAGCAATATTAGAGCCCATATGTCATTTAACTGCAGAACTGCCAAATTCGATAATATATTCAAGAGTTTTGGGTGAAAAATGTTAAATTTAGCAAGTGATAGAAATGAGAGCTATTTTTTAACATGCTTTATGAGATTTCATTTAAGCTCATTGAAAATACTAATAGAATATTAATTAATTTTATGACTTGAAACTATATTAACTGTAGGATTTTAAGTGAGGTGTAAAATACCCAAAGTCCCCTGTTGAAAATAGTGACTGATAGAAATCATGTAGCAGTGATTCTTGCCATGAATCAGTGCAATGGTTATAATGTTAAGCATTTTCTGCTTATTTACTCATTTTGTTGTACCTGGGAAATTATCAATACTTCTGAACGTGGCACTGAAGTGCAACATACTGCTCAGGGACTTGCTGAAATATTAGAAGAATCTCTCATTTGCTTGAAATCTGTTTTGTGGTGATGTTGAAAAGTAAATTATTATTTACTTTGTATTTCTGTTTTCAGTTTGCAGACAGAACTAATCCTATAGACAAACATTTGGAAATTATGATAAAGAAATATGGCCTATCAAGTGCTCCAGTGGCACCTCAGATGTTTGCAAGCGCTGGCAAAGAATATATGAACAAATATGGTCTGTTAAAATACATTTTTTTCATTGCCTTCTCTTTATGAAGTGATTTAAAAATAATAGGATTTTGTTTTAAGAAATAGTAGCATTAAGGTTGCATAACTCCCTGCATTTTATCCCTGTGCCTTAGGATAGGTACATGGGCGTGGGGCTGAACTATTTGGCAAAAGCTGTTGGGTATTTGATTTGATTTAGTACCTAGTACAAGGCTGCTGCCACTGCTCTTTGCTACCCCCTGACCAGACAAGGGAATTGGCTCCAAGGTAACAGCCTGGCCTATTGTGCATCTTTTATTTGCACTTTTAGACTATTATATGAAGAAAATATAAACTTAGAATCTAATATTTCACTGCAGCTGTTCACACTGATAGGAAAATGAGCATTTAAGTTTCAGTAATAGGATAATACATCAAATAAAATGCACTTGTTTTCTCTGTTTTTATGTAAGTGTTAAATATGCAAGTAGGTTCTTCTGTCAGCTAAAACTCAGCCATGTTTAGTAGTCTTTATCTAATTTTGAAAAATCAGCTGAGTTCTAAGGAAAGTCTTCATAACAGCGTCTCTTGTAAAGATACTTGTAGGGGTCATGATTCTTATGACACAATATTTAAACTGTTATGTCAGCACTGTTTGAGTAAACAAAGTATTTCAACACGGCTTTCTTTCCCCTTTCAGGGACAAATCCAGAATACTTTGCGAAAGTTGCATGGAAGAACCACAGCCATTCAACCAACAACCCGTAAGTCATGTACTCTGCCTCTATAGTCAACATCTCTGGTTGTTAAAAAAAATTCAAGCACAACAAATTAGTATTTTTGGAATATGTTCAGAATATTTTCAGCATGTGTTCTTAATTATGGAATGAGAAAATAAATAAATTATTTTATAAATATATAAAAATTAATTCTCTATCCAGTGCCTTATACTTTGTAAAAAGAGCTCTAAAGCTACCTATATAGTGTGATATTAGTATGTCTACTGCTCAATCTGAGATGGCATCTGTGTGTTTTCCTTAGGTATTCCCAGTTCCAAGAGACCTACACATTAGATCAAGTTCTGCATTCTCGCAAAATTTTTGATTTCTTGACTGTCTTACAGTGTTGGTAAGGAGAGGACTTTGCATTGTGAAATAGGTCTTGATGTTAAGACAAATATGTTAGGACATCTATTTAAAAAAGTCTGTTTGTGTGTCAGTTATAATTTACAGATTGCTTTAAGTAAAGCTTTTTATAATAAATAAAACAAATGCGGAAACTCTGTCATGACCAAACACTAGATACTTGCTCTCAGTGTAATACAGTGAGCTGGAATAAGTTTTGTACTTTGGGGTTCTCTGTTCTTTTACTAATATGCATCCATTGCTGTCAAGTGTTAATTCTTCTCTTCAGCTTTTCCTAAGCAGTCTTGGAGGGTGTATATGTATTTGTTTATAGCCAAGTAGAAATTTTGATTTGTCCTAAATTGAAAAACATTAATGATACATTTCTATTTCAATGTCATGATTTTCAAATGTCTGTTATAAATATTACTGAAAGTGTCCAGTAAGCACTGATGGAATTTATAGTTTCAGTGGTATCAGCTAAAGAAAGTGGGGTTTTGTTTGATGTTTTCTTGGTTTGTATTAAAAGATAAATCTATGGAAGATCAGCAATCTAATGAATATTGACATTACTGATTTAGAATAATATCATCATTATTTTTCTTTCAATCAGTCCAACATCAAATGGTGCTGCAGCTGCAGTTTTGGCTAATGAGGAGTTTGTGAAAAGGCATAAGTTGCAGGCAAAAGCTGTGGAAATTATAGCCCAGGTGATGGCTACTGATTATCCAAGCACATTTGAAGGAAACAGTTGTATGAAGATGGTAGGTTTACAATTCTGTATTCCCCGGTATTAATTTGAGTGGTTTTTCTGAGTTTTTTTGTTTATAGTTTTGGGTTGGTGTTTTGTGGGGGGTTTTTTGTTTGGTTTTGGGGGTTTGTTTTTTTGGTTTTTTTTTTAGTACCTGCAAGTCCTAGTGATGCTATAAACATTTTTGTGTCAGTGAGCAAACATATGCTTTGTGGTCAATGTAAAATTGATTTTATTTGAAGAGATATGGAGTAAGGCTTTCAGAAACGTAGCTTTTAACAAATTATTTATGGGCTGATTTTTAAACAACTCGAACAGCAAAAGAAAATTCCTTTCATTTTTCTCTTTATAAAAGTAATGACATTTAAAACAATCAGGTGAATCACAGAAAAAGGTAACAAGACAGCTTGAGGATTTGTTTCAAGGCTGTTGGTCTGAGTCATGCAAAAGGAACAATTTGGGTTGTGATCAAGGTTGAGGAAATAGAGGATATTCCCCAGAAAGGTTTTGCATGCCAGCAATAAGCCTTAGAATGTGTTACTTCTTTCTAGACAGTTTTTATTGTATGAATATCAAACTCTGACATGTGATGCATTAAAATAAACCAGAATACCTTCTCCTTCTTTCACAGACAGGATCTATAGAAGCACAGTTAAAATTAAGTGTAAAAATTAAACTGTGAGCTATATTTCTGTAATGATATTTTAATATAGAATTTCTCCTTTTTTTTCAGGTTGGCTATGATATGACTAAAAGAGCTGCAGTAAAATGTTTTGAAAAAGCAGGGCTGAAACCTACAGATGTTGATGTGATTGAACTTCATGACTGCTTCTCAGTTAATGAGTTAATCACCTATGAAGCTCTGGGACTGTGTCCAGAAGGTAATAGCAGCAATGGAGATAATTGTTCTATTAAAATGGAAAGCACCAAAAATACCCAAATTAAGAACTCCTGTGATCTCAATCTTAAGGTCCTTTTTTTGGAGCTGTATTCTATTACAATCTTATCCCAAGATTTCCCTCCATCTATGTATTTCCTTTTAAGAAGATAAAAATAGGACAAGAATTGCCTGTGGGGGGCCTTAGCAAGACACTGATCTTTGGAACATCTTTGCCTTAGAGTTGTTGGCAAATTGTCAACATACATCTAAAGTCAACTGTGTAAATATGCTCAGTCTGTCCAGATCAGTTTAATGTCAGTGAATTTGCTGAATTTACAACAGATTCAATGGCCATGGAATTTAGCTCTGTGTAAGTAAAATCATTAAAATTTTCTGCTGAAGAGGGTGTTTTATGATTTCAAATAAATAATGCATTGAACTGCTATTTCAGTTCATGATATATTTAAATTCTAAAAATATTCTTGCTTTGCATAGATTATCACCTCATATAATCTTTCTTTAATTTGTTTAAATTGTGAGAAAATACCATATTCTGGCACTAGGTGGTATATTAAGTCTGAGCTTTCTTACTGAAACAGACATTTTTGGAACTCCAGGAAGACTTATGTGTTTGCCTTTGAATGTTTGCTTTCTACTGTCATTTTTGCTGTGTTTTTATGGTATCTGCAGCAAAAATGGTGAATGTTTGACATATTTAAACAGGTACATTAAACTCTTTAGGTTCATTCCTTTAATTGATGCAGAATAATCCTGGTGGTACTTGTCTATTTGATTAATTAGCCTTGTGCATAGTTATTTAATAGTGCTGTTCTCACAACCCTTAGTCGGTCTGGCCTTAATATTATATGAAACTTATCTTGGAATGATAGACTAATGAGGCCTAAAGATTAATGAAATGGTACAAACCACTGTAGATTTAGATGGGCAAATCTAACCTGGTATTCTCATTTAGTGGCACCATGGAACCATCACAGATCTTTTTTAGACTTCATTGTTAATAATGTAAGCTGAAGAAGCTGGTACAAGAAGAAATGAGTAAAAGCCTGGTTAAAAGGGAGAATTGTCTGTAGTCTGCAAAGCTAAATATTTCCAAGCATTAGTCTTCTGAGTGGTTTTATTTACTATTTTAAGGTCTTAATACAGCCCAAGGTACTGTTAGTTGGCCTTTGTGGCAAGGGCTTGTGGTGTGTTCACCCTGCAAGTCCTGGGGGTCACAAATTACAGCTAACCAAAACCATAATTATCACTGCAGTTTAATGAACAAAATATAAATAGCTTCATTAAACTGATTATATCATAATGCTGTATATACCAACAGAACAATTCAACTGCAAATTAAAAACAACTTTTGTACCAAATGCTTCTCTTCCATGTTATGCTTCCTTCAGTGGTATGAGCATGTCTCGGTGTAGTTTGGCTAATTTTTGCTCTTTGTGAAATATGAGCTGTAACATTTCCTAGGGTTTGACTGACATGCAGCATCTCTGGTGAGTTACAGCAGAACTGAAAAATCACTTACAAATAATAATTTAAAAAAGAGCATTTTTCTTACATAAGTACTGTTTTATAGGAAGAGCATGTGACCTGATCGACAGAGGAGACAATACTTATGGAGGAAAATGGGTTATTAATCCCAGTGGTGGCTTGATTTCCAAGGGACATCCTCTTGGTGCCACAGGTATGCAAAACCACTTCATTTAATCACACCCATTAGATAAAAGATTATTATCATTAGATAAGAGACACAGCTCTTGAGCAGGCAGGTGCTTCCCACCTGTGCTTGACACATGAGGGCCTCAAAGCTTCTTCCCAGTTTTCTTGCCAAGTAATCCAAGTGTTGGGGCAGGTTAACACAGCCTAACCTTTCCTAAATAATTGCTCAGTAGTACAACTCCTGAATAGTATTTGAATAACTATTCTAATATGATGTCATCCTTAAAATTCTGGTTTCGGAGATTTATAGTGTCTCTGAATAGCCTTGTACCATTGTTAGCTGTACTAGAAGCCAATTTTGTTACGTCTTGGATGTCAAAATATTTATCTGATGTTTACAACAGAAACTCACTTGGTCACCATTTCCCACCAACACAGGTTTTCCCTTTTTTTGGTTTGTGTTTTTTTTTCTTTTTTTAAACTGCTGTGCTTGTTTCTAAATTAGTTGGCTCTTGGACAAAATGTGTTTGGATTTTTGGAGATCATTCACCCTCCTTGTTTGTAAATGAGAAGCTGTCAGAAAACTGGAGAAAATGAAACTTTGTAAAACACCAAAGCTTAATCTAAACAGTTGTAACAGTGAGATACAATATGCAGTTAAGTGTGGGGGCCAGGGGAAGTTTAGGAAACTTTGGGGGAAAAGGATTCCAGATAAATGATGCTGTGGGTATCTGTAACAGCATGAGAGTACTGCATTGCCAGGTTTGTGTTAATTTTTGTCTGTTACACAGTGATAAAAGCAGAGGCACTTACTGGCATTGCCATGGGATGGAGAAAAAGTCAGTAAATTCTTCAGCCTGTCAGCTTCATTTCCCTTGGAAACAGTGTTGGGGCCAGTTACATGCTAAACAAGGGCCATGTAAATCCTCTTAAATATTCAAACCATTCCAGGGCAGGCTGCACCACAGTACACACTCTCTCCTCGAGGCCGAGAGAATATGAATGAAACCTGTTCATTCTCATCTATGACTGGAATTTTAAAACTCCTTTACTCCTTCATAATGTTCTAGTTGGCAATGTGTAAAATTCAGTGCATGAAATGCAGATTCCTTGTCTGCCTTGTCCAAAGACCTGTGCAATTGTCCAGAGGAAGGGGGAGGAAGGGATGGGGGAAATGAGATGTGTGAGGAATGTCCAGAGGAGGGCAATGGAGCTGGGGGAAGGTCTGGAGCACAAATCCTGGGAGGAATGGCGGAGGCAGCTGTGGGGGACTCAGCCTGGAGAAAAGGAGGCTCAGGGAAGCCCTTCTCACTCTCTCCAACTCCCTGAGGAAAGGTTGAGACCCAGACAGCCAGAGACAGGATGAGCCTCAATCTGTGCTAGGAGAGGTTTAGGCCGGACATCAAGAGGAGTTTTTACACAGAAAAGATGGTTAAACATTGGAATGGGCTGCCCTGGGAGGTGGTGGAGTGCTGCAGGAATGATTGGCACCCAGTGCTTGGTCGTAAGTTGGACTCGATGATCTTGGAGCTCTTTTCCAACCTGATTAACTCTGTGATTCTGTGCGTGCGGTGGGACCCTGACAGCAGAGAGAGCTGATGGAATAGCGGGGGGAGACTGAGGGCGAGCATAATCGGAGAGTGTCAGGCTTGCGATGCAAAGGGCTTCCCGTTCCCTCGGGTTTCCCAAGGACACCCAGCTCACTCCTGGCAGCTCGGATCCCTGGAAGTTTCCCAAATCCCGCGTCCCTCGCGGGGTGGCGGGGGAAGGCGGCTGGCTGACGGCGCGCTCTGCGCTCGATGTTTCAGGGCTGGCGCAGTGCGTGGAGCTCTGCTGGCAGCTGCGCGGGCTGGCGGGGCGGCGGCAGGTGCCGGGGGCGAAGGTCGCGCTGCAGCACAACCTGGGCATCGGCGGGGCCGTGGTCTTGACGCTCTACAGGATGGGCTTCCCCCGGGAGAGCAGGTGAGCCGGGGCTGACACACGCCGGGGCTTCACCCGGCACGGGGAGAACCGCGGGCTGCACCGCCAGGCCTTCCGGAGCGCTCAGCTGGGGCAGAGCGCAGCTGGCCCAGCCTGGATGTGCGGCTTCCTGTGCCCTCCAAACTTGGCTGTTTTAGAGTTATTGCCGCTGCTCAAGGAGAAGACTGCTCTATAAACTAAAACACCCAGCACGTTTAACTCCTGTGTACTTGCAGAACTGCAGGTCTGTAGTGAGGTTAAAACTCACACTCTTGTGCCACACTGTGCACTGAGAGTTATTGAGAAGCTCCAGTTGGCTTGTAGAAATGGCTCATGTGATTGTCCGTAAGCAAGAGTAATGCTCGGAGGAAAAAAGCCACCAAACAAATTAAAACCATTCCAAGAATAAAACAGGCCACGTTAAAATGAATCCAGTTGAAATTATGGATCTGCCAAAACGAGCAAGATATCCATGGGAACAGAGAAACCACTGCTTTCACTGCTAAAATTGTTACTGGTTTAGCTCTATGAAGGATTGCTTTCACCTTGTTTCATGTGATATTGTAATTCCTTAGAATTCAGATGTGTTACTGGCTACAGAATTTGCACTTGCAATTGTAGCCTGTTTGAGAGTGAGAGAACACTGCTGTGAAGCTGTCTGCACTCTGCTGTAGCTCGGTGCTCAAATGGACAGGAATCGAGAGGAAAGCACTTAAAATTTGTATTATTCTGGTATTTCTGGGAAGACTTACAATACAGTTACCTTTACGTTTTCACTCTCAGCTTTCCTTAGAAAGACTGACCTGCTTCTTATGGGCATTATAGATTTTAAAGCTCCATCCCAGTGCTTTATTTTGTCTGAAAACCTGTGAACAGCAGAATTTGTCATGTGCTGGCCTTTCAGAAATAAACATACCCCTCTCTTCTAGCTCATATTTCTGACATCTGTTTCAGCTAATTGTGAACTGTGCAATTCCTGGGAGGTGACAATATAACCTGTGGAAGAGGTGATGAGAGAAGCCACTGACCTTTGATGGGCTGCAGCAGTGACTTTTTGTAGTGTCAGGAGTGATAATTCTGTCTCTTTTTTTAAATCCATAAGAAAGGTTATACCATGTGAGGAAAAAAAAAGGAAAAATATGTCTTCTCAAGGATTCTCTTCAAACATGCTCACAAAATCAGTGGGTGTTGGTACAGTTTTACATCTGAGGGGAAAAGACTCTTACAGGGTACACCTTTTTCCATTGCTTTGAGCTTTGTCTATAAAAATTATATTATAATGTCTATAATAATAATTATATTATAATGTCTATATTATGTCTATAAAAAATATATTTCATATTATGGAAAAAGACTGTTGCTATTTTTATATCATCAGCCTTGAGGTCCTGCTAGAAGTAGTCCTTCCAGTCAGTGAGAGCTTAAATTTAATTTACTATGGGTCATTTCACCTTCACTGGTGTTCAGAATTTTAAAAATACTTTAAGTACAACTCAATCCACAGAAATCTTAGCAATACTCATTTCTTACACAAGAGAAGCTTAAAACCCTTTAGTTCTCCCAAAGGCTCTGTGTGGGAGATCCCTGACACAGGGAGTTGCACCAATGTGTGTCAGACTTTGGAATGGAACAGTGTGGCTGATGTGCTCAGACACCCCTTATGTAACTGAGATGATGTTTGTTGTGTAATTAAGGGAAAGGTGGTGAGCCTCCATGTTTATGAATATCCTTCACACCAGTTCCCTTCAGCAGTGGACATACAGTTAATCACTGGTTCCAGGTCAAGCCTGTGGCTTTAGTAATAGCTGGCAAGAATGTGCATGAAGGCAGCAGGAATTGATCGTTTTGCATTAGTTTTTGAAACGGTTCTGCTTTTTGTCTGGTGGCTTTTTCTGAGCCTTAGAGCCGTGGTTTGTTGGCAAAATGGATGTGTCTCCTTCAGACAAGACTGTGCCCACTCTTGCTGTCCTGTCACACATCTGCAGGGCAGTGCCAGTACCACCTCAGTAAGTTCCAGCAACATTTCTTGAGCAATTCTGTCACTTTTGCAGTATCAAACCTCACCACAATTTTGGATTCTGCTGCCAAGAGATGGTAATAGTGGTGAACTTGTTCCTTCTGCTGCTTGAATTCACATTTCTTTGGACATTTCTCTGCACTTTGGCTCTGTGTGCCCTGCAGAAATCAAGAATTGGGTTCTGTGTTGCTATCAGGCCATGCAGGGTGATTTCTCCAGAGTATCAGGAATAAGATTAATGATTTACTTTCATTATAAAATTAATCTTCAGTTTATACACACGGAACACCCAGATATCTGGAGTGAATGTAATTCAAGCTGTCAAGAAAGCAAGCTTTACTTTGATACTAGAGTTGCTCTGTACTGCTAAAATGTTTCTTGCTGGTGTTAGGCCTATTTGTGATCATTTGAAGATGCTGAAAATGTGTTTAAAGTGTTTAAATTAATGGGGTTTTTGTTTCAGCAACAGCCGTATTGCGGCTGTGCCTCTCAGTGCAGCTGTTGATGGATTTAAGGCACACCTGGTCTTCAAAGAGATTGAAAAGAGGCTCCAAGAGGTATCTGACTACTTCTTTTACCTATGACAGATTTTTAATTGATAGCAGAATGTGTGTGAAACCTGTTGGGAATGTATTAGCATCCATCACTTCTTCAGGACTGCTCATTGAAGCAGATGTTACAGATTTGGATTTTGCCAGAAACTTTTAACACTGTGCCATGATTTTAAATTACTTTTTTTCCAGATAGTTCCTACTTGCATAAGGGTATTTCAGTGGAGGCAAATCTAGATTGTATGTGAGGAGCTAACTAGCCAAAGAAACTTTGTTTTAGGTGCTTGCTTTGTAAGTGTGGTCAGAGGAAGAAATCACATTTTGTCAAACTTATGTCAGGACAAGGCTATTGGGATTATTCTTAGTTTAATAGATTTCAACAGAGTCATAGTTTGAGTTGTTTGTTTAGATTTTTTTGATGGTTGCTTAAATGATGCCTAATGGGGCAATAGATATTTTTATATTGGTAGAAATGGTGAAAGTTTTTTGATTACTTCTGTTAAATTAAGACTAGCTGAAAATTATGTTGAAGTAAATTACTTTCTTATTCCATGGTCATTACAGGAAGGAGAGCAATTTGTCAAGAAAATTGGTGGAGTCTTTGCCTTCAAAGTAAAAGATGGTCCTGATGGGAAAGAAGCAACTTGGGTAGTAGATGTGAAAAATGGTAAAGGCTCTGTGGCACTTAATTCAGGTCAGTGCTCTTGCATTATGTCATTGCAGAACACACATAAAACTAATGAATACAGACTCATGTTCTGTTCAGGCTGTAGTGACCTTGAGCAAAAATGATGTAGAGCTACCTTAATTTTAAACTTTTCTCATTACTGACACTTCTAATCCATGGTGTTTCAGACCAAGATAAACATCTTCTATTCTGAATGTGTCTAGAGGTAATAGTGTGTTTTCTTAGAGGCTACAGGCAGATCTGTCATATGATTTCACAGGAATCAGAATGGAAAAAAAAGTGGAAATCAAACCTCAGGGATTTTGTTGCTCTCACCTCTTAAAATTTGGGCCAAAAAAGTAATTTGCAGCTGTTTCTTCAGTTGCTTTGTTGGAGACACTGGTAAGCAGTAAACTGGTTTGCCTTGTCAAGTTACTTCTCCTCTGCAGGTAGTTAAGCAACAAAACTTGATTGGTTTCAGTGCTGTACCAGCTGACGTAAACTTGAAGTTCCATTTTGAAAACAGCAGAAATAAGAAACAGACTGGGTAGTGTTGGGGAACCCCATAAAAATATTGAAAACACAGGATTTGTACCCTTGCCATGAAAATGTCTTGTTTCAAATCTGAAGTCACACACCCTAGTAATGAAAATGAAAAAAATGAAGATGAGAGACAGTCTTCAAAATCTGATATATCCATGAACTTGCATCACAAAGTTCTAATGAAAAACATGACAGGGGATTTGATTCAGAAATTCATTGTTATGTTATTACAAAAAGAAGACCACAGTCTTCTGTTGCATGGACAATAATTTATCGAAGATTTCAATCTAATAATAAGATGAGTGTAGGAAACGATGTGTGCAGGTTTTAGCCCTTTGATTTATGTATCAGTATTTATATCAGAGCTTATTGAAATAATTTTCCAGCTTCTGTTACAAAGATCCTAGAAACTTCTGTACTTGAATTAATTCAAATGAGTGCTTTTAGAATGCACATGTTGTTCCCATGGAAGGAGAGGGCAGGAAATGCCTGAAATGTCAGTAATGAATACCTCAGGAAGTGTCACAGGGGAAAACTCATCTATTCCAAGCTCATCTTCATACTAGCAAATATAAGCTTGATAAAACTGAAAGATGATTATCAGTGCTTGCAATGAACATTCTGTCTGGATACAAGTAGATTATTTTCAAGGAATGAATTTGCCTAGCTTCTCAGGAAGGCCCATCTTTCTTCAGTGTTGGGGTGGTCTGTTCTACAAGGTGGCCCAGCTGCCTGTTGGCTTTGGGTGGCCTCTTGCTGATATTTTTTAATGGCTCTTACTTGTACGTACTTCAGGTACCATTTGCTGATCTGTGGTCTGAAGGGATGCTCCACGTAGTTGTAGCTCCTATAACTGTTTAATTTCTCAGTTTGAGTCTTTGTTCAACTCCTGTCTTGCAGATAAGAAGGCAGATTGTACAATCACAATGGCTGATGCTGATCTCCTGGCACTCATGACTGGCAAAATGAACCCTCAGACAGTAAGTGCAGCAAAGATGATCTGATCAGGGAACTGGTTGATTTGTTTTGAATGTGTTTAAGTTGAAATCATTTGAATGTTTTCATCCAAAACTGCCATGGCTGATTTGAAAAATAACAATTAATGGTGTGCTCTGAACAAATCGGCCAATGTGAGATTCATCAAGAAGGACAGGGATTTATGTCAAACATCCTGCAGGGATATGTCCTGTGTTATATCCCAGAAGGAGATACAATGGTGCTTGGTTTGCAAAGAAGAGGGGCAATCCAGTTTTTGCAGCATGCTATAAGAAATAATGAATGTGGACCTCTGTTTGGAGGGCTTTACCCCCAAAGTTAGCATTAGTGTAAGGTGTCATCTTGATGCTGAAAAGTAGAAATTGAGGTGAGCATCCACTGAATGTCTGTGATTATTTGTAGTTGTTGAGTGGGGAGTTTGGGGGGGTTTGTTTGTTTGGTTGGTTTCATATTTTTTTTTCTTCTGTATGCCAAAAATAGTCATAGTGTATAAGTAAACCAGATGTTTAAGTTAATTTTAAGTTGCTCTGCTGTGCCTCCAAATTTGAAATGCTCTGGGTAACTGTTTCATGATTTTGGTCTGGTAATTATGGGGTAAATTTTGCAAACTGAAATGTGTCTAGTAGAAGTTTTAAGATAAAGCACATTAGAGAAATGTTGTAATATACATGTAGAAAATTCAGAAGCAACTCCAGCTTTACAGTTTGGATATTTTGGTGCATGCAGTTTATCTCCCTACAAGGTCTGGAGGAAAAAATCCAAATTTTTTGCATGTCTGCTTCACAAACGAGATCTGTAAAATTGAATTGATCAGGAACAAAGCCAGTTAAGGCTGAGGAGGATTTGAGCTGAGAAATCAGTTGTGGCACCTGCTGTCACTGTGGCTTTATTGTGTGCAGTTGAAATAATCAGCTTGTCTGCTATGAACAGTCACCACCCAAACATGGGGTGCTCTGCCTGCTCCAGGTACATGCTGTGACAATCTTTAAGAAACAAGCAAATTTATTCTCTTTAGGTATCACAAGTACAATGAGAATAAGAGTTCCTCAGTTTACTGTTCTACAGTTCTACAGTCAGACAATGCATTTGTTGCTGGATGTGAGGTGTGTGCAAGAACTGTTGGAATTACCAAACTGCTCATCCATAATAACCCATAACTGTCTGGAGGGGTGCATTTGGGATAATATATCGTACTGCATTTCACAGAATCTTGCTTTCTTTTCAGGCATTCTTTCAAGGCAAATTGAAGATTTCTGGGAACATGGGCATGGCAATGAAACTTCAGAATCTACAGCTTCAGCCAGGCAAAGCTAAACTTTGAGCTCAGTAAACAGTCAGTACTTGATATTCTTGACAAAAAAAGTAGAATAAAACTAGACATTATCAATAATATGGCACAGGCTGGGTTTGATTGGACCTCTCTCACCTAAATTCTGTGGTTAGAGATCTTAATTCTCTTAACAATTTCCATTGGTTTCTCTATGGCTAAGCTTGAGGCACTAACACAAATGGTACATGGTGGGGCTTTGTGACAGCTTTTGTTCTAATCAATGTGGACAATTTTGTAAAAATTAGAGCTGAATTAGGCTGCTTACTGTTGTTGAGGTTAGTTGGAAGGAAGAGAGGAAAGTTATAAATAGTTTGGCCTATCAATGGAATGAGCATTTTTTAAAGACTGTAATAGCAGGTCATACAAATGCTTTCAGACTTCCATTCTAACCAATTTGCTGCTGCTTACATTAAAATGATCTTGTAAAGGGGATCTCTAACAACATTTTTTTAGAATAGGTTTTAGGAATTTGCTATAAAATACTTTTCTTATTACTACTTTGGAATTAAAAAATAAATAAAATATCCAGAAGTAAGCAGGAACTAGAATGCTGCTTTGAGGTTCACAGGATTTGATAATATTTCACTTTGAAAACAGATTAGATGTGCCAGGAGAGCAGAGAAGGAATATAATCAGTATGTTACCTGTTTTCTCCTGGTAAAATCTGGTGTTGATCATGATGAAATTCTTGTCAGTTATGTAAAAGCTTTAAGTTCTGTTTTGGGAAAATGTATTCTGGTTGGAAGTTTAATAGAAAATTAAATATACTTTTCCTGTTCTTCTGTGTGTCTCTTTCTCAGATTTATAAACATGGATTTCACATTAATGTACTGAACTGTTTTATTCTGCTTGTTGCAAGGGGCCCCTGCAGGCGTCCACTTTTTCCTCCTCAGGCATTGTCAGTACATCGTCCATAAACTTTATCTCAGTCCAGTAGACACATCTCATATCCTCACATACTTGGGCTATGACTGAGGAACTTACACTGAAGCTTTCACTTCTCTGGCTTAACTGAAATAATAATAAAAAAGAGCAAATTCAAGCCAATCATTCTGCCTTCTATTGGGAATGGTGACAGATTGCTGAGCAGTAGGAATGGCTCTACTGCATCAGACCAAAAATCCATCTGGCCCACTGGATTTTCTCCCTGTTGATACCTTGGAAGGAAGATGAAGATGGCCCAATCATCTCTTTACTCAGAGTACTTTCCTAACCACCACTGATTGTCTTTTTTTTTTTTTTTCCCATCTCACAAATTTGAGCCAGAAGTGGTTATGTCTGGATTGTCTTTCATGAGTTTGTCCAGTCCCTTTTGGTATCCTTGGACAGCTTTTTTAGCATGGATCATGAGTTTCTGTACCTATACACCATACAGAATTAAACTTAATCCTTTCCATCCTGTACATTGCAGTTTTATGCCTCTTAGTTGTTGGGGGCTTTTTGGGGGGACTTTGTGTTTTACTGGAAGAACAGAGCACTCCTGGTGTTTATATTCTGGCCCTATCACCTTCAGACTTCACAGCTTACAGAGAGGTCATTCTATTTAACTGTGCCACATGGAGAGACCTTTGTAACCTTCTGTCCATCCAGGTATCCTTCCTGTATGCTGCAATTCCAGTTGTCCTCTTAAAAAGTTTTCAAGATACAAGAGCATTTTCTGCCTATGTTTTTCTTTCCCCAGTTGCTTTTCTGACTGCTCCTTGTTTTGAAGTGATGTTTTCTTAGATCTCTTAAAACTGGGGGCTCATTCCTCTCATATTAACTCAGTGCTTATTTCTGCACTGTAAATCTGAAATATTTTAAATTATTTTTCTATATGCATTAGTTAATTTGTACTGAATTTCAGCTGCCTTTTACTGCCCAGGAACTCAGGCTTCAGGCCTGGTCTTTAATATCTGGACGAAACAACATTTGTGACCCCACTGTTCATCATCTTTTCCAAGGCATTAATTTTCTGTTAATTAGGACAAATATGGCATTGTTCCACTGTAAACTTTTAAAAGTACAATCTGGTCATATGAATGGTTTCCTCCCGTGCATTGTTTATTGACTTATCTAAAGGATTGGAAGAGATAGGATTCATAGCTCTCAAATGAAAGCAGTGTTTAACTCTGTAAAATAACACTTGCTATTGTATTCACTGCCTTTTGCTAAATTCTTGCCATTTGGCTTGTGGGTTAAAACAAAGGGGAATTACAGGATTGCAGCAGTAATTCTGTACAGAAAATAATTTTCTCCTCCTCTTGAATTACTGATACTACCAAAAGAACACTGAGGAGATGCCTGTTATGCAAGATAAGAATATGCCTTTTTCAAGAATTTTGAGCACAGACAAAACATACTTTTGGCCACTGTTTATTTAAGAAATAAAATTAATTTTGAAATGTAAACAAGATAACATAGATAATAGTAGTCCATCCCAATAATAGTTCAAGTAAGATGTGCTCAGCTGCAGAATGAGATCAAGTTCTTTAAGGGGGAAAAGTTGCACAGAAATATGAAGAAAAAAAGAGCAGAAATAACTTTGGAGTTTGTTTGCTACCAAGAGGAATAATAGCCAAGGCTAAGGCCCTGGCTTCTGCCTGAGAGAAATCTGCGTTTGCACAGGCCCAGGGCTTTCAGGCTTGAGCATCTGCATCTATGATGTTGTAAAAGCAGAAAAATCCCAGATTAAACCTTCCATTCCCACCAGCAGTAGGTAGAGGGAGTAGTGCAAAGGTTAGCACAGCCTGCAGCTGGGAGAGCTGGTCAGGCTGTTATTTCTCCTGCAGGATTGAAGGAGATGGAGTAAAGGACAAAGTCATGTATTTACCCCATTTACCTGCTAATGTCTTATTTTGACATCTGTTCTGTATTCTGTCTTCACTTTCAGCAACTTCTTTGTGTTACAACTTGCTGAGTAATTATTTTATATAATACTTCCTCTGATTTTTCTGGGAGTGAGGGGGAAGGTGTCTTTTTCTAGAAATCCCAAATTCTGCAGTCTTAGAATATGACAACTTTGAATAAATAAATGTTACAGTGGATAGAAATAATTTACTTTCACAAGGAGAAGTTCTGTGGTACAAAGCAGTTTTTGACATGAAGTTCTGTTACTCATTTTCTGCATAACTCAACACATTACCTAAGTCTGTTCCATTTTAGAAATCTTGCTACAAGGATTTTCCTTCTCACTCCTTAATGCTCTGTTGTCCAAGCAGCATTAAGTTCCTCTTCTCCAGCTAAAATCCCCTGTAGCTTTAGATCAGCCTTATTAATGAAGTTTATGTTACTGCAATTGTGTTATGTTAACTGGATTCCTTGGGGGCAGAATTGGGAAGCTAGAGGTGTACCAAAAGGTGTAGTCACTGAACATAGCAGTGTTTAATTTTGGTTTCAAAGGCCTTGTGTGAAGGAAAAAAAACCAAATCTGTTCTCAGACTCCCAGATCACGTAAGGGGCAATCTCAGCTTTAGACATTAAAATACTTGGGAGGGTTGTTCTTCCTTCATAGACTCTGATGACTACCCCTTGCCAGCTCTTGGTTTGGGGTTTTTTCCCCAGCTATAGTAAGTGTGACAGCTAGAGGTGTTCTCAAGTTGGCAGGTATATCTTACCTTTATTTTCTTTTGAAAAATACATGTAATTCTTGAATACTGGAATTTTCACTATAATGAAAAAAGCAAGAGAAGCAAACAATTTGTCAGAGTTGGAACCACTGAGCAGAGATGGTTCCTGACTCAGCAGATTTGGCTTGCAAGAATTTGAGTGAATGCTTTGGTTTTGGAGCACAGATTTTATTTTTAAACTTTTACTTGAGTTTTGTGCTTTCAGCCCTGCTGCTTTGCCTAATGAGAAATAGGCTCAGTGCAGAACAATACACTTACTTTTGAAAATGCATGTGTGTGACACAGTCTGGCAGGTGGCATTGTGGAGGCTTTGCCTGTGTACAGCAGATCCTGGTACAGTGTGGGATCCCTTTGGAAAGCAGCAGAATGAGAAGGCTGTGAGCAGCTGAGCACAGTTCGTGGCAGCTGGGTTAAAGAGCTGGATTTTTGGGCAATAGATCATTTCAGGATGCAGGAGGATGGGATAAAGGGCCTTGACCACATCTTCCCTCTTAGGATAGAAAAAAACTGCAGATAGTCACACGGCTGGTTTTGTCCATTTCCCATATGTCCAATTCATCTGAGGTCAGATTCAACTCTTACCTCCTTGGAACAGGAAATCCATTGCTTCCTGCTCTGCAGAGCACCGAGAGCACTGCATGTCAGCTCTCGTTAAGCAGGAAAGGGTAAGAATGCAATTAGCTTGGTGGATAAAAGGCAGCGAAAAAAATCTTAACTATGAAAAATCAACACTTGAGGAAGCAAACCACATGTGGAGAATAAATGCTGGAAAAAGCCCCAGCTGTTTGGAACAAATGCTTTTATTACTTAAATAAACAGCAGTGTAATTTGTTGGAGTGACAGTGTGAGCTGTTCTGTACCCTGTATCTGTAAGAGGAATTCGTTGCTAGCTTGAAAGCAGATGGTTTTGTATGGCCCTGGGTGGGTTTTCTGGGAAATGTTAGTTATATGCTGTGATACAGGAACAGAAACATCCTAATAATGCTGCAGCAAGCTAAAAGGAACATGGATAGTATAAAACAAGTACAAAACATGCTGTGTCTGTATCCCATCTTTCAGGTAGATTAAAAGCAGTCATGGATTTTTAAATTTTTTTTTAGAACAGTACATGTCCTCTGGGAGAACAGACATCTCAGAGTTCATTCAGATCAAGACACAGATGCCAATAGGCTCATGGCCAGTCACTGTTGTGAATTCTTAGGTTTGAAAAATACTTCCCTTCCTGCTTTGGAGACAAAACCCCCTTTTATTCCTTGTGTTTTGATTATTCATTTTTTTGAAGCAAAATGACTGCAAGTTACTTTGAAGAATTTTAATGATTTTTTTCTCTCATATAAAGGCACGATACCAGCAGTGAGCACTTTCAGCAATGTCAGTATTTCTGTTGAGTGTTAATCAAAAAAATAAAGGTGAGAGTAAAGAACATTTTGTTACCTTTTAAGATACAACTAAAACCTCCAGAATGCCTCATGCCTCACTCCCTATCTGTGCAGATCACAAGTGAGCTGATGCCTGGAGAACCACTGTTCTTGGAGCTTGTGCTTCAGTAGATCTGCTTATACCTTTTGTCCTCTGCCATGCTGCTGGTTGATTGGTGTGTCTCTATTTAAGTTTATCATATCACAACTAAATTTGGCCTGTTTAGGACAGTGGCAGTAGTTGCAGAGCTGAGCAGGTCTCACATGGAATATACTGCATAGTGCAGCTTAGCCTCATGCTAAGGTTTGCACAAGTTTCTTTGAAATCTAAGAGCTCAAGGTAGCCAAGCCTGTCCTTGACCACCACAGGGGCTTTTCACTGCTGGGCAGTGCAGAAGGTTGTGTCCTGCACAGGAGGCTCTGTGCCAGACCCATGGCAAAGCACTCTTGTGGCACACACTGTCTGTCACAGCTGCCCCAGCAGCTGTTTGCCAGATGCCTCTTTGATGGCAGGTTCTCTGCCATCTGTGTGATCTGAAGAAATAATCCTACCAAAGTTTAAACTGAGTCTTCAGCTTCAGTTTTTAAACCTGGAAATGTTTCTTCATGCAGGCTGCAGCCACTACTCCGGCCTGGCAGCAGGGAACATGCAGGAGTACGAGACTGAAGTTTGACTGGAAATGTCTCGCTCAGCTCATTCTGTGCTGTGAGTGTTGCAGTGGAAATTCTTTGCTCTGAAAGCTCCAGAAAGCTGCAGTGAACAGAAACAGTGGCCACTGAGTCCATGTACCATGGCAGGGCATACCCTTTGGCTTAGCGGTGTGTCAGAACAGTTTTAGATAGATTAGATTCCAGCTCTGGTTTTCCTGAGAATTTGTGTGGATGATGGAAGTGCAGCACTGGGCCTGGAGAAGGGAGATTGTGAGTCTGGGATATGTTGATGTAGGAGAGTAAGATGGGGAAGAAGTGAAAGCTTGGAGAAAAAAAAAAGCCTGTACAAGTAATTTGTAGCAGTGTGAGGGTGTTACCTTAGCACATGGGATATCTGGTCTGACTCTTGTCATGGGATATCTTGCGTGCCTCTATTTCCCCACTAAAGAAGGCACAATGCCCCTCTTTTTATAATGCCCTGTACTTCCTCTAGATGCTACCCGACAACAAATTACTATACTTCTACAGCAAAAACACAGATAAAAATGCACTTTTGGGGAAGGGTGAGTGCTTGTCACTTCCTCTCCCTTGTGTGCTGCTCTGGCATCCACAGTGAGTGAGGTAATCCCCCTACTTCTCCTCCCTGAAGAAACTGCACATTTTGTTGTATGGACTCAGGGTACTGTAATACAGAAAGGGTAGCAGGCAAATGTGTCCTGGATCTCTGAGTCACCAGGAAAAAGCAGCTAGTTTTGGTTTGTTTGTATTTTGATTTCAGTAAAAACACACTTCCCACTCTAACTTTTGAAACTTCTACGTGGCACACAGGGGGATCAGTTCCAGTTGATATAAGCCTGGATGAAGAGAGGGAGGAAATAACTTAATTGCTTTAGACTTTAGTTCATCTGGTGTGGAAAGAATCAGTGTCTCTTTGGAATTCAGCAAGAAGGTCGTGTTGTTGGTGAGGACAGATCTTCTGCAGGTTTTGTGGAGGTACTGTATGGAGCACTGTGGGGCACTCACGAAACAGGTGTCTTTATGTTTAATATAGTAACTGCTGTCAGGGACAAAAAGCTGTGTTTCTTTTTTGAGAGTATTGCTGCACTTGGAGCATTCTGTTATCAACTGTATGTTCCTGTTCTTTCACTAAGGATGGGGAAATAAGAAACTTGAGGCTTCTGGGCTGAATGTCTGTGTGTGTGTGTGTGTGTGTGTGTGTGTGTGTGTATGTGGTGGAGAGTTCTGATGTTAGTGCTGCAAAGCAGGGCATAGAAGATAAAGAAGAGATTGAGTGGATGGGGTGTCACAGCAAATTTGGGGACTTTGCCTGTAAGATATTTGTAGTTTCAGCCTATTGATCCTTGTCCCCAAAGATCAGTTGATGTGTTGAAAACAAGGGAGAGTTAAAGGGGAAGGAGATAAAATGCAGGAAAAACTGCTGATCTATCTGTTTCTAGCTAATTTGAACCAGACCCCCAGAGAATGTGAGGACATTCCCACCTGGAATTCAGATTTGGGTTGAATGCAGCTAAACTCAAAGATGTAGTAACGGTGTAGCTCCAGTGTCCTGCAATGAAATGCAGAAGCACACACACTGTCTCTGCTTCTCTTCTGCCAATTCCTGCATGCTGGCTTTTGGCTTTGCTCACGAATCTTGCAAACTGTGTTGACAAAAGTAATGGGAGATTGTTTATTTCCCAAGTCTTTATATTCAGGCCATAGCTGCTTCCTCTTTCCTACTCACATTTTCCCATATGGTGACTTTGGAAAATTCCTCTCTGATTTCGTTGGGAAGTGCAGGAAGCTCTCACTGGTAGAGGGTTGCCTGTTACTCTCTCCAATTCTGCTGCTCACATCTGGAAAGGATCTGGCTTGGAAAGGGGAGACTCACTCTCAGCTCAGTGCATGTTACTGACATGGCATGAGCTGAGAGCCTGTGGGGCAAGAGAAATGTTCTTCTCCATTCATCTGATTTCTGACAGCAAAGGTGAGTTTTTCTATATTTTTTTTAAAGCTAGCTTGTCAGACAACCTGCAGCAGCAGCGTGCATGTCAGCTGCAGCTTTTAGCAAGGATACTCAGTGTAACAAATTCAGTTAACCTGATGATTTTGAAGGAGAATCCTCTCCTTCTGTGAATGTTTTTCCATCTGTGTGTGTGTCTCGTGTGAATGTGTGTGGAGAATAATAGGTAACAGAGATGAAATATTTTGAAAGTGATTCTGTTTATTGGGGGCACTGTAATCACTGAGAAGCATTCAGTAACTCCTGAAACTTCAGTTTACCTCTTGAGACTGTGCCTTTTGTAGCACTCTCGTGCTGTGAGGCACCAAAGTGCAGGTATCATTTGTGTCTGGACTCAGAAAGATGCAGCCACAGAAACCTCTGAGCTGGCTTCAGTGTCACTTCAGTCTTTGGGTGGCAGGACCTGCTCCAAAGCCCACCTACAGAAAGGGAAGAGGACTGACTCTAGTGGGTTTTGAGCTACTCATTTAGAAGCTTTCTTAAGCTTCTTAAGGATTCTTTGAATCAGGCCCATGGGAATGAATAGAAGTGGAGTGAGTTAGTTCAGCCTTTCTTTGAAGTAAAGAAAATCACCATCATGCCTGGTTTGACTGCCTGTGCTCCAGATGTACACAGATGTTCCCTATCCAAAGTGCCTCACTGTGCTAGAGCAGCATTCCCTCCAAAGGCATTGTAGCAGACACTTGCACATAGATAAGGGGGTGAGATTGCCTCAAAATCTTAGTGTGCAATAGATATAATATTTCACATTAAATTTCTAACATCTTTTCAGCAACAGATGGGGAGAAGCCAGCATGTTGCAAATCTAGAGAGCCCAAGACCAACCACGATGTAACTGTGCTATGGGAACAGTGTTGATGCTGTTATCAGAGCTGATTGAAACCTGTATATGCAAGGTTTTCTGTCTATAGTTTCTTTGGCAAGTTATCTGTAAGGGTGAGCAGTTATATGGGAAAAAATACTTTCCTAGAGATCTGAAATACTTTCTGAGATTATTTTCACTAAGATTTCTGAAATATTTTCTGAGATTAGGTCACCAAATACTAAGGGTTTTACTAATCCACTGTTGGTACTCCTATGGCCAATTTTGGTCTCAATGTTAATATCTGCCATGCAAGGGAAGTTCTATAAAAGAGATGGATTTCATTATATTCAGCTATTACAGGTGGTACTTCCGATATGGAAGCTGTAAAATAGTGGAATAGGGGAAAGAGGGATCAAGCACACAATGATAAATGCTTAAAATCATCCACCCAGCATGTTTGTAGTAAAGACAGGACTGAAGCAAAACCAGCATCCATGTTTTGGGATGCTCTGCCCTGTAGTCCCACTTGCTCCCATTTCTTCAAGTACAAGTTACTGTTGAAAAAAGTTATGTAAGGCTTTCATGACTGTGACTGAGAGCAGGATGTCTCCAGTGCTTCCCAAGCACCCAAGCTCTCAGTGAGAGCTCCTGCTGCAAAGCTGCAAAGACTTGTGAATGGATGTATATGGAGACACGCAGTTCTGACAGCTGCCAGTATGGCTCTGTGGGGTTCTTGTTTCTGATGCAAAGAAGGAATCCTTCACTCTCTGCTCTCAATCTCTGCTGCACCTCTGGGCTAGCAGAGGTGAAGAGAGCATTTATTTCATAAGGTCATGAATCCATCGTACCTTTTCACCTTAAAAGATTAGCCTAAGTCTTTCTCATCGCTGTCAAATCCTTCTGTGAAGAATAGCTGAGAGGATAAATGACAAGCCATAACCAGCCCTGACTGCAAACCTTTACGTATGAAATCTGAGAAGGGCAGCAAGTGGGACCGAGAGCGCTGGGTTAGGGCCAGCTGGCAGCTCCGGTAGATATTCAACTTCTGTTTGGATTATTTTAACCTGCTGCCAGAAAGATAAAAGCTGAACATTAGCCAAGTGTCTTAGGTTCAGATCAGCACTGTCCAAAATCCGTAGGAAGCCCGTTCTGTTTTCAGTAGCTGCAAGGTTTTGTTACTGTTCGATGCACGCGTAGGAAGCCCCTCTGAGAGTCACTCTTGACCAAGCCTCTATGTTTAACTAACGAGAAGAGTTTCTTGCTATGCAAAACTGTGAGGAGCGGTACGACAGACAACCACATTGAGCTAACATTTCACAGCCTCTGCCCTACATCTGCGGGATCATCTGGCATTTCTCAATATGAAAAAAGCAATAAATAACTCGGGGACTCGGGGCTGGTGCGGGGCATGCCCGGCTGTACCCGGGACACACTGGTTGGGCAGCGCAGTGCCCAAAGTGCCCTGAGGGGACGGGAAGCGCCCCGGGAGAGCGGGAAGGGGGCGGTGGGGCTGGTCCCGGCCGGGCCGGGTTTGCGGGGCTCGGCCGGGCCGGGCCGGCGCTGCCCCGCGGGGTGACCCCGCTGTCCGGCCCGCAGGGGCGATGCCCGCCGGCGGCCGGGCGCTGCTGGCGCTGCTGGGGCTCCCGGCGCTGCTGGCCCTGGGCTGCGCTGCCGACAGCGACTTCGCCGAGGGCGGCCCGGAGCGGCGGCCCGGGCCCGGCCCCGCCTGCCCCCGCGACTGCGGCTGCACCCAGGAGGGCGTCGTGGACTGCGGTGGCATCGACCTCAAGGAGTTCCCGCTGCTGCTGCCCGAGCTGACCAACCACCTCTCCCTGCAGGTAAGGGCGCGATCCATCGCCCCCGTGCCCTCATTCCGCCCTGAACGCCGGCGCCTTCCCTCAGCCCCTCCTCGGCTCCCGGCGGGAGCAGCAGGTGCAGCAGGCCCGGCTTCCTGGGCTCGACGAATGCACCTGGTTATCGGCACCCCCTCCCCTCACATCCAGGGGGGGGAAAAGAGCTCCACATTCTCTCACAGCTCCATGAGAAGATCTTTTGTCCAAATCAACAATTTCTTGTTTGTCCTTGGCCAGCCCAGATTTCTGGTGGAGCCCTTCCATTTGAGGTGTCTTTGAAGAAGATGGGCTAAATGACAGGAATTTTTTTGGGCAGCACAGTGTGTTAGTTCAAACACGGTGAGCCAGTGCAGAGGCAGGGCCAGCCCGTGTCCCCCACTGTGCCACCTCTCCCTGCAGCACATGGAGTCAGCAAGGAGCAGGTGTGCCATGGCCACCAGCACCCACCACCCCAAGTGGCACTGCCTGGGGCTGGGCTGCCTGTGGCCAGGACACTGATGTCACGCCTACAGCAAACGGTCCTGCTCCGGACACCTCATGTCTTGTCATGAAAAGGACATATAAGATGTGAGATTCCAGGTTCAGGAAGAAGATTTGGGATGTCCTAGACTGTCAGCAGGTCTCTATGCTCTGCTCTTAGTTAATTGATCCCTGTGACCAGCATTTGGGCAGGTCAGCCCAAATGTCCTGCCAGCATTTGTCCCTTCCCTGCCAGTGCCCTGACAGCTGAAGGGCCAGAGCATGGCAGCCCTGTGGCAGTGCCTTCTTGGAGTGGTGGCAGTAGTTCAGGTTTTCAGTGCCTGAACTTGCCCTACACCAACTCCTTTTGGTTTATTGCTCCCATGTGTCAATTCTGTCCAATGGATCCAACAAAATGCAGATTTTGTTTAGAGCTTTTCAGTTAGAAAAACTGTAATGTAAGCTGGCACCTTCCTCAGCAGATCTGTCCCAGGTGTGTGCTAGCCATGGCTCCTGCCTCTTCTTCCAAAAGAAAAGAAGCTGTTTGGAGCTGCAGCCATCACTTTCTGTGCACTGCCCTGGTTTCCAGCACAGTGGGTCGTTGACTGGTCCCCTGGATACTGAAACTAGAACCACTCATTAATGGTCAGAATGTTAGTCAGCATGTTAATGAAAATCTGATGGCAGTCACAACCAGTGCAAGTGAGCCTGGTTTGACACTCCCTGCCTGTGACCTGTGGCTTTTAAAACAACCCATGAATAACAGAAGCCATAAGCTTGGAAATCCACCATGCCAACCATGTAGCAAAGGCTTTGCTGCAGCTACAAGGTTTGGCTGTGGCATATGGACTGTGGGCCTTGCCAGGCATAATCACACTCTTTGTGTGCTACTGGTGTGTAAGCTGAATATTCCTGGAGATGAGCAGAAGTCAGGCTTTCAAATGCTCCTGGGTTTGGATGTTTTGGGTTTGAGATCTGAGTTTGGCTCATTATGAAAGAAGTCTTGACAAGGATTTGACATGGTGGGTTCACTTCCAGATTTTATTGAAATTCACAGTCTGGGTTTACTGGGATCCTTCTTGGATTACTTTGTTGATGATTAATACTCTCCATTTTCTTAGAATAACCAAATAGAAGAAATCTTTCCAGAAGAGCTTGCTCGTCTTTATAGACTGGAAACTCTCAATTTGCAAAACAACAGGCTGACTTCAAAAGGTGAGCCACAGGGTGGACAGAGCCTGTGCCTCCATAAGACCAGCTTATGCAATGAGGCCAGTGACAGCTGATAAGGAAAGCCAGGGTGATGGATTGTGTTGGTTGGAGTGGTTTGCTATGAGCCTCACTCCTCTGGCCATCACACAGAGCATGGAGACACTTTATCATCTGAAATACAATACTCAGTGTGGAAGAATGCAGCCCTGCTGAACCAGTGGAGGAGACCTGGCAGCAGCTCGTGTACTGTGGCGTGAGATCTCCTCATCCAGGAAACTCCCTCTGGTCCCACAGGCACTTCCATGCAATGCACTTGAGAACCAGAAACGTCCACATGCTGAATGATTTCCTCCTGAATGACCTTGTTTAGTTCAGACTAGTCAGTCAGGGCAGTTTGGTCCAGTTTTGTCCTTGTCAAATTTGGTATGAATTTATATACATACTACAAATAAGGACATTTCTACCCTTCTCAAACATTTTGATTTTGGTAGGCAGGTTTTGCTTGCTCAGTCTTATGCTTATTAGAGAAAATTAACAAGGGGTTAGTGAGGAAAGCAAAAGAAACAGGAATTGGAGTAAACAGTAAGAGAGAAGGATATGGGATACAAAAGATGTAATTATTAATTTATGTATCATCCAGTTCATATGAATGCTCTTTTGATCTTTTTTGAAATGATAGAGAACAAAATTTTTTGAAAATGTGGGCATATTATACATGGGCACCAAGGCACAGCAATCTTACATAGCACAGGGAAAGCTGTGCTTAATATATACAGCCTTGGACATTATTACCTTTGGGCCTTTGTGTTTTCTTTCACAGGCTTCAGTGCAGCCCTGAGTTACCAACATGTTTTGACAAGGGAAATAGCTTCACCTTTGGCTCGTGGTTATCTAAGTGCCAGGTGAAAGTGTTACTTGCAGGCTTTCCATTGTGACAGCAATTGTGCTTGTGTGATTAGCTGGATGTGGAGTGACTCAGCTGAAAATTAATAATTATTGGGGGAGGATAAGCCCTGAAGTAGATCGGGTCTCTGAGCTGGTTGCTGTTTGGGTATCTGTACTGGGGGGAGCAGAGCAAGAGAAGGATTGTGACATGCAGATACCAGGGTTATTTTGGCAATATAGTCATACATCAGCTTGATCTGATCATTAAGCAACCTCCAATTATAGCCTTGCAAGAAAAAAAGACTTGCAGAATCTTATGCAAATGAAAGGAGAAGGTTCTCAGATAGTGTGGTTGCTGCAAGCACTGATAATCAGCCATAGAATAGATCTGCACAGCTTTGTACCTGACCCCTGCCAGTGGGCTTGGCCACAAGCCTTGTGTGATCAGGATTTTAGATAGTTCTTCATGGCTTTTAACAAGTGTGTATTGTTTGATTTAGTTTGTGGGTTTGTAGGTTCTTTTCCAATTAAAAAAAGATATCAGTAGGTCTGAATCAGATTGTTTCAGTGGCTATAAAAGTGTTTCAATCTCACATGGAAGATACTGGAAGGGAAAGCTGCCCTCTGGTATTTTCACTTAGAAAGACAGTAAGGTGCTGATGTCACTGATTAGTTATTCCTCTTTTTAAGGGTTGCCAGAGGAAGCATTTGAGCATCTGGAGAACCTGAATTACCTGTACCTGGCAAACAATAAGGTAAAAGGCTGTGAAGCCTTTCAGAGCTCTTTTCTAATTGAGTTATGAAAATTAAATGATCAAGTTGTCAATTCTTTTTAAATGTACATACTACATAAGTAAAACTGTGCTAAAGTGATATTCTAACACAGGTTCATTTAAGGTCAAAACAGTTTTTAAAAAGTTTAGAGGCTACACATGCAGGTATATTTTGAACATTTGTTTATTTGTGCACCTGGTGAAAAGTTTCACTAGTGTAGGGAGGTACAGAGAGCCCCTGCATGCATTAATTACCACTGTCTTCAGCAGCCTTTGGATCATCTGCATGCAGATTTGGTTCCTGCCTGTATGTAGGGTAATGATGAAATGCTGCCTTATCAGATGAGGCTGATTAAAAAATTTGTGAACACATCCTAGTGTCTGTGTTTGAACCATCAGGATCTGTAAAAAGCTATCCAGTTTTCCCTGACTCCCATTGTTACTGGGTTGGATTGGGGAGGACACCCCCACACAGTGAAACTGTGCCAGTCATTATTTTTATTCTTTTAGCTGCGGTGGTAGAAGCTGAATTTCTTCTTTTGATGAAGAAGATTCCAGGTGCTTTCCTGTTATGACCCAGGGTGCATGTATTGACAGAAGCACATCTTTCTTGCCAAGGCTAGGAAATGAAATAGCTTCTCATATACCCTTCCATCTGGGTGGTTCCTGTTATGACTTCCTTTATCCCCACTGATTGTCCACAAATATTTGCTACAGAAGAAATTAGGATCCACAGAAAAATATAAGTTAAAACATCAGGCAGAGCTTCTTTGTCTATAAAAGTCCTGCCCTTCCATCCCACCCTCTCTCTCTCTCGCTCTGCATGTCTGTATATATATTTTATTATCCTCTTAAATCTGGGACCATTTGATGTTCTGATTAAATACATGTGGCCACATTTAGGTTTCAGTCAGGCCAAGACACATCCAGAATCACTCCATACATTTCTGTATGGAGTGATTGAGAATAGAACCCATTCCTTAGTACAGTAACATTGTGTTCTTTTCTCTCTTTCAAGCACCATTTCCGTGTAACAATCTTGGCAGTTAATAACTCCATAAAAAGGAACAAGCCAGACTGTGACTAATATTCCAGAACCTCGCACTCTGATTTTCCCAGTGTAACAAAACAAAGTGTTTGGTTTTTCTGGCTTTGCCGCAGAGAGAAAAGAATCCCAAAAGAAATTGCAAACATCAGCGAATGTCACAAGTAGTTATAGTGAGAAGTTGTGGACCTGCAAAAATAACACATTTCTTTATAAATCACAAGCCAGGACAAACCAGATTGGCTTCAAACTGCATCTCCTCTGCAGTAGGAAACACTGTGGATCAAGTTACTGTGGTGTCTGGAGGAGAGCAGGGATTTGCTGCTAGTTTGCTCCTTGTTTTATGGATTATCTTAATGCTGCTTTATCTTCCATTGTGATCCCATCAGATGTAGCTCAATCATCTTTCATGAAACTGGCATAGTAGGTCAGACAAAAGAAATGTAAGAGACTAAAAGCCTTCTGTGGACTGTGAGTAACAAATACTTAAAGAAAAGAGTGGATGTTGTAGCGTCCTTCTTTTTTTCACCCCACTCTTTACATACTTTACATAAAAAATACATTTTGTATTTCTCAAGTAGAGTGCACAGTAAACCGTGTTAATAAGAGAAATTAGTCCACCAAATGATAGACCAGATCCTGAGCTGCCATTATTATTGACTATAAGCAGGTGATTTTGGTGACAGAAGGTTTACATTTCCCCATGTCCTCAAAGTGGTGTGGGATTCACCCCAATTCAGCACTTCTGTTTTTATCAAAGCTTCATTCAAGCAAGAAAAATCCAAGCAAGTCAAAATTGATAATGACTTTTGTATTAACCTTCTGAATTCATTAGTTAACAGTGGAGAAACACTCTGCCATATTGAAAGGAAGGTACAGCAGTAAAGCTGAAAGAAAAATTGCAGTAGGAGAGATTGCAGATTGCTTCTTGTTAGGCAATAAATGAGACAAAGCTATTCAAGTCAACTTTATTTTTGCTAACACTTAAAACAATCCAGCATGAATTCTTCAAGAAGGTAATCAGTGAAACTCAGTCTCATGACCAAGAGCTGAAATGCCAAAGCAAAGTCATGAGCAAGTGAAACTCCTTTTGGATTAAACTTCTCTTTCTCTTTCCTCTTTCTTGTGGTTCTGATGTCTCTCATTTCACATGTCTTAGCCATGCCCTTTGCTTTGTACAAAAGTTATGACCTATTTGACTGGAGAAAAGCTTTTATGTACCACTGTGTATGAAAATGATTAAGTCCTGTTTCCTGTGTCTGAATTGTCAGTATTATGTCATGGCAGAGACTTATTTCTTTCTGAGGCACTGTCAGACCTTCTTAGTCGGAGATGAGTGCCCTTATCCAACTCCCTAAAATTGTATCTCCCAGATCAGGAGGTGAGAGATTACCAGCAAAGCCAAGAGCAACTGCAGGAATATGCAGAATGGCTCATTCCAGTGCTCACAAACCGTCTGGAAATGCTGATAGGAGTGTGATTTGTGGAAAAGATATTTTTTGTATTTGTGGCCTTTTAACGTTTAAGACAGGCTAAGGATGGAGGTTTTGGAACAGCCAAAAATGGAAAACAGTAAATAATGTATTCAAATTTTTTTTAAAAAAGACTGTTTTATGAGTCCAGTAAGTTGGAAGTTCATGGATGGAGTTCATCAATGCACTCTTGACATACCAGTAGAGAGGGGTGTAGGCACCCTTTAGATAAATACATACTTTAAGGCTTGGGTTAGGCAGTTCTCCAGTAAAGTGTCCCTTCTTTCACACAGTGTTCATATTTTAAATATTTTTGGTTTCACAATATTATTCATAACCATCTGCAGTTTTATGGTAATAAAAGTTTGAAAAATACGGTTTCTCATCATGTGAGTCTTGCTGTGCTGTGTTGGCTGAAAGGACCGGGTTCTGTTTCACACAACAGAGCTGTGAGGAAGATTACAGATTCTATGAACTTCAGGCTAAAAGACAGATCTTTTCCATTTCCACAGTTTCCCATTCTGATCTCAAAGAATTCAGTATCTCCCTAGGAAAGAGCCCTTTGGACCGCACATAAAACCCTGAGTGGTCTCATTAGTGCTGCAGTGAACACCTGTAACCTGCTGACTGCAATTCAGTGCCTTCTCTACTCAAGGATCATCTGTTACAGCATTGTGTTAAAAATTTGTTTCTGGAGGGCTTTATCTTGATGCATAAAGCTTCTGGGTTTATGCTTCCCAGAAAACTGTCCTCCATCCAGCCTGGATTGTAACTGTATTTTTGGTTTGTAGGTGAATGACTTTGTTGTTAACAGCCACTCAGTGAACCTGGCTATTGTATTACCTGGATGCTCTCTAAAACTGAGCTCTTTGTGATAATTTCTTTTCACTCTGCCAATTTGTTCAGACACAGGGTTAGCTTTTAAAATCACCGATAAAAATAGCAACAAGAGAAACACATTCAATCCTGTACCTGTTGTCAGCTATAAAGTTTTGAGGACAGGGCCCTTCTGTATTTCCTGCTGCATCCCTTGTTTATGGAACAAAGTATCTCTGTACACTTTGCTTTGAAGTGCCATTCAATGTTCCATCATTTGGCTCAGAAGTATCCTTGTTCTTTGGGAGCCTGAATCCCCCTTGCAGAGATCATCATAAATGGATGCAGTGGAGCAGACGTGTGAAGTGACACCTCCCCTCCACAATACACTTTTGTAAGAGAATAAGCAGTAGGTCACTGTGAGGGGAGTTGGAGGTTTTTTGGCACAGCAGACTGAGGAATTAGGAACAATAATAAGCAAAGTGTTTGCTCTCTGAATAACTATTTCTTGATTTCTTCCACCAAAAAGAGATAGGACCCTTCCAAGCAAAACAAACATTTTCATATCTTAGAGCAAAAGTCTGTCTCCTTCCTGGAGAGATTAGTGAGTGAGGACAATTTGTTTTTGTTCATGCAATCTACATTCAGTTTAATTTATCTTTGCCTGTTTAGGGAAGATAAATTTGCAAGTGTTTTGCTGCTGCTCTAATACTTGCTTAAAACATTTGCTGCATTTCATTGGAACTCCCCTGTATACTTCTTTTACAGCTAACAGTGGCTCCGAAATTCCTACCAAATACCTTGATCAGTGCAGATTTTGCAGCCAATTATCTCACTAAGATATATGGGCTCACATTTGGACAGAAACCAAACTTGAGGTAAGGGACTGGGAAGTAAAACAATACTGGTGTTCTGCCACTGCTTGGATGCAGTTGGTGGCTGATAAGAAACTATCTGGCTAAACTATATTATTGCCTACTTATGTTTTTGGAAAGAAACTGTTTGTTATTCTCCAAATGAAAGATCTAACAAACACATTCCAAGGGCTTTTGCTAGCTGCCAGACACTTCTGAAAATATAAAATGAAATTGTCCCCATTTTATTTGTGTATTTGAGTTGAAAAGAAAAATTTAGTTTCTCAAAATGGAGATTAGCTGTTTAGTAATCTCTGGTTTTATTATAGTCCATTAGTTTTTAAAAGTAAAATCAGGTGGACAGTACAGTACTCAGTGCAGTAGAACTCGGTTCTACTCACAGTAAGCACTTCACCACCTTCAGAAGGGGTTCATACACCAGATCTGCTGCCAAAGGTCTCTGCTAGGTTCATGCTGTGATTTTCTTATCTGGATTGACAGCAGCACATCCATGTCAAACTCAGGGGCACACAGACCACCTCCTGTGAGGTGTGGGTTTTTCTAAAGGGGTTTTGAGTAATCTGCAGCATCCACACACTGCACCATCCAGATCCTACAAAAGACATTCCAAACTGTTGGGAGCAATTTATGCAGCCAGGTTTGGAAGCAGTTAATTACAGCTGACCCAGCTGAGCCCCTTCAGCTCAGTCTTGTGATGAACCAAAAAACTCTCCATTCCTACTGAATTCATTGAGAGCTGGAGCTGCTCTGCACTTCCTGGACCTTTAGTCTCTCAGGATCTTGGAAGCTGAAAGGGCTGAGTCACTCACAGATTTCTGGCAATATCTCATGATGAAAGAAGCTAGATTTATATATGTTTTCTTCCTTAGTCTGAGGTGGAGATGCTGCTGTGTTTTGATTCCATATTAAAATTATTGACTCTTCTGAAGTGATTTTAACACTCTTCTATACCAACACTAATTTTAATCAGAATAAGAGCTAATTGATTTCCAAGGTTACTCATATAAAATCCCAACACAGTGGTTTCAGTTGTTTTTTTTGCCCCCCGCAGAGTTCATGATCTCAGACTGATTATTTGGAGAGTAAGTTTTTAGAAAGGCAAATATTTGTGAGTTAAAAGTACAGCTGACCATGCAGGGTAAACAATACTTCCAGTGTAGCTCTGAACTCCCTGGAGTGTGTGATCACACAATTGTATTTCCATACTGAGCCTTTCCTTCCTTCCAGAAGGATGTTGCCAAGTTCTCTGCAACTGATGGAGAATCTAAGAACAAGTTTAAAAAGCTCACTTTGACACTTTTGCAGTTTTAACCTCTCTCTACAAATTTATCTGCCTGTGGCATCTGGGGGTAAACACAGGAAAGGAAGAGGTAATCAAAGTTACTAAAAGCATATAATTTCTTTTGTTAAAAAGAAGTAAAATTGATTCATTTAGCAGTTAAGCCAGTGAAAAGGAGGAATAACTTCACATAGGTATATTGCTTTGTACAGAATTGAAACCTGTGTAAGGATGAATCAGTTTTTGACAATCTGTTTGGAGAAACTATTTTGTGAGTATTAAAGGTTGAAAGTAAGATGGGAAAAGGAAAAGTAAGAAACTGTCTCTCAATCCCAGTGGCTCATTAAAAACCAAAGCATAGAAAAGAGAAAAGACTGCAAGACTGAGTAAATCTGTTGCCTTTCTGTCAGTAGTCTGAGTTCTAAGAGTAGGAGAGAAATTGTTTCCTGGGGTATTTCCAGCCTTCATGGGAGCAGAAAGAATGGAAGGTTAAGAGATGGTCCTTTCTTAAGAGACATCCAGGCTGATTTTGTAAGCCCAAGCAGCCCAGACTCAGTTCCAAATAGAAGTTAAAATTTGGGCCATATCTGTTAAACAGAGATGAATTCTAACCCTCTGAGTGAGGCCCCCACGCTGACATTCTGTGTTTCTAAGTATTGCACAGCCCCAGGCTCACACTCAGTTTCTTGTAAAGAAGTTAAGACCACGTGTGAAATTTGTATTCATGTGCGGGTTTGGGTTTTGAATAGATTTAACTTTCAGAGAGTATTGCGGCCAACCATTTGGTTTTGCATCTCTATCCCTTGCTAAGTTAAAGGACACATTTTAAAAACAAATCTAATTATCTCAAGGAAAGAAGAAAAGATTGAAATTAGGTTTTAAACTAAGCTTTCTCTCGATAAACAAAAACTCCACATCACCCTATCTGTTGAACTTCATCTTTTACTTTCTTCCAACAGATCTGTGTATCTTCATAACAACAAACTTTCAGATGCTGGGTTACCTGATAACATGTTCAATGGCTCTAATAACGTGGAGATACTCATCATGTCCAGCAATTTCTTGAAGTATGTTCCAAAGAATCTCCCTCCAGCACTATATAAATTACACTTACAGGTAATAAGAACAAAGTTTTGTAATCCTTTAGGATTGTGTTTGTGTGGGTTTCACACCACATAGCCAAGATATCCCAGTGCACTTGGAAACATCCCGACCCACTTTAAGCCTTTCCTGCTGTATTCTCAACAGTAGCTGTCCCCATCTCCTTTCTTTTTCATCTATAAGCAACAGTGTGTTTTTGCAAATCACCAGAATGCTCACAGGGGGCAGAAATGCCTTTCTGTGTTTGCAGGGGGATGTATTACAAATCCCTGTATGGTTGCATTGTTGGTCTCCTTCCTGCATAAAACGATATTAATGCATATTAGAACAGAAGTGCATCATTCCATGGCCATGTCTCCGTGACCTCCCAGTTAAGGTTGCCACTGATGCCACTTGTCCTGACAGTGGCAAGACAAGTGGCTTACCCCCTGCTTACCCACTCTGTACTGGCTTTGCTCACTGACTCATTTCATACAGACCACGGCTTCCCAGCATCAGTGGCTACTGCTTGCTACTGAGCTGGCAATTCAGTTTGGATCAGGCATTCTCTACTGCTACAACTCCTCCAGCAATAGTGCAATAGCAGAGTTGTGCTGTTAACTACTCTCCAGCATTTTTAATTCCATGTCATCTGATTCTGATAAAAATGCTTCATCATGTCTGAGCTGGAGATCTCAGCCTTAGCAATGGGAGAGCCACAGCAGTGGGGAGTCCTGGGTCCGCTTGCTCTGAGTGTTGACAGCTCCTTGGACGTGCAGAGACTGGAGTCTGTTATCAGCCCTGGACTGAGGCAGCTTTGTGCTGCCTCCCAGTTCTCTTTTCCCTTGAAGGTTTCACCAGAATTCCTGTAAAAGTCTTCTAGAGAACAAGCTTCTCCAGCTTGAAGAAAAGTAAATGCAACCAGGCCAGTCCTTTAAATTGCTGGAATTTCTCTCCAAAGTATGAACTTGTCCTCTGCATTTTTTTGACACTTACAGATAATCATTATCTCCCAAAGGGGTCTCACACTTTGAGGATTGCACTTTGAACTTGTCTCCTTCCCTGCTGTCCCCAGCTGTGTTAAGGACAGAGGAGATGAGCAGAGAAATGGGTGTTTTATTTGCACATGCACCATTTGTCAGTAGTAATGTTTACCTTGATATTTTAACTGGGAAAAACAGAGCAATGAAAAATGAGAGGCAGTCAGAAGTGGACCAAAAATATCTGACAGGTGTACTTTAAATGTGATTTTTTCTTTTACTGTTTATTGAGGCAGCCATATTTGTCTGCGTTGGTTTCTACTTTATAATAGTTGATAAATGAATCTGGTCCAGTCTGTCCATTACATTATAATGCCCCCTAAATATTTTATGTCTAGCCCTTCTGAAGTTTAATTGCCCATGCTAGTTGAACAGAACCCAAATGTTGTGTTGATTCATGCCAAATACTGTGCTTTGTGCTCCTGGTGACTCTAGAGCAACAAGCTGGAGAAGATTCCCAAAGGAGCCTTCAGTGAACTTGCCGGTCTGCGGGAGCTGTATTTGCAGAATAATTACTTGTCTAATGAGGGAATGGACAACGAAACTTTCTGGTGAGACTGAGATGTGCACTTTGTACTTCTGTGTCTGTCTGCCCCCTCTGGGACAGTTGTGTATCTACTGAACAAAGGACACAGTAAAAAGTAAAGTTATTAAAAGCTGGATGATGTTATGCATTTCACTGCTAAGTCTGAGATGCAGATGCTGCCATTCAAGAGCAAAGGTGTGGGTGAGTGGTTACAGAATAGTTTCATACAAAAGACAGAACACTGAACATCAGAGAGCACCACTCCCTGCCTGCCACAGACCCAGTCACGCCAGATACTAAGTCCCTTCTGAGAAAAGCCATGTAGAACAACACTGAAACCTACTCTCTGTTCTTCCAAAATAGACAAAAGTGAAGTTACCTGGGACTTTCCAGTTTTTGGGGCACTTCACTGGGCCTTAAAGCCACACCTTCATCATGACTGGAGCCACTCATGTGTTTCTGTGAAGGTGGCTTGAAAACAGCCACAGACACACAGTGAATTCCCCTGGCCCAGCTGTACCCCAGTGCAGGTGGTTGCTGGAGCAGGCAGGGATGCAGTGGTGCTGCTCAAGAGCCAGATGGCTGCAAAAGCTTTGCTACAAACTGGTGCAACAAAAATAGCCTTTGGCTGTCCTAGATTTAGCCTGGGACTTAGCACTTTGAAAAATTTAACATTTTTTTTTTTCTCTGCTTGCACTGAATGCTGCCCTTGTTCTACCTGAAAATCCAGACCACACAATTGGTCCTGCCCATAATTTAGTTCTGTAAACTCTCCTGATCTCCAAACATGAATATGTACCAAACTGTCCTTTCCTTTTCCATTTCCCATTCACAGAAACCTCCCCTAGTAGTTTACTGTATCTGTGTTGAGTCCACCTCCACATCTTGTTGGACATAAAAAAATACCCCCATCTTGGGAAAAGGGTACAAATGGCAGCAGTGAAGAGTTTTACCTAAAGATTATATTTGTTCATTCACAGCATGTTTGGATAGCTGGATTAGCAGTGTAGTAACCAGTAAGTAATGTCTGTAACACATTAGTTCTCATGTTTCCTGAAAACTTTCTAGTCATCTGAAATGGGTTATGTAGTGTCAAGTAGATTAAAACTAATTTGAACTGAGAAATTGACTTGAAATATAAGGGAATACAGGGTTCCTCAGTCCTGGCATATAATACCATTGATCCACATCCAGTTGGTATAAGTGGCTGGTCTGAGGATTTAATTTAGCTTCAACTGAGACCATGGAATCCAGATTCAGTAGCTTACACAAAGCAGCTCTAGCCCTGACTCACTTCCATAATACTGGAGGGTCAGGAGAAGTTCACTACCTTAGCCTAGGACACTGAGGTAGCATTTCTGCTTTTCATAAGAGTAACATTTCATCATCTAGAAAGCAGACCTGCCCTTCAGTTTCGGTATTTATTTTCAGAGAGACAGAAATTACTCATGCTCAGGTTTGTTTCTGTGAAATTGAGAGCTAAACTCTGTGTTCTGGTGGTGCGCCCATGCCATTTTCCTTGTCGTATTTGTTCACTGAAATTGTTCATATGTTGCTAACTGGGACTGCAAAACTGATCTCAGGCCTCAGCTCAGTGGCAATTTGGGTGTGTGTGGACTGTGGCACGTTCCCTTGCTGGTGTGGCTGGAGAGTGGTGGCAGTGCCACGTCCTAATTCCTAATGGCAAAATGGGAGCTCCCTGTTTTGGTGTCCACATCACCAATACCATGAGTCAGAAAAGGGCACCTGGTAGTGGGAGCTGTACTTGGTAAAAAGGCTCTAAAGCAAAGATTGTAAAATCTTCGAGGAAATTGGTTATTGTTTCATCTTGCAGAATCAAACTGTTTTCTTTCCTGCTTTCCCAAGGAAATTGTCCAGTCTTGAATATCTGGATTTGTCCAGCAATAACCTCTCACAAATCCCAAGTGGTTTACCTCGAAACATCGTCCTCCTCCACCTGGAGAAGAATGCAATTAAGGTGATTGACAGAGATGTCTTGACCCAAATTAAGAACCTAGAGTACCTTCTGCTCCACAATAACAAATTAAAAGCCCGAGGTATTCACCCCTTAGCCTTCCACGGCCTGAAGAAGCTGCACACTGTCCACCTGTACAACAACATGCTGGAAAGGATCCCCAGTGGGCTGCCCCGGCGAGTGAAGACACTTATGATCCTTCATAACCAGATCTCAGAGATTAACAGGAATGACTTTGCTACCACTTACTTCCTTGAAGAGCTGAACCTGAGCTACAACAAGCTCACAAGTCCCCAGATCCATCGGGAGGCCTTTCGTAAACTGCGGCAACTAAAGTCCCTGGATCTTTCTGGAAACAATCTCCACACGGTGCCTTTTGGCTTTCCAAAGAACTTGCAAGTTCTGAAGCTGAAGGAGAATGAGATAAGCATGATCCCAAAAGGGACTTTGTCTGGGATGACAAAACTGAGGGAACTGTATTTGAGCAACAATAAACTGAAAGTAAATTCAATTTATTCAAGAGCATGGAGAGAACTCAGCAGTCTTCAGGTAGAAATATCATGTTCTCTAATTGCTTTAGTGATGCTGATGTCCTCATCTGTCTGCCTAAATCAAATTATGTAGCACCAATACTAAATGTGCTTGGTCCTTGTGCTTTAGGGTTGCATTGTAAGTGCTACAGTCGCTGTTTCTAGAGTAGAAATGATGTGCTGTTGTGCCAGAGGTGGGTGCTGGCCAGACCAGCTTTGTTTCTGAATCCTGACAGTGTCCTATATTTTCAGAAAAACATCAGTGAATGTTATCATTAAAACTGAAATTAGGCCTTTCAAATAGCTCGTCTCCCAAAAGATTTAAAATCAGCTCTGAATAGAGACAGCAGGAGGAAGGAATGCATAAACAAAAACACTCTTAATTCTCAAAGCCCCCACATCAGCTTATAGTCAGACAAGCCAAGCTGTAGGATTTAGCAGCTCAGCTGGCTAAGGCACCTGGGGAGCAGCTCGGAGGTCTGGATTCAATCAGCAGTCTTCTCATTTGCTTAATTGTTGGAGAAAGTTAAACACAAACCATAAGGCAGGCAGGAACAATCATATTTGTGCTGAGCAAAATGACCTTTCAGAATTGTTACGCTGGCTGAAGGATTTGTCTGCATTTCCTTTTAGGCAACGGCCCCTTTTCTGCAGTGAAAGGTATTGCCTGTGTCATATGGCAGCCATGGAGGGTGCAGGGTCACTGCCCAGGCAAAGTGTGCACATCTCAGAGCAGATCAGGGATAAGGACATGGAGCATATGTCACATTGACCCCCAGAGTGTTTTCAGACAATCCTGACGTTAATCTATACAACGTTTCCCTTTCTGTTGTGTCTGGGAATAACCAATAGCTTGTTTCTCAGTTAATGTCAATCAGCAATGCAGCAACAGTATCTACAGAGCTGCAGATTTGGTCCCAGGCTTTAATAATACCTTTTGCATTTCTTTGGTGCCTCACTGATACGTGTGTGAGTGTGTGCAAATATATTTAACATGCAAAGCAGCCTGGAAGGAAGATGCTGTTGAAAATTACAGACTGCTGGGATTGTTTTTCTGCAGTACCTTAATAAAACATAGGTTATTTTATTTTCAAACAAAAATGGCTCATGAGTCCTGTTGGGCAGCTGGAGTTGCTGGTTGGAATGACGAGCTCTCCTTCTCAAAGGTCCTGATTCACAATTATGTGAACTTTTGTTCCACGCTCACTCCTTTGCAGTCGGTGTAAAGCCAGAGGCATTGCTGACTCAACCATTGGCCATCCCCACAGCAAACCCCACTCCCATTAAACAGGGTTCAGATAATAGCATACACTTAAAGTTCTGCTGGACTAATGGGGCATTTATGACTGTTGCTTTTCTTTTTGTTCTTTTGTTCTTTTTGGAACAGCATTACTTGTTGGTTGTTTCTAGCTGAATCGTTTCTATCATTAAATGCTCAGCTGTGCAGTTGGTTTCTGAGTTGTTGCACTGGAGTGAATTTGGCAAATAACCATCCATAAAGATCCTGATCAAGTATATACTTAGTAAATGCTTCAGTCCACACTGTTTCCATGGAAATCACCAGAGACTGTGCAACTGCTAAGTGAGACATTTACATAATGGACTTGGCAGTACTGGGTTAACAGTTGGAGTCAATGATCTTAAAGCTTTTTTCCAACCTAAACAATTCAATGGTTCTATGATAATTGTTTTCCAGACTGGCATTATGTAAGGAATAAAAACAGTAGAATGAGGACAATTGTTTGCAGTAGTGTGGCTTTGAGTAGTGGGTAAATACTGTCAGGTTGGTGTTACAAAGATATTACAATACAGGATAACAAAACTTTTCGATTGATCCATTCTCTTGCATTAAATTAATCTGAGAAATGATCATGACCTTTAGTCCTGCTGTCTTCATACATTCTCTATATTAGAATATTTCCAGATGGTTTTATGTGTAACTTTACCTATCACCATCCTTAGCCAGCAAAGTGTTTGCAGTAGCAGATGCCAAGGAATTCTGCATATCTGAAACCCAGCCTGGTTTTAATTTACTTAAAGCAGACATGGACTAATGCCTGTGGACAGAGATACAAAGATGTTGGAACCCTGAAACAAACCAGCATGACATATCATGTGAAATCAGAATGCTCAATAGGAGTGTAAGAGAGTAGAATTGTCTTGGCCATACTTACCTTGATGCAAACTAGAGGTAGATTAAATTAGTTTATTCTGTAATAAATATAACTTCAACCTTAAATCTCTTTCTGAAGTGTTTCTAATATTTAAATTGGTTATTTGACCCCTTGTTGTCTCTTGCAGTCACTAGACATGGCTGGCAACCAACTGACATCTATCCCATTAGGCCTGCCAGAATCTCTGGAGTATCTGTATCTCCAGAACAACAAGATCACAACGGTTTCAGAGAATACTTTTGAATCCACACCCAATATAAAGGGGATTTACCTCAGGTAAGGTCAAGTTTCTACTTCAACACAGAAGACTTTTTTCCTTCTTCGTCCACTTTGTAATTGCTTACTTTTTAGAAAGTATTTAAAATCCTTACTTTCTGAACAAGCATCTTTGGTTTATAGTAATATGTGACAAAATTCTATTCATCTGCTCAGAAAAGACATGGATACACATAATAAACTCTTTTTAAAGAGCTTGCCTTTTCTATGCTTATTATAATGGATTGGGCATGCCAGTAATTCTGAGTAATTAATGTTTAACATGATGTCATATTCCAATATTCAGCTGTGAGCCAAAAGTTTACAGTCCCCTTGTAGAAGTACAGTTTTGTCTGTGTCTGTTGGCCCTGAATTTTGACAAAATCGCCCTCCAGTGAGGTGTGTGTGACTAATCTTGAAGTTGTGTGTATTCCCTTGAAAGCTTTGTCAGAAGCAAGTGACAAGTTACAACTGTGACAGTTACGTAACTCAGTTTAGGGGCTTTGCTGAGTTTTTTCCCCACTCCGTCAGTTGGATGAGGACTTTGTTTTTATAGATGACAGATACTGACCTTTTTTTACATGTAATGTAAACTCACAGTAACAACTGATTTAAGCAGAGATTCATATCACAAGAAGTGAATCTGTCCCCACAATAGATTCAGTTTTAATCTGGTGAAATATTATTGAAAATATTAATTAGAAGTAATTTATGAATCCCTACAGAATATTTTATTAAGCTGATCCAATGGGTGTGTGCACAAGACTAAATATGGTCTTATTTTGTCTATATGCACCTAAACTGCCCCATATTTCTGAATAGTTCTGGAGCATACCTTTATGGATGAATGATTCCATACCAAGCAAATTAAATTATAATGTCTGGTGTAAATTAGAGCAGTCTGTCTATTCAGCTGCTCACATTTATGAGATTTTAGTGAATGCTTGGATGTGAACCAGAAACCACATACCACATTCTATATTTCTGTATAAAGAAAAAAGGAATTTGCAAAACAGTTTTGCTAACATATTGAGGAGGCAACTCCACCCAAGCTCAGTTGTATTTTTAATGGGAGGCCATTAATCACTGCAGTGCTGTGAAACAATAATATACATATGGAATATTACACAGAATACAATTTTAAGCATGTTCAAGAGTTACAGAGCAGTATATGTGACAGGTTCTTAAACTGCAGCTAGGCTATTTGTATTCCTGGAAATGCAAATAACAGCTGAAAAATTAATGCTTTGTGTTTAAAGGGTTACTTTGTTCTGAGTTTCTTAGGTTAAGAATTAAACTGTCAAGGAATGACACAGAATTTCATGAAAAATCAGTTATATTTTAAAATGTGGGCTGTGAAGCAGATGCTTTTCTTCTCTGGGAAGGAGAAAGGAGAATAGCAAGAGAAAGAATTTGTGGGGGAGGAATTCCACTATTATGATCCAGAGGAGTCAGCACTTCTAGAATGCTGTTGTGAGTCAGTGTAAATTTAGAGTAACTTGGGTCAGTGAAGAGTAGTTGCAGAATGGTTTCCTCTTAGTCTCCTCATTTTTGTGTTGTATATAAGAATGGATTTATTTTAACAGGGGTGCCTTTTTTTCCTTTGTTTAAGGTTTAATAAGATTGCAGTTGGAGCACTGAAAGAAAGTATCTTCCAAAACCTGAAGCACTTACAAGTACTGGATATTGAGGGGAACCTTGAATTCAGCAACAGTTCAAAGAATAAGGATGACTCAGAAGAGGAAATGGAAGATGAGGAAGAGGAAGAGGAAGAAGAACGGAGATAAAATGTGAACTCATACAATCCCATCATGTGGGAGGTAACAACTGCAGTTGAGGCCCCAGTTCTCAGACTCTTGTGTAAATAATTCCTATATACACACATGATTGAAGCATAACAAATAAATGTCTGAACCTTGAATTTAAAGACTTCCATTAAAATATGATGGGGAATCACAAATAAAAAAGGGTTGAAAATATAATATTTTGTAAAATGAAACAGCATATATCTGTTTTATCAGAGTTCTTAATGGGCTGTTCTTACTGGCTTCTGTTTATAGCCACAGCAGACACGGTAGTTAAAGATGCAGGTCCTTGTTCACTAATTCTGATAACAAAAAATGCAAAGGTATTTCATGACATTTTAAAGCAATTACTTCAAAAGGAAAACAAAGAACAAACTGTGAAGCTTGCTGATGCAGAAGACGTGAGGTAAAAATAGATTAAAAATTAGATAAATTAAAGTAAGATTAGACCCATTGGTGTCTGTTAAATGTATTATTAGATTACAAACTCTATCTCAAGCAGTATTTAAATCACTGACCATTTGGAGGGGAAAAATAATGCTATACTTAGTGTATTTCTTATGGAAAAAATAGCACCTCTACTTGAATCTCTTTTCAACTGAAGGAAAAAAGATACAGGGACAATGATATTTGAAGAATATGCATTTTTTTTCATAAGAATAGTGATTTATTTACTGCATCTCTTAAGCATCTTAGGTTCAAAGATGATGAAGTTCAGGACTGCCTTTTGCTTCTGGAGATCTAAACTCTTAAGTGTGGGGAAAAAAATAGTTTTGTCCCTAACCAACATTTTGTCACTGAGAATGACACAAGGAATTTCTAGGAATAGTGCTAATAAGCTTAAAAGATGATGGGGCTTGAAAAGGGCAGAAGGTACATGGGAACTCAAAACATTAGCCTTCTTGGCTGGGCTATATGAAAACTTTGTTAAACAAGAAATAATTTATATTTACAGACTTAGGATACATTCAGAATCAATGCATCTCTGGTTTAGTTTTGGGGCATGACATGTCAACAGGTACTATGTTTGTCTTATTCTGCATTCTGTATTCCGTTATGTAACTTATTTTATTTTTCTGTTTTGCAGGAAAACATAAGGAAAAATACATATATGTCTATGTGTATATATCTATATAGATATACAGAGAACACTTAGCAAAACGTGCAATGAATTACGCAGAAACTGTCATGGCACTGGGCCAGGCTCATGGAAGACAGTGTGTTTCAGTGCCTTATTCAGGGAGAGACCCTGAATGCCTTTCCAAAGCTTCCAAATCATCTTATACAAGACCCAGGATCATAAGGGATTGCTCTGGAACTCACAAAAGCTGGCTTTTGTTTCTTCTGTTTCTCTTCCCTCACTGTTTCCATCTGTAATAACAATATGGGACTGTTTTGAACACAGACCTTCAAATGCCATTTTTGTCACTGCATTTTAAGTGAACCATGTTTAGGCCTCTTTTCTTTTCCTCCACCCAAAAGAAGCTGTTGTTGGCCAGGGTAGATGGATATTCGCAGTAGTTTCATGTGCAGAGCAGTGTATGAGGCATTTTGGTCATCAAGCAGCAGTAATAATTCTGGATGCAATTATTTCTCTGTTATAACAATGTGTATATTTGGATGAGAAAAACAAAATAAGGCTGGATCCCGTAATATTTTATCTCTACTGCCAAAACCTGCAGTATATTCCTGTTTTAGAAAAGTTTTAAGATAAAACAATTGCTCTTGTGAATATATATATATATATATAAAAATTTGTATGTCTACCTTCCAGAACTTTGGTAAAGTTTCTGTCTTGCTGTTGTTTGCCCTTGGGGCAGTTGGGTGAATGTCTCTGAAGGTGTGATCAGAGGATGGAGTGACAGGATGAAGTTTAATGTATATGGTAGAATTTTCCACAGTGTATCTCATTCACAGTGAAAGGCAGGAGTGAGACTAATGATGCAGAAGAGATTAGTGATTGTGGGCTGTCTTAGGAGAAAACCATTAGGTGTCAAAAGAAATTTGTTTAGTTCAAGTCTGGAGACAGTGCTTGCTGTCATACTCCCTTAAAGCCTCCCCTATTTTATGATGTTGAGTGTTCTCAGCTCCTGTTGGAATCATAGAAAATAAAGAAACCATGGAAAAGAAGACCTACAGAGGTACAAGTTTCTCAGCTGGTAATAATTCCTTCATCTAAGGCAGCTAATTTACTTGACAAAATGATCTTTTCTTTTGAGGATTTCTGATTGAACACATGTTGTTTTGCATACTGCATTCCAGGATTGACTTGGAAACACAGTTGGCTTAATTTGTTACCAGCTGTTTTCCTGCTGGAGATATAGTTCCACATTCTCCCTTTGGTTTCCCATAGCACATGACAGTAATTTTAAGCTGTTGTTCTCTACCTTAGACAATTCAACACACTCATTAATCATGGAAGGAAAGATTGCTTCCTGAAAAAGTAAAAGCTTGGCCCTAGAAATTGCAAAACCCACACATTTTTTAATATCAGCTATACAGCTGAGCAATAAAATATCCTTCCAACTGACTGCTGGGATAGACTTCTATGTAAAATGTCTACAGAATGTAGCTCAAGTCAATTAGCCATCTCCAGCAAGCAGCAGTGGAAATTTTGCCAGCCTCCTGTGAAAAAGAATTTTATTAAACTCCTGAACAAGCTGAGAATATGCAGATTTGTACAGTTTTATGGAGAACTGGTCTATTGTCTTTAAACTTCTGTCCCTTGGACTACAACGCTATGAAAAGTCTGGTGCCTCAGACTTCTTTGAATCCCTTGAGAGTCTGATGCAGTGAGTGCAAGGGTGAAAGGTTTGTTTTAGCACCTGTAGAATCAGGGCCAAAATGTCAGGATGATACATACACTGTTCAGCTTCTTGAGCAAGCAGCAGCCTTTACCAAAGGAGACCCACCTACAGTTTAAAGTGCAGATACTATAGACCAGGTAAAGTTAGGAAACACCGAGTTTATTTCAAGTAGTGGCACGCTGAATCTGTCCTTTAATAGCGCAGCGTTTTCCAGCAGCAACCCCCCCCAAAAAAACCCACCACCACTCTTACCCAGTAAAAGCCTCAGATGCTCCAAGGTTCTTTGATTATTCTGTAAGAGATTGGTAAGGGAGAATCACAGGCCTTATTCCTCACTTACCCGGTATCATCAGCACCTATGACAATGGACATAATGCTGTCAGACCAAAATGGTAGTTCATTTTTTTTCTCTTAAAGGAGTAAGAGATGCCATGAGGGATGTTGAAGTCCACGGACTAAATCAGAAGTCCACAGGACTAAGCCTACATATTTTTTGATGGTGGGTGGTACCCATAATCCAAAAATCCAATCCAGACCTTGTAGGGAGCAGGGCCCAGGAACAGACTCTAATTTTATTATTTCCTTTAGTGAAAATGGGAGTTGAGAAGTTGCCCTTTTCTTAGGCCACAAAGAGGCAACACAAACATTGCTTTCATGTAACTTTCTTCCTGCAATTTGCTTGGATTTGGGAAAGATAAGAATAGAAGGCTTTTAAGGCTGAGATAGATGTATGAATAGTGAAAACTTGAAGTCTAAAACCTTCAGTTGGCAATTTTATCCCTGGATATGCATTTGTGCATGCTTGATATTCCTGTGTGTGGTCTGTATGCAGACTGAGATCTGGGTTTATTTGCTGTTTTTTCTTTTAAAAGCCATGTTTCCTCATTACAGAGGATACTGCAAAAATGGGGGGAAATGGGATTTTTCCAAGCTATGATTTTTTACAGCGACAGGAGTACTAATGCAGCTTGAGAGCTATAAAGAATTAATCAGCTGCCAAAAATAGCTCGTGGATAATGAGCTTTTATTTCAGGCGGTGGGCAGGTAGCCCATCTGTGTCTGCCATGTGGACGGGCCGTTCTGCAGCCGTTTCTCATCCCGTTCCTCCCGGATCCTTTCTCATCCCGTTCCTCCCGGATCCTCGCTCCACGCCCATCCCCTCACGAGGCCTGGGCCCCGCAGCGCCTGCTCCCGCCCGCTCCCGCCTCCAGCCGCACCCCGGCCCCTCCAGAGAACCCCATGGCCGCTTCCCCAGGGACTGCTCGGGGAAAGGGCCTGCGAGTGCTGCGTCCTCCCCAGAGCTTTTACCTCCCCACATGGAGTAATGCCCTTTGCCTCCCCGGCGTGCTGGGAGCTCAGGCGGGATGCGGGGAACCTGTTCCCCCCTGCTCCCCACACTCGCACAGCTGCAGGCTGCTCATGACCCGAAGCGCTACGGAGCTCCCACAGCGGAGCGGGGGCCATCCCGCCGGCTGTGAGGGGAGCAGCGGCCGCGGCCATGGCGGCCCGTGTGTGTGGAGGGGTGCAGCACAAGGCCGGGGCTTTCCCGACCAAGATGGTACCCTATGAGTCTCTCTGCAAGGAGCACCACAATCCCGCTGTCCGCAGCCTCAGCTGGCAGGAGGGGTGAGCTCCAGGGGGGCCATGCGGGACGGAGGGAGGGAGGATGAGGGGCGGAGTGTGCTGAGGAGGGTCCTACCTTGCCTCCAGGGCCTCATAGGCCATACTGTGGTGTCTGGGCTCTAAGTGTTCTGTTTAATGAAAAATAAGTGTTTTATGCAATATATAGATACTCTTCTGAGGAAAAAATATTTTAAAACTAATACTTTTTTTAGGAAAGATGGGACAAGACTATTTAAAAGAGCATGAAGTCACAGGACAAGGTGGAACATGTTCTAATTGAAAGAGAGTAGGTTTATATTAGATATTAGGAAAAAATTCTTCATTGTGAGGGTGGTGAGGCTGTGGCACGGGTTGCCTAGAGAAGCTGTGGCTGCCCCATCCTTGAAGGTGTTCAAGGTGAGTTGGATGGGGCTTGGAGCAACCTGGAATAGTGGAATGTGCCCCTGCCCATGGCAGCGGATTAGAACTAGATGATCTTCTAGGTCCCCTTAAGATCCAAAGATTCTGTGATTATTTGAAAAAAAAGAAAAATCCCTAAAGAAAAACTATGGATGAAATTTGAAGGGGGATGTGGTGGTGCAGAGGGAGGTTGCGAAGGCCTCCCTTCAGGGAGCAATGACATCTCCTGAGGAGCTGACTGCAGATCTGGCAGTGACACAGGGCCCCTGGCAGCGGGACAGGGTCCCTGGCAGTGACACAGGGCCCCTGGCAGTGACACAGGGTCCCTGGCAGCGGGACAGGGCCCCTGGCAGCAGGACAGGGCCCCGTGGGGCTGCTCCCCGGGTCTGGCAGCTGCCCCCCTCACCAGGGACTCTGGGCCAGGCAGCCTTGCCGGGGTGAAGAGCTGCTGCATCTGCTCAACACAAGAATTGCTGCTTTGGGGACTTGGAGATTATTTATCTTAGCTCTCATAAATCCTTCAGGACTGTATATTAAAAGAGCAGTTGGGGAAAAGATCCTCCAGCTCCTGCAGGTGGTGAAGAGCTGGGCTGGCAGGGCTGCTCCTAAGGTATCTGTGGCCAAATGCGCTCTTCTTCTGGTGCTGCTGTTCAAGACAGATACAGGGGACTTTTCCTGAGCAGGGCTTCGGTGCATGCAGGACACAGCACACAGGCTGGGGACCTGCTTAGCAAAGCAGATGAGAATGGGAAGTGTCCTCCTTCCTGGGACCCCCCCTGCCTTTTCTGCTCCACACAGAGCAGGGAGGTGGGAGGGATCTAATCAAAGCTTCATGGTTGTTCTCTCTTGCAAGTGTTTCCTGATGGTAAATAAGAGTTTAATTGATGCATTTTCTCAGCATGTTGACTGAGCCCACCAACATTTTTGCAAATTTTGCTTAAAAAAACCTAAGTAAATTAATTCTTATTTAATAAGAATAAAGACATATACAAATATAATTTTTGATGGGAAGCAGTCTTCTGAGAAGCTTTTATGATACAGTCCAATATCCTGCTAATTGATTTCACTCTACAGTGTAATGTTGGTGATTTTTGCTTCCTGGGTTTGGGTGTAGTTATCCTGAAAACTTAAACATATATAGTCTCATATAATATAAGCTTTGCTTTTTTAAAAATATTTCCTTCTCTAATGGGATCAAATTATGGAGGTCATTGTAATTGGTTTATTATGTTGCTAATACAAGAACAGTGAGTAAATTCCCTAAAGAACTCCATTGCCTTTAGTGAGGAAAATATTGGTGTGCCCTGTAGCTGTGATTCATTCTGCTATTGTGAACTCAGCCAGCTGTGACATATATGTGCAGGCAATGGAAGATAAATGTGTTCTACTAATCCAGTATACAAAGTATTTCCATTAAAATTCTTCAGTAGTATCCAAGGACATTAAAAGTCCATCAGTAAAGTCCTTCTTTAAATGGTTTTGAATCAGGCAAAGAGTGTTTTAATGCACAGTTGTACAGGCTACTCAAGTTTTCCCCATGATAGTTCCAGAATCTGTTTATAGCATATGATTGTGATGCTGCTGAGAACGTTGCTTCTGATAAAAAAATTATATTGATTTTCAGTATTGTCAACTCCAGTTGCATACAAGAAAATAACGAGACTCATTTTGTTACTTGGGATATAATTGTGTGTTTGTTGACAGTCATCATAGGAATTAGCTTTAAAAAGATCTTAAGATACGTCTTTTATGCAGGATTAAAATTAACTTTGATTACTTACATAACACTTTAGATGTCTCCTTTCTGGTGGACCTCTATTTTGGGTCTGTTTATTGCAAATGCAACAGTGGAATAAAACTCAAAGCACTTCCCTGATATGCCAAAGAGTTGAGTTGCTGTACCCTGAGGCACCCTTACCATCCACAGCTTGAATGATTTGATGCTGGAAGACTCACTTTGGTTGTTCTTGCTCTCTCTGCAAAGCAGTTAGGAAGAACTAAAGTGAATCTCCCAATGTCAAACCAGGCAGAAACAACAAAGGGAATCGTCCAGGTTGTTCCCACCTGTGGGATGAACAAAATGGGATGCAGATCACCTCTTAATACCTATTGTGAAATTTACTCTGGAGAGCTTGTGCAGAAGGTGAGGTGTGGAGCTGTGTATCAGTCCTGTGCTCAGCACCAGTGTGGAGACCACGGCTGAGAAGGAGCTGTTGAAATTCTCCCAATTGCAGAGCTTTTAAACTTACTTCCAAAACTTCCTGCCAGAGCTAGATCCAGCCACAGTGCTGGACTGACACCCTCCTGTCCATCCCCACTCCTCCCTCCCCAGATACATGGTTAGGAAGGATTCATGTCAGAGAAATGATTTATTTAAAAAAGTGGATGATTTATTCTAAAAAGATTATACTGATTAACTATCAATATAGACTACCCAAATCTTTGTGCTTTGTTTTCAGGAAAACTCATTAAAGTAATATGAAAGTTTTAAATGGAAAAGAAGAAGGGTTGAAAATGCTCAGTTTAACTTAGTTCTGTACCCTTTCCACATGTTTTTAATAGCCTAGTGGTAAAACCCAATAAAACCACTAGAAACAATGAAATCATAATGAAACATCTCAAGGTCAGTCTCATTTTTCTTTTGGTTTTGCCATTTAGCCCATGCGGTATTTGTAGCAGATGTAATATGAGATATCTGTGAACATAAAACACTTCTTGTTTTGCTTCTCCTGCTTTTTCCATCTTATTACTTTTTTATGGTGGGGGGCGGGGGGTGTGCGAATGGTGGGCCAGAGATATCAGATCCTTTTTGGAAAGTTCAAAAGCAATGATTAACCACAGTGAGTTTCATGTGGTGGGTCAAAGCCTGGCTTTCAGCTGGTGTGGTGTGCAGAAACACAGAAGCATGCATTTAATTCCTAAATGAAATGCAGGTACCTCTTTATGATGAAAGATGGCTGATTTTAAAGCAACAGATGTAGAATTCTTTGTACCTTGCAGAACAAAACTTCCAGAGGTGGAACCTGGAAAGCACATCTGTGACCTACCTGAGCACATCCCAGTGAAATTCCCAGTGGAATGGGAAATCTAGAGTTTTATAATGATTTAGATAAAAATTCTTCAGGAACAACATTTGCTGGTTCTTGTGCTGGACTGAGTGCTCTGTGCTGGTTTGGAAGGAAGGACAGTTGTGAAGGGAATCACAGATGCCTGTGGGTACCTGCAGACTTGTCTTTAGTGGCCACGTGGGATCAGGAGCTTGGTGAGGAGAGGGATGCCTTGCTCCCTCCCTACATCTGCAGCTGTTGGTACCATCTCATCGTGGAGCAAGCAGGTAAAGGTTTGATTCTATTGTGGGAGAAGTGATTGAACATTTTCCCTCTTCTCCTACCATACTCCCCATCTTGTCTTTCTGTAGCCTTCTGTACTTGTTCCCCAAAATACCACTCTCTCAGTAACAGACTGCTATGATTTTACTTTGACAGCCTGTAAAATATCTAAAATACCCTGTGACACAAATCTACCAGAAGTCTCAGCTATGCCAAATCTATTCCCATATATCATCTTCTAGGCAACAGAGATGCAACTGTTGCTGCTTTATAAATGATGGCATCTGAGGTTCTGTCGCTTAAAACAGAAGCCTAGCAATTCCTGTGACTATTGTGAGTAGTGCTTCCAGAGAGTCAGAAGTGGCAAGTCCAAGGTAATCATGAGTCCCCTTTACTGTGTTACGTAACTGTCTCAGTCTTCAGCTCATTTATCCTTACCATGCATCACCCTGTTGATTTAGAAAGGACCTTTTCTCTGTTTACAGAGGGAAGCAAACTCTGCATTCTTGTGGTCACTTGGGAAGTCTGAGTGAATAACGAACCTGACCTTAAGTAGTGACCACCCTTCCTGTTCTATTGATCTAATCCATTTGGGGTTTTCTGGAACAAGCCCTCTTACAAATTCCAGGAATATCAATCAGTATGCTCCAGAGTAGTTAGTGAGGAATGTAATTTTGAGTGTCTCTCATCTCAGTTGTAGGTGAAATTACAGGCTGAACTGAGAATTTTAATACATGTGTTTCATTTTTAGTTCAGCCCTTAGTGAATGGGTGCATTAAATTTGTCTGTTCTGGGGCCTCTTTTCCAAATGCAGCAAAGCCAGGTATTTATTACTGCAAAAAACTGTGCTCTTCCACTGCAAGGTAGGCAACAGTAGCATCCCTATAGAATAACCTTCATTACTTTCTCTCCTCCCTGTATTTAGTTCTCAGCTGGGAGGCTGTGATCTCAGCCAGCTTTAGTGCCTGCAGGGGAAAGCCAGCAATTGCTGACTGCCTCTGTGTCTGTAGTGACAGAGCTGCTCTTGCTGGAGAAACACACCTGTGCACTCAGCAGAGGCACAGACACGGGGGTGCTTAGTGTTGGGCAAGATCAAAGGCAGCCTGAGCTTTCCACATTCACTTCATTTCCCAGGTTACACATTTTGCTCGCACACATCAACCACCTTCTGCTAATAGTTACCTCATTTTTATGGAAAGCACAGAAAGGACTGAGGTCATTTCCAAGACTATCCATCTGGCTTGAAGATGAAGCTTTCTGTCTGCTTTGAAAGTGTTATAAATCAGTTTGCTGTTGTTAAAAAGGGACTAAAATTGATGTTTATTGTGGAATTTAAGCCAGACCTCATCAAATGGGGGGGCTACAGAGTTCCCATCTTTTCTAAGTGCCATAGAATTGCTGGTCTAGCAGGGTGAGCAACTCCAGTTTAATGCTTTGACTATTTAGACCATCTTATTTGTATGTTAGGATTCATATTCAGGTGGCACAAAGAAACTTAGCTGCAATTAAATAATTTAAGTGGAGTCAATTAAGACTAGCAGAGCATATGAGTAACTGTATTAGTTCCATAAACTTTTGTATTTGGGTTGGCAGCCAAAAGCTCTTGGGAGTTAGGGGAATGTGTAAGTGCTCTGGTTGTGTCTCTTTCTCTAAGTTCTAAATGTTGCACAAGGGTTTATTACAGCAATTCAACACTGCAGAACTTCCTTGGCACTGGCAAAATCCTCAAGAACCTGTTTTAATATGTCTTTAATTTATATTGTTTATGCCACAACAAGCAGCAGTGGCTTCTTTCATCTCAGTAGTATCATCAGAGCAAAGGAATTGCAAATTAACAAGCATAAAACCACTGCCTCTGATAATTGTGTGCTAATTTGGGTTACTTCCCAAGCTCTTTCTTCTATAGCTGTATGCAATGCACAACCCTTCTTAATTCTCCTCCTTTCCCTCCTCGAGACTATTCCCCAGTGTGCCTTTAGAATACTTTAATTGGCTACATTCCCTTTCTGTTTAGCAGGGGGAGGCAACTTTAAAACAGGATTGAATGTTGTCAGTTAAGAAATATGTTCTTTCCACATATGCTTGAAATTATGTCATGCAAACTGTTGTAATAAGTGACTGGTCGATTGATTGATTTTTTTTAATATAATTTTTTTGAGACTGTAAAGGTCACATGTTTGTTTTTGTGCTCTGAAAGTAGGAGAAACATATTTACCAACACAAAGCTTGCACTCTAACTTGATAATCAACAGCTTTGTTATATTTGTTGGAAGGAAGTGTGATTATAACTGGAAAATGTGAACAGATCCATGCATACAAATATGTTATGGAACCTGTGCTAGTCTAATTGCACTGTGCATCAAGCTGCTTGACAACACACACCACGAGACACAGAAAATAGCTAAATGGAGAAAAACTTACCATAGAAATTATCAGAAATTATCACAACATCAGTGTTCACCTCTCCCAGTTAATGGTGTCTTGTGTTCAGTACATGAACAGTTCAGAATGACTGCAGTAGCAGTCAGGTGCTCCAGTCAAGGACACAATACACTAAGCAACACATATTTACCAGAACCAAGACCCAAAGTGCCTTAGGCATCTAGTTCCAGCATTTCATATCACAAATTAAAAAGGCCAGGTAAGAAACAGGACCACTGCTTTCCTCCCAGCTGAATGGGAGTCACAGACTGTTGTAAAACCCAAGTTTTAAAGATCCAAACACTACAATGTAAAAACCATAATGCATTTCCAATTTGCAAAACAGAACTGGATACTCTTTGAACAGTGTTTGAATACAGACAGTTGATTTTAAACCAGCCTGTTGATTTTATAAAAGTATGTCTTCACACGTGAACATTACCTACATGTGAGAGCATAATGGGAAAAGTTGTGATTTTCTTTCTTGTGTAGGACTAGAGCAGCACAACTGACTGCTGGTCTTGGGTACTTTATCTCATTTGAAGTTCTTGTAGAATCTGCTTAGGCCATGAGCCAGACCTCTTGAGCCATGACTACACTGAAGAGTGTCTCACCAAGTAAGCTGTCTCAGGCAAGGGGCAAAAGGATTTGCACTTGTAGTTAGCCAAAGGTTGTAGATGGCTGGGGAAGAAGGTGGTGGTAAGGCTGGGAGCACTTTCTGCTTGGCACAGTGGCATGATGTGTGGGCAGACTCTCCAAAATCACTTAATCTGGAACTACTTGTTCCAAGTCTTGGATCCACTTGGCCTCTTTCTCCATCATTTTTATCTGTGCAAGGTGATTTTAAACTGAGAGATGACTGGCGGGATTATACTAACACTTCATGTAGCTGTCATTGACTGGGTGAAGTTGAAACTTTCGGTTGTGTTTTCTTTGTGGGCACAGTTGGCACACAGAGACCCTGCCCTGTCCATGTGCCCTTACCCTGTTTCATCCCTGGCTCCTTGGTCCTGTCCCTGCATCACCCCGTCACTTGTGTTGACACAACTGTCTGTTAGGACTCTGCTACAAACATATGTGAGCTGGTTTGAATTAAAAATGCTTCTCATCTGATTCTTTGTCTGGCCTCATAAATAACTGGGTCTGTACAGCTGGGAGAGGAGGGGAGGCTGTGCAGGCAGGAAGGGACAGCTGGGGAAGGATGAGGGGGACCTCCTGGAATTGCTAGTGCTGCTGAGATGAAAAGTGTCAGATGTCGTGTTTGTCAGTCAGTGCTTCTGCCCATTCAGAGAGGCACAGACCAGCCTCAGCTCTCCCCAGTCACTCATTCTTATGACACTCTGCAGAGCAGGTCCTTTACAGGGCTTGTTCTGGAGAAAATTGCTCTGAATCATTTCACTTCTCCTCTGTTTGTGTTCTAAGTTGTTTTCACTCCAGAGTAAAATCAGGAAAACAGTTACCAACTCTACGTATTTTCAAATTTATATATAATTTCTGAGGAACTACAGAAAAAGAAAACCTATGTGTGTTCTTTCTGGCTTTACTGCTTGATAATTAAAGTACATATACTACAGTGCTCTGAGGCAACTATTTGGTGCATGACATAAGAAATAGTCTGAACAGGAGCCCTTAAAGAAGAGGTGAACGTGTATATCCTGGGAAAACCACTAATCATGAATGAATGATACACTGAATCTGTAATGAATTAATGCATGAAACATTTCTGCTTCTGGTTAATGAAGATTTTTTCCTTTTTGTCTGAGTTATTTTTTCCCTACAGATGAGAAGAGCATATCAGAATACCAGGCACATGGTATCTCAAGCTGCTATGCCACAAGTAGCTAAATATAATATGTGAAGTGTATTGGTATGAGCTGGTATGTAATCTCTGGATCAAATCCCAACTTTTCAAAAGGTCTCCTCACTTCCACTCTCTATTTTAGCAGAGACATAAGAAGACACTAATAGAAGTGCACAGACAGCCTGTTTTCAAATGGCAGGTTTATTAAAAATGTTCTCTATCACAAACATTGGAAACATATGCAGCAGATTTTACTGTAAGTGAAAGATTCAGCAGACAGTGGAAAGGGAGTAACTGTCAACTGAATTATGAGAAATAATGGGGCAGTTTCCACAGCAAACTCCTCACAAAACCCCATTTTAACTCAGCATCCTCGGTTTGCAGTTTGTGTTCAGTCTGCCCTTCAGATGCAGCACATGGTTCATGAGCTTGAGCTTTGAGTTTAAATATATTTACAGTAGAACAACCTATAGGTTACAGGAGAGGACACATTAGCACCAGTGCTTATGGATTATAGCTCACATCACCTCTGCCACTGCATGTGCATGGAACTGACTTTACTGAAGAGTTAGGTTAAAAAAAGGTTAATAAATCTGGCACTTGGAAGGCAAACTGTGCTCTGCAGTGACCTAGGAAATCTTTGTGAAATCACACTTGACTGCCTGTCTCTGAAGGCTGCCCATCACAATTACCTTAACGCCCTTTCTGGCACAAATGTACACTTCACTTCCCCTCTGCTTGCATTGTTATTTAGGAATAGATGTAACCCCTTGAGATCAGGAAACCAGTGTGATTTTCTTACTGCTGTTCTAAAACTAAGCACAAACTGTATTTAGCGAATATTAGACAAAATTAGTATCTTTAGCAATTTTGGTGAAACATTTTCACATAGCAAAAATTCTACAGTGTTCATAATACTGAGATTCACAAAAAAAGGCTTTGGTTAGAAAATCAAAAAGGGTCAAATAAAAAAAAGCTTTTAAAAAAAAAGAAGCCAAAGGAGTGTCAAATACTATATTGAAGTCAGTGAGTGCAGAATAAAACAGTAGTAGTCCATTAGTTAATTTTTCAGTAGTAAAATCTTCCTCCTAAAGAAGCCCATGTCTCTTGCAAGCTGTGTGCCTTTCTTGACGTTCACAGCTGGTCTCCTAGCTCCAGTACAAGCAGGGTGGCGATAAGCCCACGTTTTCCTGTTCAAGGCAAAGAGTCCTTCTTCCAGCTGTGAGGTAGAGATTGGGTATCAGGTCACTGGGGTCTGAGATACCTCTGAGTGTAGCAGTCACACATTTGTTTCTAGTTCATTTATTTCAATAGTGCAGTGGTCTTTACTGTTGGATTTCTTAGTGTGATTCTCCACTGGAGTTTCTTCTTGCTCCACTTGTATGGGTATATGGTGCTGCAACCCTTTCACTGTTTCTGGTCCACGAGATTCATTCATGGTCTTCACACAGCCATTTCTCTGGTAAGCCACAATCTGATGGATGTTAATAGGCTTAGTTTCACAGATCAATGGCACCTATGTGAAAAGCATTAAGATCTGGAATACTGCCACTGATTGCTGTATACAATAGGAAGGGAATTTTTACTTGGAAAGCCTGTGGGCTGCTTTACATTCACCAGGATTATCTAGAGCCTCCATAGACTTCCAGAAGCTGTTTCTCATATACACTAAGGCATCTTTGCACCATCTGCATGAAGCGAAGGAGTCTGTGTAAAAATGCAAATTCTGTCACAACTCTAACTCACTTACACTCACGGTAACAGCTGCTTGCCATTGGGAAAGTGATACAAGTAGGGTAAACAGAGATCAGAATTCCACAGCTCACTTCAAAAAGTACAGACTCTCAATGACCACTGTGCTGAGTTCTGGGCAGTGCTTGCTCTTGGGTTAAATTAAATAGACCAATAAGGCACTTGTTGTTGCCTTATGCCTTTCTTCTAACCCAGTAAAATAACACCTGTCTCTTCAGTTTGCTGTTTTGAAAGAAATAAAGGGGATTTTATTAACTGATACATCAATTAAATATTGAAGTGTTCTTTAAATCAAACCAGATTCTGATGGGGAAAGTAAGACGTAAATACTGGCAGAGAAAGGAGGTGGGCTTGCAGCTGAGAAAATATGGCCTTGGGGTATACATTACTAACTGCACAAATTATGCAGCCAAAATGTATGGCAGACTAGCAGTAAATTTTAATACCATTACAGAGCATGATTCAAAGAAAAATCTCATCACAGATGACTAAATAATCCCTCAGGAGAGATTTTATATTACTGCAACATCTCTTCTTAAGTTCTGACTGAGTTCTAAATACAGCAGTGAAATGTCAGGAGGCCTGTGTTATGCAGGAGCTCAGCCTACACTTCTGGCTTTGTAATGGATGACCTACCTTACCCATAGGTTGTATTTTAGGGGGTTTGTAGGGAGCTGCATGTGTAGCCCCTGTAGTCAGGCCTAATCCTGTCATCAGTAATTACTGCAGGTGCTAATTACCTCAGAGGACACTGCCTTTCTACATACAATTTGAAAGAGCAGGAATTTTAAATCAATGTTGCTGGAAGGCGTGAGAATGGGATTGACCACAAAATTGTAGAATGAGAGAAATAATGGTAGAAACAAGACTTTGCTATTTGTGTGGAATACTACAGATGATGCACAGAAATTAAACATGTCTTGTGAAGATTGGTCCTGATGAAGAAATGTTCCCACATGAACTATTCTGTCCTTGTGTAAGAAAGGTAATGAAAGTCTGCCATGAGTTGAAATGGTTGGAGATCAGTACCTCCAAATTTGATGGGCTCATGGAATTAGGAGTCTCCTTTGTCAAGGATGGAAGGAAGGACATTGGGAGTTCCTGTTACAAGGAAAGACTGAATGATGCATGCCAAAGAGGAAGGAGAAAATGCATAGGAGTGGAAGGAGGCAGGGGCAGAATACAGAGGTACGTGTGCTGTATGAAATAAGATACAGAGGAGGAAAAACAAAGATGTAAGGAAGGACTTGTATTACATGCAGAAAGCATGATGTCTGAGAATGAAGTCTGGAATGGAGTTGTGCTTGTACTAGTCTGGAAAGAAAATTATTGCAAGGGTGGCTTCAGATGATGCTGACTCAGGGCCTTGCAATGCCCAGGGTAGTTGCTTTTGATGTGAGCTCGTTGATTATGCATATACACACTCATAGAAACCTTTACCTCCCCCTACACACAGGTAGTCAAGGACACCTGTCACCCTGCTCTGTTGCTGGTCACATTTCTAGCAGGACAAATTACTGGCCAGTCAGGACCTGGGTGCTGAGTGTGGGACTCACAGTCCCAGCATCTCATGCATTTGCGAGATAGCGCAGCTGCTTCTGCTGCTCCCATCCCCAGAGTGCCAGACACAGCTGCCTTGCAAACTCTGCACTCCAGTGGCTTTTCACATGACCTCATGGAAAAAGATCCCTCCCCGCCATGTGCTAAGCTGCCCATTGCCCAGTTCTGTTCTCTCTGAAACAGCTTTTATAAACTGGAGGAACCAAATGTGGGAGCTCTCAAGTTCTTCGCCATAGTACAGCACACCCTGGCACACCCCAGCTCACAGTGTGATTACCTCATCACCATCCTTGATGAACTCCTTCCGGCAGATGTGGGCCATGATCCCAGCAGCCAGTGCATCCCCCAGGACATTGATCATTGTTCTAAACCTGTCTCTGGAAAATGAAACAATAATGGTAAGTTGTTGGCTCTTTGGGTGAATTCCTGTGCCTCCATCAGCCATAATTAAGGCTGAAGGCCAGTTTTGCTGGTTTTATGACCTAAAATGTTTAGAAACGTTAAGAAGTTTGGTATCAGCATCCATTGGTTATTGAGCAGCTCAATTGAGTTTTCCAGCCTTTCCAGAGCTTGGTGTGCTGTGCTGCCACACACTTGATTGTGTAGCTGAGCGGAGCAGCTGTGTCCTCTTAGAGATGCAAGCTGATTCAGCACTGAAAAGGTGGAACATTACAACTGCATTTCTGTCCCAGTTTGTATGTTAAGGTCCAGCAATATGGCCTCATTTGGAGACTGGTGCTGCAAATGTCTGAATTCAATAAAAACAGAGGTCAGCGCAGCCATTTCCTTATATAAGTGATTGTGGTACCAATCTCAGCAATCAAAGTGCTACTTTGATTATTGTATTGGTAGAATGGGCAGGATACAATCAAAATAATTCAGAAGATTGCTACGTAACTACACTCACAAACTAAACAGTCACTGACCATATTTAAGTAGTGTTCATTCCTATAAAACTTGTGGTGACTTTGGCTCTTATGTTGGCTATGCAGTAGCTCTTAAAGACTCTTCATTTTCAATTACCTTTACCAGTTTAAATTCCTATGTTTGACATTTTTTTGTATCTATATAGTTTTAACTATTTTTCATTTATTCACTTATGGAATTTCTTCCCTGTTTACACCTTTTTCCCACTGTCTAAAAAATAAATCTATTAAAATATAGACTGTAAATAGACAAAAGTAACTGGCTGTCAGAGACAAGTGTTACACTTGAATCATCCTGGAACCTATTAGATAAAATTGATGAGATTTCAAATAGATGATATAGCTTCTAAGTTTGAAATACATCACATCTTTTCCAAGAAAAACATATACATTTGAAAACTCTGTCAAATTAGTAACTTAATTTATAAATGTAGGTTATAAAATGGAGGTTCAGAAATCTCCAGATGTTTGGCTTATTAAAGTCAGGGATGGTCCAATATCAACACTGCCCAGATTTCTGATCCTGTATCTTAATATAGAAAAGAACTGAAACTGTGCTGATTTTTTTCTTCTTTTCAGATATTTTAGGCAGGTACTCAGTGCATATAAATGTTTATACAGTTGTCTGCTTGGTTACCATTAAAATTGCTGCATGAAAGTATTTTTGTGTGTGGAGTTGCTCAAATTGTATGTACAACTGTGAGTAGCTTCAGCAATAATATTCCAGAGCCTACACGTAGATGTGGTTGTTGACTCCAGGACCCAGTCCTCCACATTTTTGCTCAATCCATTTTTTTTTTAATTCCTGCTGTTCTGATTTTGGATTTTGCCTTGAAGAAAATTTCCATAAGAACACGTTAAACAGGGAAAAAAAGCAGTTAGAGTACATACTGATAAAAGTTCCTTTACACAATGACTTCTTTCCTTCTTGATTTTCAAATAGTGATTCTTGGAAAGATATTCAGTGTTGTGAATTTTGGATTGTGCAACAAGTTAGCTGTGGTAAAGAAGAAGTTGTATGAGCAGAGCTCAAGAGTTTGAGCTCCCTTTTTCCAAGGAAGCAGTGCTCCACACTGAAACTCTTAAGAAAAGGGACTGCCTGGCACGTTGTTCGACCACTTGTGTTCCATGTTCTGAGTGTCTGGAGCAGTCTGCACTATGCTTGAGGAGAACCACAACACACACCACTGACATTTCTCCACTGAGAGGCCAACCTGCTGCTGGTGGTGTTTCTCTCAGTGCAAACGTGTGAGTCAGTGGTATTTGAGCTGCAGCTATTATGAAAGATGCAAAACTTTTACCTTGTATTTGATAAATGAGATGGGAAACATTTTGATTTTCTTCTTTATGTCTCTAAGCACTAGCTAAAGGTATGAAGGTCACATACACATTATGGCTACCTAAGAGAGTTGTAATACCTGCAGTGCATGTTAATGGGTATTTCAGTCTCGTGAGATCATCTAACCAGCCTTCTTTAAGCATTCTTCATGCTCCAGTACTTCCAAAACTAATACTGAAAATATTCATCGTGTCAAACATGTTGACACTTTGCATCTGCAGGCTCTTGAAACCACCAAGTGCCGAAATAGAGAAATATGCTTTTTGTTTGAAAGGTCATCTGCAAAAGACAGAAAATTTGGTCTATTCCTTACTCACTTCTTAATACCATCTGGAACTATAGCCTGAAAAGTCTTTTCTCTGATGTTTTGAAAAGTTGTGTAAGACAAAAAGAAGAATAATTCCCATGTACACTGGAAGGTTTACTGGAAAAACAATGAAATGTTGATGTTGCAAGAGCTGGGCAAAAACTGAGCAATATAGAGGGAAAAGGCTTTTGTAATACAGTCTTAAAATATTCATACAATTCAAAATTCATTACTCCTATTAATGCTAATAATAATAATCTATTACAGTGGATAAGAAATATTTTTTCTCACAATTCTTTGTACAAAAAAATAGGCGGCTAAAAGTTGAATAAAAGAGGATATATAACAGAATAGACTTGTAATACATTTTTACCTGATGTAATGATTTACATCAGGTAAATCTACCTGATTACCTGGTGTAATGAAACTCTCTGTATTGAAGGAGATATGTTTTATATAGCTTGAATAAAAATAATTTGGACATTTCCTTTTGTATGCATATGCTAGTTACACAGTTAATTGACATGCTAATGAGCTAGGGACCAGTATTTTATGATTCATCTTCCTAGACTATTCAAAATTGATTGATTCATCAGCTTTTACATAAAAGTTGAGAGTTCAAATAAACCACTCCTTATGAATTTTTGAAGTGACTCTTCTCATGGGTGACACAAATCCCTTTCATCCCAAATGTGTTGTTTCAGCCTCTGCCTGTGCTGTTAAAACCCCCGTGACTGGGTGTGCAGCAAAGTTTCCTCCCTACAGACTGGCTGCACTTGCAAAATTGGGGGCTGCAAGCAGCTGCTGCCTATTTAGCACTGACTTTGGAGAGCACAGAATTGCATCAGGATCCGTGGTGAAAGGAGCACATTACTGGAGCCAGCACTCAGGCTGACTGCATTGGGGTGTCAGCAGCTGTAGCCAGACACAGCCCACACCATCCCCGTGCTGTCATGGCTCTTGTGGGCACAGGGGTGCCAGTGGTGACAGTGCTACCTGCTGGCTTTAGCAGTGGCTCAGGCCTCTTGCAGAGTGCTTCACTACACGGAGATGATGGCCTCTAAATGTCAGTGGGCTGACAAGTAGAGTGCAGGCAAACCATGTTTCCTAGGAGTGTTGGCCCCTTATCCTTGCCCAAGGCAAGGTGCCAGAGTTGCCCCTTAAGCACATTTGTCTGGCCCAGCTTTCAAATTTGTCTTGAAGATCATTGTCCAGCCTGGCTAGGTACAGCCACTTCCATTGCCCAACTATCCTTCTAGATAAAAGTAGTTCTTAATTTTTCTGGGGGGATCTGAGTTGAGGTAGGTACTTTTTTCTATTTCTTCATCCTTCTTCCCTGTGAATGTGAAGATTGAACAGCAACCTCTTCTGGACAATCTTATCTATGTAAAAAACCGCTCTGGTGACCTTTCCAGCTGTGGTTTTAGACTAAACAGAATCTACTTCTTCAGCCTTTTCATGCAAGACATATATCTGGACTTCTTCATCTGTCTGTCTTTTTCTATAGAATGTCCACATCAGCAGAGTTTTTAGTCTAAGGCCATATCAACACCATTTCAAATTACATAATCACTTTCTTTGCCATTTATATATATATATATATATATATATATATATATATATATATATATTTATCTGTATTACTGTACCCCTGGAGACCATTTGCCTTTGTAGCAAAGTTGCTACCATGGGAGCCTCAAGAGCTTTGTGTTACTTACAGTGCCCAGTCGACAGCAATAATCAATGTGATGTCGTCTGTTGGGAGCCCCACCGAGGTGAGAACAATGACCATTGTCACCAGGCCAGCCTGTGGAATGCCTGCAGCACCTATGCTGGCAGCTGTTGCTGTGATACTGTAACAAGGAAAGAAAGGAATAAACTTTACTTTCTGGAAGAAACCACACTGTATTTCTAAACCATGCTCTTACACAAGCCGCTACATGGAGGTGCCAGTGTTTTGTGGACACAATCCAGGTGAGACAGCAAGAGCAGGTCAAACTGTCTGCCCAGGGCTAAATTCTCATCCTCAGCCTTTGCAGCCTTGGCACTGGTGGGGCAGTTCTGTTCTCGCAGAGGGGCCAGCCAGGCTGTGGACTGAGTTCTGCCAGCTTCTCATGGGTCATGGCACCACCCAGCTCTGTGTGCCAGGAGTCTGCCAGCCAGACCCATTGCCCTCTGGGTCACCATGGGCAGCTCCTGTGCCAGGCAAGTCGGTGTCTGGCCCTGCCTGGGGCCTTTACTGTCAATCCATCTCAAGGGTTAGGCCAAGGGTAAAGAGGCTGGGCCAGGGGTGAAGCCCTTGCACAGCCCATGGTTTTGCATACTTGGATCTAAATAGGAAGCAAGCATGAATGTGACTGTACATGTTCAGTTTCTGGAAAGTATTTTTACTTGACCTCCATACCATTTTTTCAGCCAGGCAAGCAGAAATGAATGGGAGACCAAGGCAAGAGTAGACCTGGCAGGCTTTGCATTTTTTTCATAGTGTTATTTTTGAGGGAGGGATTTAATTCCATTTTCCAGCAGCAAAAGTGACTGAATATATTCATTTCCACCCAACTAGTGACTTCCAAGAGCTAGGCCATCCAGCAGAAAGACAGCAAATGTCGACAGTTGTAAAAGGATGACAGAAAGCATTTACACTGATAATCCTCTGCATTCATCAGTCAAGAATGTCAGAGCTTTTGGCAAGCAGTTGAGTCTCATTAACCTACTATGGAAAATGAGGATAAGTGTATTCACCCATATGGAAACTGAAACACAGGGATATGCAGTCCCTTGCTTACAGCTGTACAGTGTACCAGTACAGCAGCAGCAGTATTTCTACCTAGAGCCCCTTTTTAAAATAAAAAATATATTAGCATGTGGACGTGATAGGGAAGGAGAAAGACCTAAAATTACATTTTGCAAAAGTTAACTTGTGTAGCATCATAATAACATTGTACTAGAGCATAGATAGGAAGGGACAGAAGCTCAGTAGCTGAGTAAGAGATAACTTCAATAAACATTAAAAGGCTTTCCAGTTAGTGCTATGGACTGGCTGTCTGACCAGGACTGCTTCTGCCTCTTACATCAGGCCACAGAGTCTCAGGACTTATTGGGAATAAAACCAGGAATGTTTAACTAAGATTTTACAAGCAAGCTCATCTGCTATTCCATTCCATCTTTACCTTAATGTAGATGTTTCTTTCTGTAACATGATCAGTTGATGGAAATAGGATCTCTACTCTCTTTTTCTGCTATGTCAATGTTTGCATTGATAGAAACTGTTAACCTGGATTTTACAAACTATGAGCAAAGTAGACTGATTATTTGTCTAACATTTTTTTCTCTCTGGCAAGAATATCCTGGCACTCAGAATTATTTGAATTTTAAATCTCCAGATCCTAAAGTATCAAGGTGTGGGGTAGGTTTAGCCTGTAGAATACAGTTAAAACTTGGAGTATATCATTGATGGTACTGTGTCCACCATGATTTCCTGTTTAGCTTCCTCATTTTTGAGTATTTTTATTTTTTTTCTTTTCTTGGATTTTTTCCCAATCTTTACTTGTATTTTCAGTCTACCGTTTTACTTCTGTCTGGTCCTTACATATAGCATTTAGTGTGGGGGGTAAAAGAGATGAAAGGGGGTTCTGATAAGGAAAAGTTAGAGATTACATTCTTTCCATTTACTATTACCCTTCATCTGTTTAACTTTTTAAATTACTGTTTAAAATTACTTCAAAGTGTGTGTAACGTCTGCTCATGCTCTGGACCATACTTTAGCATCACATGCTTAAAAAATCTTGAAATTCCAAATCACAAAAGACTAAATTTTAGAACAGGCTCATTCCAACAGTTTTCAAAGAGAGTTCAAGCCTGAAGCAAGAGCTCATATGGGCATAATTTATTTCTTCTATTTGTAGTCCAACCAGGTCTTGCCAGAAGCCCATTAGCAAACCTCAGCTGTCATCTGGGGTTGGTTTCAGGACTCTCCTCTTCTTGTCATGAAGGTTTTCAGGTCCAGCAGATGATGGGCAAGGACCAGCAGTGTAAACGGGGCAGTGGTGAGGTCAGTGGGTGGGTAGTTAAGCAGATCTCAAATATATTGCACAAAGCTCTGACTATGAGGAGTGTTTTTATAATCATTCGTTCCCTGCTGGAAACCTGCAGGTTTCAGTCCCTGAGGAATTCTTTGGCAGTCACTGAAGTTATTCTGGCAGTAATTGTTCAGCTGGATCTTCCAGTCTTTTGGATCCATTACAGACCTTTCAAGGATGGAGTACACAGCTATAACACTCTCTACCCACTGAGAGCACGGTTGTTTATGAAGCTTTCTGCTTTAACAAGAAGCAGAGCAGATAATTAAAAAACATCTGAGTGATCTGACATCTTTGTGAAAACCTGCCCTGATAGTAGCATCTGTCTTCCTTCCCTCTTCCCCGAATCCTGCAAGAGCTTCCCAGCACACACTATTGCCTGTTACTTGATGTAAGACTTCCAGTTTTGCAACTGTTTAACCTTTTCCTTTCACTTGAAGATACAAATCAGATTTCAAGTTGAGAACAGTTGTGAAGTTTAAAACAGCGTTTTAAACACCAATAATAATAAAATATGCCAATTCTATAAGTGATCAATAGGTTGCCTAAAAACAAAAATTAGACAGTCATCCTCAAACAGAAGTACATTTCCTGGTGTCCACATGCATCTGTTGAACAGGACCACTACAATTTCTCTTTGAGCAGTACCCAATCTTTGTGTTACTTGGAAACAACCCTTCTGTGAGGGATGCATCCTTTGATAACAGCAAAGATGAGTTTTGTTCTTGCTACATGCAAGAGTTGTGCCTCAGACTCAACAAAATGAAGACCCTGATGGGACCCTTCCAATTCTGCTGATTCCATGATTCTATGCAGACAAACAAGCCCCAGCACATGGAATTTGTGGTTTGTACCTTATGGTAATGATCTGCCCAAAGTCCAGCTCGTAGTTGTTCACTTGGGCGATGAAGATGGCGGCCACGGCCTCGTACAGCGCTGTCCCGTCCATGTTGATGGTGGCTCCCACGGGCAGCACGAACCGCGCGATCCTCCTGTCCACGTGGTTGTTCTCCAGCAAGCATTTGAAAGTGATAGGCAGAGTGGCTGAGCTGCAAAACAGCACAGAAGCACACATTGGGTTATTTTTGTTTCTGGGGAATGAAGGAATTGGAGCAAACCTTGTCCTGGCAGGGGAAGTTTCACACAACCATCCGAGCTTCTTGCTTCCTGTTCTGCACATGACTCACTTGCCAGGTAACTCACTCCTTTGCTTGATGGAGGATAAAGACAGTTACACATCTAAATGTTGGAGTTAGTGCTAATTTTGCTACCCAAAGGTAGGAATATTTTTGTCTTTCTCTGTTTCAGAAGCAAAGGGACAGAAATCCCACAGAGGTATTGCTGTACACTCAAATGCAAGAAAAGGGAACAACACCCTGTGCAGCTGATGACTAAAATCTCTGAAAACTGTTTTACAGTCATGGTTTCTAAAAATGTTTCCTTCCAGGAGTATCTCATATATAAACAAGTTTTTATTTCTGCAGGGGTTAGACAAAGATCTTATCAACAGCAGCCTGAAAATAAAAGTTGCAGACAAGATGTCTGTGTTTAGGAATATAAAATCCTATTTTCTCCCTGGGGCAGATCTGCCCTTATCCCTGTGTGATCATATGACAACCACGTAACTGCAGGTCATATAATAAATGTACATATGTAAATGAGATGTGTGTGGAATAGAAAGGAATGGTATAAGAACAGTTGACTTGTATTCATTTTCAATTGAGTTTGATACCCTAAAAAAAAATACTGATTTTTGTTTTCATTAACTGAGACAATTAACAAAACACCATATAGTCATAAATTTTCTCATTTTTAATAAGAGGCACACATTTTAAAATACTAATACACTAAAATATAGTTATTTGTATATTTTATCAACATTTTGGTAACATTCAGCATTTTACCATGCAGTGTCTCATTCACTGGTGTCATGAGTAATGAGACTGCATTCAAGTGAGTGAGGGGATATTTTTTATGGCACATCAGTATGTATGGAAAATAAGTCACACCACTGAAAAAAATATGTAAATCACAGAATATTTTCCTTGTTATTATACCAATTTTAATACACTGCTCACTATCTGAGACTACTCAAATAGATGTAATACAGCAAACTTCTTCAATATTATTCCAAAGTTACCTCTTAAAAAACATGGTAATAGGGGAAATTTTGGTATGGTGACACTGTGATCTTCAATATCCTATTGTCCTGTGATTTACATGCCCTGAGACAGGAAATCCAGGTGTCTTCCCTCTGGTTTGGCAGTTTAAATTGCTCTGTCACTGTGTGTAGTGACCCTCACATCACAATGTGGCCCCAATACCTAAACCTTATAATGACCATTAGCTGTTCTCAGTTGAAGATAACACATTGGATCTGCAAATTCTTTCTCAGTTGTTGCAAATGTCCTATAAAAGCACAGAGGGATTCCAAAAACTCTAAAATAACAGCCCCAAGTTTGCAGGAATTCCTAAGCAAAATGTTGCCGTGAGTAGGAGTTGTCATTTCATATTTGTGCAAGCTGTTGTTCGAGGAAAGTAACAGAATTTGGAAAGGAAGAGTAACTTCCTGCCATGGAAACACAAAATAAAAAAGACAAGGCTGTGTTTTCAGTATCTCTGTATTCTATAATTTTATGAAGTCTGACTGCTGAATGATTTACTACAAACTGGCAGGCACTGCCTGAAAATCCAGACCAGAATCTTTCTCTAAGTATGTGAATATGCTGGAAAGGCAAGAAAGCAATGGAAATCTGATTACCTCCTGTAACTGGGGTATATTAAACTTTTTAATTCAGGCACTACTAGTATTTAATCAGTATTTACTTTGAAAAACAAACACAGCAAAGCATAACTCCATAATCTGCAAGCTGCTCATGAGATGTCATTTCTCTCTTGGGCATACCTGTTATTTTTCATTTGTGAATGACTGAAATTCTCTGCCTCTTGTTTACCATAAAATGTTCATAAAAGAAGAGGCTGTGGCTCACAAATAATATAGAACTGAAAGCCCTGGGAGTAGCTGCAACTAGGAGCAGACTCAGATGTTTTAGATGTTCTGACTAGAGGCTTTGCCAAAAAAACTTATTTAACTCATTGTCTCCCTTTTCTGCAGCTACTCAGTTTTGGAGTTATTTGTTTTTAAAGACAGTCTTCCCTCAGATGTGTGGCTTTTCTGTAACAAAACCCTGTCTAATTTCTTTGGGTGGAAATGAGGACAAAAAGTAATCTTACCACCTTGCCCACACTCTGACATACAAGAATATTAAACCTAAGTGTCTGCCTGTTCTGAGGGCAGAGAGCTGAGCTGTCAAAAGTGCAAATTTTAGCTGATTAACGTGTTACAATTTGGTTGAGATGTGAAAAATACTGTACAAAACAGTCTCGTGATACCAGCAAAATCTGTATCTATTCCATTGTTGTAAACAGATTTTGTGACATTTTTGCAAGAATTCACTTTTAAACTTGTGCACTATCTCACAGTTAGGTGTGTCTTTCATTTGAGTTGTATGCTGACTGAAGTAAAATTTCTAAGGCACATAACAACACATTGGATTTGTTGTTTGTTAAATATTAACAAACATTATATTATAACAAATATTAACAATCAAGAAAATGGTCAGAATGTAGGTGCAATGATGATGAAAAACATGCAGGATACTGAAAGAAAACAAATTTCCAGATTCTTGTACTTTCTTAGGCAACTACTACAACTATTGTGTCACTCAAATTTATGACACTGCATCTTGGAGTTAGTGGGATGTGTGTCCTACCTACTCCTGCTGAAAGACTTTCCAGAACTTTGCTCAGATGAGAAATTTAATTTATGGTCTAGAGGTAGTCCTCTCAATTTGCTCTAAATTTGCTTTTATGTGCTTTCTGTATTTCTCCTTGCACAGTCAGCTGTTGCGACACATAATGTTAAAAATCAGCTTTGTCCTCTCACAGCCTGGATTGACCCAATAAGTCTTTTTAACCTCTCACTTACAAGATTGCTGCTTTACATCCCTGATTACCATTTCAGCACCTGTTTCATAGAAATGAACTTTTCCTGAATACAGCTGACAAAAGTTACATGGAACATCCGAGAAGAGGTTGTCCAATAATGTTTCATTTTTACTCATATTGTATTATCTGGCACACATCAGAAGAATATGTCTTATTTAAGGCTTTGGCTATTGGTGGCTCTCAGAAGGCAAAAGGAAAAAAAAAATGGTCCTACTATAGTTTTGGAGTAATATTGATATATAATTTCAATATTATAAAAGACATTATCAAACAATTTGTCTAGTTTGTCTTTCTAGTTAATCTAGGTGAAGTTTGTTTTCTTGAAAGCTACTTTTATCTAGTGTTAAACAGTGGAGCACTAACATTAAAGCCTGACATTTAATATTTATTAGGAGAAAAAAGATACTCTAAAGCACTGATCTTAATATTTAAAGTCTTTTAAAAACTGATCCAAAGCTTTCAGCTGAGAGGTATCTTCTCCCAGTATTAACTCTAACAATTAAAAATACATTTTCAGAGTCTTATCTCAATTTTGGGATAAAATGCTGCAGCTGCAGAGACTGAGCATAAGCTAATGATGGCCCAGGTCAAGCTCTTACTAGTGAGAGCCACAAAGACAGCCAGTCACTGTGGAAGAACAGCTGTTCAGCCTGCTCTGTTTATCTTATCATTCAAATGCATTTTGATATGTGCTCCAAAAAATCAGCAAACTGATCTCATCTCCCCTTTCTAAATCTGCCTTTAATTTACACTCTGCAATAGCCAAGATCTTAATGTTTCATAAGCAGCAAAACCCTTGAAAAACTCATGGTTTATAATTTGTCTTCAGAGAAGATGAAAATTGCTTCTTTTGATGGGATGTACCACTGAAAAGATTCCGCTTTAATTCATTAATGATATGGAAAGATGACCTAGAAAAACAAAATTCCCTCTTGCCATTGGAACGTGGAAAGCTAAAATCAAGAAGAATTTTGCCTGCTGGCCAAATTCTGCTTTTTCAGTATGGTAAGAGGTGACAAGATCAGGGGTAGTGTGAGGGGAAGAAAGCAGAATCAGAAATCCCCAACTGTGCAGCCTGGACACCCCAGAGCAGGGTGGGCAAGGGCAGCACGTGCTCTGCACCCCACACAGTGATGCAGGAAGGAGGAGCTGTGGACATTCATTGTTTCCCAGAGGAAAAAGATCTGTTTTTCTGCCTCTGTCTCTCCACTGATATTGGTGCAAACCAAAATATTGTTGTGCTTGGGGTTTCTGGAGAAGTATAAGGGGACTGAGAATGGGGTGCAGAACCTTTCACTAAAGGGAAAAGAGCAGAAATAATGTTGAGATTCAGTAAAATCCTTGACATCAGATGGCTGCTTAGTGGTTTTCAGGTTTTCCTGTGTTACATTCTTGTGCTGTGTAAATGGTACACATGTTTTTGCTTCTTGTAGTTTGATCTTCAGCTTTAAAAACAAGCTTACCACAGGTGCAGAGTATCTGCAACAAATATCAGCACACTGACCCATGGTTTTCTTTCTATATTTAGATGTAGACCTGAACCAACACAGAAACATCTCCAAGAAACACATCAGTATTCTTAAAATCAACTCTTTGTTCTCCTCTAGGATGATCTGAAAATCCAATACCCACATGACAAGTGTTGCATAATGCCCCCGTGGCAAGTCTTATTTAACCAAATACAGATGTGTTGACTGTCAGGAGAGGCAGCTCCCCTGTCCAGCCCCAATTATTTGTGCGTGTTCTTTTGGCAAGAGCTCAGTTATGTGCAGTATCCATTCCTTTCAGTGTAATGAAGGTGAAAAGTTCAGCTATCTCTAGACAAGACACTGTGATTTGAGCAGAAAAACATTAGAAACCATGTTGGGACTGTGTTGGATTTGCAAAATATGCACACTCTTAGGGAGGGACGAATAGCTAAATCCAAAAATGTCCAAGATCCAAATCTGTATGTTCAGAGCCTTCCCTCAGGACCCACCTTTAATCTGGTGGTACTTTAGCTTCTGTCAATAAAGATACTAAATCTGGTAGCAAGTCCTGCCAGAGCTCTGTTCCCAAACTACACCCTCTCTGGGCCTATAAGTAATTATTCCTTGCACAGCTGAAGGGAGAAAGTGCTGTCTCAAAGCACTTGATATCCCCAGAAGCAGGGTCTTATCTGGGAGTCAGAGCCAAAGCCAGCACAGGTTTAAGGGAAAGCTGAATTCCCTGTGCATTTCCCACTGTCAGAGGGCACTCACATCAGCTTGTAAAGGGTGAGGAAATGGGGCTGAAAAAATCCTCAAGAATAGGTTTCCCTTAAAAAGACTCAGCAGAAACAGACACATCTCTCTCATCAGTTTCCAGACCATTAAAGGACTCCTAAAATGCAATGCTGATGCATGATATGGAAAATTAAGAGAAGTAATGATTTTGAAATGGGGGAGTGCCTGATCTTGTAAGTCTTTATTAAACCTCCACTGTTAAAGGTATACATGCTCATGAAGAAGTTGGATTTTTTATTTCTAAAAAGATAAATACTCAGATTTTTAGTGAAAGCCATCTCTTTCTAGGAAATAAAAAAGAGAGAATTAAAGGAATGGTGCAGATTAAAAACTGAGTTGTCAGCAATAGAGTTTTCGGAAAGAGAATTCCTAGAGGAGCAGGGCAGATAGTCAAGTGTGTCAAATGTGAACCTGATGAGCTTTTTCCAACATTAACATCTTTGAGCGTAAAATTCTCATCTTACTGAATGTGGGGATGTGGTGACATCTCAAGCTACAAACTTTTTATATTCTAATAAAAAAAGCTTCCCTTAATTATTTAAGTATGATTAGAGTTTAAGCACCACCCGCCATGTAATTTTTCTTGATTTTGTGTTTCTCAGCATGCTGCTCTTTATAGGTCATTTTGGAGCAAACTATTATGTATGAAAACACCTTGTAAAATGTCACAGTGGAAATCAATTCCTGTTGTATTGAAATAATAATTCCCTCCTCCCCTTTCTTTTAATCTGTACATTCCTTCAGCCACAGATGCCATGAAACTGCGTTGTCATATTGGCTACACAGAAATGTTATTTTAATTGTCATTTTTGTATCTGCTCCATGCAAGGCAATTCCAGCCCTTTCAAGCACATCTCATGCACCATTTTATTCATGTTGGGAGTCATTTTCATAGCCTGTTCACAAGCTGGTTCCCATTTTCATTGTACTTTTGTTCAGCTATGGTTAAAACTCATTGTACATCTTCCCTAAAAAGGTTGCAAAAGATATTATTCCTTGAGCACAACACATAAATACTTTCCCTGTGCTGGACAATAGCCTTCAACCACAGTCTTTTGTTAATGTACCAAGAGACAAAGACTAAGATGAGTAGAAAGGATAAAATGTTTCCACATGACTGAAATAGGTTCCCCACTAATACCAAAACTGAAGTCTGGACAAACTGCATGCCCCTCATATACATTAACTTTGTAGAAGTACAATAATTTTTATGTGGAAAAAGAACTATTTCCTTTCTAGTCCTCTATTAAAAAATGGTTTTGTCCAATATTTTTTAAACCAAGGGAAAACAATGTGACAAATATTATTGTCCAGTGGCTTCCACATAACTTCCAAATGTTGATACACACATTTTAGAAACTTATACCAGTGAATTGGACAGAGACCATTGTTCAGATACAGATGTATCTGCTCTGCTACACCAATAGTGTGCCCTTCCCAAGAGATAGCTGTAGTAAGGATCTAGCAAGTATTTTACTGGATCTGTCTAGAAACTCTGTAATACCTGGAGGATGTGGCCAGAGCAATGAGCAAGGCTTGAAGGATCCCTCTGATGAAGACAATGGGATTCTTCTTGGTGATGAAGAAATACATCATTGGCAGAATAAACAGCCCGTGCACCACCAGGCCACACACCACCGTAATGGCATAGAAACCCAGCTTCTTCCCAATGGCCGAGGGGTCATCCATTTCCAAGATTTTGCCAGCTATTAGGAACACAATTCCAAATGGAAAATACCTGAGCAAAAAGAAAGACAGTCATTAGGAGACAGTTCCCTTCCATCACACAGTAAGAGCTGGCTGCTCCTTCCAGTGGTGGTACAGTGCCAGCACTGTCTGGGTTTGGCTCTTCTGGCTCCACACAGAGGAGAATGCCCAGAACACTGGGCTGAACAGTTTTTTTCTGTTCTGAGGGTCCCCCTCAGCACAGCTGAGATTATGGTGCTGGCAAGGAACACCTTTAAAATGTTTTGGTTCTGAAGGCAGCTCTGACTTTTTAGCTTCAGGCAGGTAAATTACTGGGAAGAAGGGAATGAATCCTAAGCTCCCCTCATGTGTTTGTGCTCATGTAGCTGTTCATGGATTTTTGTTGGAAGCTCTTAAGTAAACGTTTGTGTTGCCTTTGGAAGACAGAGGAGAAACACCAACATGCATTAGACATGCTCTTGGACTGCCTGGGGGTTTCATTTGGGGCAGATAAATAGGCAGAAGAATTGTTAGCTTCTGAATCCACTCTGGACAGGTGCTTTATCAAAACTGTTGTACTTCTGTGTGCAGCTGTGTACAAGGTCATGGATGCCAAAAAGCTTTAGATTTAAAAAAAAAATCTGGGAGCAGCCAGCCATTTTCCACTTGCAGCTGTGCCATCTCCAGAGACTTGACACTACTTCCTCATTTTTCCAGAAATAAACTACCTCCTTTGATATATCCACCCAAGCAATCATTCCCTGACCCAGCTCAGTCAGACTGGGCCACGTAGCTGGAAAGAGAGGCTGAGTGCTGGTTCCCTGCCCCATGTCAGGCTGAGCCACACTGGGGGACATCCTGAAGTGGGAAGAAGGTGCTAAGCTGATAGCTCTTGTTGTTGGCACCTGCTGTTCCTCTGATCTTTGGGGCAGGTGTGTTGGCAGGGCTGGCTGGGTCTGCAGCAGTGCTGGAAGGGATAAAAATACCAGCTAGAGCATCCACCATGCTTCTCCCTTGTGTGGGCTGGGTGGCTGTGATCCCTCTTGGCATGCCCAGGCATTGGCAGTGCCCTTGGGGCGTACAGAACCCCACCCAGCTATACCATGTTCTCTTACTTGGGAGTAACATAGAGGGTGCCCCATCAAAAGGGTGCTACAGATCAGGGACAGATGTATGTGCATCCTCAAATGCTGAGGCCCTGCAAAACTTAGGGTTGTTCATCCTCATTTATTTCCCTGGAAATAAATTTTTGAGATTTCTGTGCATCTTTTTCTGTTGAAATGTTCTTTCTATTTTTAAAAAATATTGATTTTCTTAGTAAAAGGTTACCTACCAAACAGCAACTGCAACTATCTTCATGACAGATTCGTTCAAACACTGGCAAAAGCTGACCAAAGGGACACCGCTGTTCCCCATTCTTCCCAACATTATACCTGCAATCAGAGCATTCAGGTTCAGTTTCTCAGGTGTATTCACACAGCCCCAGTGCTTTCCTTCCCTGCTGAAACTCACAGCCCCCTGGTAGCAAAGCTGTGTCCTTAACCATCAGTCACAGAGGCCTGTGAGGGATTTACCTCCTCGGAGTGATCCGTGGAAGACAAACTGAGGAACATTTTCTAGTGAAGGAATCTGTCTCTGCCTACGACCGGCAGCACCAATGAGGACTTGGGAGGCAAAGCCAGGTTTTGAGGTTTGCTCTGGTAATGGGGAGTTAGTAATGAAGTCTCTGTCGTATTTTCAGTAGCTTTCTGTCTACATAATTAACCTTTATAATCAGCCAGGCTTTGCAGTTTTGGGGGAAGTAAGGAAATGCAAATTCATGGGGAGAAAGGCCAAATTGCTATAAAGACTAACCAGTAAAGAAGAAAGCAACTATAACCCGTGTATGTGCCCCATTGCTCAGAAAGGAAATTAATACAGCTCTGGTATGTGTCATCTAACCATATATTCTCCAGACAGTGTTAGTTTCCATTAATGCATATAAATAGATGACATTTTCCTATAGTTAATTATCCTCCCTGAAAGGATTATAAGTGATTGAGTCAATTGCTCAAAGAAGCACTTCAAAAACTGGCTGCACCGAGGGAGTTTGGCTGTTGAGGGGAGCTGCCTGGGGAAGCAGGGGCTGGCAGTGGGGTGTGTGCTGCCACTTGCTCTGATGTGCAATGTCCTTGCTTTGAGCAGGAGCAGCTCTGTCCCTTGGAGCCCACAGCTCAGAGCCACGTCCCCTGCTGAGGCAGGGAGGGAGGCTTTCAGCTGCCTTATCCAGGGATTTCACAATTGCAGTGCTCTCTAGATGTGAGTTTGTGAGCCTGTTAGAAATTCATCTAAGCCAAAACTTTAGGTCAGAAGATAACACTCTTTCATTAAGCTGTTTCAATGTTTTGGGATTGGGGGTGGGTGTGCAGAAGACTGAAGACAGTAATAAATGCTTGGCTACATCCTTTCATCCTTGTTCAAAACAAAAGCCTGAAATAGTCCCTGGTGATGATAATTGTTGAGGGTTTGGTGTCTCAGGATTGTTCGTGGCTGATACAGCCAGAGGTGACCCAGCAGCCATGCTGTGGGTGACAATCCTGTTTTTTGTACATCAGCCAGGAAGAAACCAGCTCTCAGCTTCCACCTCCTGAGCCCCAGGCCAGCAAGACTGAGGGGCTCTGTGAAAGCTGTACATTCAGTTCTGGGCAGACAATGAATGGTCTGTTCTCAGAAGTAGAAAATTGCCCTTGGTCCTAATAAGTAAATGTAATTAATTCATTCATATCCAGTACGTTTTGAGGGGAATAGTGTTTGCGGTGATGTTGTACTTTGGAAATGAACTATAAAATACTACAAACTGGGAGACAGCCAGTTTCCAGGAGGGATGTACAGGGAATACCACCCACTGGAGAAGCTAAAAAAACAGAGACAAATCCACTAATTCCAGGTTTGAATCTTGACCCCTTGTGCTGGTATGAACCATAACATAATAAATACAGTCAAAGATGTTTTATGGAACTACCTTTGCTGACCAGATTAACTTCCAAGAATAAATTTACATAAGGAAAATTTGATCAGCATTTTCTTATAAAAGTCATCAGAACTTTATGATTAACTAGGAAATGTTTGTTTAAATTTCTTCTTTCAAATCCACAAGCATAACACTCAGGGCACCAATGAGTTCCTCCAGCAAGTTAAACTAAATAAATAAGCCAGACAGAAGCTCTTACTCTGACAGGCTACTAGGTGGTATATAACTATCTTCATTGCAGGACACCAAAAATAAATCAAGAGGTTTCAGTCAAAAAAGGAATATCCACAGATTAAAAACTCATAAAACAATAAGGGTTGGCATACTGGTAGAGGGGCCATGGGTCTGATCTGGTGGTAATTCCTACCTCCTCTGAGCACACTGTACGAGGTTCTCTTACAGTCAGCAAAAGATGGGTCATAAATAAAAGCAAAAAATAATTAAGAAAAAAATAAAAGAAAAAGATTATAAGTGAATGCACAGAAAACACAACTCCATGGAACAAAAGTCATCAAGGATTTTGAAAATTTGTCTTTGAAAGTGTGGGGGAACAGCTCTGTAACAGTCTTGCCTTTCCCCCCTCAAAGTTCAGATAGAAGCAGTTAAAAAAGCTGAGTCAAGAAACCAAGCAACCCAACCCCAATCCTTTTCTCTTAAACAGACTCTTGGATTGTCACAAACCAAACATGTCTGAAACCTACCCATCGTGGCAGAGAATATCACAATCCCAAGTACATTCATGCCATCACTAGCACCTGGCTCTGATTTGTAAATCACTTCAGGAGGAGGGGTGATATCCAAGGCAAAATTCTGGACATTGGATCCATTCTCGTCCTGGACTCCATAAATTATAATGCGACGAGTAGTGCTTTCAGACGCTGCTTTGTTCGATTTAATGATGGGAATACTCCTGGTGCGATACTGAAAGAAAACAAAATCGTTTTTATTACAATATCCCAGCAGGAATTAATAGTTTAATGAGACCTCCTAAGTGCTCTGTTTCAACAATGCTGCATTTTGAAGGGACAGGCATGAAAAGGAGAATGAAAACTCCTCTCCCTATCTGATAAAATCTGTAAATACAGTTGAATTTTTGGAAAAAAAAAACATAAAAACCCCACACTTTCCTATAATCAGATCCTGGTGCAGCAAACACTTTGCCTCCTGACAAAGCTACTTTCCTGTAAGACATAATTAGGAATGACTTCTTAGAGGTTCTGAGTGCCCTTCTCTTTGTGATGTTCCCATGAAATATTCCCCCAGGTGAAATAAATACAGCCATGCCTCTTGCTAACTCAGAACGTTTAGATGAACTTTTCCTGCCAAATTCCAACCTGATTAATTAGCTTCTTCCCCACTGCATTATTTTGTTGATTTAATTGAACATGGTATTCTGTTCTTCCATTGTGTGATGTTGCAGGGTGCTCTTAAATATATTCCAGCTCTCCTCAGGTGGATGAGGAGCTGACATAGGAGTGGGTATTTATTCTCTAGTCGCACTAGAGAGCACATTATCTCTGTTTTGCCTTCAGATACCATGGCTGCTGAGGCTATTAGAATGGGACTCATTAATTCCTAAATTCCTCCTTGCTGAAGGTACTAACAGTGTCTGCAGTCATATGCCATGTCTGTATCTGGGTTATGTTTTACAAAGATACATGTTTCATATGATGCTGGCTCATGTCTTTCATCAGCAAAAGGAATATAGCCACTTACCTGCTTGAATGTGGCCTCAACAAGATTGGCTGGAAACATGTTCCTAAAAATGAACAAATAGAAGAATAATTTCTATGGAACTGAAACAAACTTATTTTTACTGTGTGTTGAGTCTGCCATGGTAAATCAGTTCTTTGCCCTCCTGGAGTGCAAGGGCTGGGCAGATGCAGAGGATGCCACTTTCTCCCACCATGCCATACAACTGTGCCTGGCTGAGCACAGCTCAACAGAGACAACTCCTCAGAACTAAAGTCCTGGGACTTGCTTCCAAACACCTGGGGTGAGACCCAGGAGCTCTGGCTGCAGATTCTGGCTCTGCCACAGTCTCCATGTTGTGACTGGGGTGACATAATTGCTATGATTCCCTTCCCCATCTGCTGATTGGGAGGATGAATATTCTTCTATTCCATATTTTGTCTTCTCTACTTAGATAATGAGCTGTTCAAGACAGTCAGAGATGTATTCTTGAGGCCTCTGGGTGCTGTAATCAATCTACTGTGGCACTTCTAAATACTCCTGTGCTAATTCATAGACTGTAGTACCCCTGGTACATATTCATTGCTAAAATGGCAAGTGATGTAGACTTTGCAGTGGTTTGGTCAAGAACAGTTTGCTTTTCAAAAAGAGGATCTCATTCCTGATTAAAAGAACTGGGATTAGAGCTGTACAGTGCTCAATTTTATTTTGATACGGTTCTGAGGCTTTAGAACCTGAATGAGGCCAGTGGCTTCATCTTTGCTTGCAGCTGAGCTACAGAGGAAGGCAATGACCCAACACTGAGACTGCGGGGAGACCAATAGATCTTTAATTCCAAAAGGGACTCTTTTTGTCACCTCTTCTGACTTTCTGTGTCTCACTGTGTAACATTCCACACAATTATATCCGGAGCTAATTTATAACTTTCGTTTGAGATGGATAGTACCTTGCAGAAAGACAGCCGATCCTAATTTGAAATGGAGAGCACTCCCTCTACAGGTTTCAAAGAGGAATCAGTATAATTGGAAAAAAAATAGCTGAAAAGTCATACATTTCCATGCAGCATTTGGGAATCAAGACTTGTGTGATGATTCTAATGGGATCATTTTCAGAACTGATTTATTTCCAACCCTAAGCTTCTGAACCTTGGGGCAGAAGACAATGACAGTCTATGACCCAATTATCTTCTTTCATATACCTGCATTTATGGAAGGAGAAACTCCTGAATTCTCAAATGACTTTTAATTCAAAGTCCTTCTTAAACCTCAAGACAGGTTAACACTCAAATATATGTAAAAATCTATTCTCAGTTCCAAAGAGAGTTGCTGTGTACATGGACAGTTAGAAGAATGCTGATCCAGAGACATTTTCCAGAGCTGTTTTCCTCTCTGCAGCAGCAGCAGCAGCAGCACACACTTGTTGCTAATGGAGTCACTGTGCAGCACTGGCTTAGAAAACAGGATTTTTTTTTTCTATTTTAAGTGCTCATAACACGGTATTATAGTCACACTTAAAAGTATGAGCTAGATTCTGCATCAGTAGCATCAATCACTGAGAGCAATTGCTACAAAGAAGTAATTAATTATCATTTTTAGGGAGAACCATGGGAGAAAAATTTAATTAAGTGATAACTGTACTGCCTAATGATTGAAACAGAAGACTGAACATGAGAGGGACTTGTTGATCTGCTGCTTGAGAGCAGATGAGTCTCAAAGGCACTGGACTGTCTCTGCAGACTGTCAGTGAAGCTGCTGATTCTCTGGTTCAAATGTCAAATGTGTAGCCAAAACAAGACACAGACAAGAGGCAGCTGTGCATCCTTTCCCTGTCAGGTGCAGGCACAACCTTCTGCCTGAGCCCTGGGGCTTGACTCACACAGGGAACCAACTGAGGAACAGCTGGATGGAGCTGGGCCTGGGAAGATGGAGTGGATGTTTATAGCAAGGGGAAGCACTGGACAGTAAAGGTGGTTACTGCTTTATTGTGCCTCATAAGGGACTTCTGCTTCCAGGTTGTTAAAGACTTCATTAATATTAATTTGTCTTTGTTTTGTGATTTGAGATGCTGGGCTGAAAGGTGCTATGGGGGTGCTCAGTGTGATGGTTGTGCTCTGACCTTCTGTGTGAATGTGAAATATTCTGAGAGCAGAGATCCACGTGGAGATTCCAGCACAGCTCTGAATATGCACCTCACGTATGAGCTGTGGCTTTACACAGAAACAGGAATTTAATTGCTGATGATTTCCACTTTCTCCCTCGTAGTCCTAATTAGTAGAATTAAGAACAATTAAGACTGCTTGAGAAAGGAAATATCATATGGTTAGTAGCTAGATTAAATGTTAGACAAATTTGTAGAGGATTAAAGCATTTTGTTTCTTTATCATTCTTTATCCTGCAGGAATTACAACTACCCACTTAATACTAGATGCTGGAATTCTCCCAATATTTTTTAATAAATTATGCACTGTGATCCAGTCTTTGAGACTAGCCTTACCAAAGATACACAATTTATCTGGTGAAAGGATGACCTGAATGTGTTTGCCAGAGCCTCAGCTTATTTTTGTTTTAAGCTGGTTTACTTGGATTGAGAAAATCCAGTATTAGCCAAAATTAAGTTTTGTTAATTAAAAACATTTAAGAGAGCAGTTGGTGAATGAGAACTTTAATGGACTAAAAACAAAAAATGAGAAGAAAGAATTGAACTGCCACCTAAACATGTAAGGTGACTGGAAGGGTTTCGTGGTTCTGTCAGGCCACTTCAGAAACACTTCTTGCTTGAGGGGTGTGTTTTGCTGCACATTGATAATTCCAGCCATGAGCTGGATATTTAGCAAGGACCTCCTGGGAATGGTTCAGAACAAGAGACAGAAGGGAGTGTGATATGGAAGATTTGACTTTTTAGTATGGAACTGGGATGGGGAGGGCTGGCTGGATCCTCACAAGGTCCTTGGAATAGCCCTCCTGTGGTCTCCTGCCCACTGAGCCTGAGTCCCAGGGAATGCTATGGAGTGGGAACTTCAGTCTGGCTTAAAACCCAGACATGTGCATTTGCCCAAACATATGACAAAATGAATGGCAGAATGTTGTAGCCTGTCCATCTCTGCCCACCTCTGTTCCAAGCACCCAGCCTGCCACCAGATTGTCCCCTGCAGATCTCTATGAGCTTTACTTCAGCTCTGGATGAGATCCAGGTGTACCCACAAGGGTCTGGTCCCAGGATCATAAGGTGAGGCTGTGTCTCTACTCGGACACTGTGTCTATCACTGATATACACTGAATTAAAGACAATGCCAGCACTTACGAAGGAGTGATTCAAAGTGAGCTCATCATTGCTGTCAGCACCTATAAATATTCTTGTGTTTGTTCAATTAAGAAAGCCAAGCAGGTGAAATACTTCTGAAGTTCCAGCATTGCTTGCAGATTGCTTACAAGACACAGGTCACAAAATAAGAGTGCAGGAAACTTAATGTGATCTGGGATTCATTTCTCTAGCACAAGCAACATTGTCTCTAACCTCAGTGGCTCAGTTCAGCATTCCTAGCAGAAATAATTTCACATAAGAGTAGAGAATTAAACCTACTGCATAACAGTGACTGAGTCTGGTTTAAAACATAGATAAATTTAGGTCTGAGACAAGGATATTTTTGTAAAACAGAAACAGAAGACATAGGCTTTCTGATTACATAAAAAATTAACAGCTGAATACTGCCTGCCCTGAGGAATAACATTTCCCAGAGCATCTTCTGCCTCAGGAACTCTGCCAGATAGAGCAGGAGTATTCAGCTGAGGCTAAAAGGGTGAATGTGCATGAAGCTTCAATATCAGCTCAGTGAACGTTCTACAGAGCTGAGCTACTGAGCTGCAGCTGGCACAGCGAGCCTGGCCTGCCCTTGCTGTGACAGCAGCACATACGCACAAGTGACCTACTAATCACCATCTTTGACTACAGCCTGCTGTGATGCACAGGCTGCTGCATTCCATGAGCAAATTTTGGAGCCCTTCCCTAATTCTGCATGGGATAAGAGGATTCAGATGTAGATGTATTGAATTAGGAATGTGTATGTACATGTAATATGAGACAACTATGGCAACATATGTTCTGCACTTTGGTAGACTTGGATTTTGAGGAAATCCTAAAGACTTGCATGAAGTGAAGGCAGCACCTGGACTGAGCAGGTCTGAGGCTGCAGCTTCCCATTAGACAGAGGACAAATCAGCATCTTGCCAAAAGTGGCAGGTCCTCTTTCCTTCCCATTGTCTCCCAGCAACTGACCTATGAATTATTAGAGTTGATTGGTTTTGTTCCCCTAATTTCAGCTGCTTTAGGAAGCTGAATTGTGTTAGGAAGCTGTTCTTCAGCACTGTCCCCAGGATGTGGGAGCCCTCTTGTCTCTTTAGAAGGTGGTTGGCTCTGAGAAGCACAGTCCACAGTGACACAAAGAGCAGCACTGTTAGGCTGTGTCACTGTGACGCTGTTAACTGAACTGTCCAGAGAACATGAGCCTGAAGCTGCTGGGACAGCTCGTTTCACATCCCCTGGATAACTTCTGTTAGAAATAACAGGCCAGATTCTGGTTTCAGTAATGCTACTGAATGTCTGGTATACTCATTCTGAGTCCTGACCACAGGGTCATTAACTCAAAGCATTCAGCTTTTGCAGATCCTTTCAGTCAGAAATGAGGCCAGCGGCTCTAGTGCGGGACAGCCACAGGTACGGCAGATGTTGTTTCCTTGACTTAGAACACCCCTTCCCTCTGGCACTCTGTGCTCTGCAGCCCCAATCTGGTTTTGCCCTCAGACTTTGATGTTATCAGCACCTAATCCCTGCCACACCAGACAGTCTGGCTGCAGTCTCCCACGCTGGGGAATTAAAGCCACCAGACTGGGGGTTTTGCTACATACGTGTCCTCATAATATTTATTGGCCTATATTTGCGCTAGGCATAAAGCAGCTTTGGATGCTCTGCTCTCAAATTTGAGCAAGCGTAGCTGAGCTTGCAAGAACATTGTCTGAAGGCTGGAAATTTGACAGTATTCTAATATTTAAGTGTTTTGAGACCTTACCCTGTCACTATATACAGCAAGAGTACGGAGAGCAAAACCGGAGCCTGAATGGTTTGAATGAGAGCTGTAAAGTTTCCAAGTTGTTTCAGGAATGAACAGCACTGTAGCTCCTATTTACTACAGGCTGAGGTCATTCTCATTTCAGGACATTATCTTAATTTCAAGAATTTGTCATGTTGTCTGCATGAATTCATCATCAGCTGTGTAGACTCCTCACTACTGTTACATGAGCCACAAATCCTGTCTTTAGTCATACACCTGATACCTTCCTGCTGGTGTCAGGGGCTCCAGCAGGATTTGCACTGCTAAAAGTAAGGGCAAAATTTAATCCAGAAAGACCAAAAAACCAGCCTATAACAGGGACCATGTGAGAAACATCAGCAGTCACCTCCAGTGACTCATCTCATTTCTCAGTATCAATCTCACTACCTCCTGCTATAAGGACCAAAGAAGGCTTTTGCAGAATTAATGAGGCACTAAAATCCTCATTATTGGGATAAAAAAGTACTTAGAGAATGCAAAAATCACTAATCAGGTCTAAGTTACTTTGTCTTGCTTTGTTTTGTTTTTTTTTTTCAAAGATCAGAGCAGAACTCATTTATGGAACCATTTTGTCAAATGTGGATTTTTTATCTGTCCTGAGGGCTGCATGGCATTTCAGTTCCAGTAAGAGATCTGAACTTTCACTCTGAAAGAAAAGGTCCTGACAAAGCCCCAACAGGGCTTTGGCTGTCTGAAAGTGGAAGCACAAGTACATCACAGCTTTAGGCATCTTGAAAAGCCTGAATTATACCAAAGGTAACATGACAGGCCCAATGTAGTTCCACTGTGATTCCAGCAAGGCAAGTAATTCCATTAAAAATGTATGTTTACACTGGAAGAGGTCCAGACCAATTGTCAGGAGGATGGACAACAAATTTCCCTGTGAGGTCAAAGCTTTCCTAGTGCAGTGTTTCCTAGTTTCCTAGGGTAATTCCTGGCCCTTGTGCACCTCTCCCTCTGTGACTAAAGCCTGACCAGAGAGCAGAATTTGCTTCATAGCCCATCTCCTCAGAGTGGTTTTCATCATGGAATTATCTTTATTCCATGTTGGATTCATTTGGTGCCAAATAGAGACCCCACATTTAGAGGCTTGAGAGTTCTTTGTAAATGCTTAAGGTTGGGGCTCCTGTGGAGATTAAACTCTTAAAAATTAACCAGAAACAAAGACCTGGGTCCAGTGCAGAACATTTCTGGTATAAGGCTAGTTTTGTGAGACAAAAAAAGCCCTAGCAATCTGAAAAGAGTGAAAAATGGTACTTTGCTATAGGAGACAGACAAATATTTCTATCACAGTACACAGTGGCTTTTGGCAAAAGATACATTAATGTACAGCATTATTTTTAAAAGTTCTTAGTTTAAACCTGGATCATCTAATGCACTTTAAAATATCTTACTGTGTCTACATACAATTCAGTCTTCAGTTGTAAACTTCTAAAGGTGTGATTCCTGATTCTGCACAGCCTGGACTTTTTCCACACTACAATAGATCCTGGGTTTTTCCTGCCCTATTTTCAAGAAACACAATTTCAATAATATAAACTATAGCCCTTAGCTTGAAAAAAAGGAAAGGAAGTGATTTTAAAGAGTGCTCAGGATTCCCATGAAAACATAAATCCTCTACAGTGTTTATATCCTCTTCTAACTCTTACTGGTATAAAAATAAAGCCTCTCTTGGTTAAGCCAAATTGATTTTCTGGGTACCTGCTATTAAATTGGATACAATCCTGAATATTCAGTGGTAAAGTGCTCTGATTTCTCCTTCCAGTAAACAGAAATGTACAAATTTATTTGTTATGGGTCAAGGTGTGATTTGATCCTGTCTGCCTTCACTGGATTGGTGTATTTGGGGCTTTTGAGCTGAATAAGTTTATGATACCACGCTGTCTTGTTAAACTTGAGAAAAACCAATAATGTATATGAACCTTGCACCTGCTGCTGCCCAGATCTGCAGTCAGCCTGCTATAAAACAGGAGGGGGAACCCAGTTTGGCTGGGACTTTGCTTGTTTGTTTTATTTCATAAGCCAAATTTTATTTCCCTTGGTGACAAATGCAGGTGGCATGATTTCAGTTGCAGCAAAATCTCCCCTTCTAAATCAAAGGTAACAGATGTCGTGGAAATATTAACTACTAATGTCAACAATGTCATCCAGGCTCACAGAATGAGTTTTGAAAATGTTTGTCCTCAAATTATAGGCGTTTTCTATTTTCCTAGTCAGGTGATTATGCTACAAGAGTAAATCTAATATTTTAAGTTGAACACTATTCCTGTAAGTATGCCTCTTTTTGTCCTTTTGAATAAAACACTAAAAATCTGAATTACTTGAAAAAAATTGTATCCTGCCTTTCTCAATTTCTTAACTCATAAAAGGTTACTAAAATGTCACTCTTATTTTTGGGGACAAACTATAAAGTTAATTTCAGTAATTCCCACAGGAAGAAGAAGGCTGAGATGTTTGTTGATTCATTGCTATTGAGATGCCCCAAAGCCACAGTCCTACAAGAATCCTATCAGGTTTTGTATAAGCAGGGAATGTTTCTTCTGGCCCCACAGAATTTTCTGAACAATCTTCAGTGAAGTAATTTCTTTTCCATGTGTTTTGGTTCCCTATCTGTAAGAAAGGAAAATGGTCCTTGCCTGCCTCACAGAAGGCAGATATTGCATGATATTCTCATGATACTGCACATCATGAGAATGAATCCATAAAAATTCATAAAGCACCAGGTGCTTAAAGACAACATGGTCCTTAGCCTGAGGATTATATAGAGCTTTAAATGGAACAAAATATACTTTCAGAGGCCCTGCAGTGCTTGCAGCAGAAACCTTGAATAAAATGAGGGCAGATTTGTACATCTGTCTCAATGCAGCAATAAAGTGGGGGCTAAAGAGAGAAGCATCTTCAGAACAGCATCTCCTGCACAGCTTCAGAGTTACAGCTGCCTCCTGAGCTGGTCCTTAGTTCACTCAATAGAGAGGAGGATGTTCTGCAAGGTGAGGTTCCTGCACAGGAACCACCTGGCTAAATGAGCATCTTCCACAGGCAGCAGAACATTCCTTCCCCCTGTCTCCTGGGGTTCTCTTTCAAGTACAGCTGTTTAGAGTGGCAAAGAAAAAAAAAAAAAGTTGGAAGCGTGGATGCAATTTTTGAGGCATGAAATTCAGAATGTTGATGAGATTATGTATTTCCCAGCTGATGTGAGACTTAGAGACATTTCAGAATTATACACCACAGTGCCACTGTTATCTCCTCACCAAATCGTTGTTGTTTGGGTTTTTTGTTTGGTTGGTTGTTTTTACCTAATGGACAAACATACAGGGGAAATGCCATCTACAAAATAATGTAAAATAATAATAATGTGGTTTTTGATTAGTGTTGTATGTGTTTAGGATAACCACAAGGGTCTGCACTAGTTTTTTGGTTTAATTTTTTGCTGATTCAGTATATTCTTTAATTTCCAATTAAAACCACTTCTAAAAGCAAAAAACTCACACAAAAATTCAAGACATTCAATTTCTAGCAACATCTTTCCTGCCAAAAATTCTAGACTTGACAATGTCATATATAACATCACAAGAAATAATGTTTTTCATCATTTCAAAGTGGCTTCAAATCTGAAATTGTTGAAGGTGAATACAAGTATCCCCATGCCAAGATTCATGCTTTTAAAATAAACCCCACAATAATGTCACATATGTCACCTCTCCACTTGTACATTTACCATTCTTCATTTGCAGGATACCAGATGTTTCCTGTGTAAACTTCTGGGCACATATGCAATTGATAAATGGAGAGGAAATTAATGAATTGAGAAGATAAGCCAATCTGGGCTGAAAAGGATGGTTTCCAGCTGTGAATGGAAGTGATTTATCATTGAGCTAAAGGATCAGCTTTTCTAGCTCAAACCAGCGGATACATCATTACATTTAATCCAGACTTCCACACAGATATTTAAGAGTCTTGCAACTGACTGCAGCAGAGCCAGAATTTCACCCATAGTGTTTGCCTAGGCTGAAAGCCCATTCCCCACAGTTCTGTTGTTATTATTTATTTATTTGGTACGTGTGGTTATTTCTATAGCAGAGGAATAAAAACCATCTGTTTGTGCTCACAGGATAGAAAGATTCCAGCTTTGGCTGCTGCTTAGCACAGCAAAAGGAGACTGAGCTTTATTCTCTCTTTTTAACCTTTGGTAATGAGAGGTTCTTGTTGACCTTGTCATTGTTGACACCTGGCCAAACCAGTGAAGAATTTAGGGTTTTGCAGACTAGAAGCACATGGCTGCTTGGAAACTTGAATACCTGAAATGTGTACACAAGCTATTATGATTTGCTTGGGTAAATGTTTGTAGAAAGTGAAATTATATAAGATACTTGCAAATTTTTAGATCAGGACATGTTTTTTGATCTGCAGTGAGGCTCAGTGAAATAAAGTGATCCCAAACCTCACCACAACACCCCTGGTGTCCAGGGAGCAGCCAGGCAGAGGTGAAGAGATGAGATTGTAACTCAGGTCTCAGTCTTTTATTGCAAACACAAGAGAAAATTTTGATTTTGAAAACCCAGATTACTTTCCATCTAACTCATCTCCATGACAAGCCTACTCTGAGTCTCTAAAGGCAGCTGGGCTGGTGTGAGAAAGGGAATGAGAACCTGTGGTAAGGGAACCCCTTCCCAGACAGAGCTGTAAGGTCCATTGGGATATATCTTTGCACTGTGTCCCTCTGTGCCTTTCTTTGTCTCAGGATGAGGCTTTAGAAACAGCTCAGCGCACTAGAAATGGTTCCCAAACACTGCCACTATGAAGACAATCATTAAGGTCACATTTTTTTTAGATTCTCTCTTACTTCTTATACTACTCTGTCTTACTAAGTGATTCAAAGCTGCTATAGATTGCTCTTGGTGTAGGAATTACAGTCCTTTGTGCAGCAGAGACAGAATAATGTGACTTAACCTGATGTCACAAACAGACGTGGGAATTCCTCTGCACATCCATCCATCATGGCAAAGTCACTGGAGAGATACAGATGGGTATCTTCCCAATGCAGATGAAGATGATGGTCTTGTGAAGAGCTACAAAAGAGACTGTTCTCTGCTGCTGCTCCGTGATTAAAATAATTTGGCCCATTCTCACAAAGACATTGATAAAATACAGATGGCCAGGTTAAATGCAACTTGGAGGAGAAAAAAAGGTAAGCTTCTCCTCCCAGTTCCTTCTGATTTGAAGTCCAAGTAAGTCTAATTAAAGTACTTTATGTGCTGATATGCTGTCAGGGTCAGGAATTTTGGTTTTTGAAAGACAAACTGTGAACCATTTTTAATTCCAGTAAGTTGAATTCCAAAGAGAATTCTCTGTGCTGCAGATACACACTTGGCCTGAAAGCCCTTGACCAATGTAGTATTAGATCAGCAACTTGAGGAATTACAAAGGCAAAACTTGGTCTCTGCATGAGTGAAATAAATCCTAGGCACAGAATATGTTCAGTCAACAAAGTAATCCCACTTTCAGCACCTGAAATATGGGGACAAAAAGGGATTTCAGGCAAGGCCATCAGTTCCAGCAGTGCCCTAATGCTGCTCTGAAAGGACAGCATGTCTTTTGCCCAGCAAAATAAATAAGAAAAAGCCCCAAAGCAAAAAAAAAAAAAAAAAATACAGAGCAGTGGTCTTTTTAGTTGTGTCCTTTATATGCAAATTGGTATGATTTTGCAATTGTACAATATTATTTTGCTATAATACAATATGCTATTGGAATAGGACTTTCAAAAATTATTTCCTGAAAAATGTGTTTCATCCCTTTATTTAAGGTTTTGCCTATTGCAACTGTCTACTCTTATTTAAATGGACATTACATTTTAATGCTCCCTTGACCCTGATAATGGATTTGATGGTGAGGTGCACAGGCTATATGGAGTCCTGTGGGGTATAAAAGACCTGCTCCATTGTTATTGGTTGGTGGCCATTCATTTAAATTTTACATGAAACAGCCAGTATAAACATCTGATAGCTTGAAAATTATCTTCTGAAATTTACTTTTTTCTCAGTCTCAACATAATATTTATCCCTAGATTCAGAACTTGGGCTCAAGCCACAGTTCTTCCTGCAGTTCTGCACGAAATGCTGCCTTCAGAAAGCGGAAAGAATGGATGTTGTTACCGGATTAAGTCCAGTAGTGCGTCTGCAGAGCTCATGATGGGCTTTCCACCCTCCTCAGTGCTCTCCTTCTGTGCTGCTCCACCAGGGTGGATAATGGAGACCATAATTATTCCCACAACCACAGCCACAAACGTTGTCCACAGGTAGTAAGTGACGGTTATGATTCCCAAGCGACTGGAAGTCTTGGCATCCAGGGCTGCGAGCCCAGACATCAAGCTGTGGGAAGAAAACACAGCACAAATTGTATCTTTTGCCTTACATTAACACAGCTGAAAGCCTAATTTCTGAATTATTCCAGCCTGCCTGCTTCTCTTACAGCTGATTCTACATTTCAGTGCTTTAATAAGCTTGCCAGTAACACTAAAGCTGCCGTCTCTGTGTCTGAAGGGGTGTTCTCCAATTGCCAGGTCAGATCCTGGTTACTGGAAGGAATTTGCAAGCTCAGGCTGCACATGTGGGGACTGGATCCTACTGACTCTTCCCTGAAATTCCAGGGACAGTTTTACACTAGTTACACATGTGATGGCTCAGTTCACAGGAGCAGTGGCAAGTTATTAAAACTCTGTGTGTCACACTTTACACATAATTTTACAGAGTAATAGAATACTTCAGGTTTGAATGGACCTCTGAAGAAAATCTAATAAACCCACTCACCCCTTCAAGTGAGGACACAATTTTGAAATAAAAACACTAAGGGGCAATTTTGTCATATAGTCAATTATTTACCTAAAAGAATAACATATTTTTCTTTCTAAATCAATTCAAAGCACTATCTATTTTTACTTTACCAGGGGGCACATTGGGAGCAGACTGTGTGTCTGTAGTTCTGTGTGCCTCCAGTCTAAATGGGGACAGTGGATGGGATTCAAAGGAAACACCTCCATGCAAAGTGTGGCTGCCCAGTTGGGAGTAATGAACATGCTGTGATCACTTCAGCCTTTTATAGAATCAGAGAATAAAAGAATTGTATAATCATAGAATATGCTGAGTTGGAAGGATCCCATCAGGATCTTTCCTCTTCAGATTCCTGCCCAGCACTGCCAGAGCATCACCAGTGTCCATCCTCTTGCTTGTACAGTTTGCCTGTGCCAAGCCATACAAGTCTCTATTTGAGATTTAGCTCCCACTGACCCTCTTGTACAGGCAAATTAGACAGGGCACTCTTCGGCCCCTGAGGTTTCTTTGCTCTGACATAGACCCTGATGCAGTTTCCAAGTGACCTGAGTCTGGGATTTGGTTTTCCACTGACAGCAGTGTTGTTTGGGGCTTTAAACTGAGATTTAACTTTGGATAATTATCTGTGAACTCTCCGAAACATATATGTCAGGAAAAGTACAGGTAAAATAAAATACCACATTATTTGGTGTGTCCAGCTTTCTTATCAAAACAGACTTGTTTATCAGGCCTGTTCTCATATATATTTACTAAGCTGCACCTCCTTGAATAAGATCTCCTTGACCTCACACTGCTGAGAGAGGTTGTCTAGAGCCAATGCTAAAGTGCAGCTTAACCTTTATAGTAGATTTGATGAAATCAAATGGGTGGATTTAGTGTTCAGGTTCCAGCTATCCAGTAGATTAATTAAGAAAATGTATTGCTTTTCTGCATTGCCAATCTCTCATCTAGCATGGGTTTTGTTAACACTATATGAGCAAGGGTGCACTGGAGTTTGGATAATTTAGAAAATGAGCATCTCAGTAACTCTCACACTTGGAAACATTGTTCTTTGCTTTTATTTATCATTGGATAAAAATTCCACCTTTCTGTGTGTCTGCAAAGTGCACAAGTGTACAAACACGGCACTACATAGTGAAAATACAGTAGTAAGAATGCTACTTTGTTCCTTGACGTTTTCCTTGGATGAGTCCATGCAGAAGAGTAAATATTCTAAAACACTTTTTTTATAAAACAGTTCTGTTAAATATATTTATCTCAAATTAATGTGACAGTTTTCTGTTAAAAAACCCTATGTTGTTATTAGATTTACAGGACTGAACTCTTCTCTCAGGCTGAGGTTCCACAGGCCATTGAGCCAGTTTGACAGCTCATTGCTGCACAGAGTAGATACCTATATTGTACTAGAGTACAGCACTGTTCCACCCCCCACATTCCCAGGGGAAAAAAAAAAATTAAAATTAAAATCGGGTTGATTTTTAACCAGTTGGATGTTTTTCATGGTAACAGTTTTTAGGCTTCTTTATAGATACATGATGCAGGGTGGTGACAGCAGTGGTGTGAAGGGCTGACTGTTGAGCAGCAGAGTTGTAACTTGTAGGCAGAGCAGTTCCTGGGAGAGGGCGCTGCCAAGGAGACAGTTCACTCCCCTCCCTGGTACTGCCCTGAAGCCACTGCCACTGTGGGAAGCCACATTGTTCTTGTCCTTGATTGGATCTACAGAACAATAGAGGGATGAACCCTCTCTTGATTGCTCTCCTAAGTATTTCCAGAAGTACTTAGAGACAAAAATCCTAATTAAATATGTCCAGTGGTTCAGGTGAGTTTAGGGTTGTTACCTCAGCCTCAAGATGCAGGGCCTTAGGATTTGGGTGAAGGTTGTTCAGCTGGAATCTAATCTTACCTTGGCTCATAGGTGGCAAATCCTGAGGGGGCTAATAATGAGATTGCTCTGTCTTGGGGATATTCATTAACAAGATCATCATCTGTAATGAGATTATCCTGTCACCAGATAAAGTCATGCTCAGTTCATGCTGTGATGAGAAAGTCATCAAAAGTAATTAACTATGGAGGAGCAACAGGGTAACTGTGATGTGACAGAAGCATGAACAGAGGTCTGGGCTCAGACAAAACCCTGTGTTCTCCATGGCCTGCAGTGCTCAGGAAGGGACCACTGGAACCTGTTCTCCAAAGGCTGGGGAGTAACAGTGGTCGTGTCATTTTAGGCAATAGCTCAGAATCATTTCAGAAAGAAATGTCTTTAACTAGGATGAAACAGTAATCACTCATTCACTATTTTTGGTTTGACTTCCTGTGTTTGGTATCAGAAGGAACAGGACAAAAGACACAGAGATTAAGAGACATAGTGGTCATCACAGTTGTTGTACAAAGCAAGTAATCACAGTCACATCACAGCAGTTTATTACTGTTGATCTCTAGAGTTCTAACATTCACACAGTGTAGCCAAAGGATGACAAAAAAGTCTTCTTACTTCCTAGGGAACAGGAGGGCCAGGAGGATAAAGCTTCCAGCTAGTTAAACTAAACATGATACAGCCAGTCACTGTATCATGCTCAGGTCCTCCCTCTAAGTCTAATTTTCATCAGAGACTCTTGGCTACATAAAAACTTCCTGAAGAGTTTCCCAAGAGATTCTTCTAAACCAGAACAAAACTATTTTCATGGCTTCCACTGCTAGACTCTCATGAAACATGCTGGAATGGAAAACAGTGTACCTTTAAATCTTGTCAAACCTAAGAATCTGATTGGCCTCAAAAGAACAGGGCAGATGTTTGATTCATAGATTGAAATCATTGAGATGCTGTGTAGTTAAGCAGCTTCCCCACATATGATTCATGTGTAGCTTCCATAGTGTGTTTTAATGATTGCCAAATGGACAAAACAGGATTAAGACAATAAAAACCAATCTGCATATTTGCTAAATAATTACTGTACATCTCACTCCTTTAATCAGTCTGTGAAAAAAACCCACAAAATCGTAATTTAATGTTCAGAGACCATTTCTTAGCTTGCATAGAAAAAAACCTGTCAAGCCTAAAGGGAAGGGGAAGATATCTTCAATTCTGTGTGACTAATTAAAAAGGCAAAGTCAGTTTCTACATTGTTTAAAGTATTTGTAATTGTACAAACCAAAGAATTGAGTACTAAGTTTCACATCTGTTTTGAGGGAAATCTGTGTAAAACCCCCAAAACTAAAATAGAATTTTTTGACGTAAATAAGAAGGGAATTCTTTCCAATATCTTGGAAATCTAATTAGTCCCATGCAAACAAGTAGCTAAACCCTTTTGAGCACCTCTAGGCTTGTTCTGTCTGTCACAGATCAGCATCAGGTATTTTATTTACAAATAAAAATAGAACTTGCTATCTTCTCTGCAATTCTCTAGGTTTTTCTCTTGCTCTCTGATGCAGGCACATTTTTTTTGTCCTGTCTGAAGATCAAACCCTATATCCCCAGAAAGGGAAAATACAAGAAGCTGCTGCTAAGACCCTGTTCTGCATGTTTATTTTGTCTTCCTCTCCACCAGAAGCCATCTGGATGTTGCTTTGAAATAGATGGATTATGGATAAAGTTATCAGAAGGGATTAGTGTGATTAGAAAGACATTAATCCTGTCAAGAAGTAATGGTCAAGTATTAACCACCAACAGTTGTTCCTAGAATGATGTTTGTTTTCATTCATCCCATTCCCTCCCTCCCATTCTCATTTTGTAATTGCATGCCGTGGAAAAGACCTTCCCGAGCAAGTTCTGCCAGTGAGGCTGGGAAGTGCCTCCAACAGCTACATTAGAGATGATTATATTGCAGTTGAGCATCATGAAAGGGAAGTGCTGGCCTCACTAATGCTGCTTGATCATGCAGACAGGCTGTCGCTCATCTTTTTGTCAAGGTCAGTGCCTTCAAGTCTCAACATGATAATAATGTGCATTTCCGTAGCACAAGCCGTTTAATCATCTCAAAATGCTTCACCAGTGGAACATTCTCTAATGTAGGAAGGCAGTATCTCCATTTCATAGACTTGGAAACAGAGAAATTAAGGCACTTTTAAATCAAGACAAACCACTTTCAGTGAAAAAAAAATCTGCTGGAGGTGATCTCTGTATTGCAGTGAACCATCACACTTTTCCTTATCTGTGCCCAGCTATCTGTGCTTTCAGAAGAGGCTGCTTGACTCCCATGGAGGCACCATTTTCAGAGTAATGTTTACAACAGAGAAAATAAAACTCTACATTAATGAAAGAAAGAGATAAGAAACTTTCTCTGGCTCTCTTTATAGTTTAATACTTTATTTACTCTTAGTCTCTAGTGTAGTTAAAATTATTTCAGCAGTAAGAAAGAGGGATCAGGATGACTTTCCCTTTTCAGGATATCCTTTTGTTTTCTTTTAATATGAAAAATACCTACAGAGCAAGCCCCTGCCATGGCTGCACTAGACAAAGGGCAGTGGTAGTGGTGGGAAGATCACAGCCCAGCCCTGTCTGCTTCACCCTGCCCCATGGTCTGCCCTTCCTGGCAGAGATGTGTTACGGTAGTTTGGCAGATTACACGTGCTGCTGCCTTCTGCTGATCTGAACACAGCTAAGGGACTCTCTCAGTCACTGTGGCCAGTGGGATGATCCCCAAAGTCTCGTATGATTAAAAATTTCATACTATTCAGCCTGAATTTCAAAGGAGTTGATAAGTTTAGAATCCTCCTGAAGGTCCAAGGGGCTACTAAGGTTCATCTCTTTTGCAAATCCAGTAATAGCAAACAGCTTTTTAAAAGTTTAGATATCTTGAAATAAATGAAATAGTATCTAAGTTAAAAAAAACCAAAACAACAAATGCAGAAAGTGGTAGCTGTACTACAAACAGGACTGCTGCAGCAGTTTCTGTATGGTTGGATTATCAGCTGTAAATAGCGCTTGAAATGGGAATTCACTTTTCAGAGCCTCAGTATGTAGCAATTTTACTAGACACAGTGGAAGCCCAAAGGTGGCAGGCATCATGGAAAATCTGGCTCTTGATCTTCAGGCAACAAAAACAACACAAACATATCAGAAGATCAGTACACTGTTTGCAATGATTATGTTTAATTTTACAGCTAGGGTTCTAGGAAAGAAACCAATCTACATTTCTAGTGCATCGTAACATGCATAATTTTGAGATTTTTTTCTTAAATTGATTTTTATAAAATAGTAAGATTCTTATTTTTTACCAAAAAGGTTGATATCTCCTTTATCATCAAACACTTGTAACTCTTAATGACAAATTGACATACACAGCAAAAATCCTGCCAGGAATTCACGTGATGTATTTTATTTTCTCTTTCTTGTGCAATAAGAAATCTGATTTTATGGACTAATATAAACAAAGAAGGACTTTGTACAGCACACAGTGAAGGCTGATGTCCAATGGCTGTTCTGTCACCTGTATATGTGAGGTTACTGTGATACATCTGTGAGTTCTGGAAGGGATGAACATAAACCTTTGGTCACTAACTGACAAAGGAGATTGCAGTGTAGCTCATGCAGAATTCAGGTTGGCTTGTTGACTTCAGCTGTTCTGATAAAAAAAATAGATGTTTCCTAAATTCAGAGATCAGGACGCAAACAAACCCAAGTTATCTATTAAATATAGATATTCAGCTTCACATGGTGGAAGGAGCCAAGAATCTTATTAATACTTGATTTTTTTCTTCTGTCAGTTCTTTCAAGCATTTTTAGATTTAGCAAAAAGCAAAAGGATTTGAAATACAAATGTGAATTATAAACAAATGTCAGATTTGTTCAACTGTTTTTTGTCTAAGAAAATAGAGGGAATCCAGCCAGCCCCTCAAGCTCCATGTGTCATTCCCATTCCTTTGTGACACACTAAGTATTTTAGAGCTCTCAGAGGACTACAGAAAAATGCTGTCAGGTCTCAAACAGTTCATACCCCATTTGTAATCACTTCAGTGCTTTCCACACCCATTCACCCTGTGACCACAGATTCCTCTTGCACATCACTAGATCCTTACTGACACTCCCTAAATAATTTGTACTCAGTTGGTCCAATTTTGTCATGATGTGTGATTGCAACATGTCATTTTTCACTGAAACAGTCTGGACCTCTGGGTTGCACAAACAAAAGAAAACACTAGAAAACAGTATTGGCTCTGACCATTCGAATTAATATTCCTAAATATAGCTAATAGCATTGAAAATGTTCCCAATGATGATGTGGAGAAACTTCTGAAGATGTCTCAGGCATAGAGGAGGGATAAAAATCTTCCTCTGCAACCTGAAGCATCTCAAATGATGACTTTTGGGGTAATCTGACAAAACTTCTGCAACATAATAGCAATATGGAGAATTGAAAATAGTATAATGGTGTCAAGTGAGATTGCTTTCTGGCTGGTTCTTCTTACCCTTGCGTAATCCTCTTTCAGGTTCATCCAAGTATTTTTGCTTTTCTGTCTAAAGTAAATATATTTGTTCCCCTTAGTCATCTTCTTAAAACTTACTTCTCTACACTGACTTTCTCTGCAATAAAGACTTGAGATGATATCCTAGGAAAGGCCTAACAGCTTGTTCTCACTGGGGTGAAATGTATTTTTATTATTATTTACATTACAATGATACACATGACAGGTTGTGCAGAAATGGGACTCTCTCCACACTTTTATGTTATGTATAACTTTATGTTATCATTCAGGTCCCCCACAGATTTCCCCATACTAACCCCACAGAATGTTTACCCTCCCCTGTTGGGGAAGGCCTGTTCCTCAGTGCCAATGTTTTTCTATCACAGGTGAAATAGAGGGAAAAGTCCAGAGTCCAATAATGTGAAGACAAAAAAGCCCTGTGTTCCCAAAGCAGTTTCATTCTATGGAAAATACTTCTGCCTTTTTCTGAGCAGGCTCTTCAGAGACCCAGAGGCAGCACTTTGCAGCTGCTCCTAGCACCTCACTAGATAATATAGAACATAAATTTGATTGCACTCGATTATAGAACCATAGAACTATTTAGGTTGAAAAAGACCTCTAAGATCTTTAAGCCCAACTGTTCCTTCCCCCAGTGCTGCCAAGTCCCTCTAAACCACGTCCCCAAGTGCCACATCTACTTGTCTTTTAAATACACCCCAGTCTGGCAGAAGTGCAAGGATAAAAACAGAGCAGCTGGTATTTAGGGGAATAGTTTAACACATGCATAGCAGAAAAGACCAAGCTCAAACTGACCAGAACCTTCTGTTATCCACCCTTTCCAATTTGGTTTTCAGGTAAATTATGTGTCAAGACAACATGGAAAATACCTTTTAGTACCAGGGGTGTATTAGAAGAAACAGTACTGCACAAATTCTTATTCATGTAAAACCAATATTATTGAGTGGAGTAACTCTGGCTGTCCTCTTTATTTAAATATAATCATAAATAGGAAAAAAAATTCATAGCCTTTTAGACATCTGTTATCCTACTGAAAGGATATTGTACTGATACTATCAGACAGTGGTTTATAATCATGGTAAAAGGTTTAGATTGTCAATTGCAATACAGGTCTTAGAGAGTTTGGGTCAAAATTTTCATCCCTAACAAATGGTAATCTTAAGTAGCAAAACAGACAAATAATCTCGTGTTTGGTTTATTGCCAGTTTCATCTGCAGCTGAGAGCAAACAAACTGTGCCAACACAGCCTACCCAGGACAATTTGGTATGGCCCTGTACAGCTGAACAATGACAGAATTCCAATGAAACACAATGAGCAATATCTGTCATTGGTGAGATGTTCAAATGCCAGCATGTTCCCCAGTCAGAGAGCTGGGGGAAAAAATATGGGGAAAAGGGTACTAAAAAGAGAAGTTTCTAATTAAATACTAGGCTTTAAGAGCATGAGTAAGAATCACCAACTTGGGAATGTGAGCAGAAGGATGAAGGATTACCAGAACTGATGGCATTATGGACAGGAATCCCTTTAAAGAAAGACAGTACTATATTTAGATTATTGTATTTAAGTCATCAACAAAACCACAACAGTAACTAATATTTATTACTAGCCCCAAATGGGACTTTAAATAAAAATAAAATTTTATTAGTATACACTTGTTTGTACCAGGTGCAACATACTCAGAGGAACAAGGTCTATAGTTAAAAAATACAAGTCAAGTCAGTTCTTTTATTCTGACTATAAAGGGAATAATATTTCTTTAAGAGGATCTGCTCATGGAAAAGGATCAAATCTCTGCTACTCAATATTTCTTAAACATCTAGAAAATGGTTGGTGGTAAATAAATACAAAATGTAATAATCTTCCTAAGCTTAAATAACTAAACTGATTTTTCCAAAGGGAATATTCACTGGAGTAACCAGCCTGTTACAACAGTTAAACAGTTTGAATCTGCCCTGACAATTCTTTCCCACAAGCATTCTCACTGCTTACTCCTAATCAGTCTTAGAAAACTTGGTCCTTTTTTTCTCTCCAGATAAAAGCTTAATCATATAAACAAGGAGGGTGTTGGAATAAAGGATACAACTTTTTATTACATATAGAGGTAGACATACAGGACAAAGAGAGCTCAGTATGTTCCAGCTGGTGCAAACCCGTGTAGCTCTGGCTTTAGCCTGCTTCGCTGAACCACCGAGGCTTGTGCAGTCAAACACCATGTGAGAGAGCCCTTACTATAACCTTTTCATTCAGAGAGAGTCGTGTTCGTGAAAGGTCTGTGAAACTTTACATATACGGGAGAGAAATAATAATTAACTTGAAAAAGAACCAGGGCCTGAAAGCCCCGCTTCTTCCCCAGCCTTCCTCACGAGTCTGCAGCTCACACATTTTGCAGCTTGGCTTAGGTGCATGAGCTGGCTCTGCCTGCTGGCAGCAATGCAGTGCTGGGAGCCACATCTCCTCCTTCCCTGCAGGCTCATCAGCACCTCTGCGGTTTGAACAGAATGCGAGAGTTGCATTTCTCTTCTGTGGAAAATGACAGTGTGAGTTCTCTGCCTACTGGAAGGAATCCATGCCAAACAGCAGCATTAGAAATGCTTCAACAATGGTGAATTATTCAATATTGTTCCAGTACAATATCATTCTTCAAAACTTTGAAGTTGACTAGGTTTCAGTACCAGCCTCCACAAAAAGCTTAAGTCAAAGCTTACTGAAAATCAAGTTTCTGGCCCACTGGGAACTGATCAGTACAAAGCTGGTATCATGAGCTGAAAATGATGGGGTAGGGAATGGGCACAAGGACAAAAATGCTCTGAAGGAAGGTGACAGTGTGTGAGTTGTGGCACAGCTGGCCCGTGCTGGAGCTGGCACAAACAAGTCAGGGGGTTTATATTGCCTTTAGAAAATGTGAGAAGACATTAAGGGGAAAGTTGAGGTTTTGTTCCTTTCCCAGTCTTTTCTATCGTGCAGAGCACAAAGACATTGACATCAGATTTGATTACTTCAAGCATTTAAGAAATAGAGAAACTCGAGTGATGCACAGGTATAGGTATCTCTGCCAATCAATTTGTCCTGGAAGCAGGTGAAGGAATCCCGTATGTGTGTCTGTGGAAGTTTAAAACTAACCACAGTGAAAGAAAGTGGAAGGTTTATTATTTTCTGGATAGGAAGTGGTACCGGGAAACCCCCGTGATGCAGGAACGCGGGCAGTGACCCTGGCAATCCCCGGGATGCAGGAATGCAGGAATGCAGGCAGTGACCCTGGCAATCCCCGGGATGCGGGATGCAGGGTTTGCGGGCAGTGACCCCGGCAATCCCCGGGATGAGGGATGCAGGGTTTGCGGGCAGTGTCCCGGCAATCCCCGGGATGAGGGATGCAGGGTTTGCGGGCAGTGTCCCGGCAATCCCCGGGATGCAGGAACGCGGGCAGTGACCCTGGCAATCCCCGGGATGCGGGATGCAGGGTTTGTGGGCAGTGTCCCGGCAATCCCCGGGATGCGGGATGCAGGGTTTGCGGGCAGTGTCCCGGCAATCCCCGGGATGCGGGATGTAGGAACGCGGGCAGTGGCCTGGCAATCCCCGGGATGCGGGATGCAGGGTTTGCAGGCAGTGACCCTGGCAATCCCCGGGATGAGGGATGCAGGGTTTCCAGGCACTGACCCCGGCTGTCCCCGGGATGCGGGATGCAGGGTTTGCGGGCAGTGTCCCGGCAATCCCCGGGATGCGGGATGCAGGGTTTGCAGGCAGTGACCCTGGCAATCCCCGGGATGAGGGATGCAGGGTTTCCAAGCACTGACCCCGGCAATCCCCGGGATGCGGGATGCAGGGTTTCCAGGCACTGACCCCGGCAATCCCCGGGATGCAGGAATGCGGGCAGTGACCCTGGCAATCCCCGGGATGAGGGATGCAGGGTTTGCGGGCAGTGTCCCGGCAATCCCCGGGATGAGGGATGCAGGGTTTGCGGGCAGTGTCCCGGCAATCCCCGGGATGAGGGATGCAGGGTTTCCAGGCACTGACCCCGGCTGTCCCCGGGCTGTGAGGAAGGATCGGGAGCGGGGAGCGAGGCGCGGTTCCTCGGTGTCCCAGCAGAGTCCCCTGCTGGCCGCACGGTGCATTGCAGGGTATCCCGGCCCGAGCCTCCGGCCGCTCCGGGAATGCCGGAGAGCCATAAAAGGGTTTGAAAAGCAGAATTCGCAGGGCAGGATGCACGGGCAGCTGTGCGCCTGCCTGCTGTAAAACGTGCGATGTGTTGAAGGCTGAAATATTTTGCATATAAGGAGGAAAATACACTGTTTGCACTGTCCCTGTCAAATGAGGATCGAAGCCTCTATCCCAAAGAGAATCAAGGAACTACAAAGCTTCTGCAGCTGATCTTTCAGGCTTGTTGAGGACATCTCCTTGTCCAGCTGCACTAAGGGTTTGGACAGTGTCTAAAGGTGTAACTACGAATTCAGATTTGGCTCCTATTCTCTCCGAGCTATATTAATATTTCCATTCCCAGGTCCCTGTGCTTACACGTAAAGTAAGCAGTGTACATCTGTTAACTACAGGCTCTAAAATTTGGTCTTGTAAGGTTCCAGTACTGACTATCCCTTGGGCAGATACAAACTGTCAGCTATTTGTCATTTTCTTTATCTTGCCAACAGAAGCATTGTGTGGGTTCAGTTCTCCCAGCTGAGGAAAACAAACTCTATGCACAGGGGATACTGATAAGTATGAGCAGGGCTCAGGCAGAGGATGGGTGCAATAAATATATGCTTATTTCAGAGCTGTTCTATGATGCTATGAAGCTTGTTTATGTAACTAGATAACTGAAATAATATCAATCCCCACTCTTAATGAAGGTCCATGCCTCAACAAAAACAAAAGCTCATGCAGGACTCAAACTGACAGGTTAGTGGGTGGTGGTTGCTTTTCCAAGATTTTTCTGTCTGTGGGAGAAGAAAGAAGTAAGACCACAGATGACACCAGAAATATCAGAAATAGGTACAAGAGCTCTGGGATAGAGCAGTTCCAGGAACAGGAACAAAGTTCAGGAAATCAAGAAACTGTACATTGAAGAAAAGGTCTCCTGTTTTTTGACAGATTTCCTCTGCATCCAAAGAACTTTTAAAATAAACATCATTCAGAGATACCTGACTATATCATAATTTCCTTGTTCCTAATTAATACAATCTGCAAAGTTCTGTTTTAACTCTCTAGCAATCAAGTCAAGAGGGGGAATACAAATTTTCAGCCATTTTAAGGCTAAACTAACAACCTGTTTAAGGCTGGATTTCTGCTAGCAGTCTGTGAGTACAAGATTTTCTATTCTATTGTCAATCTTCTGACCCATGCAGTTGCCACTTTTTACTTCTGCTACATCCCTTCACAATAAACTCTGGTCTTGGAAACAGGGTAGTTTGCTCCAAGTCCCTCTTTTAATCATCCTTTCTCACCTCTCCTGTTTTTTTTAATTAATTTCTTTACTTGTGTGTTCAAAGAAAAACTTGCATTATTTTCAACTAGGAGAGCAATATTTAGACTTCTTTTTATGGTGTTGTGCTCCTCGCTTTTGTAAACAATAATAGAGAGTAATTTAAAAGATAATTTAAATGCCATTGCTCTGGCTGGACAGGCTGAGGATATTCCAAATCCACAAAGAAATGTAGTTTAAATGTGCATGTGGATTGGTAAAAATGAAGAGTACTGGCTTACTGATTTTATGAAATACATGTGTGGAAAACACTGTGCTTGTTATTTAAAAAAACCCCAAAAGACAACCAGCCAAAAAAGCCCAAACTGTACAAGAATGTCATTATATTTGGAGTGTTTTTTTCTTGCAAACCCTGCCATTTCAGTCTGTAATAGCAGGCACTGCTAGTTTGTTGTACAGGGAGATGGACTCACACTGTCTTGCAAGGAGAATTGAACCTCTTTGAAGGTTTGTGAAGTTTATTCTCTTTCCACCTCAAAAAACACAGTGCAGCTGCTGTGACAGTGAGGCTCAGAGCTGTCACATCTCCAGGCAACTTAGGGCCATCACAGGTTGTGCCAGAGCAGCTCTTTCCTATGTGCTGCTGCTCTTCCTAACATCTCTAAATATACAAGAGGATCTAAAGAACTACTCATTTTAGGGAAGGACATGTAAATCTGCTCCAACCCTTTTCTGTCCTCCTTACACTTCCTCATGTATGACTCTTTTCCTTGGAAAACTTTACTTTCGCCTCTCAGAAAAAAATCACCTTACATGTATTATCTTGTTGTTCTCTAGATGCATGGGCCAGGACCAGGTGTGAGTCTATGGTTATAAAACCAGTTTCATGCACAAAGCATGACTCAGCTTGTTCTGTGAAAAACCATGAGAAGGCAGATGTCAGGGTAGATGATTAAAAAATAAAATTAGTGCTCTTAATCAGTTGTGTTCATTTTCAGCAACTGTCAGTGATCTGAAGACTAGAACCTTGTTTTTTTCTCAAAGTGGAAGATGAGGTCTTGGTGTATGAATTAGGTTCCAGAACTGGAACCAAATATTGCAGTAATTTTTTCTCAGCTCTGGTAAAGTTAGCTTTGTTACTTTCCATCTCTTTAATAACCTCTCAGCCTTGGGCACATGAGAGAGTTTTTGGCCATCCAGCTGGTGTGTTTTTGTGACTGCAGACAGTGGGAAGAGAGTCAAACTTAGGGAAAAGCCTGCCCTAAGTTACACCCTCCCACTGCAAAAGCAGCTGCTGTGCACCAGCACTGAGATCATTAATTCTGCTACTGATAAAGTGCCACCACTAAAGGTTCTACCTTTAATGAACGAAGAGATCACTTTCACTGCCAGCCAAAGCCAGCTAGATATTATTAGTTCACTGGAGACACAGGGTTTTTTCAATATTTATCATACTACAGCACACCTCAAAATACTGCAGGACACTACGAATTAACTGTGCTTTTTCATAAGTATTTGTACAGTGTATTATCTCAATTGTTTAGATTTAAGGCAGGCTTTTTGATAAGGTGGGTTATTTATTCCATATATTCCACATTAATTGGAAATATTATTCCACATTAATTTTAAAGCAAATAATACTTATCTGAGGTAAAAATTATGTATGGCAGAAATGATCCTATCAATTAAAACACATATTTATGGCTCCACTGCAGCAGCAGTAATGCTTCTGGCACTGTCACCTTATTCAGTCACAACTAAACCATTGTGATGACAAATATCTTTTAGGAAAGTTCAAAAATTCTTGGAATAATCATTGTCTTCACTTACCTTGAAACAACCAGAGGGAGAATCAGCATTTTCAGCATCCTCATCAGTAACTCACCAGGAAACTGGAAGTAACTAATTTCCTGGAAATACATGGAGAGAGGCTTATTGTTTTGAGCTAAGGACTGACTGTCTTCACAAGCTCTGCTAGAGCTGTGGATCAGATAACATTGCTAAAATCTGCGCCTTTGGTGTGAGGATAAAGTGGCAAAGATAGCGGGCTTTAAAAGGTAATTTTAAAATTAATTAGATTACATAATGTGTTCTTATTCAATAAACACTGCATTGTTCGTTCCTTTACAAAGGAAGATGAAAATGAAATGTGCCATCTCTTGGAGACTGTTAACCAGTTGCCCTGAATAATCTCTCCATTCTGCATTTTGTCTGTTTTCCTAGTTGTGTTTGAAGCTTTGGCTTGGACACAAATGATGTTCAGACAGACAGTGGTTTGCAGTAGCAGAAGACAGAATCGGTTTAATTTAATTTCATTTACTAAATGCCTTATTTTTTAACTGAAATTTCTGTTTTGTGCTCAAACAGTGCATTTATTAATGCAGTTTGCTGTCTGTCTGATTGATACAGCAGAAATGAGCACCAGCAAAGGGCTTAGTTGAAGTATACTGGAGGAGAATTCCCCAAGTGACTTCAGTAACCTGTTCTGCTAATGATGGGAAATCTCAAATTTATTAATATGAAACACCATTAGTGTAATATAAGTATCTGCACCCCTGTGCATCTGATGCTGAAAAATATTCCCAGTGTTTTCTTTAGCAATATGTATTCCAGAATATTATAAAATGCAATATAGTGCACTACCAGTTTCTGCAGGCCTATATTAAAGGCTACATTTCTTCTGGTTTAAATGTCCACTATTATTATCCATACCTGCAACATTCTACTGTGCTCCTGCTATGCTTACCCTGTGTCTGAGAGACCAGAACCCTTTGCTAACCAAGTGTTTGAGAACATATGAAAAGATCCAAAGAGCAGCGTAGATTGACAAACAGATTAAACAATTTTAACAAGCACATACACTTGACTTTTAACTTCAAAAGCCCACCCTGCAGTTCCCCAAGGTACATATGTCTTTTGTTATGTAAGTCTGGCATTTCCTCTGCAGGGACATGCTGTGAGCAGCTCTTACCTGCTGGGAGAGTCGCCTCGTCCTCAGGAAGAATCCCAGGAGGCAGCCGATGGTGACGGATAACACCGAGAGGATGAGCAAACCATTCCTTTTACAAACATCTTTGATCCGAGCGAGGATTGCGTCCAGGGCCACCGCCATGCTGTCCTCCCTGCTCTTTGGAGAAAAATCAGCATCCCATGGGGAGAGAATTCACTCGCTCTTCTTGTTCGGGGGCGCAGATCTGGCTCTGTATAGATCAGATCAAAGCACTTCCAGTTCTGCTTAGCTGACCTGCAAGGTCACCTCTCTGCCAATAGCCACCAAGCAAGCAGCTGGCATTATTGTTCCAAATTAATACCAACAATCCTATTATCAACTACATCATTAAGAGCCTGGAAGAAGATTAGGGGGCTCTGGAAAATTAGAACAGAATGGAGTAGTATTTCTAAAACAAGACTAGTTCAAAACAAAGTGACACTCCTGGGGGAAAGGTGATGCGTTCCTCAGCCTCCCCAGTTTGGGGTCTGGACACCCAAACACAGAAAGGGAACCCTGCAAGCCAGCATTCAAACAGGGAACAGAGCAGTTTTCCCAAAGGGCAGAGCAGGTAACATTTTGAACAGGACTATCACAGCAGGGCAAGCTAGGTGAAACTGGACTTCATTAATTAAAGCAGGCTTGGGTTTTTTTTTTTCATTGCCAAAAAAAGGCTGAAAGAGCAGCATGAGAGACACACATCAATCAGGAAATAGCCACAGACTGGAACATGCAAGGACACCTTCTGTCATTGGGCATTTATTATCTTGGAAGTGAAATGATTTCACTTTTCTTCCAACCACTATGTTGATTAGAGTAGGGCCAATTTACTTTCAGAGGATTATCAGACTAAGCCACAGGGATTGCTTTCCTTTCCTTTGCTGTGTCCGCATTCAATCCCAATGCTGATTTTTATGCTAGTGAGTGTCTGATAAAAATACACCACCATAACCATTCACATGTCATGCCTCCTTATGAAAGTATTTCTGTAGTTTCTGGTATATTCTAAAGATTATTCAATATTTTTATGGAAAATATTCCCCACAGTACAACAAGGTTATGTGTTTACAATATTACATTATTTTATACCGTGATAAAGTATTTGTTGTTATATGCTCATGTATGAGTGAAAAAAAACCTCAGGAGAGATGAAACTGTTCTTTTGTGTGGCAGAATCTCAATCCTGTGCAGTCGGTAGGACATATGGATACACACACACACACAAAAAGCTGGGGGGAAGAAATAAAAGAAAAAATACGTGGAGTGTGTATGTTGAGCATAAAACAAAAAGAAAAGGACTGTAGAAAAACAAGAGGATTGCAGAAAATTTTATTAATGAATCTGAACGTTTTAATAGTGTGTATGTTAGAGGAGAGATTCTGAACCGCCTCATCACCCTGGAAACTTTGCTACCTTAACAGCACGTGTCCAGCTGACATTTGGAATGGAATAACAGAAAAACGCTCCGCTTTTGCCGTTCGTTCCTGGGGCCCGAGAGCGGCGGAGGTCGGGAACCCCGGGACAGCGGGGGCGGGGCCCGGGGAGAGCGGAGGGCGGAGCCGTGCGCTGGGGGCGGAGCCGAGTGCTGGGGGTGGAGCCGGACGGGGCGGAGCCGGGGTGGGGGCGGAGCCGGGTGCTGGGGGCGGAGCCGGAGCGGGGGGGCGGAGCCGGGCGCTGGGGGCGGAGCCGGAGCGCGGGGGGCGGAGCCGGAGCGGGGGGGGCGGAGCCGGAGCGGGGGGCGGAGCCGGAGCGGGGGGGCGGAGCCGGAGCGGGGGGGCGGAGCCGGGCGCTGGGGGCGGAGTCGGGGTGGGGGCGGAGCCGGAACGGGGGCGGGACGCGGCCAGGGGGGCGGGCCCGGGGTCAGGGGGCGGGCCCGGGGTGGGGGGCGGAGCCCGGCGCGTGCTTGACGCGCATCATGGCGGCGCGGCAGCTGGTGAGGGCGGTCCCGGGGCGGCGCGGCTACAGCAGCGCGGGCGCCGCCGAGTTCCTGCACCGCAGCATCGTGCCCACCATGCACTACCAGAAGAGCCTGCCCAGGTACGCCGGGGCGCGCCGCTCCGGGGGGACGCGGGCACCGGACGGCGGCGGCGGCGGCCCGGGGTGTCCGCTGTGAGGGCAGAGGGAACGTCCGCCCTGGGCACCGCGGCTCGCTGGGTGCGCGGCTCGATGTGTGCGGAGGAGCGGGTTCGGCTTTCCAGGTGTCAGTGAAACCCGTCACAAACCTGCTGCTGAAACATCCCCTTAGCGCCCAAAGTTACCCCCTGAGTGTAACGGGATTGTGCTATAGGAAACAAAACTCGGGCTCCGAGGAAGTTGACAAAGATTCCGAATAGGAAATTTGTCAGAAAGAGATGTCCAGCACCCAGCTGTGAGGGGTGGGCTCGAACAGCGCTGGCAGCCGAACGAACCCTCCAACGGAGCTGCCTCTCCTAGCAGCGGTTCCTGTCACACTATTTCCTGTAAAGGATTAGCTCCCTTCACTGCAGTACCTTTGTAAAAAGACAGTCAGTTTGGTTTTCTGCCTTATTGCCCAAGAACTGTGCTGGGGATTTGGTTCCAGCAACCCAAATCATGGTGTGCTGACTGGTATCCATCTAGTTCCTTGCTTCTCTTATTCCACAAGAAACTCATGAGGCAATTGGATAATGTGCATAGGTATTACCCAAATTTATATATAATGGTATAGTATATACTGTATAGTGTGTGTATATATCTGTCTGTGTAGTATATATAATTGTATAAGGAAGGATATGGAAGAAAGGAGGCGAAGAGAGATGACTGTGTAAGAAACACTTGCTTTATTCATAGCCTTGCTCATCAAGTGCACCTCTCTGTGTTCCACTTCCTTCAGACTGCCTGTTCCCAAGCTGGAAGATACAATTTCAAGATACCTGAATGCCCAGAAACCGCTTTTAAATGATGACCAGTTCAGGTATGGACAAACACACATTGCAGTGTCATGTTCTGCTTCAAAGCCAAGTGTTAACATAAAAAATGTGACTTGTGACAGCATTTTGACTCTTTCCTTGATTGTTGTAGGAAAACTGAGGAACTTGCTCATGCCTTTGAAAAGGGGATTGGAAGAGAATTGCATGAGCAACTGATTGCTCAAGACAATCAGAACAAGCATACAAGTTACATCACAGGTATGTTGGCCTGCTGGGTGCAGGACAAGTCTGTAGATCATCATACTTCATAACTGCTCCTAATGCCATAAATATAATAGGTTGAAGCTTTAAGTAGCCAAGAAACTTGGAATAACCTGTTGTGAACACTGTCTGTGGCTGTATTCGAGCAATTTCAGAGGATGGTAGAAAGAAGAATGCTCATTATCTAACTTCATCTATTCTACCAGAATTCTAGGTAGATAGATACTGGAACAATGGTATTTTTTCATGAGTTTATAGGGTTTAGGTTAAAGAGGAACTTACCTAGCACTTCGCTTAAGGAAACTGAAGCAACAATTTCCAAATAATTCCATGTTATTTAGCAAGAAAACTAAACTTTGAGGAAGGGGAGGGGTCACAGACTATAACTAAATTTTGGAGGCAGAAGTGGTCAGTACTTGGGATTTAAAAGCCCTTAAAACTACAAAACTATATTCTTTCAAAAAGCCAAAGAAAAGGAGTGACAGAAATAGGAAAATGAGAATAAATAGAAACAAATCAGGAGAGGGAGTGCATGTATATAGACTTTTGGTTATTCTGCTTTATTATTGCTTCCATGTTCAAGTGTCTACTCATGAAAAGTATTAGATAGCAGCAGAGACGGAAATAGTCAAATACCTATGGAAGTAGAAGTTTCCATGTTGCCTATGGGAATGCACTTCTGTCCTTGCTGTCTGTTCAGACTGCCTGTTCAGGTGTTAGCTGCCACTCAGTCTGTAGAGAATACCAGATTATTTCACAAGAACTGCTCTTTGATTTGTTGTATTTTACTTTCCATTCACTTTGAACAATGTCTTGGATTTTAAGTGGTGGCTCGATGTTGTTCATCAGTGCTAACCAGAGTATGCTGCTTTTTTGTCTGTGAATTGTGGGGTGTCTGTATTGCTTTTTGTTCAGTTATTTTTCTTCTTTATGCCTCATAAAAGACCTGTTCCACTTGAAATTGGTTTCTGAAAGTATGTAGAGTTGTCTCCACCCTGAACTTTCAAGTCTGAGGTTAAAAGGCTATGTGTTGATGACACATGTGGTTTTAAAACTGTAGATGAGCGTTATTTACTTACCTGTGAGAACCTGTAATTGAAGTTGTAACTTAGCCCCTGGAACTACCTATTGCTCTTCCTACAGTCTAGGTAGAAGGTTCAACCTCATGCAAGATGCACTCAGTGACAGAAAGTTTCAGAAATTAATAGTTTAAGAGTAGGTAAAGGCATGAAACACTCCAAATGTGAAGCGTGACCAAAACATAGAGCTGGGGATTTGCACTGTATGTCCTGGGAGTTAAGGTTTATCACTGAGCCATACAGAAAACAGGGAGTTGGCCCTTGTTGCTAATGACATGAACACCCTTGACACAGGTTATTCTAAACTCAGTGTTTTTATGATTAGACAACAGTATCCTTCTTCATAATGAGGTTTTGGAGAAGCCTTGGGTGAATTATTGCATATGTTTGTCTTGTTTAAAGGCAATTTAGCCTGTGTTTATTCATGATCACTGTTGGACTACGTGACCCTCTGGTCTGACTCAGTAAGCTGCTTTTATGTTCTGACCTCTTTCTCATCTCTCAATTTTCAGGTCCCTGGTTTGACATGTACCTAAAAGCACGTGAGCCTGTTGTTTTGAATTTTAATGCATTTATGTCTTTTAATCCTGATCCAAAATCGGAATACAACGATCAGCTCATACGAGCTACAAACATGACTGTTTCTGCCATACGTTTTATGAAGACCTTCAGGGCTGGTTACCTTGAACCAGAGGTTTTTCACCTCAATCCAGAAAAAAGTGACACTGAGATCTTTAAAAAAATTATCCGATTTGTGCCTTCTTCAGTTTCTTGGTTTGGTGCCTATATGGTCAATGCTTACCCCCTAGATATGTCTCAGTACTTCAGGCTTTTCAATTCTACACGGATTCCTAAGCTCAACAAAGATGAGCTTTATACAGATGAAAAGGCAAAACATTTACTAGTGTTGAGAAATGGAAATTTTTATGTTTTTGATGTTATTGATAGAGATGGAAACATGCTGAAACCCTCAGAAATACAAGCACACTTGAAATACATCCTCAGTGACAACAGTCCAGCCCCAGCCTTCCCTCTTGGCTACCTCACCAGTGAAAACCGAGATACATGGGCATTGCTGAGGAAGAATCTACTGGAGAATGGCAATGAAGAAGCTCTTCAAAAAGTAGACTCTGCCATGTTTTGTTTAAGTTTAGATGATTTTGCCATTAAAGATTTTGTGAACTTGTCCCACACTATGTTGCATGGAGATGCTGCAAACCGCTGGTATGACAAATCCTTTAATCTTATCATAACTAAGGATGGCACTGCAGGAATTAATTTTGAACATTCCTGGGGAGATGGTGTGGCTGTGCTCAGGTTCCAGAACGAGGTTTTTAAAGACAGCACCAAGACACCAGCCATCAGCCCCCAGTCCCAGCCTGCTTCAGTTGACTCTTCCACAGCAGTGCAGAAACTTGACTTTAAGCTGAACGATGCCTTAAAAGCAGGGATCACCAAAGCCAAGCAGAAGTTTGATGCCACTGTAGAATCACTGTCTCTTAACATGATTCAGTTCCAAGAAGGGGGCAAGGAACTTCTAAAGCAGAAGAAGGTGAGCCCTGATGCTGTGGCTCAGCTGGCCTTCCAGATGGCTTTCCTTCGCCAGTACGACCAGACCGTCGCTACGTACGAGTCTTGCAGCACTGCGGCTTTCAAGCACGGCCGTACAGAAACCATACGTCCTGCCTCTGTCCACACAAAGAGATGCTCTGAAGCCTTTGTCAAGGAACTCTCCAAACACAGCACAGAAGAACTGCAGAATTTGATAGTGGAGTGCTCCAAGTACCACGGCCGTTTGACGAAAGAGGCTGCTATGGGTAAGTAGGAATACATCAAACACTCCTCCTTTTGCACTAAAATGTCCATTAAGGTTGCTGTAAATAATTGTAACTAAATAATTTAATGTTGATGGAGATCAAATGTAAACTTGACAAAAATAGTAGCAGAAGGCTGCAGCTTAAAGTGCATTTCCTCATTTCTTGATGGAGAAGAGTGGCTCTGTGCTTCCCACAGCACTTTTCTTGTTGGGAATTTTTTATGCTTCAGTTTTTGTCCTTAGAGCATTTGGACTTTTTGAAGAGTTCATAAATACTTAGTGCACGTTGAACAAGAACTTTGGCTTATCTCTGCAGGGGATAAAGGCTTTAGCAACTTCAAATAAAACTCATTTTTTGGCCATGCTACTCCTGGTATTTTTCTAAATGAACTTTTGAACTACCCTTCTGAGAAGCATTAAAATTGACAGCAGCAAAACTGACTGTTGAATATTATCCCACAGTCTAAAATTTGCCTCCTTTTGTTGGTGCAAGATGCTCTTCCTCTTCAGAGTCCTAAATTTTTGGAAAAGTTTTTTCTGCATTGAATAACTTGTCTATGTTCAGATAAATAGTTAATCCAAGAATGTGATTTATTATTAAAATTGTCTGTTAACACTGCACTTTTGTACTCTCCTGATCCTGTTGAGGCTTGCAATAAAACAAGCAGGCCCCATTTTCCTAGGATATGGGCATGAAAAGTCTGAAGAATATTTCCTACCAGAGCAAAAATAAACTCCAGTTCTACAGACCTCCTCTTTTGTGGCTGAGGTGAGTTTACTTCCCACAAAAGTCAGGCACCTCTCTCATACTTGTTATTTTCTTTCACAGGCCAGGGCTTTGACCGGCATCTCTTCAGCCTGCGCTATTTGGCCTTATCCAAGGGGCTGGCACTGCCGGATTTCTATCAAGATCAAGCCTACGCTCGCATTAATCACAACATCATTTCCACCAGCACTTTGGTGAGCCCAGCTGTGCAGTTAGGAGGGTTTGGCCCTGTGGTGTCTGATGGCTTTGGAGTAGGCTATCAGGTACAAGATGACTGGATAGGTTGTAATGTTTCCTCCTACCCGGCTAGGAATGGTAAGGAATTCCTCCAGTGTATACACAAGTCGCTAGAAGATATCTTTAATGTTTTAAAGGGCAAGAAAATTGGTAGTTAGACATAAAGACATTGGAACACTTTACAGTTGCAGGACAAAATGCAGATTATGTCTAAGTGACATACTAATCAGTGTTCACCATTGCTGAGACTGCCCAGCTTAATTGTCTTCATGTATCATCATTGAACTTGAATACTGTTGGATTCACTAGGAAATTTCTATCTATTTTAAATAAATAAATTACAGACCTTGAATGCATTTCAGGAAATACAGACATTAACTATGTCAAATTAACTAATAGATCCATGTGTTCTTAAAACACATGATCAAAAATAAGCATTTTTATGGAGTTAATGAACCTGGAACACCTGTGCTCTGTGAGTGTTCAGACAGACTACAGTACTGTGATACCACTCTTGAGCTGTTTGGTTTTAAAAAAAAATATGCAATAATTTTAAACATGGAAGAGTGGTTCCATTTGCACTCTTGCAGTAAGCTTGCTTACTAACTTGTCATACTTACCTCTTTAAACTTGAATTTATATCAGAACTGATTGTGCCTCATATCAGAACTGATTGTGCCTCAAGAGGTTTTAGAGACAAAAAATTAAGTGAGAGTCTTCAAGTAACCTACAGTCACTATCTGGGTTGTTAAACTGACTGTGAAAGACTGTATTTTAATAAAGCTGTCTATTAATAACCACAAAGTTCTTCTATTGCCATATCTAAATATCTTGATTTAGAAGACAGGCATCTGCTGAGGAGGGCAGGAGCCCCCCTCGGAATGAAAATGTAGACTCTCTCCCAATTACTGTAATTTTGAAATCAAGGGGCTCTCAGGCAGAGATCTGGGGATAGGAATAACAGTTCTTTACTAGTGTGTAACAACAACAACAACTACAGCATTAACAACAAAACAGAACCAGGGAGCCCGTGACAGCCTTCTCAGCCGAGATGGGAAGGGATGGAGGAGAGGCTTTGCCTCACAAACCCCCTCGGGCTGTCAGTCCCGGTGCTCCTGCAGGCTCTGAGGAACACTCAGCTGGAACAGCGGGGATGAGCTGAGAGCCCGGCCCGGGGGATGAGCTGGATCAGCAGCTCTGTGGTGGTGCCTGGCACTGGTACTGCCCAGCAGGACAGGGGTGTGAGGCACACAGAGGAAGAAGGAAGAAGCAGCAGCAGCAGCTCCGTCTCGGTGATGGCGAATTCCCTTCTCCAAGCCACAACAGCTCCAAGACAGTGTCTCACCCTCCAGCCCAAGAAATCAGCCAGCCCCCAGCTGCCCCTGCCCTCCCCATCCCCTGCCCCCCTTCCCCCCTGGGCCCAGCCAAACTCTGCTTCTCAAGCATCCAACAAGCACCAGCCATCAGTTTTCCCTGCAACTAATGGGCAAAAAATTCCATAGGTGAGAAGGAACTAAAGGAAGGACACCCCAACCCCCAACACTGAATCATACAGCATGGGGTAGACCCTTTATCAATAACTCGTTTCTTACAAGGTTGGAAAGAAAACTGCTGTAAGCATTTTGCACTCTGCCCTGGTATGCAGACCTCGAATTCCTGCCTTTTACCCTCTTGATTTCCACTCTTTTTCTTCTGGGAGGCCGAGTCTTTCTGTGGAGCTGAATTGCACAGTGGTGCTGGCTTCTGTGATCTCTACAGAGAAACTAATGCAGCTCATGCCCCACTGGCCCGAACAATCAAATGTGTCAGCAGAACAGGAAAGTCTGAGCACATTGGTTGGACATGACAGATCAGGTTCAGAGGCTCAGAAACTACTTGTCTTTGCTCTTCCTTTGGGTATCTCAGCTTCCAGGTTCTCCCAGGGTCTTTTTAATTTAGCACAGTAAGAGTAAGCAATACCCTGTCCTGGAAGCATGAAATAAAAGTGCTAGCAGGGGAGAGGCACGGTTCTCATATGCAAGCCTGAAGGCTTTGCTCCTGTAATGTGCTGTTCTAGTCTTCAGCTGAAAAGCAGTGCTTCAAAACTGACTTTAAAACTTAGCATGATTGTTTTTGTTCATTTAAACAAAAAAAGGTGATACTTTGGGAAGATGCAGGAATTGACGTATCAGGAAACAATAATCAGACCAAAAGTCTGAATAAAATTCACTCAAGATTGGCTGGGTTTTTTTTTTTTTTTCTTTTTGGGTTGGTTTGGTGGGTTTTTTTGTTTCGTTTTGTTTTGAAGCATGACAACAGCTGACCAGATTGCGAGTGTACTCACTAAGGAGTACGAAGTTTGTCTTCAGCTAAAAATGAGATTTACTTAATGACATACTTGGAAAGATAACTTGCTTTTCAGAGGATTCTAACTGTAAATGTCAGCAGCAGTCAAGCTTAGAAGTGTTCTCAAGAAACTCACCTCAGTCTTTACCTGAAGTGGCAGAAAGCTGCTTAAAGGTGTAGCTGTTCCCTTGAACAATTAACACAGTGCCTTTACTAATGCTTGTAGCCATTTCCTCATCATAGGAGCAGTTGAGTGGGAAGACTTTATTTGCTTATGTTAGAGAATCAAATGTGGCTACTTCCTGGTGACCAACTATTAAAACCTGTAAGGCTGTAAATTGTGTAAGTAGTTACTGTATCCATTAGCCAAGCTACAGTCCACCACAACCTCCTAATTCCAAAATCCCACAGCATTAAGAACATGGCACAGTTCAGTCAATATGTACTATTTTCAGTTTGTACTGAGGCCATCTCCAAGTGCTCCATGGGAAATATTTTATTAGGGCATGCTGGGGACAGAAAGTACAACTCAGTGATGTTGGTCAAAGGTTGAACTCGATCTTGGAGATCTCTTCCAACCTTAATGATTCTGTGAACTTAGGTTTCCATTTCTGAAGTGCAGCCATGTCATAAAGTAACTCCAAGGAAGCTGCGTATCTGACGTTTATAGCTCCTCCATCAATAACCATGTCATAATTTGTTAGGGGTAAGAACTTCAGCATTTTACAAATTTATGGGTAACTTCATAGATTCCAACAGATTCCTTTGTTTTTTCATCATAGTCATTCCAATCCTGTAGGAAATAAGATTTCCCAGTGTTAGTCACAGGGGACAGAATGCACACAGACTGGAATTCAAACTGGAATAGAACATTACTCAAAGTTTGAGTCTTAGATACGTGTAAAAAGTTAAATTTTAACAAGTGAGAGTAGCAAGAGCACCAACCTGAAATTAAATGAGCTTCAGTCTCAGTGTTTATATATACACATATAGCTGGGGTTTATTTTCTTATGTAGTCCCCAGCCTGTAGTGGACAAGCAGCAGCCATGGCAGGTGAAAGGATTATCTATCGTTTACAATACCCCAGTCAGGTGGGTAAGCAGACAAGCAGATCCCTGCCAAGTAGGATACCAGGGAACAGATTTGACCTTGAGATTCCTGCTCACAGCCAAGGAAGATTTTGCAACGCTGGTGTCATTATCCTGAGCTTTGAAGAACCGTGTCCATCTTTTTAACCTCTCTGTGCACAGGACAATGGGCAGGGATCTTCCTAGAAAAATCAACTTGCCACTTTAATAACCCCAGGTTATTACTCCAGGTTCTTGTTCTCTGGAATTCCTGTGTGACTTAATTCTTTGTCAGCTGGTAAGTTAACAAATCCATACTTCTAAAACAACACTGTTAGTAATGCTGGTTGTTCATATTGGTTCAGTTCCTCTCTCCAGCTTGGCCTTCCTGTGGCTACAGGCAAAACCAGTCTAGGGTGTATATTTTGGACTAGTGATGTGGGGAAAGCAAGCTAGATAAGTAGTTTTGCTGAAGAAACTAAGACAACATACCTTTTCTAACAAGTTTATGTCATTGAAAGGTGTGCCAGATTCTGCACCTTCAGCAGCAAATCCTGCCTGCAAACACATTTGCAGAAAGTTTTTTAAATTATGTTGTAATGACAAAATAATAAATACAATCATTGAAATATTTAAACAAAATAACCCAGCATAAAAATGTATTGTATTTCTTTTAAATTAGGTAGAAAGAATGGGTAAGCTCTTTCCTAGTTAAGGCCAGTATAAGGTTGTGATTCTGCCTGTGCATTGGGAAAACTCAATCCAAGCAACCAGAATAAAATGAGGGAATACTGTTCTATTTCTCCCAGAAAAAAAAAAAAAAAGTATTTCCAACTATTCTAAATAATGTTAAACCTTAGTTTCTAAGTTTATGTAGAAGCATCCAATTACTAGCAATAGCTTTGTGTTCAGAGTCCACACAGGCATAATAGCTTCATAATACACTGCAAGTAATAGAAAATGTGGAAAAAAGTTAGGAGCTCTAGCTTGAATATTGTCAGAATCCAAGACACTCTAGAGAAGGAACAGCTTGTATTGGATTTAGGTACACAAGTGACAAGCAAGCTTTATGTGTAAGGAGGATCAGCTGGCTGAGTGAACAGATTAGTATCCTGAACAAGCATTTCACAGGGGACAGTTCTTCACTGTCATCACTGCTGCTGTTTTTAAAGAGTGAAGAAAGGACAGCTCTAGGAAGGTGCTCTGGTTTATCTTCTATAGGAAGAGCTCTCTCATTTTTGAGTTCACAGTTACCAAGCTGTACATAAGATTTACTAGTTCTAAAAGCACATTTAAAAATCCCAGCCTCTTCTGTAGCATGCAGGAAGGTTTCTTACATTGCCATTTCTAACTACAAAATTTTATTAACAAGTGGATAAAAATAAAAGGTAGCTTCTTCCTGGTTTTCTGCAAGGGATCTACACATGCACTTTGGACAAAGAAAATCCCCACTAGTGCCAGTCAGACATTTAGCTGTAAGAATATGCAAAGTAAGCCACATGACTTTGAAATATTTGAGGTTTGAAAGGTTAAGCACTTGTGAGTTTAATAAACCAGACTGTGGCAGATCTAACAAATCTAACAACAGGAGAGGCATCTGCAGGGCACAGTGGCCTTTCCATAAATGTCAGAAGCCAAGGGAACTGCTGGGGTGGAGAGGAAGATCAGCATCATGGGTCAAAACTGAGCTGAGTATAGAACAAACACCAGAAAAACGAAAGAAGCCCTGCTTTTGCCACCTGTAGCCATTCACCAGCCATGTGACTGCAACTGCAAACTTCTGCACCAGGTGTAGAATGAGGGTTTACATCAGAGAAACAAAGGTTACTTTATCCTCTCTAACACTCAATTGTTTTGTGGTGGTTGGGGTTTTGTTTTGTTTTTTGGTAACTACTATAATTTTAAAAAGACATGAAAGCATTAAGCCACTTTGACTTGACTTCAGGTGTTGGTTGGTTGGTTTTTGTACCAAAAAATACAGAGAAAATACAGTGACTGTGTGGCCACATGCCAGGTTTAGTGCTAATCAAAAATGGTATCTAGGGTTGTGCAGAAGCCAGGCTGGCTTGGATCATGCCAAATATAAAGCAGTTGAAAAAAATACTCAGAACTGCAGAAGTCATTTGAGCATCAGAAAACTCTCATTTACTGATTTAGGCATCCAAAAATTCACCTCTTCAAGGATCCAAGTACTCTCCAGTCAAGTGCACCAAACTCAGAATATTAAAACTTTAGTTACAGCTGTGAAGTCTTTGTTCTGTAGAAAAACCTGACAGCTAGGATGCAGAGCTGTAAGTATCTTCTACATTTTGTAGTCTTCCCATAGATTTTTCTTGAAGTGTAAGTTCCTAAGTCTGGCTGCAAAGCTTTCAAGCAGGAATAAACTAGTAATTGTTCTGGAATAAAGGAATAACCATTCATCAAAAAGATGGACTTCACCTTAAATGAAGATACCCCATGGCACGCTGCAGTGGGGATTCTATTTATATCAAATTCGTTGTAGGACTGGCTTTTTCTGGGCTATTTCTTAGCACAGAATCCTAGACTGAGAGAAGGATAAAACAGGTTTATATTTATCAGTCTATTTACACCTAATCCGACTGGAATAATAGGTTAAATATAGCAGGGAGTTAAGTGCCATAGAGCATGACCATGCATAAGAGATGAGTCACTGCAGACTGGCCGGGGAAAATCCTTTAACACTGAACCTTGAGGTGCACAGCTTTGCACCAGCCTGTAACTGCCAGAAATCTTCAGGCTTTGTCTACTCAAGCAACAAATGGAAAAATGCCAGCGTTCCATTTCTGATGGCTCTGGTGATGTTAACCCCACAGAAAATGTTTGTTTTTTAGAGGACACACACTGAAGTGTATTCATAACCTGAGCCTGATGAGCTCCACAATGCACCAAGGAGCAAGCGGAGCTTCGTCTAATGCTGCACTTTCCCTTTGGCAAAGACTCTCTTTTGCAATAACCCAAGCAGTGAAGATCTCTCAGATGATTCAGATTAACAGTGAGTCACCTGTGAGGCAGTTTGAGTACAACTCCAAGGTGTGGTAAGTTCTAGATTTTACTGGCAGAGAATACCAGTTGTTTGGGTTAGCTGTTTGCAAGTTTTTGTTTTGTTTTTTTTTTTCTTGAGTCAAATTAAGTAAAACAAGGACTATGGAAGGATGGGAATCTGGGAAGTTCTAAGATGTTCCAGAAGCATTTCAAATAATGTGTATTTTAAAGAAGTGCTTTTAAAAACAGAAACAAATCACAAATAAGAACTCACCTGTGGTTGAAAGTCAACTGGTTCCAGACCTCGGCATTCAAACTCCACAATTGTTTTGAATTTCTCGCTGTCTTCAGCCTGTAATTGAGTCAGAAAACCATTAGTTTCTGTCTAATAGAGATAGTGACAAGCATTAGTCTAGGAATGGACTGCTTTAAAGACAGCATTGTCATCTCTGATGCCCCAGGTGACAGCAAAATCCTAGGGCTCATTTCACAGGTGGTCACTAACTAGAATTTCTTAATCTGCCATGAGGAAGGCTTAAACAGGAAACCTAGAGGGGCATTATATAATCACATCTAATTTGGGTGATACAGTTCTGTGTTGGCCTTTGAAATGTATCAGATTATTCTACACTTGAGACTGTGCAGGAGTCTAGCAGACAATTTCTGTCCAGGGACAATACCAGCTTTTTGTGTTCTTGAAGGAGGATGATAAAGCAAAAAATCCAAATACTGTTAATGCTTGTTTATCTTTCACTCATTACATAGAAGAGGAAACAAACTTACATTGTAAGGCTTGATTGTCTGACTTAAAATATCTAAAACAAAACAAAACAAAAAGTATACAAGTGAGTGGCTGTCCTGGGCTGACCTCTGTGATGCTTGCATCCCCAACTGTCCATTCTGTTTATGCTGGATATTAAGTTCTGTACCTTTAAGGGAGCGCAAGGCGAGCGCAAGGGGAGGGAAAAAACAAACACGCAGTTTATTTTGAGAAACAGTGTTTGCTGGCACGCATGCTGCTCTGGCCTGTGCTGTCTGCAGCGTGCTCAGACAACGGACAGCGCTCCTTTGCTTTCAGTTTTTAGCTAGCTGAGACAGAGAAATTCCCTGTTTTTCTTTTCCCTTGGATCATTTCAAGCCTGCTCTGGACTGCAAACCCAGACAAACCCTGGGAGCTCCCAGCTGTGGCTCAGCGGGGCCTCGGCACTTTCCAGCGCCGGAGGGACCGAGAAGAGACTGAGCTGCAGCCCACGGCAGGGACTTTCTGAATTTGCCATCTCTTCCAACAGCGAGAGGTTTTATTGTTAATATTATTATTTTTTTTATGCTTGTAGATACTTTGCTTGTTAAATGAACAGTTTTTTCCACTTTTCTGCAAGGAAATCTTTCCGGGACCCAGTTGGGGGAGGGGCACCATTCAGAGGTTTTCTCCCAAATTTGCCCTAAACCAGGACAGTGGCATTATGTCTTCCGTTTTATTCAGCACAAAGCAAGCACTAGGATCTTCCTTCACAGCAATTTCCTTACACAAAGCAAAAGAAACAAAATCAGCAAGCATTTCCTGCAGCTGGTCTTCAAAAGGTAAAATTCAATTTTTCTCCCTTCTGAGAAATTTACACTGCACCATTTTTCCGTACCAATGCCAAAAAAGATCTGCGTGCTTTTGTAAAGTAACAATACAGATGAGTTTTGTTCATGCAGAAGCCTGAACTCACCAGGAGGCCTTGCTGTCTCCCTGAACATGTCCAGAATGTGCCTGTCATTTCCTGTGGCTCTGGTGATTTCAACCCCAAAGAAAATGTGTGAGAATGTGCCCGTACACTCAAGCACCAGTGTACAAGCAAAGAAATCCCTGGTGAAAGCTCTTTACAAACAAAGCAAAAATGTGGACTAAAAGATAAGCTGTAAAAGGATGCTGCCTGGTCAATGCACAAGCACATACCAATGGAGTTCTCCCTGGAGCACAGCTTGCACTTCTGCACCATCGTGGCGCTTCCTCGGCCTCCTTTCAGGGGAGCACTGTCCTAAAATACAAGACAAGAAATGCAAGACATTCTTAACCACTTCAGCTGAGCCACTGGAAACCTCTGCAAAGGTGAGGTAGTTTTTACAATGATCTTTAGCTTTTTTAAAATAGTGCAACAAGGCAGCTATTCCTTTTAACTACAGAGATTAATAACTCAACAAGCTGCAATTATCAAAGAGTAATTCTGTTCTAGATTTTAAATAGGAAATAATAGATACTTTTGTCTTAACCATATAAGCATGCTCTGCTAATTCTTCAAAAGACATTCTTACCATTCAGCTGTATGCTACAAAAAGGGATGATTATTGTTAAGAACAGACAAGTATCCCTAACAAATTTTATCCTGCTTTTTCAGCTTCCAAATGGTGATTTAGCATGCTTAAATCATTGTGATTTACCTAACCTACTCCAAAAGGATTCCATCAGCATCAGAGAACTATGCTACAAGCATAACCTGATTTTGATACCACCTCAAAATTTCATTTTAAATATTTACAGAAAGATGTTTTTAAAAACAGATGTAATACTTTGTTACCAACGGTCATCATTGTCAATAACAGTCTCCAAATATTTATTTTAATATGGAACACGACAATTTTCTATATGCATATAGCTACTGAAAAACGATCTCATCTAGAGGGTAAGCTGTCACATTCTTGATGCGGAAGCATATGTAAGAGGCAGGTTTATGTGCTCATTTTTGCTCAGAGGTGGGTTACGAGGGGCACACGCACCATCAGCCGCAGGTACTGCCACTTTTCAGAGACTTCACCGCAGTTCCCACATTTCAGCTGGAGAACACAAATCGGAGGGTTGAAAGTTGTCAATAATCAGGGATTTGCGCCGCTCCCGGCCCCGGCCCCGGTCCCGCGGCCCCGCACCTTGAGGTACCATCTGAAATCCTGGCCCTCGGCCCTCAGCCGGGTGATGTTCTCCAGCGTGGCGCGGAGCTGCAGCCCGATCCTCTGCAAGGCAAACAGCGGAGCGCCGTCAGTCCCGGCCGGCCCGCCTCCCCCCTACCCTCATGCAGGGCTCCGGCCAAAGCTCCCCTCTACCCCCATGGCCCGCGGGGCACCGGCCAAAGCCCTCACCTACCCCCATGGCCGCGCGGAGTCTGTGCAATTCCCTGCTCCCGCAGCCGTGTGCTCAAGATGGCTGCTCCGCGCGCCCTGCCCGGCCGAGCCGGCGCGAAACCGCGTCTGCCCTCAGCCGAGATGGCGGCCGCCACTGCCCCTCCACGCGGAACGGCGGGCGGTGGCTGTGGGGAAGGGTAGCGGGAGGCACCGCCGTTTTCAACTTTACACATCAATTAAAAACGGGCAAATTTTGTTTTTTTTTTAAATCACAGCGTTTTCTTAGACAACACAGATGTGTTATAAGAGAAAGCAAAAGCGCAGTTTGGCAGCACTGCCATGGGGTTCACCCTCAGGGCCTGAGAGGGACCCCTCAAAGTCTTTAAGCTAATGCCACACAACAGATCTGCTAGTCTAGAACTGAACTAAATACATTGTAGGTTGCTCTTCAGCTTCTCTGAAAGTGAACAGGACGATAAGTGAAGATCCTGGATGGCTGCCAGGTGGCTTGTTTACTCTGGAGGCAAGCAAGTAAGCCCAGGCTGGGATAAAGGTCCTCCGTGACTGCTAAAACCAGTTACCCTGTGCAGAGTCAGAATTCGTTCTTGCCAACAGAATACCCAGCTCGGGATAGTAACAAAAGTTTGCCTTGCCAAAAAAAAAGTTTGCCTTTTGCCTGGCAAAAGTTGCATTTCAGAGCCAAGCTTCATTCCTTTTTCTGCTGCTGTGCGCTTGTTATACTGTTATTTGGCCAACAGAATATGCAGCTCAAAATAGTAACAAAGTCTTGCCTTTTTAGCCAGCTGAAGTTTCACTTTCAGAGCCAAGCTTCAAACCTAGTTCTAGTGCTGTGCACTGCGGGTATTGCTGGTATTGTCTGGGAAGCAGAAAGTGCAGCTCCTAACAGTGGAAGTTTAATTGCAGAGCCAAAGAAATTACCTTCTCTGCTGAACTGCACAAAAGATGGGAAACTCTGAATGCACTGTTATAAAAGTGTTAAAAGTCAGTCTCCCACCACAGGTTAAAAACACAAATCAAATCTGCTTTATTATTAGTTCATTAACAGTTTGTAACAACAACAATCAAAAAAAAATTAAAATACAAAACAATTTCAGAAACTGTAAAGAACTGGAAAAGGATCTTCACATTACTACTACAAACACTGCAATGCAAACTTCTGTTTGTCTGATTTAAATTGGCTTAATCTTGAAGTGGAGTCCAATAAGACTGAAGACAAGACACTTAAGATCCTGGACCAGGTAATAGAACACTCTCAAGCCTTCTGGATCTCTGCAGTGCACAACAGAAGGAAGAAAGGGGGAAAAAAAATTAAGACTGATGCTCTTAAGAGAACAGGTTAAAGAATTAATATATTAAAAAACCCAAAGCCTATATAAGGACTTTTTAGATGTCATCTTAGACATTAACAGATTTGTTATTCTACACTGATTGATTAAATATTCTGTACTCCAACTATGAACATTTAAGTCTTTACAAAATAAGCATTTTTATTACAAAAGCAATTATCAACAGCACTTAGGATTTTACCCCCTCCCCAAACAGTCAATCTTTTCAGCTTAGGTGAAATACAGGTATCTTGAATCTCCCCAGGAATTGGTACAAACAGGCAGCTCAGACTCTGTATGTAACAGGGTTCCTACAGCAAAGTCTGCTCTCATCGACTTTGAGAATGTAAGCCGGGTTACTTAAAATGACCTGAAGCTGGACAGATTGCTTAAAATAGCCTAAAGGCAGCAACACACTGGTGCCCCAAGGAGTTGATGCATACTTTGAAATTTTAAAATAGATGTAATCTGGAAATTCTAATACATATTGATAAACACAGAAACAAGTACAGCATAAAAAGCAGAGTACATACTTGGACTGATTTACATCAATGAGGGAACCGATTTTTGATGTGGTAAAAGAGATGTGCTCATCACCAATTACTATCTCGAGCTCCTGAAAAATAAAAGGTTATAGGAACTCAGTGCTTCATGGTACCAGTTAGAGAAATACTTCAGTACTGTGATGGACTGCACTACACTACAACTACACTGAGATTGAGGCACTTCTCAGGTATTAAAGCAGTATTTGTTTACCTTTCAGCTGGAAACAATACTGGCTTGAAGAAAAAGTTCAGTTATGCTTCCAAGGAGCTAATATAAAAAAATTAAAGAGCAATTAGAAGAGACACTGTGCACCCTACCTGTCGGCCCACTCTATCAGGAGGAGGCCACAAAGCATCATCTTCTTTTGTGATTTCACTATCATCGATTATCCTCTTCAGCTCCTCCATCACACTCTTGTGCACGTAAGCCTGAACATTCCAGCAGAGCAATAAATATTAATATTACTATAATATATAATATATAACATAATATACTATAGATAACATATAAATACAATATAAAAATATAAAACATTATATATAATATAAAAATACATATGGTATACACAATAATATATATACTACATATACGTATAATATATAATGTATATAAATATTGTATTATGTATAAATATTGTCCACAACGCTCCAGCAATGAAACCCAGCCCGAAATCCCAGCAGTTTGCTGCTGCTCCCCCTAGTCCAGTCCCCCTTGCTGCTACGTCCACGCTCGCTTTTGCTGGTCTGTCTGCAGTTTTTTTCTTGCCAACTATGCACTCCTGATTATTCTGTCTGTAGTCCATTTTGCTACAATCCGTGCACAAACGCCCTCAGCCGCACTGCGCCTTCACCTCCTTTCGAATCATGACATCGTTCTTATAGTTGCTGTTGTTAGCGTACCGCAGTTTCCCTGTGAGAAGACAACGGCAGACATGATTAACCCATGCGGGCGTACCCAGACTCGGCAGCCAACCCGCCGGGAACGCACCCCACACCTCCCCCAGCCCCGGCCCCGGCCCCGTCCCTCTCTCACCGTCGGGCCGGAATTCGAACTCAAGGAACTCGTGTCCAAATTTCCCCTTGTGTCCCACATAATAGCGTAAATAGAAATCATTAGCCATGAGGATTCAAATATGGCCTCACACAGGCTCCCCCTTGTCTCTTGGCGTGCCGCAACTGGGTAACCGTCGGAAACAAGCTGATTCGACGCTAGGCGTCGCTCTCCACGGTTGAGATCGGCGCTTACAGACATTCTACAGCATTGGGGGAGGAATCGAGGCAGGATCTTTGCGAGAGATCAAAGAGACGCAAGGCGGGGTCAAGCGACTCATCGGCGGTGCTCCTGCTTCCCAAGCTCCGCAGCTTCTCCTGAGCTCCCGAGCTACTCCTGTCCCCTGAGCTCCCGGGATACTCCTGCCTCAGGATTCCGGAGAGCTGATCCTGCCTCAGGACTCCGGAGAGCTGATCCTGCCTCCCTCGATCCCGGGGCTGCTCCTGCCTCAGGATTCCGGAGAGCTGATCCTGCCTCCCTAGATCCCGGGGCTGCTCCTGCCTCAGGATTCCGGAGAGCTGATCCTGCCTCCCTAGATCCCGGGGCTGCTCCTGCCTCAGGACTCCGGAGCTGCTCCTGCCCCCCCCCCCCCCCCCCCCCAGCTCCCGGGCTACTCCTGTCCCTCGAAATCCCGGGATCCCGGGCTGGCTGCTCCTGCCTCCCGAGCTCTCAAAGCTGAAGTTCTTGTGTCCGCAATGTTTCCTGCCTCAGAAACTCCCCAGTGCCTGGCACTAAGTTGGCAGAGTCCCAGACGATTCGCATTATTCTTTATCGTTCCCGGCACACAGTTGGCCAGAGCCCCACAGACTCGACGATTCACACTGCATAAGCTGCCTTCCAGGCATTCCGCGTTGATTGTGTAATAGACCAGTCTGACTGGTTCCACTAAAGAATTAGAGGGTGTAGCCAGTCCTCTGTGGTGAGCACTGATGATGGCAAGAGTGCTTTTGGCAGTACTCAACACACTCCCTTCGGAGTCCTGCGTTCCTTCCGAGTTGGGAGCGGCCCAGCAGAAGAACAAGATTTATGTTGTAGTTAGGTGGTCCCGATACGGATCGAACGCACAACCTCAGCATTACCAGCCCGGTGCTTTAACAACTGGGCCATTGGCGAAGTTGGTGCTTGTTTTTAACCATTCGCAGAGAGGAGGTGACCAGGCAGATCGCCATTCCCAGTAATACCACAGGCATTTCCTGATGGCCGTGCCCATGGCAGATTGCCCCAGAGGAGTCAATCCAAAAGCTTTTCCTGATATAAAACCAGCGTGTTTATTATTTTAAGCAAAATGAGCTACAAGTATACATTTTTTGGGCTTCTGAAGCAGTTTAGTGCCCAGTGGGACCAAGGCAGATCGCCACCATTCCCAGTAATACCACAGGCATTTCCTGATGGCCGTGCCCATGGCAGATTGTCCCAGAGGAGTCAATCCAAAAGCTTTTCCTGATATAAAAACAGCGTGTGTATTATTTTAAGCAAAATGAGCTACAAGTATACATTTTTTGGGCTTCTGAAGCAGTTTAGTGCCCAGTGGGACCAGTGTGTTGAGATCTCTCACTGCTGGTGGCCTGAGGGTAAATCCTGCCCTTTTCTACTTTGGGAACTGCTGAAAGGAGATAGCCAGAGATTTTCCTTTTGAAAAATATTTCCTTCTGCAAGAAAAATTCAGAAACAGGGTATCTCTCCTGCTCATCACAGGACGGGAGGTTTTTTATTGAGGGCACAGAATGGGGGAGGGTGGTTCTTACTGCGGTGGTGGTGGAAATGGGTTTGCACTGATGAATGTGATTTAATTTAGGTGGTGCTGCCTCACATCTCATTGCAGGAGCTCTCTGCTTTCCTTAGAGTTACACTAAGGCTAAGTCAGGCAATATTTACTCTTATTCATTGTTTTTCTCATCCTTGTCCTTGAATATTCTCAGTTATCTTCTGCATTCTTTAGGAATGTCCATTCTATAAAATGTCTAAAAGTTGTCCCTTCAGTAGAAGACTCCTACTGATACAGAAATAGCCAGCCTGTTGCTTTATAACATCTGCAGGTACTACAAAGAAATGAAAACATAACCTTAAAAAATGTAACATTTGTATTTATACCAGATTGAAGGATTTTTTGGCAGAATTATTACCCTGCATATTTTGTGAACTTGGTTATTCAGTCTAAAGGTCGTACAAAGTACTGTCTGGTTTGTCCCCATGTTTGGAGGTTTAGGGATTTTTTGTGAGAGAACTACTCCACTGTAATTGTCTAAATTGTTTATCAGCCTTTTCAGGAATATCAGTGCTTAATGTAAATTTATTTAAATTATTCTGTTGTAAGGAAGAGCAAACTGTCACAGGAGTTATCCCAAGAATCTGCATTTTAATTTCTTCTGGAGGTGTCATTTGCCTTTGAGTTCTCTGTATTAATTGTAACATATTTTTATGATAAATGAATACTATAGGTGAGATAAACATGATCTTTTGCTGTGTGTATATTAGGTTTTTTGTCCAAGTAAAATAAATGGCATGTTTGATGGTGGTACAATTGGTGAAGAATTGCTGCCAGTGTTGTTTGGGTTATCTTGACACATTTACAATCCCAAACATGCTATGCTTGAATGTATTGGCTTAAGTATGTATATGTGAAAGGCATAAATGCATGCACTGTAGTTCTTTTAATTCTGCTTAAAAGCATGTGTAAACAGTGGTTGTTCTGCCTCTGAAGAAAACATCTCTATAAACACACATTTTTAGCATTATTTTACATATTGTAGAAGGATTGTAATGTAACAATGTGCATATGGAATCTTGGTACTGGTACTGGTTTATAATAGGTTTGGGTTAGGTTTTTTTTTCTGTTGTTGTTTGTTTTGAAGAAGATCAAAATTTACATTATTTTCTCTTCTGACCTAGGTATCTGACCTGACCCAGGTATACTTGGGGCTTGGAAAAATGGGAAAAATCAGATAATCATGCTCTGAATATTTTTATTTATTTGGGTTTTTTTCTCATTCAGTAAAAGAGCAGATGGCTTGAATGAATCAACCTTCTTTGGATCCATAATTTAACTTAGTTTTGAGATTGCAAGATTTGTGATTGTTTCTTGAAATAGCTGTATTTCTGCTAGTTTTTTTTTTTTTTCCTTCACTAGAAATATTGAATGCTTTGGAGAGCTGGGTGACAGAATTTTTTTCAGAGATTGCAAATAAGTCAGGTTGTTTCCTGATATTTTTCCATGTCTGTAACTTTTGAAATCAAACACAGAGAATTTTACACAACTCTTTTTCCTTGCATCTGCAGAGGCTTTAATTCTTACTGATTCCCGTATCACAGAAATTACTTTTGCCAAGGAAAGTTAAGACAATATAATCTCCAAAAGTTTAAAAAAATCCCTAAAATACTTCTTTGAAATATGTTCCATAACATTTAGAGTGCTCCATGGTGTGGATCTTGGCACGTAGATCCTTGTTAGGCCTGTGTTATTTCTTCAGTTGCTGGGAAGAGAATTTTGGTCTGTTTTCTGGGAGCTGCTGTGTTAACCCTTAGCTTTGCATTTTAGTGCACTATTTAGGAGAGTTTGTATTTTGAAATTGCAATATGGATGAGGTTCATCTACTCGTTTAAAAATACACCTCTCTAAGAATGAGCATTGTTCTGGTGCCAAGTCAGACCTTTTTAGTCTGACCTGAGGTTTGCCCTCCTCACAGGGCTGATTAATGCTTGGGCTGGTTAATGATTGAAAAAACCTTATTTGCTTTCAAGGCAGTTCTCACGAGTGAGAACCTTTCCAGGCAGGCCCTGAAAAATTTGGTGTATTTTCTGTATTAGAAGAACCAAATCCTAAGCCTAGCATAGACTCCTGTGTGTAAATGAGTGCCTGAAAAGGAGAAAGATTTGTGGAAATTAATAGAAAGCAGGACTGGAAGGGTCTGTCATTGTTGTTCATCCCCCTGCCCTCAGACAAGGTCGGCTCTCCCATGTGAATATTTGTGTGAGTTTTAGGGAAGCTTTTTAGTTTTCATTGATTTTGATTCCCTGCTTTTTCTACAGGTTGTTTTTATGTCAAATGCAAGTTTATAATGTAATTGACTTTCTCATTTAAAAAGTCAGCCCCCATCTGAATCAGCTGTGTTTGGCAAGGCTGGAAGTTGGGGTACAGTGGTGTGTGAGAACTGAGAAGAATATCTGGGGTCCAGTACTGATGAATCCAACTCTTTAGAATTTATTGCCACAAATAATTTAAGAAAACATATATGACTTATTTAAGTGGTTTATATATTTTTCATGGTTGAACTGTGTCTTGAACTTACACAAAATAGGATTTTCTTTTATTTAAAAATAGATGTGTGTTAATTCTCACTTCAAACTCCATGGGGGAGTTTGTCTCCAGTGGTTGCTTCTGAGGAAGAATCTGCACATTTAGACTGAAATTAGCTTTTGTGAATTGTCCTCTAAGTAGTTCCCCAAGAACTACATAAGAAAGAGGTATTTTATGTTTCAGGCTCTTCATTTCAACATTAGCCAAGTGCTGTATTCCAGTCATGTATTTTTGTGTAAACTCATTTTATTTAAACAAATCTGCCAAACTCTTCAAAGGTTTCCCTGGTGGCAGGGAGTGAGTGCAGGTATTTATTAAGCCTTCAGCCCATGGCCTTCCTATAGAGGTGGGTTATGTCTCTATAAATGTGGAAGTAAGCAAAGGAATTGGATATTTTACCTCCCTGGTTGGAAGGACATCCTGGTTGTGCTGGGCTGCTCGAGAAGATACTTCAGACAAGGGCTACAAAGAAACTTTTCTTTGCTTCCATTTGGCCTTGCTTTATCTTTGATAAATGTTGTTCTATTTTTTTTTTCCTTTTATTTGAAATGCTTTACCAAGTTTGTTTGTTTGTTTGTTTTTTAAATCCAAGCTCTGACAGAACCTTTTGACACACCAGAATTTCACAAGCTTTACAGAGTTGAGACCTGGGGCAGTGTTTTTATAACTGAAGCTTTTAGATTTTACCTTTAGGCATGCTTATGCTGCTCTAAGTGGGCCTTGTGTTCTCTGTTACACTTTGACAAAAAGTTAAATGGAATTTTAGTTATTTATAACAGTTTTACCTGTGTACTTTTTAATTGGTTTTGAATTTCATTTTTTTTTTCCTCATGTTTGTCATCATCTCTAAAACACTCGTTCTTCCATAATTGAATTTTTTCTTTTCCCTTATTCTATAAAGAAAGAAACTGGTGTAGTAGGTCAGGAAATCCAAGCATAAAGCTTCATTAGCAAAAAAGGGAAACACCTCAGGCATATCTGTCTTTTCACAGATGACTTCCAGCCTTGCTTGTCCCCTGCATGCACAAGACTCTCCAATCTTCACAATCATTTGAAAACTTTGTCAAGAAAAATACATAGTTTTCCTTTTACACAGATAATTTTGCCTTTGAGCAGGCTTTGATCTGGTGGATGCAGGAGTCCCATCCATTTCCTGTGCAATCCTTATTTTTTAAAACCTGGTCCAATTTTGAGGGATCCCAAGCGAGAAGCAAACCCTCAGCTTTCAAGAGAGCCCTTGCAGATAGACTGAAGTCATGCACAGGTGATGTGCTGAATTCAGCCAGGGTTGCCATGACAATCTTTTTTTTCTTTATCCAGAAAAAGCTTGCTTTATCAGTAAATGTACCTTTCCACAGTACCCCATGGCTTTTGTTAGGGGTCTCACAGCTCTTAGAAGCAATAGATGGGCAGGCCCTGAAATTGGCAGCGTCACAGATCCTCATTGCTCATTAATACTCATTATTGTTCAGCTCTGACTGTACCAACATTTAGTCTCCACCTCTTCTCCGGGGTTTTTGGCAGAAAGCTGTCCCTTCCATACTGTGTGAAGCCCAGATTCTGGGTTTTCAGCATTATTATTCTGCAGCCAGGAGATACAATTCTCAGTCTTGATGTTCTCCTGTCTTTTTCCCATGATCTTAGAGAGTTCTTGGTCATCTTTTTCAAGGTTTTGTTTTGCTGTGCAAAACAGCTCTCCTGCCTCTAGGAGCCATCAGATTTGGTTTTGTTCCATGTTCACATCACTGGCAATTTTTCAGTGATTTAAAAGTAAAAAAATAAGAGAATGGGAACAACCAAGATGAAAAGGATGATAACTGGCTGTTATACACTAATCTCTTTCCAGAAGCCAGGGAGTTATTTCTCAAAATAAAGTGATTTGTCTCTCAATGAATTATTCCTGATTTCCAGTCAGTCAGGATTACTGTGGCTGTGAGTTCATCCTGTCAAACCATGGGATGGTGCACAAGCAGTTCCTTATTGACAGCACTTTGACAGTGGTAGATGTCAGCTTCAGGAATTAATGTATATATTTTTATATATTTCCACATGGAAACATTTTTGACATCTTCTGTGTCAAAAAAAAGGCCTTGGCCACAGATGGCTCTTGGGATTAAAAGGATTGGAAATAATAGCACATTTCTATTTTCAATGAATAAACCTTTTTTTGCCATTATCCCAGGCAGCAGCATCCATCTATTGAACACTACTTGGGCATTGATTCCACATGAGAAAATTACACGTAAAATTATGTTTAGACTGTCATTACATTTATTATGTAATTATCATTTATTTACATTATGTTTTTATTTAATGGTGTTTTAAAACAGTTTGTGTAGAGAATCCAGAAAATTATCAAGAACTCATCACAGAAAATGTTCATTTCAGATAATGTGTTTTGTGCTTCTGATTCTTTGAGACTAGCATACAAAATTATGTCAGTGTTCTGTGTAGAATCTTGGTGTTGATTTACTAGATGAAATATTCCATTGACATGTATCACTTTTAATCATCTTCATTGTGCAGGTCATGAGCTGACACTTGTGTGTTGCAGGATGCTGTGGAGACACAGGGCTGGTTTGGATGGGCAGTCAAATTCCAGCTGAAATATCCACTCCAATTCCAGCCCCTGCCTGTGTGGTCCTTGGCCCTGGTTTTAGGGCCGTGTCACAGATCTCTGATGGTACCTACAGAATCTGTCTTGGGGTTGGGGAAGTTGTGTGCAGTTTCCTCTCTGACACAAACCTCTGATTTAGGAAGAACAAAAGAGCTTAATCACTTAAAACACCCAATCACTTTGCATCCTGCAGTGGAATAAGAAAGGTCAGGCAATAACTTATGTTCAGAAAGAAAACTTCAGTTGAATGGATTTGGTTTATTTAACAGTAAAGAAAAGGTCATGGATTTTGTTCCTTTCTTCTCACATAAATTGATTTTGTAAAGATGAAGTTGGTTTATCAGCATTTGTGTTCTTCTGCTTTGTTATTTCAGTACCAAAGAAAAGGTCATCTTCTAGCTGGGTGTCTGATATTCCATGGTCCATTAAAACTGCATTATTTCTGCTGAGGCTGAATTTCTTTTCTTGCATTTTTTTCTTTATTTCCCCCCTAACTTCACTTGTCCCAAGTGAACTCAGCTGCAGCTGGGTGGTTTGTCCTGCAGTCTGGTATATCAAAGGTGCCTGCATAGGATTGTATCTGTCTTATTTGGGTTAGGTAGGAAAACATTTTAACAGAGCAAGGGCATGATATTTTAGTCAAAGCCTGTCTGCATAACCCAGCTTTCAACCCAGACAATTCCAAAGACAGCGTCCTTGGAACTTTCCTGGAGCAGTGAGAATGAACAAAAACAGTGATGTTGTGTACAAGAAAAGGAATGATAAACAAAATGTATTAGCCAATAGTAACTTGTTAAGCCGTGTGAACCCTGTAGGACCCTATAAGAGTGTGCTAAAGATAGAAATAAAGCCAAGTTCACTTTTATCTCCATGAGGACTCTGTGAATATTCTGAGCAGTTTTCCATTAGGGTTATAGAAACATGAATGTGTTGGATGTGCTAGCCTGATAAGACATTTAGGTTCATACAGATTTTTTTTCAGGTTTTGTTCAGTATTCAAGAGCTTGACGAGATACCCACTTTAGTATTTTTATTTTAGGGGAGTGAATTGCATTCTGTCTCAAAATGAAGTGTCAGTAGAATGACTGAGTAAGAAACTTACTCAGTACAATGGCTGAGTAAGAAAGAAAGATGAAAGAAAGATGAAAATATTTAAAAATATGGAGGTCTGATGGGAAAAGTATTATGTGGCTCTTCTGCTAAGGAAATCGTATTTTCTTTACAGCCAGCTCATCACTGACTTGTCTGCCTTCAGTTCTGCTCCAGCAGTCTTCGAGGTGGTCAGAGAAGAACCGAAAAAGATTTACTTCAACGTGCTCATCCAATCAGAAGTGTTAAGATAAATGAGTGTCAATGAGGAAAGGCTTAAATTTGGTGGTAGAAAAGAAATGAATCATCTTTGTCTTCCTGTGTTGTCACAGTAGTGCAAAGAAGGTGGAGTTGCCTTTTTATCAGAAATTACCATGCAGTTCTTTGCTCCTCTGGTTGAATGTAGTGAATGCCAGCACAGTAATTATATGTGAACACAATTTTCAAACTGCCAAATATTTTTGCTTTATACTAAGTGCAGGTACTAATGATCAGGTGCCAAAGGCTGACATGTATTCATATCTAAAAAGTTATCCTCTGTACTTTTTCTTTATAGTTGTTCTGTTTCTTGTCAGCAGCACCTGTGTGTACTTGGAGGTTAAAATTCCTCCTTTTAGAGGATTAACAAATCTGAATAAGTTTCAGCTGGGGCCATCAGCCTCCCACAGTTCCAGCCCAGCTGCTCTTAGTTTCTAATTGCCATTGTTCTCAGATCATTCCCATTTCATGTTCCTTCCTTAGCAATTCATCTCACCCTCCCCGGAAACAAATGTTATACTTTGATCAGCATTTACTGTGGAGATTCTGGAGGCTGCTGCTGCAGAGGTGGGGGTAAATAGGCAAAACTGGTATCGTGGAAAATCAGTGTAACCCAGCAAAGTTACTGCTTGATTTGGAAAATATGGAGTCCCTGTAGCCCCCCCCCCCCCCCCCCAAAAACAAGAAGTACTCTCTACAGTCTCAAAAATGCAGTAGTTAATACTTTTGAATATAATTTCACATCTTGTTGGAGATTCATTTGGTCTAATGACATAAATATTCTGATAGCGCTTTGCTGATTTTTCTCAAATGAGGGAATGGTAATCAAAATAATGTATGGCTGTGGACTCCTGCCCTGCAGGAGCACCTGAAGGTTATTCCTCTTTGGCTTTGTTCTTTTTCAGGAGGTTATCCTGGGCTGACTTTCTGCTGTTCGTGTCCCCACTGGTCCGTTCTGTTCCTGCTGGATGTGAAGCTCTGCCCGTTTCCAGGCGGCTCCGGAGCGCAGGGGAGGGACAAAAGGAGCCGCGGTTTGTTTGGAGAAACAGCGCTCAGCCCGCCCCGCTCCGGCCTGTGCTGTCTGCAGCACGGACACAGCGTTTAGTTATTGTTCAGCTGCCTGAGAAATTCCCCGCACGGTGTTTTCCTTTTCCCTTGGATCTTTCCAAGCCTGCTCTGGACTGCAAACCCAGACAAACCCTGGGAGCTCCCAGCTGTGGCTCAGCGGGGCCTCGGCACTTTGCAGCGCCGGAGGGACCGAGAAGAGACTGAGCTGCAGCCCACGGCAGGGACTTTCTGAATTTGCCATCTCTTCCAACAGCGAGAGGTTTTATTGTTTAATAATATTATTATTTTTATGCTTGTAGATACTTTGCTTGTTAAATGAACAGTTTTTTCCACTTTTCTGCAAGGAAATCTTTCCGGGACCCAGTTGGGGGAGGGGCCGCTTAAATTTGCATTTTAGAACGATTCCATTCGGAGGTTTTCTCCCAGATTTGCCCTAAACCAGGACAAAGTTAGTGTGTGCTCTAAAAGGGAGACATTAAATAAAAGCTCACCATATTCTGGAGCCCTCATAGCACCGATAACTATTGGCACTACAAATTATGTTGTCTTCATTAGGATTTTTGCCTTGAAGTGACTCATTGAAATGAAAAGGCTTCTGTATACCTGCTAATTAGAAGGTGCTGCTCCAGTATTTAGGATTAAATTGGGCTCTTTGTAGCCTGCCTGTGTAGGTCACACAGATGGCACACAGGTCCCTGAGGGAAGAGGGAGATAATTCTGCATCACATTAATACATAAGTGTAAATGCTGATGTTCGTTTGTGTTTTGGCCAAGGTGTGAGCAGGTGTTTGAGAGTTTAGCGGGTTTAGTCCATCCCTCTTTGGGTTCACCAGGCTTCTCTGCAAGGTCTGAAGCAGTGTGGGAGTGGAAAAATGCCAGCTGCTATGAAATGGGTACATTTTGACTAAATTCAAGAAGTATTGCAGATAATTGTGGAGGAGCCATTCTTCACTTTCCTGGTTTCCAAGGGAACACCTGTCTTGGCTCACCCTGGGAAGTACAGCTCCTGTTCAGCTGGCTTTCCCTGAGTGATTTGTCCTGTATATCCGGTTGCTATGGGAAACCATAACTGTGGCTAATTCCAGGCATAGTGTAGCTGAAAGTCCAGAGTAATGTGTTACAAACAACACATCCTCATCATATGGTCCTGTCACAGCTTCTCAATTAATTTATCTAGGTCTGCAGATGGCCCGTGTCTTTGGTTGTGTATAAATCGGGCTTGGGGTGCAGATAGGGATATCTGTGTATATTTGCATTACTTAGAGTCTATTCTAGGCCAGTGATCATACTTTGAATATCATATGTTCTCTAGTTTAATCATCTTGGTGCCTTAAATATTCATGGAATCCTAGAATGGTTTGGATTGGAAAGGACCTTTAAGATCATCTAGTTCCAGCCTCCGGCCATGGCAGTGATGCCTTCCACTTGACTAGGATATTCCAACTTGGCCTTGAATGCTTCTGGGGATGGAGAAGCCACAACCTCTCTGTGCAGCAAATATTGTAGTTCTGTGAGCTTCTGTAAACTGACAACATGACTGAAGAAAATACCAAAATGTTCTTTATTTGGTAGTTGTGCATGTGAATTGTAATGATTAAAGCATCGCTGCTTATTTATGTCCTGGGCATGGCCATAGCCAAGGCAAAGGAACAACTGTAACTGTCTTTGGGGATTGAGCCAAGCCCTTGTTTTTGTCCTTTAGTCTGCAGGAGACAAAGTAGGTTTTTATTGTTAGAGTCTGTATGGAAAATTCTTAAATCACCTTTTAAAAAAAAAAAAGGAACGAACAAGGAGAGATGTAGTTTGGAAAGTTGATGCCTCACTGCACTGGAATGGAGCACGTCCAGCTGAAGTCCAAAAGGGCAAAATAAAGGTTTTAATTTGGCGTTTCCTGCAAAGACCTCTGTAGCAAGAGATTCTGCTAACTTCACTTGCTCCTCTGCAGGCTGCCAGCCACTGATGTAATTGAGAAAGTTTTAACTTCTTCATAACTTCTATTGCCACTGATGCCTTTAGGGTCAAAGTAATACGAAGTCAGTTCATGAGGTAAGGCTTTTTGAATGTGACACCCATTTCAGATATTGCTAAAACCAATGCCAGTTTCCAATCATTTTGAGTCAGCTTTTCATTACAGAAAGTCTAGAAGCCAACTTTAGCCTTTGTAAGAAAATTTCTGTGTATGAAACTTAGATGTAAATATTATCTTCCAAATATTGTTTATTTTTCATTTCAAGGTGCTCTCTTTGCTTAGAATTTACTTAGGTCTGTGCCTTATTAGTAAAGTATGTAGATTCAGGGATTTTTCTTGAAGGTTTGGTTGTAAGGCTTTCCATCATCTTTTATGTGTAATGGCTTGAATTAAATTAATGTGTGTGCTTTTAGCTGAGTCCCAGTGGGGGAATATATGCATGAAAATAAATTACTGCCGTTGGAACTAATTGATTCTTTGATTGGTAGACTCAGCAGATAAAGTCCTGAACAGGGTAATATGGAATGTCTTTGCTATGTGGCCTCAGTTGTACTTGGCCAAGAACTGTAGGTAAAATCTCTCCTCTTTTACCTGACTTTGTAGCCTTGAGGCAAGGGCTGAAGAACTGAACTGGTGTGAAGACAAAATTATCAGTCCAGCCTTGTGCAATCCTGTGTGCATCGTCCTTGGAGCCAGGCAGGGAGATTTGCTTGTTTCACTGACACAGCTTCAGCTCCCCACTAAGGCACTGCCTTATCACCACTGACAAGATTACAGTGATTTCCTTGATGTGTGGGGAATTTAGCAGGCAGCTGCGGCTAATCCTGTACGGAATGTTCTCCCACTGAGGTACATGGAGATTTGAATGCTGCAAATAATGTGAAAAAAATAAAGCATGTTAATTCTCATTCTGCTTGCTGGTGCAGATCTAGGTTAGCATTATTGCCCTCCTGTAAAAGCTCAGAACTCGGCCTGGACTGGTGCTCGTTGAGTTCTTCTGGAAGTTGGGATGAGAAATCCACATTCAGCACTGCGAGGCATCCAGGCCACCTTCTGGGGCCAATACCGATTAATTTAAATTTGCACAAATAACGCATAAATAGTTTAAAAAGGGTAGTTGTTTTGGGAGGCATCCTGCAGTGGTTTCGGTTTCTGGAGAAGCAGGGCTCGCTGGAGCTGCCCAGGCCGATGGCTTCTCCTCCCCGCCCGGCACTTCCCGGCGAGTGCAGCGGCGGCGGCGCTGCTGGAAACGGCTCGGCCGGAAAGAGCTCGGCCCCGCTGGGAATGATCCGGGGGAGGATCCCCGGCCACCCCTCCCGAACAGAACCCTACGGGCTCCCGAAAAGAGCTCGGCCCCGCTGGGAAGGATCCGGGGAAGGATCCCCGGCCACTGCTCTCGAACAGAACCCTACGGGCTCCCGAAAAGAGCTCGGCCCCGCTGGGAATGATCCGGGGAAGGATCCCCGGCCACTGCTCCCGAACAGAACCCTACGGGCTCCCGAAAAGAGCTCGGCCCCGCTGGGTAGGATCCGGGGAAGGATCCCCGGCCACTCTTCCCGAACAGAACCCTACGGGCTCCCCGAGAAGAGCGAGCGCCGCAGCAGCGCCCGGGCCCGCCAGGCCAGCCCCCGTTACCTGTTCAAGGCCAGAAGCCAGAAGAAAGCTTTCTTAGCGTTACACATACATAGTATAATACCGGCTTTTGGAAAGTATTAAGATGAATGCCCTGTGTCTAATGCTAAAATGGCTTTGCTGTAATAGTCGATATGGTACGTTTGAACTGCCTGCTTAGTTAGGATAACATTCAGTGAACAGATGATGGGGACCCTGCTGATTATCAACACTCACTGGCTGTGGAAAGGAGGAGCCAAGCTCAAATTAAAAGGCGGTAAGAAGAGGATTAAAACCACAAGCCAAGAAACACACATGCTTTAAAAAGGTGACCCAGGAAGTGGCCGTGCTAAACAGCGCCTGGAAAATATAAATTATTTAATAGAAAAGTTTGAATATGCATAAAGTCTGTGAATAAGCATCAAGTTGATGGAATAGAAATGGAATGTAAAGGATGTTTCCAAAACAGCAGGGGTGCTCTTGGCAGAGTGCCAAGCACCCAGCCGTTTTAACCCTCTGCTTTATTGTCTGTCTCCTACTGTCTTTTTTATTAAACCTTTTAAAATTTACCACAGCACTGAACGTCTTTTTTCACATTAGACTTATTTGTTTTTAAAATATAGATCTCACAGAGACAAATCTAACTTCTAAATAGTTTAATCAGTTGTCAATTCTTAAAATTAGCTATTAGTTTTTTCTAGGCACAAAAGAAGCTCTGAGTAGCTTTTTTCAGAAAAAAATAATTTCTGTAGGCAGTTTTTTCTTTTTTATTAAATATTAATTAATGCAAAGCTAGCACACATCTTAGTGCCCAGGTAGGTTTGGGACTCTCTTATGAGGGTCTTTCAGTTTTTTGTGCTGTCCTTGCTGTTTAGACCTGGAGAGAATTTTGTTGTTTCACTTTTTCTCTTTGTTACCATATTAGTTTGCCAAAATAGTTCAGTGAAAAGGAAGAATCTTTTGAAGTAAGAAAAACCTATTTCCAATTGGATAGAAAACAAAACCACTGATATTTACCAGTACATCAGTCCATATTAGTTTGGTAATAATTCTTTGCCTGAAAAGTTTTACTTGCTTGGCTGCTTCCTTTGGGACCAAGACTTGACTGAAAGAGAATTTCAGTAATTGCACTGCTTCCAAGGACTTTGAACAACATGGGATGGGGAAAGGTTGTATTGTGTTGTATTATCCAGGATTTCCCTTTTTTTCAAGAGACAGGGAAGAGAGAGCAAGCTAACAGTGTGTTAGTGCTGAGTCACTTATGTGTCCAGCCAAAACTCTTGTGATACTTTCAGAGCCTTCTTCTGGCTTCATTTCCATGAAAGGGAATGTTTGTATGGTTAAAAGAAAAGAAGTTGAGCCTGCCTCTTGAGATTCCAGAAATAGCAGTATTTCTGTCTTTTTTTTTCAAGAGGAGGGTGTAAGTGTGGCTCTAAGGAGTTTTGCAGCTTCTGTAGATATTTTACCAAAAGCTTGTGGAAGAAACTGAGTCATTCACAATTAGCTGTTGAATAGTCCAGCATGTGGCAGTTCAGGTTAAAAACCCCACCAGTTGTGTAGTGAGCACTGTTCAGGTCTGGGACATTTTCTCACGCTGGGTAAGGACTGGTGTACGACAAAAAACAGGAAGTTTTACTTGGCTGCATCACTGATGGAATTATTCAGCTCGAGGAAATGAAACTGGTGCTGTTTTCCATGTGATTTTCAGATGACCAACGTGGCAGAAAAAGACAATTCAGAACAAAGCGCTCTGTTTTGAATATTGCACCATCCTTACGCAGCACTGCTCCCACATCCCACTCTGGATTTGGGCAATAAAGAATTAGGGAAAAGTCAGACCAAAGTATGATACAGTCCCGTTTCAGACACCATGAAGAAATCAGTTCAGTAATCCCAGATAAAAAAATTTAATCTTTCTATAGAAACAGTGCACTGTTTTACAAACGTGATCATTTGGTTTCCAGTACAGCAAGTGTTACACAGAGCCCCCCGCCCCTCCCTGGGCCTTTTGTCTGGAAGGTAAGAACTGAAACACAAAAGGCACCAAGCAAGAACTTACTCTAACAGAACTTCAGTATGACAAGACAGAGCAGAAATGATTACGATGTTAAATATCACCCTACCAATCTGAACCATTATTTAAAATAATTAATTTCTTAAAAAACAAATTTGGTGTTTGATTCTCAGTAGTTATAAATCTGTAAAGGTTGAAATCAGCACTGCATGTTGAGTTCATTTACAATGGTTTGAAAAAACCTGCAGCCTTTTACACATGGTTTGTACAGGCTGGTTTGTGTGTTCTTAAAAAAGTATCAAAACTGTAGAACTTTCATATATATTTACATTCGTCTGTTAGTTACAGTGTTATCACATACAGCCTTTCTCAGCTTTTTTCTTCATGCACACAGTGCATGGATTTGTAGAAAGAGCTTCATACCTTAAAACAATAATGGGATATTTCATTTTGTCACTGCCTTAAAATCTAAAATTTAGACTAGAAGGATGCTTGATTAATTCTGTGTTGACTGTGCAGGCCATGAGGCATTTGAGAGTATGTATAATGTCTGTAATGCATACCAGGGCTTTACATAATTTTTTCCTTCTCTTAGTCAAGAATCAGCTTCCAGCTCACATTACTCTGTAAATTGATTCTAAAATAAAGGAAAACAAAAGGAAAAAAAATCCAAACCTACTCAGCCTGAGTTTCTTCTACTCAAATACAAAAGCTTGGACTGACATAAAAACATGAGGAAGATTTCTCTGGGATTTGGTACAGTTCAGGGAGGTACCAGGCCATTATGCAGTGGGAGGAAAGTGTGCTCACTTCCCACAGAATTCCCAGGAGAACAAGATAAGAAAAACAAAGTGTTTTTCCTGCCAGGTGCAGGATGTCCCAGCCACAGACACTGGAAAGGCTGGGTATTTTTAACCTGCTCTGGCTTCCTTGCCCATTGTGCTGTGCTGCTGGAGCCCTGCCGTGGGCAGCTTGCCAGGGGCAGGACTGTGGAAGAGTTCTGCGCCTGCCACAGCAGCTCCTAAACTTCAATTTTTTGTCAGCATGAGCAGGGGACAAATGCAAGGAAGTAAGGAAGTGACTTGTTTGTTTTTTTCCTGAAAAACCAGGGCAAGCACTCACTTGGGAGTGTTGGAAAACATTTAGATTTACATTTAGAAACAAATGAACAAAAACCAAGCTGTAAAAAAGCAACGATACAACACAAAAACCCTGGGTGCTGTAGGAGTTTCTCCTGGCTGAAATGCTGTAGGCAATAGCTCTCCAGTTAAATGCACTGCATGGATTCTTCATGGATAGACTGGAAAATGTAAAAGCAGCCCTTAAGAGCCAGGATGGGAATCAGGAGCTGTTTGTTATGGAGTGCTTCACTGGTCAGCTATCTTACACTACAGCTCTTTCTTACATAGTGTCTTTAGATTTCAAAGCAAACTTCTCAAACATCCTGTAAAAATTCAATTATCCCTAATTTTCATAAATGTAGGCTAGTAGTTTTAAAATATATGTATATATTTTTATATATATGTATATATTTATATGCCTATATATCTATCTTCTTCAGATAGATATATACACAGATAATCTATGCACAGCAAGCCAAACATACAAAAAATAAATACTCTCACCCCTCTACTATATTTACAGAACAGAGTTTATAATCCAGATTTTGTTAATAAATATTTCTAAACTGCCTGTACAGAATTTATTTTACTTATGTTGATGGATAGCCACAAAGCATATTCAACATATTTACAAAATATCTATAAATATAGTCTTAAAATAAAGCAATAGCTACTGAACCTTCAGCCTGGCTGGTTATGTACATTGAGTTAGTAGCTCAGCTGTTGCTTATTCACTATCACAAATGGGTAGTGCAACAAGTTAAAATGTGTATAAAAGATTATACATACAAAACTCTCACATCCTTTGGATGTTTGCAGTTCATTATAACTTTGTGGTTACCCTTCTGCAACATAAATAACGATCAAAAAGAGGAAGCAGGTTCTGTGGTCCAAAGCAAATTTGTTCAGTGTTCAGATGATGGGAGCAGCATCTTCATCCTCATGGCAATCCATCATCTTCTAAGCTTAATGCTACACGCTGGGGAGGAAAAAAACACACTTTTGTGAGCTGTGATACTGGTGCTAGCTTGTATTTCCTGTTAGAACTCTCATGGTTATCCCTGCTGTACTGGTGACAAGTCCATTCTAGATAGTGATTTTTTCCCTTCCCAAATGAGGTCACTTGCTCAAGTGTTACTGAAGAGTGCTGGGAAGTTTCCTGCCCATGTGTGTTGGATAAAATTCCTTGTAAGGGATGGCAGTTTCTCCAGTGTGATCTTGTGTGGGACCTTTAAATGACAGAGGACATTATCCACCCACCTGCCTGCCTACACTCATTACTCTGGATCCTCCTGCTCTCTTCTGAAAATACAATTTGCAGAAGAAAATTGCCAGTGCTCCTCTCCCCAGGGATACTGCTCTGATGGAGGATCCTTTTCCTTAACTTCTAACAGAACCTCATTCACTTCTCCTTGTGAGGAATGTGACTTTTCTTTATACTGTTACTGTTGAGAAAATATTCTCCCTGGTTTGTAGAGAAACTCAAATTTATCCTTACAATAGTTTGGACACTTGGTAGCAGCCTAAGCACAGATATAATGGAATTCAGTAGAGGATGAGTAATCTCCTGTCCCATCCTGAGGGAACTCTTGGGGCAGCTTTACATTTGTCAGATTGGTAGCTTGATTAGGACAATTGTTCTTCATTTGAACAGAGTATCTGATCCAGAGCACTAAATTCTAAGACAACTGCATGGGCTGCCTCAAGTTTAGGCTTCTGCCTAATCAATGATAACCAAAAAGTTCTGTTTTTTGTCATTATGTGGCAAATAAGCAACATTAATCCAGATTCTGTATGGGTACTTTAAACAGAATTAATCCTCTCCATCAGCCATCTCCTCAGGTACTTACTGCTGGGTACACGTGTCCAATTTGGGCAGTTCGCCCAATGTGGATTTCGTCTTCATCTTCCTCTTCTGTTGTCTTCCTATAAACTGGATTATCAAAATTCATGCTTTTAGTATTCTTCCGTTTCCAGTTTCTCCAGATGAGGTATCCCCCCATGCACAGCAAGCCAATGACCACTGAGGAGAGGGGAGAGAATGGGCTGTTAGGCAGGCGTGGATCTACTGCCATGTTCCCATGTTGGCAGCATCCTCATAACATTTTCTCAACGCTGGGCTACTTTACCCCAGCAGTTCCTGCACTCTTTCCCACCCCACCCCTGAAAACTGCGGGGTTTAAATACAATACTAATGTATTTACTGTGGTAAATACAATATTTTGGTATTGCATTTTGGTGTGATCTCCTTCAAAGGTTAAATCCCATCTCCTTACCCACAGGAATGACAATTCCAATCACAGCTGCTGTCACAGTTGAACCGAAGCCTTCATCATCATTTGCATCTGTAATTACAGAAGTGTTCTGATCATTTAACTCGTTTGCTGCTTTTAAAGGATGTTTTCTGTTAGTACCCGTGCTGCTCTGCCCATCAGAAAGCTTTTGCAATTAAAGAATTTTCAGAAAGTTTCATACTAAAATCACCCTGGCCACACGGAGCAGTGCAGGCAGCTGCGGGCTGAGCTGAGCTGCTGCTCCTGAGCAGCGAGGTCCCTGCAGCAAACGGGGACAGCGACAGCTTGAGGCCACTGGAGGGACACGCTCGGTGCAGCGCTGGCAGAGAAACTGACCAGAAATGGGTCACTGTGCTTGGGCCTCCGATTTTCAGGCACAAAAAAGGAGGCCAGTTTTAAAAACCTGACATTTAATGGAAATGGAATGCAGGGATCAGGGGATGGTGAATAGCACTCCTAAAAATCCACAGCGGAACACTTTCTAGTACTGACACACTCAATGACTTACTGAGCTGTCAGAAAAAAGAATGTAGTTCAAAGCCATCTGAACAGTTTCTCTGTTTAATTTTTCCCTTTTTATTATTTACAGCTGAGGAGTTAGTGAACACATCTATCCCTCATTGCTGCAGCCTGCCCATGCAAGGATGGTCCCAAAACTCAATAGTGTACTTCTAAGAGAAAAAAGCAATTACAGGAAAATATAATTTAAAAAAATTCAATATAACCTTTCAAGTTTTATATTTTAAAATGTTTGTTCTGATCTCTCATATAGCTTATCAGTAGAGAAAATTTACTTTTTTCTAAAATATCAGGAATTGCAAGAGGAGGAACTAACTTCTTTTTCTTTTGATACACCAATTCATGCAACTCCTAAATACTCCCCTGTGGCAGGCTGTTCCATTACATAATTATTTACTTAATAACGAGCCAGACTCTCTCCAAAGTGGACAATAAAAGCACCTTGCTTCCATGACATAATAAAAAGGTAATTACTGCACTTGAAAGAAACTTTCACAAAGGGAACTGAATGCATTTTAGCCTTTGGACTGAGCTTTCTGCACAGCACGGTTCTGCAGGCAGGGGCGGTGCACCGCTGCTTTCCACACGTCATCGAAACTGAAACATTTGTGGTTTCCTGGGCTGACTTTCTGCTGTTCGTGTCCCCACTGGTCCGTTCTGTTCCTGCTGGATGTGAAGCTCTGCCCGTTTCCAGGCGGCTCCGGAGCGCAGGGGAGGGACAAAAGGAGCCGCGGTTTGTTTGGAGAAACAGCGCTCAGCCCGCCCCGCTGCGGCCTGTGCTGTCTGCAGCACGGACACAGCGTTTAGTTATTGTTCAGCTGCCTGAGAAATTCCCCGCACGGTGTTTTCCTTTTCCCTTGGATCTTTCCAAGCCTGCTCTGGACTGCAAACCCAGACAAACCCTGGGAGCTCCCAGCTGTGGCTCAGCGGGGCCTCGGCACTTTCCAGCGCCGGAGGGACCGAGAAGAGACTGAGCTGCAGCTCACGGCAGGGACTTTCTGAATTTGCCATCTCTTCCAACAGCGAGAGGTTTTATTGTTAATATTATTATTTTTTTATGCTTGTAGATACTTTGCTTGTTAAATGAACAGTTTTTTCCACTTTTCTGCAAGGAAATCTTTCCGGGACCCAGTTGGGGGAGGGGCCGCTTAAATTTGCATTTTAGAACGATTCCATTCGGAGGTTTTCTCCCAAATTTGCCCTAAACCAGGAAAAAAATTGCCCTAAGGAGGGGGAAAGCAGCATTTTACTGTTTTTAAACATACATGTCTGTTTGAGGTCTTGCAGAGCAAAATCTTCTCTTTGGACTAGATTTTTTTTTGAACAGCAATTCAACCTTTCTGCTGTGCTTTGGCAGCAGGACCTGGAGGAATTGCCTGTTAGCTCTGAGATGGAGGCTGGTGTTCATTGAGAAGAGCCTATCAGTGCTCTCCACTGGGATCCTCTTCTGATAAATAATGCAAAACTTCAAACCTGTGTCATGATGAGGCCACATTAACACGCCAAGCACGGCCACACAAACCAGAAACATCTTGTCTTGGGCTGTAGTGATTCCACGTGTCCAGCAGCACCAAAGGTGCACAGGGGCAATTTTTCACCCTGAACTTGTGCTGGGTCACATTAATAAGTAAACAATTAAAATAGGTGAAGCAGCTGCAGAATCATCCATTCTGCTGTCTGCAGCACTGAAGCTGGGATGAGCCAGTACTGGGCACAAGGCAAGGGCTGATGTGAACTCTCAGGGCTGTTCATGTGCCTTGGATAAAAGCTGATATAAGTTCCTTGACATGCCAAGTGATGGAATGACAGCAGCCATCGTAACCCAGGTGCCTGCAGAGAGAAGCTGATGTCTCCTGCTGTGCACCAGAGTGTGCCTGCACCTCACCCCTCTGGAACTCAGACATTAGGTCAGGTCTCCCACCAGTGCATGAGAAGTGATACAGAAGAAGAAAAGGAATGTCATTCTCTTACAGTGCTGTGATAAATTGCTGTTTCCAGTGGTCATCTCAGAATCTATCAGGATGGATGTGGTGGAAGGTAAATGAAGACTGGGGGTGGTGATTGTAGCTTCTGGTACAGCTTTGGGGACGACTTCAGTGGTGTCATTGGCACTGCCAGGTACAGCGGCGATGGTCGTGGTGCCGTCAGCACGGGACGCTGTGCTTGTGGAAACCACTACAGGAGTTGCAGTGGTTGGAAGATCTGGAAACCAAAAGCAATAATGAAATTTGGGTAAAGCAGGTACACCAAATAAATCAAAAATGGTGAGAAAAATCTAGGAAGGACTCTTATGTTTAATGAAGAGAAGCAGAAACCAAATTCCAGTTCTATTTCCGAGGCAGTCAAACTATCGACAGTTCTCTTCCTAAAGCTACAGAAATTATTTCCTGAAGTCAAGCTTGATTAAGTAATACTAATTAAAAAAGCACTCTATATTAAAGGCAGCTAAGAAGTTCACAAACTTGGGGAGTTTTTGAGAACCTCCTAAGATTCTGAATTTTAACGAGGAACTCATTGCATGCTAGGAAGAACTACAATGAAGCCACTCATCTCTTCAGGATATTATCAGCAACAACTGTGGCCTCTCCAGACCTGATACCTGTCTATAGATAGATATATAAATATCTAAATATATGTAAATATATTTCACATATACATATATATATATACATATAAGCATATATTGCATATATAGATTAAATAATCAATATATCAATAGATGAGTAATCAATTTTAATGGTTTATTGACTATTCACACTTTTAGTGCTGGTCCCTAGCTCTTTTCCCCCCTTCCTGCTGTATCTTTTTCTGGTTAAACTTTCCAAAATAAGCAAGCTTTAAACAAAGGACACCACAGTGCTGCTGGGCTCAGAGGGCAGCAAGGAGTGGAATACAGAAGTTGGTGTTTGTGTTTTCACCATCAGGAAACATATTCACTCTATGATTTTGTTGGGACAGTGAAATGGAGATGTGATTGTATTTACCTTTGTAGCATTTTTTCATGTCAGGACCCAGCCACATATTGTCAGGACAAGCACACGTGTACTTGGGGGAGTGGGGAGAGATCTGAGGTGCAGGAAGACACAAGTAGTCACAGCCTCCGTTTGGCTGGGGGCTGAGCTCACAGGAATCTGGAGCTGTTCAAGGATGGAAGAAAACACAAGTTATTTTTCTAATTAATTATTTCTTGCCCTTGGCAAAGAAATATCAGATCCTCTGAAAAGACCTTCTCCCACTCCCTACCTCAATTTATCAGGCTACTCAAGCATCTTTTCAGTTTGTACAGTGGAGTGGAACTTTACAAAGTACAATAAAAACTTCCCAAATACATAATGAATGGGAAGCATCACAGTGACAAGAGTAACTCACTGTTATCAAAGATGCTAATTAAACAGCTATTAGCAAATTGCAGATTCTTCAATAAATGCTGCTGCTGAATTAATTATGCAGGAACTTCAAACATTAGGCATTGATTTCCCATTATTACCTGTGCATTCTCTCTCATCAAGAACTATCAGGAAGCATTTCATTTGCCAGCTCAAACAAATCTGATTCAGGGCCATGACATCCTGAGGACACCTCTTACCTTTGGGCTGCTTTAATTCATGAAACACCACGATGTCATGAGGGTTATTGAGATTCTCTGCCAGGATGGAGATGTCCAAGCCATTGAGCCTGTTTGCACTGAAGATCGCTTCGTTCTCCAGGTCAGTCCAGAACACTCTGTCCTGCAGGGAATGCACAGATTCCTGACCTGGCCTGCTCAAATCCTACTTGAGTTGGATTAAACTCCAGTAGTCACAAAGTCAGTGCCCCATGTTCCTACCTTGGGGCACCTTTTGTTTACGCTACTTCTGTCTGCAGCTTTTTTCTGTTTTGAACAATGTTCAAAAACTCAGCATTCCTACAAGTTTACAGAGTGCTGTTTAATTTTGAGTAGCTCTGGGAGGGTGAGGTACAGACATCTTACATCTGTGTTGTTTCTGAGCTGCTTAAGCTGGGGTAGATCTTGAGCAAAGGGCCACACTCTGTACTAGAAACATTTATTACCTTGCTGATTTTTTCCTCCTCTCCCAAGATAATATCTGCATTAAACATGGCTCTGTGAAGAGGACAGTGCCTGGAGCACACCTGGAAGCTGAGCACCTATTTCTCTTTTGTATTAATATCTTTTGCATGTCATAGTATGACTGAAGATACAGAACTAATGGTGGAAGAGGTACCCAGGAATCACAGTTACCAACAGTTTAAGTGATTGGTCATCTGCATGTGCTGCTGCCTCCTAAACCCATGTGTATTTCTGTAAGGAAAGCCACACTACTGGACAACAAGGGCTTAGCAAAAAAGTGCTTAGCAAAAGCAAAAGGGTTGTCTGTTATTCCACCCAGCCATTAATACCAGGAAGGATGGAGAGAGGTGAAATAACCTAAGAGATCCTTCCTGATGCTGCTGATGGGGATAGCACTAAAGAGCAACAATGACCTGGAGAAACCTATGCCAAAAATTAGATGGTCAGATATCACACATTTCACATAGGAGGAATAAGGGATTTAAGGATGAGGGTTTTCCTGAGCCAGAAGCCAACTGGACCTTTCTCTGCTATAGCTTACTACAGTGAGTGCCAAAAGTTGAAGCCTTTGTTCCCCTGATCATTTAATGCACTGGTGCTGCATTAGGTGGAAGCATCAGGTAACACTTTGCTCTTGATGAAGGGCTTTAAAAACCAATTTCCCTGCTGAACCCACACGAGGTTAATTGGTTTCTGTAGCAGCCACTGCCCTCGCCGAGCTCTGTGCTGTGCAAAAGGCAGAGCCTTTAATCAAGAAGGGCTCTGAGACCTCTTACAGGCTCAAGTCTGCTCTGCATCTGTTTTCCACTCTTACCTCAAACACTGCCAAGCCAAAAGGATGGCTCAGATCATCCACAGAGGAGATCAGAACTTTTCTGTTGCTGCCATTGAAATCAATGCAGGACAGTGAATGCAATTTGGAGTCTACCCAGTAGAGACGCTGATTCAGCAAATCTGAAAAGTAAACCACAATGAAGCAAAATTAGACACAACTCTTGCAACTATTTTGCTCTTGCCCAGCATGTTTTTCCTGCTGGCAGCATGACTAATCTCTCTATTATTTGGCCTCTTTTTTTTTTTTTTAACAGTAGTTCTGATTTTGAATCAATGCCCAGATATGCTGGGATAAAACCCTGTAAATAAGATTAAAAAGGAGGAACATTCTGCTCTCTGTGTGTTGGGAATGCCTGACTGACAGCCTTGTACAATGAGGGTCTGTTGTTACCAGGAGCAGCAGGGGAGCAGCAGTTTGGGCTTCCCAGATTCTCTCCACCAGTGCCCGAGCGAGAAGCTTCATCCCTCCCAAGGTTGTTTGGGCCTTGGCCCGTTGCTGGAGAACAACTACTGGAAGGAGCTGTGAGATTCACACATTTTCAGTGAAGAAGAATCCTGGGCCCAGAAACCCTTCTTATGCTGCAGGCTGGGGGAATCTGCTGGTGGGGACAGTCCTACCACAACCAGCCAGGTTTGGGGAGGGTGCAGGTAAAAGTGGGAGGAAAGGATCCAATGTTATTTGGAATGCTAAGCACTGCATTTATCTTTCTAGAGCAAATTCACTCATTTTGGATGGGATTCACTGAACAGAATGCAAGTGAAGTGGATGAGAGCCAATAAAACAAGTTATATAATGAAATAAGTCATTAATTAATTTCTTAATTACTAAATGATAACATTATTTGTTCACAGCAGTAGCACTTCAGCAGTATGTAGTGGCAGCAGCATTTCCTCCTCCATCCTTGCTACAGCCACCATTTTCAGAGCCAAGCAGAGAACCTCACATCTACATGGTGTTAAACACACAGAGCTCCAACTCCAGAGCAGGATGTTCCCTGCTGCTCCATGAAACCTCCTTCCCACTCTGCTGCTTGGTGTGGCACTGAGAACCACCACAGCCCTCTGAAGGGTTCCATTTGCCCTGAGCAGCTGGGCAGGCAAGGAATGGTGACAGGGAATGGGTTCTGCAGGCCCTGTTCCTTTCCCTGATACACTGTGCATCATTCATCAGTTCAGTGCAGGATCCTGACACTGCTCCTGTAATGAGACAGGCCCAGGTACAGAGACATTTAACACCAAGGATTCAAAAGCTTTTCAGTCTTCTAGAGGGTTGTCACAGCTCTGCATCCTCCCCCAAAATTTCCTCTTGCCTTAAGGCACAATGACAAGCAACTTAAGGCTCCTGCAGTATGAGGTTCTGACTGCAGCAAGACTTCCTATTTGTGCTGCTGAAATAAGGGAACTCATGTTCGTGAGCAGTAGTGACAGCCCAGTTTAGGATTTGTGTGTACAGGTGCCTTTGAGCAGTTATGATTTTGTTTTCCTGCTCAACAATAAAACCAGATTTCCTTCAGCCCCAGTGGGTGCTGTAGCTCTGCCCTGGGCACTTACCAAGTGTGATGCCGTTTGGCCACTCGATGTTGTCGGTGACCAGCACCTGCCGCCCCACCCCGTTCAGACCGGCCTTCTCAATCTTGGCTTTGTCTCCCCAGTCAGACCAATACATGAACCTGAGAGGCAGAGGTAAGAAAGCAATAACCTGGACTCCAGTTAAGAAACCTGCACTTCTGACTGCAGTAGGAGGTGCCCTGAGGTTCTCTCCTTATTACAGCAATTACAGTTAATTCTGCTGGTGGAACCACATGCAGTTCTCCCACTGGGGAATCTGATACAAAACTTGCACCAGAATGCAGCATCTCACCCCAGTAACTAACCCCTGGACACTCTCCTGCTGTGCCTGTTAGGTACCTGGCATTCACTCATCCAAACAGCCCAAACACAAATCAGACAGGCTGCATTTCCCAGCACAGCCTGTGCCAAGACCAGCTCAGGCCCGCTGAACACATGAACTGGCTCTGAACTGTCTTTAACAGGAGGGACCTTGCCAAGGGTTAGTTAAAGCATCTCCACAGTCCCATTGCAGGGTATATCTTAAAGGGCATCTGAAGTCCTGGTGAGATGAAAACTACCCCCAAGTTTGTCAGAAGGGCAAAAAGGTGACTGGAATGTCTCTGCTGGCAAAGGGGTGTTTGTGGTGTTCACACCTACCTCTGTGTGGGATCCACAGCGATGGCTCTGGGCTCACTGAGGTCACTGTTGAAAAGTGTCCTCCTCCTTCTTCCATCTGCAGTGGCCACTGAGATGGTTTTGTTTCCAGAGTCTGTCCAGTAGATGTTCTTATGGACCCAGTCAATGGCCAGTCCCTCGGGGGAGTTGAGCTGGCTGTCGATCAGGATCACCTGCTCGGCCGTGTCGCTCGCTTTGTCGATGTAGGCGCTGCAGGGACAGGAGGTCACAGAGCTCCCACAGGGCTCCCACAGCTGGGCCCCCAGGGCAGCGTGGCTGACACAGGAATCTTATGGTGCTCCTGCAACCTTCTGCTTTCTCCTACAGCCTCCTATTTACCTTATGGTAACATTATGGTGCTCCTGCAACCTTCTGCTTTCTCCTACAGCCTATTTCCCCGTTCCCATATGGCAGCATTTCCACCGTAGGGAACTGTTCCTTTCATCCTTCTACCTGCTTCCTACTGTAACTGTACAATTCAGGAAAACATTTGACTTCAGGCATGTTAACTTCAACAGCATTGATTTGTGGGATTTATGAACATTAAAAATATAATCTCTAGGGCTCTGCTGAACAGAGTTGAACTGAGCATGCAAGAAATGTGCTTATATGTACCACAGAATTAGGAGCTGTGTAGCTAATTGTGATTCATCAAAGAAATTCATGAAGCTGCATTAATTTAGTAAGTTATTTCACTAGATACAAACAAAAAGTTCACTAAATATTAGTGGAAGCCTCAAAATCTTTCAAAATGATAACGAAAGGCAGCAGACTCCACATGGATGTTTCATAAATAACTGGAATGTTGCTCCTACAACCACACAGGCTGATTCTGCTCTCAATATCAATTCTGCTGAGTGAGCTGAATTTAGTTATTCTGAGTTTGCATCAGTGTTTATAGAAACTTTGGCTCTTAGAATAACTCAGTACACCTTAAAACAGTTATACAACAGCAGGAAGTTTCTGTCTCTTACCCCAAACATTTGAAATCGTAAGATGCTTCACATCCTCTCTTCACTGCCCATCCTGCTTTGCTCATGAATAAGAAGGTGAATTGTATGGGAGCTGAGTTCTCCAATGTTGGATTAGAGCCTTGGAACCAAAATATCTAAACCCAGGAACTCCTGACAGTTTTACAGTCTGCAGTCAGGGCTGGAATGGCCATGCACAGTCAGCCTGGATGACCAGAAACTGCTGCATCTTCCCTACAAGAATGGTTTTGGTTTGCCTCTGACCCAGCACCACAGGAATGGTACCTCAGGGCCCTATGGGCATCTGGCAGTGATCCCAAGGTTCCAGTATTCCAGCAGGACAGTTGTGTTCCCTGCTTCCTGCCTATGCCTGCACAGGAGAGAAAACCAAGGGGCTCCCGCAGCTTCCACAAGGGAAGGGCTCAAGTACAAGTGACATTTCAATTTTCCCACTAAGTAAATACTGTAGAAGTACTGTATAGTATTTATATATCCCAAAGGAGACATCAACAGGACAGGATCTGGAAAGGCAAGTGAGGTGACCATTATGAAAGATGGGATCTCATGCCAGCATTACCTCTTGCATCACACTTTTCACCTTGCAATAGCCTCTCAACCACAGACTGCTTGTTCCCATGGACTCCCAACATATTTGCTGTTGGAGAATTGCAGGAGCAGTGTCTTGGATAATTCTCTGTACGAACTCAGCCCTTGCACAGACAGACCCAGTGAGTGCTGACAGCTTTCTTCTGAACCATCCCCCCACTTTCAGAGCCCCATAGGCCCCTCAGGGTATCTGCCCAGCTACTGCTGGTCAATACCCAGCACAGCCTGGGCAGATATCCCTGCAGGGCATGGGAACTACCACAGCCTGTAGAAACCCTGGCCTGGCTCCCATGTGCTGCCACCAGTCAGCCTGTGCCTGATCATTAGCTGAAACCCAGAGCAAAGCACTGCAGAAGCTGCAATAGCTGTATCAATGTAGCAATAGCAAATCAGAGTATACACGGGGTATTTTAAACACATAAATTAAATGCTTTTTTGGCTAAGCACACTCACAAGACCCAGCACATTATAATTGTGATGGATGCCATAAAAGCAGCTGAAGGAGTGAGAATGAGAGTTACAGAACATGGACTGTGGTCAGGTGCTGTGAATTTAAATCCAGTCTACCAGAGACTACAGTGGGCAGCAGCTTGTGTCTGTGTTGCTGCCTCCTTGCTCCCACCATTTACCTGCTTTGTGGCCTCCCATAAAACACTTAGAGCGTGGCAGCAGCCTTGGCCCTGCTTTGCAGCATCCATGGTTCAGGAAACAAGAGCCTACATTTAACTGCACGAGTGCAGCAGGATGTGGTATTGATGAAAAGTCACCCAGTATTATCAAAGAGAGAACTGCACAAGCCTCTGGTGTCTTTATCAATTCCCAAAAAAGATTACCAAGTCTTGGCCACAACAGGAAATCCTGTGAGGGCAGAAAAGCCCTCAGGTGCTCTGTACCCTGCACTGTTCTCTGGACTGCTTAAGGGGATACAGATGGAATGCAGCTTTGGGAAGGGACCAACACACACATCCTCTCTTACCTGTAGATTTTTCGGTAGAACAAGTCACACCAATATATTCTGTTTGTTGACACCTCCACATCCAGTGCCACCACGTTCTTCAGCATGGGAATGATACGGGAATAGTCCCTTTTCACCAGGTCTATTTTACGGACCTCGTGGCGATTGGTGAAGATCAGGTACGGGCTCTTGCCTACCACAGAAAATCAGCACATTTGTCACTTCAGCAGCTGTCCCAAGGGCTGGGTTCAGCTTTCATTTCTCAAGCAACAGTGGAACTATCAGTCACTGATAGCTGTGTTTGTACAGAAGCTTTACACCACACTGGAACCAAGTGGAAACTTGCTCCAGAGGCAGGGCTGTCACGTGCAGGCACCCCTGTGGTCCCTGGGCACATTCTGGCACTGGCCTGTTCTGCTAAGCTGCAAGCAAAACTCTGGGGAATGGCCTCATCTTCAGTTCATTTCAGCAAAAAATCCTGGGCCGGATTTTGGTGATTTACAGCTGGGAGGGTGGGGGGTGGCTCAGCTACCCTGTTTTAATCAGGATGTTTTCTTTCTTTCAATACTACTACCGCTAAATGTTTTTGCTGCACTGTTTTCAATAACACCTGTCAAGAGACTTTCTTTTCTTGTTTCAGCTTCAAACAAGCCAAGTAGTGACTGCAATCTTGCTCTGTACACTGTTAAAATATTCTGAGCTGCATGATCAGTAGTTCTTGCCTAGAGACGCATCTGCTGTTGCTGCAGCAGCTCTGTGCTGCTCGCAGTGAAATGTCTTTGCTTGCTTTGCGTGTTTCCTTTTGTTTCCGTTCCCCTGCCTCAGCCTCGCGAGCGTGTTTTCTTATCGGAGTTGCGCTGTTGAGCAAGCAGTTTTAGTGCCTGTGGCGTTGTCTTACCTACAGCTTTGCAGTTCTTGGACAGGGTGTCCATCTCGTATCCTTCGTAGCACTCACATTTGTAGTCTCCCTTGTAATTAATGCAGATCTGGCTACAAGCGTCTGGATTCTCACATTCATCTATGTCTGAAAGGAGTGTTTGAAACCCATCAATAACTTGAAATCAAACCATCTGTGATGGAGCAATGCTCAAGTGAATATAATCACGTCTCTCTATGGTGAAACACAAGGGACTGCTGTTTGCATGTCAATTACCTCCACACGTTTTTTTATCCAGAAGCTTGTATCCAGGCGGGCATTCGCACTCGTAACCAATCTTCAAATCTTTGCATATGTGTGAGCAGCCACCGTTGTTCATCGAGCATTCATTGACACCTGCAGGGGATACACAGATCACCTATAACAAATGGGGGCCTTTAGTTGTGAGATTGAATAAAATTAAGAGATTTCCTCAGAAATTTTCCCATTTCTATCAGTTTTGGTACTGGCCCTATAGAGCACAAGTGCCTTCAGAGACAGGAAGCCTCCACTGTATCACTTTCTTGCTCTTTATTATTCCAAAGCAACGCTGGGGGATCCTTTGGACTCAGAGCTAGTGGCTGAATGAATGGGGAGCCCTGGGGATACAGCATATGTGAGTCTCTCATCCCATCAGAGAGCTGCTGCTTTGAGCTGTTCTGCCACATGTGAGAAACTTCCAAGGGACCGAAGGGCTCTCTCCAGCATACTCCTCCTTCCCCATGCGCTGGTTCATGTTGACTTTTCTGAACAGTCTCTCTGAGCTTTAATAATTCATGCTGGGGGACTCTCATCTCCCAGGGGCCAGTTATTTTGAAATACTGTACTATTTTCCCATCTAGCTCCAAGGAACAATCTATGTGAAAAAATCCAGAAAACACTGAAGTGCAGTCTGTCAGAGATACTCCATTAGTAGAGATACAGTCCTCCCACAAACATGTCCCCCACAACAGTGTTTGCTGGCAGCCCCCAGTGTGCAATTTATGAAGCAACAGCCCCCAAACTCTCCTGGGGCCTTTTCTAATCCAAGGCCACCTCTCTGATCCTGCTCTCAAGTGCTGAAATGAAAAACAGAATAAATGGATCCTTGAAAGAAGAACTGAATGAGAGGCTGGGAGAAGCTGGTTTCCTGTCAGAGAAAACATTTCTTGTAACTGACCTACAAAAGGTGAAGAGAAAAGTTCTCTCTTTAAGGAAGACTGCTGAACAGGAACTGTGGGATTTCAGGGATAGTGGACTCAACAGAACAAGGAAAACTGATTTGCTCCAGTCTATAATGCAATTTAAAGGCAAATTTTTCATTTATCTTTTACTTCTTGCTTCCTTGCACACTGCAGGTGAGCAGCACAGCAGAGCCGTTAAACCATTGCTCTTGGAAGAAAATGGAAACAGCCACAACCCAATTAAGTCAGTAAGACTGGGAAAACACCATGCCAGAAGGAATCCATCTCAGCTCTGGGATGCTTTTACCTTCCTAGCAGGTACATATAGAGATAGAATATGTAATTAATGGAGCAAGTTCACCAGGCTCTGAGAAGGTGTCCACAGTCCCATTGTATGTTGTCACTGTTCAGTGACATTTATGGATGGAAATCTCCTATGCCTACACTTGCACGGGTGTGTAGCAAATTGGGTCATCAACATGCACAACTGCTCTCTGCAAAATACTGCAAAGGCTCTTTTGATTAACAAGTGAAGTCTCACTCAGGTGATTCCCATGGTTTCAGAGGTGCTCTGTGGAATGGATTTAGGGGCTGTAAATCAAGTGCTGGTTCACTTGCTGCACTTCTCAAGAGGAGCTGAGGAGGAGCCAGGCAGAGCCAGGCAGGAGAACTGTGGCAGCTGCTGCTCTTCACTCAAACTTCAGCACTATATTCGCTGCCTGACTAAAATAGCCAAGTGTTGTCCTGCCTTCTGCAGTGCTTTTCTGGGGGACTCTTAGAGGGCACTGCAGAGTTTAGCACAGCCAGAGACACACTGAGCTGGGGAGCACCTCTGCCTCCTGTGGGGATTACCTGTGTGTGGGCATTACAGTCACAGCAACCCACAGCACTGCACCCTTTGAGAAATATCTTCCCCTGGGGACTCTTCTCTGCTTCCCAACTCCTCATTGCAGCCCAGGGCTGCACCAGTCATGGCACCACAACCACTGGGTTGAGCATCAGCCCAGCTGTGCCACTGCCCAGTCTCCTATGACAAACCAGGCTGCCAGCTTTGTTGGGAGACCTCCACAGACAGCTGCAACACCCACTCAGAGAAACAGGGAGATGTGGATTAGTGGAAGAAAGCAAGGGCACACTGGAAGCATGAGGTAGGAGCATCTTCACTAGGCATGCACACACTATTGCTTGTCTAAAACGGGGAAGAGACTGACAGTTCTTCCTGAACAGGAGTTATTTAAGAGGCAGCCACTGAGCTCCATGATGTCATGGAAGGAGATGCCTGTTGGAGACATCCCTGCTCTGGGGAAAACAAGAAATGTGTTTGAGTATTGCTGCAGATCGGGGCTGATGCCCACAATATCTGGTGAGAAAGGCAAGAGAAGGGCACAGCTCTGTGGCCTGGGCTCTGTTCCCTTGGCTCAAACAGCCCTGACTCTCTTGGCATTCCTACAGCCCAGAGCTGGCAGGACACTGCAGAGAGCAGCCCTGCTGCACTGCTGAGGGAAGCAGCACCAACGTGTACAACCCAGAAATGGCTGAAGTCCTCTCTCAGGGGCTGCTGCTACTCTACATGCTTTCACCTTCAAAGCATGTTCCCAGTGCTGTATTTTTATGGTGTTATCATCATCTTAGAACTCAAGGGTAAGCTAGGCAATGAAGCTAAATAAACTGGTCTGTGTTGTGGAGGACACTAGTATTTGGGGAGAGGGGGAATTCCTCATCCCTAGTCCCGTGCTCAGTTCATACATCCCTTCAAGAATAAAAACTGAGTGGAGAAGGGCACAGTTCAATCTTACAGATGATCAGACTAAGCTAATTATATTCATATGAAGGGTGATGAGAGAATAAAGGCAAGGAAAGAGGAGCAGAGTGAGAAATAGCATTAGCAGCTACATGTGGTTACACTCAAAGCTGTGAGCACCAGATGGAGAAGAGGGGAAGCAGTTACAACAGGAGCAACACGTAGAAGGCAAGTACTGTACCACATTCTTTCAGAGGCTCGTCAGACCAGTCCCTGCAGTCTTTATGTGAATCGCACACTTTGCCTCCGTCAATGCACTCTCCACTCTTACACTGAAACTTGCTGGGACTTTCACATGCTGACTCTGTCATGTTGGGCAAGAGAGGAAAGCAACTGAAGTTAGATGAGGCTTGTGACAACAAACAGGCTGACATAAAGCTCAGGAGGGCATCATTAGCAGAAATGGGATGGGATTAAGCAAATGAACATTGAGCCTGAGCATCATGCAAAGAACTTTTCGAATCATGCAGTCTGCCTGGTCAGCACAATCATCTCTCCCAAGTAATCCCACTGCCAGAATGGCTTAAAACTGTGCAGGAAGCAGCTTGGCACAGCCCAGAGGAGCAGCAGAGGCCTCTTCTTTCTGCAGAGGCCACACAGCCCTGGCAGCTTTACCCCATGGAGTTGAAAGAGCACCTGTACCCACCTTGGACACAGCCAGCCTCGTCACTGTTGTCAGGACAGTCGTGCACCTTGTCACACTGCTTTGCTCCATGGATACAGGTCCCATTGCCACACTGAAATTCATCTGGCTGGCAGGTCACCAGAGCTTTAAGACAACATATTCAAGCATCAGCCACACAGAACTCAGTCACTTGTGTGGTACTTATCAGGCATGTCCCTCTGACACTGCTGGGGTTGCATCCTCTGTCAGCAAATGTCAGAGTATCGGCTGCTGCCATCAAAGCAAGCGAGCCACTGTTCTCCTGTGTCCCTCTGGTGTCCCACATCACCTCTACATCCTTGGGAAAACAGCATCAAAGCCCATATGAGGACACCCAGTCAAAACAGACCCAGTGCTGACAGTGAAGCTCCTCAGGTGACAGAACAAGCAGGCAGCAGAACTCCCAGCAGTGGGGCAGCTCTGGGGGCTGCAGGCTCTGTGAGGCCAGCTGGAGTGTACAGTGACACTGGGTAGGCAAAGGGAACTGCTCCTCAGCTCTCCTTCCTTCAGAAAAAATTACATTTCAGATACATTTCAACACATGTTCAGGCTAAGGCCCAGGCAAGAGACCTGTAGAGACTCTGCCAAAGCAGCTTGGTCACAGCAGGGATGAAGGCAGCAATGAGACACAATCATCAGGTTACTGAATGCCCGTGAGCCAACAGCCCACTGGAAGGCAGAAGAGCTCCACTGTACTGGGGTGTTTCTTGGGCTTTCCTGTCCTAAACACCTCTGCAATATCAGCCCAGTTTTCATGCCTGAAATTTATTTGTCAAGGTCAAATTATAACAGATTCAAACCAGACCTGATAAACAGCAAAGCTGGGGAAAAATATCAAACCAGACAGCTGCACTGACCATGCTAAAAGTAGTCACATTTCCCTCTCCTAGTTACAATGAATGAGGGACCTCCCTAGCTGGGACCAACCCTGTGCTGACACAGGGTACAGGCTCCTCATTCCTCTGACATATTTGCAGCTTCCTTCTGAGGCACCCATTGGATGTATTCTTAAAATCCTATTACAGCAGCACACCCTGGTGATTCCAGCCTTTCCATCATGTGATTGTGTCCTGGTATGGTCTGACAGAAAATCACTGCTGCTGAGCAGTGAGGGGAGGCCAGCACTGGTGTTACTACATGGGAGGTGAGAATTATCTGCAGACTTCCCTGGACAATTTGACACACTGGTTCTAATATAAAAAATGACTACTTTCAGATAACCCAAGAAGAGCTGCAGACATGAAGTGGGCCAGCATCAATACCATAAAGTATCAGTTGCACAAAGACTCCACATTATTGGTGAGTGCATCCTGCAGGATGCAGGATCCAGGCTCATGACTGCTTCACTAGACTTAGTTCTAGTGCATCTTCAGCCAGCAAAAGGTACCAGAGACAGGAAAAGCCACAACTGCAGGGCTGGTGGGAGAAGGAAGAAATCCTGTTGTTAGAAATACCCAGTGTTCACATGAGGAAAGTTTGGAAATAGCGCTGCTCCTTGGAGAGAAAAGCCATATGCATTATATTCATAAAAAGCCGCAAAGTGAGAAAAAAAATCCCAAGCAATAAGCACAGTTATGGGACCAGCTGTGCTGCCACGTTTCAGCTAATAAACCCAGACACAGGAATGGGAAACCTCAGTGGGACATCTGGGACAGCAGCTCCAAACTAAGCACGTGGGATCTGCTGCTCTACCAAATGCAGAAAAATGAGGGGGGGAAAGAAACAAAGCAGTGGTCTGGGAGAGTCACAGACCACAGGTCTGGAAGTGGCACCAAAAACTCCTGCAGGGAGGCAGAGTCACTTCTGCTTAAACTGTTCCTGGCGTGTACTGCCTGGGGAAGCCCTGACCATGGAGAAAGCTCCCTCCTCCACAGGAAACCCTGACTTCTGCCAAGCTAAACCTTGGCCACTGCAAGGCTTTTCCTATTACCTCACTGAAAATTCCTTTGCCACAATTATTTCTTGTCTTCACCCCTAACTTGAAAACCAGTTTGCTTCACGTTTTCTGTAGTAACTTCTATGTGTGGAGGTAGGATAGGATGGTCCTCCATTTCTGACTATAAATATTAACCCCCTCACAAAAGTGTAACATGCAATTAAAGCCAATGGGTTTTTGTCTTTTCTGGAGCAGAAACAGGTCTCCAGTTTATCAAGTAAATCTGCGTGACAACAGCTACAGATTTGGATGACAGCTGTTATAAAACCTATAATTGTCTTCAATTTTAATCTTCAAAGCTCTTCTAAAAAGCAGTTATAGCTAAATGCTGAGAACAGAAAGGTTTTTAATCCTAAAACGAATTAAAATTAAGGAGAATTTTGTAGGAATTGCAAAGACAATGTTGCACAAGCACCCCAAGACTGAGAGGGAAATGACAGCACAATTCTTAGCTCTGTTGCTACAGAGACTGCAAAACACAGATGTGGGGCTGTACTCCACTGCACAAAGCTTTGTTTCAAGAACAGACAAGTTTGGAGACCAGGCTGGGTTCCCTGTCTTACTTCTCACTCCACCAGAGCTGTGGAAGTTCAGATATTTGAGGAACAGCCTCTGAGCCTCTTAACAGACATCTAGAAAAGGCAGATACAATAACAGCTCTTACTGATGACAAAGGCATTAGAATGCATGTATGGTATTTCTATTTTTTGCCGCATTTTTCAGGAGAATTCCATGTTATCCTGAAGTTGAGACACTAAACCATTTCAGCCCCACAGGCACAGCTGACAGCAGGTTCCCATTAAGGCCATTCCCAAGGCAAGGCAATAACCCAAGAAGAGGGAAGAGCTGTGCTGTTTATTTGCACAAGATGTTCAGAAAATTGCTGTGCCTAATTTGGAAGGTTTAAATCACTGAAATCTCAGTAGTTTTACAGCCATCTCCTCTGCAAATCAAACACAAAATAAATTACCAAAGCCCTGCTAAATTAACAGGCTCCCTCAAAGAGACACACTTCCCATTTACAAATCCTGAGCACAAAGCTGCCTCGCTCAAACTCAGCAGGTATATTCCAGACTCCAAACCTGAGCCTCAGTTTCTTCTGGTTTCTGGTTTTTTCCCCTTCCTCCCTAAAAGAAAAAATCCCAACATTTGCAAAATGCATCAATCCCATTTTATAGATGGGGAGACAGAGGCAGGAAAGTGTGAGGTCAGGTCTGAAGGGGTCTGTTTTCTTGCTGTCAGTTGTAAGCATTATTTATTCCTCCTCCTGGATGCCCTAATGCACGTTGCAAAGGACGTTTTAAAATATAACCATTCCAGATTTGGAGACTAATAAATCTAACCTAATGTTCATTTTATAAATATACATATATACATATTTGAATATATATGCTATGGAAAAAACCCCAGCCACCCAATGTTCTCAATGTTCTCCTGAAATAACTCATTGCCTCCTATTTATTTGCTGTCTCGCTGCCAAAACCTGTTCACCAATTGTCACCCTTCATTTCTGCTCTACTCATTTACCAATCCAAAATGTTTATAACAAATGATGGGTGATGGCCTCATGACTTTTTTTTAAAGCATTAGCTCCCATCCCTCTGTTTATACTATACATACCCCATATGATCCCCATTTGCAAGAGAAGATGTAGTGGTGGGGTTGGTGGGGTCTGCAGTTTTAAGTCCAGCCAAGGGGCCCATGTGCCATCCCTGTTGCTAAGGGGACAGAGCTGTGTCACACACCTGTGGCTCTCTGCATGCCCCATGATACTGATCTCAAACAGAGAATTTCTGGGGTGGAAAAGAATCATAAAAGTCCCTAAAGTCTTCAGTCTAACAGATGAGAAGTGATGCTGATTTTCCAGAGTTCCCAAATGTCCCTTTCTTACTGCAGACAGGTGCACCCCAGCAACAGCTGCATTTAGGATGGGGAAGGAACATTAATTTTAGCTCTGACCCAGCCAACACGTCAGCTCCCACGAGCACTCAGTGCTGCAAGGTCTCTCCTGGTTGCTGCTTCAGAGAATGCCGTCCATGCAGTGTGAATGGCCACGGGCTCACACCCTGCTGTGGCCCTGAGGTGTAACCAGAACCAGGCACTCTGCAGAGGAGCACTGAGGCAGGTGAAACAATGTGGCTTTGAATCCCACTGTTTCCCAATCCACAGGAATGAAGGCAGCAGAATCAGCTCACATGCTTGTTTCTCCCAGGTAGAGAAACTGTACATCGTGTTGGACTGAGATTTTCTGGAAAGAGACCCTCATTGTGCTAAACCTCCAGTACTCAGAATTCTCTCAAGTCACTTCAGCCACATTTCCCCCTTTCTCCACTGGTTGTCAGCACCGTGCTGTGCTGCAGCGGTGTCCAGCTGCATCCTCTGCCCTGGGAGCTGCCTCTGGTGCCTCTGGAAGTGCTGCTGGCTGAGGCTGCTCTGCAGCTCAGGAAGGCTGGTGGAGCTGTGCTCCTTCAGACCTCTCAGCTCGGCAGTCTGAGCTCAGCTGGACATGGCTGGTGCCTGTCACACCAAGGAAAGAAGCTGGGCAACAGTGAGCCCTCTGCCTCAGGAAGGTTTGTGGGCACAGTCCTACTCCTCTCACACAGAAGAATGTCAAAATAAATGGAGCCTGTGAAAGACTTAAAACATTTCAAGTTGAACAGGGATTGAAATTTATGAGGCATTTCATCAGGAAACACCATCAGTGAGCTGCTCCCCTCTTTCTCCACTTGGCAATAGAAGGGAGCTCACCTTTCCCTCTCCTGAGCTGTCCAAATTCAGTCATGCTCTCTGGTTGCTGTCACTGCAGGGAATGCATCCCGTGGGACAGAGATCAGTTTTGCTGGAGTCCCCTGTACCAGACACCAGTTCTTCAGCTTTGTTTGTAACATGGCCCTTGCCATTGCCTCCTGCTTTGGAGGGGACACAGGTACACGACTGCCCACAGGAGGTCTCAGAATGGAAACAAGTACAAACCACTCAGGCTGCCCAAGCCAGCAGTGCCCATCTCCAGCAGCTGTCCTTCTGCATGGCTGTCCTTAAATTGAGCCAGGAACCAATTTTGTCTCCTGACCCAACAGTCCCCGTGATCCTTCAGACCCTGACACTACTGCCGGGGCACCTTCTGTTCAAGAGCTCTGTCAGCAACTTGAGCACTTTGGAGATGAAGGAAAAACCAGCCTACCTAATCCACCCCTCCTTGAGAGGGGTTGACAGCCTTGTACACAGCAGCCAAAGCTGCTCTCTTCATAACAAAACATTTCTGGCTTCTATTCAACTCTTGCCCCTCTTAAGAGTCCTTGGCTATTTTAAAGGCACAGCAGCTCCAGGGTAACCTGTGGCTCATCCCCCTGCTCTCCTGCAGTGCAAGCAGTGGTGTCCAGGATTCACTACATCCTCCTCCTGTTAAAGAAGCCTCTGAATTTACACCTGCTTCTCTGCCTGGAAGAAAGTCTGATCCCCAGCTCCTTAAAGGCTCTCCCACACAGCTGCTCACCAGCCTGGCCTTGATGTTGTCATGGGTATAAAAAGATGGTGCTGGCAAAAGTGAAAAATTTCCTTAGATACCTTGCAAAAATCCCTGGGTTTGCATCTGGTTGCTGCCTTCCTCCCCAGAGGTGGCCCAATGTCAGAGCTGCTAAATATAAACAGCTATGTAAATATTTAATTTCAATCTTGTCATTATGAATACTCTAGCAAAACATTTTGCTCTTGTTTTCTTTCCCTCCTCAGGTAAGTGACCAGCTTGAACAGCTTAGTGGCTAAAAATGGATGAAACATTCAAAATACCACACATACCAACACCAGCATGTTAAATGCATAAAGTCTGCTGAAAAGAAATCCATTATTTATTAGCTCTGTGCCTTTATCAAGCCAAGCTCAAAGTGCATTTCAAACTGGATTCTTCAGAGGTACTTCTCTTGACTGCCTTGTTCAGTATACTCCAGCTACAGAGGTAGAAAATGAATTTTTTTTTTTCTGTTGATCATATATTCCCTTTAGCATAGCAGCTTCTAACCCCCAGGCTGTGACCCCATCATGCAGCCTGAGGGCTTTGAACATTTTTCCCATTTTTCACTCCTTGTCTTTCTAGTGAAACAGATCTCTTCTGAGGCACGGTACCATCCAACAGCTCTTACACCTCCCTCTATGGATTCTCAAGGAAAAAGCACAGCAGGAGTGTGGAACACACCTGACCCTGCTGGGCTGGGCACCCAGCCATGTCATGTGGGACACAAGCGCTCCTTGTCTGGCACAGCTGCTGCTCACACATCAAAGCCTTGTCTTCAACCACCGCCCACAGCAGCCTCCTGGCCCTTCCACCCCTGCCCCAGGACACTCACGGCAGTCCTGCTCATCAGACTTGTCCTTGCAGTCCTCGTCACCGTCACACTTCCAGTTGAGGTGGATGCATTCGCCGTTCCCGCACTGGAACTCGTGGGCCGCGCACGTGTTGAGGGCCTTGGTGTCGTAGCCGCACTTCTCCATGGACTCGTCGGACTGATCCTCGCAGTCGGGCTGGTTGTCGCACACCCACAGCTCCGGGATGCACACGCTGTTGTTGCACTGGAACTCGTTGGGGTTGCAGGTCAGAGGGGAGCACTTCCTTTCATCGCTGCCGTCCCCGCAGTCATTGTCACCGTCACACACGAAGATGATGGAGATGCACGACTTGTTACTGCACTGGAACTCGTTGGGAGAACAAGCTTGGGAATAAAAACAAACAGGTGAGCTGGAAGGTCTCCAACCCAGCCCTCACCACTGCCCCAGCTTTAGCACATTAGGGATGTCTGAGGGCACAGGCACAAAGGCATTACCACGGCTGTCCTACCCCAAATCATTTCTCCCAGTGGTTACATGAGGCAAGGAGCGGTGAGGCCACAGTGCTCCTCAGCTGTGGCTCAGGATGCATCCTCTGGGGACCACGGGCAGCCCTGGAGAAGGAGGGGCAGCAGGGCTGGGGGAGCCGTGGGTGGGGGAAGCGGGGGCAGCGCTGCCCTGGCACTGAGGAGCAGCCACGTGAACCCCAGAGCCGGGTGAGCCCTGGGTGGGAGCAGCAGCACAAAATGGAAATGGAATGGAAATGGGAATGGGAGTGGAAATGGGAATGGGAATGGCCAGGAGGTTGCAGGGATGGGCTGGGGCTGTGCTGGCAGCACTGGGCTCCACTTGGCTCCACACTGACATTACCAGCTTCCTGACTTTCATAAGCACAGAATCAGGTTTCAGGATTTCACAGTATGCCTGGTTTTGGACATATTAAGTGGGATGTGTAGGGTAAATATTTAGTGAGTCGAGCATCAATTTAGCTGCAATCTGCCAGTAAGGCCCTTTACAACACACTGAATGCCTTCCCTGGAAATCACAACTCAACATTAACATACAAATGAGGCGCTTGTCAGATAGAAGCTGAGTGGAGCACTCTCCTCTGCAAGCCTAATGGACAGCTGAACCAGAGATGCCTGCTCAAATTAAAACTTCCAGGTACTCCAACAAAGTGCAGTTCACAGTCACTTTATTCCATCAAAGTGTGGGGGAACCAAAACCATGGAAGAAATTCTCCGTAAGTACTTTGAGGTAGCAACCTACAAAAGAATTCTTCTGCAATTTCAGCCCTCTACAGGGAAGTTATGGCTTTGATAAATTACAAGTACATGAAATAGAAATGCATATAAATTACAATAATATATATATTTTATTTTTTTTTTTTTACATTGCACTTGGGAATCTTTTTGTCTTCAGAAGCAGAATTACTTACTGCCATTTCTGCAGAGCCCCTACACCAGACCACACAGTTTAGATGGTACCAACCACTGCAATGATAATTGCACCTGGAAAGCAGCAGAATCCCTCTAAAGGACCTGTCATATCCCAGATTTCAGCCAGTGACAGGAACTCAGCAGGATTCTCCTGCAATATTATGTCTGGTTTATACCTAGGAATAAAGCTGTATTTATCCAGCATTTAAGAACATGTCCATTGGTACAGATGCCTAATTACATTCTGGCTGGCAAACTTGCTGGGCTCTGTCTGATAACCTAAGCAGCCTCTCATTTTACATCAGAACATTAATATATATATACACACACCTCTCCTCTCCTGCCCTGTGCTCTGTCCTATTTAGTCCCAGATTTTCCAAATGTTAGTACACACAAATCCACCTAATTAGAAGAGAAAGAGGATTGCCTTCCTTGCAAAGCTACCATGCACTAGCCAGGACCCAGGCTCCCTCCAGGAGGGAGAAACTGAAGAGAATCTCAGCTGCCTCACTTGACACCAATCACAGAACACAACACAGCAAGGCACCAAAGGAGCTGCTCGGGCTCCTTCTGCACTTGGTAGAGTATTTTAGGTACTGAGATGTCCTTAACCCATCCCTTGGAACAGCCAGAGTTTCTCCTCTCCAAACAGATGGAATTGAGATCAGACAACTAATACTAGGAGGTGAATCCTTCTCATAAGGACCTGAATTATAAGTTGCACAGTCTGGTGGAGAAGCATCTATAAACCTTCCTCTTTTGCATGTCTAATCTGAGGCCATTAAAATGCTCTGAATATCACCCAAAATCTTCTCTTTATCTCCATTCAGCAGATTTTTCTATCCTTACCCCATAACTTGAAATCATCTATCAACCCTACTGGATCAGTACACAGATATATAACTTAACACTGTCTTCAGAGGAGCTGTTATATGGAACTGCATATGGAACATTCCTCCATAAAGTGGAGATTCAAGGTAACAGTTACAATCTTACCCATCTATTTTAAAATGGTAATGGAGAATCAGGAATATTTCTATGGCTGTGTACAGCTTCTGTAACAGATAAAGGCCGAGAAGAAGAAACTGCTTTTCTGGCATTATTTTGATGAATCTCAGAAACAGATCAGAGAGCAAAATCTTGCATAGTTCTTTGATCCCTAATGTTTGGGCAAGATTGTAATGATTTGCACATTCCAAATGTGCATAAATTTCTTTTCCACCAACTGTAATGAGTCCCTCTTTTTCCCCTCGTTGTTTTTGTGGTCCCACCTCCACCCCTCCTCCTGTTTGTACATATTTCCCTTCAGAAATTTGCTGCATTGGCAAATTAGCAACTGATAAACATAGGAGTGGGATACAGACAATGGAAGTTTGCACAAAAGCTCCTCCTTTGCACCTACAAATCCCAGTACAGATATAAAATTACTGATAATCACAGCCAGAAAGTAGAAGCAGTTCAGCTTTTGTAACCTCTCATGAGGACTTTCTCAGTGAAGCCTAAGAACTGCTAGCTAGAAAAATTGCATGGTCATGATTATTTAATTTCTTTTTAAAAATTAAGCTCAGTGTGATGCCAGCACTAGAGACTACAAGCTCTCTCTCCACGAACAAGCACAGCAGTTTGGCTGTTGGGAACTGCCCTCTCCATCCCCAAGCAGTTCCTTCTGGGTCACATCTGTCTCCAGCAGAGAGCTCCATCCACCCCTCCTGTGCGCTCTGCCGCTGCCATGGGAGGGCAGACAGCATCCCAACACCCCTCAGCCTTCCCTCACCCTCCCAACAGCTGAAATCCTCAGGGTTTCATGCCAGGGTCAGGCTGAGGCTGCAGCTCCCAGCCCCGGGTGCCTGGGCAGAGCTGCTGTGGCACTGCCTGGCACCGCAGCCAGGAGCCCAATAAATAAACAAAGCACTACAATTATCTTACACAGCACCTGGGGAGATGGGCATGAGGCAGGAAAGCCCCATTAGTTTGCTTCACATCCCCTTCCATAAATCTGTCAAGTTACCTCACAACCCCATCACTACAGTATTTTGTTGCCTGCAGAGCATTTCAGTAGAAAATGTGCCAATAGTAATTAAATGATCACTGGGGTATCTTTTGACTTGAGCAATTTGTTTGCATTCTCCAGATTTGCTACCTGTCCTATTGTTGGCTGATTCACTCAAGACCAAGGAATCAAATAATAATTTGCTTTCCTTAGCACAGAAGAAATTAATAAATCTTGTACTCTAAGGTGCAAAACCTACTTCAAACACAAGTGATCCCAATAGAAATCTTGGAAATGTTTGTCAAGATGTGTTTAACCAACAGTCTTCAAAGCACAACTATAACACCAGTTTACTGTAGAGCACAGTAATGTGTAAAGGTTCTTCACAGTTTTAGGAAGTAAAATATCAACAAAAATGATTATGTAGATGTGATTTTGCCTATAGACAAAATACACCAGAGGTATTCTGCATTAATTTTTGCCCTGTGCTATGTGCCAATCTGTAGAGCACAACTGTCACAGTTTTTTCTCACAGCCTGCAGCTCCACTCTTGTCACTTCTCTTGAGGAGAGTGGAGCAGAAGCAGCCTTGGGATAGAGGAAGTTAAAAATAATAAAATAACAAAAGATCAGAGAGATTGCAGTTGTGGAGTTAGTGTTCCATTCCTGGCTGGTTCTCTTTTGCCCAGAGCCAGGATTTAGCCAGAGGCTTTAGTGAGAGTCTGGTGTAGCAGGGACAATCTTAGCTCAGGCATGGCACCAAAAATTCAGATAACTCTGCCACATGCTTTTTAAGTGCTTTTAGAAAAAAGCAGAATGCTCTCAAGATGTAGAATTCTCTAAAAATACAGGATGCTCATTAAAAACTGTCATTTCAACAAATATATATTTGAACATACTATTTCTACAATGGACAACTCTACCAAGTATGGATTGTCAAATCTAGATAAAATTGAAAAAATTAAATAAATGGTATGTCCATCACTACCAGGATCTGGGAATTATGTACAATGGACTATAACTGCTGTCATTGCTAATCTCTAATTAAAGATTTTATAGCTTTTCAGTAAGAATCAGGTATTTAATTTATCTCTCCTCCAAAAGAGCCATTTCCACTTGAAATTATGTGAATGGCTTAAAGAATGATAATTATTTGGTAAAATTTGTGGTAAAGTGGATAGCAGCAATTATCCACTGATGCTGAAGACAAGAGGATAAGATGAATTATTACACCGTATTTTTCTGACATTGTCCCAGAGCAACTTAAAAAATGTGTCTGAAAATTTATGTTTGTTTAAATCTGATAATGGATCTTCTAAAGCAGGCAAAGGATGATTTGTGCATACACCAACATTTACAACAGGGTGGAGAGATCTGCTGTTGATTCATGGCGGCTTCAACACTGGCAGGAAAGGCTGCTGGACTTGAGGAACCCTCCCAAGCTCTGAGATTTAGGGTTTGAGTTCTGCAGGGCTGAGGGGTGAATTCCTGAGCTCCATCTGCTCATCTTGGGACAGGTTTTCTGTCCCAAGGGCAAGCCCAGCTCCCCCAGCCCACAGAAACCAATCTCTGAGCTGGGCCATGGATAAAGAGGTCACAGAGTGCAGACAGGGTAGACTATGTTGGAACTCCCAGTTACCAGCACTGTCAGCATATTAGTTTTGCTTAACTAGTATTTATTTTCAGGTTTAATTCTGTCTAAATTATTTATTTTGCCTGCAGTCAATTACTTACCAAATACCTGAATATTTCATACAGATCTTCTGTCAAATGCCAGTCTTTAAAGCATGGATTCGTGCCTGGAAGGACAAGTTTCCCATGGAAAGCTGCCCTCCAGGAAGGACAGCAAAAGAGATGGAGGTAAATGAAGATGACCTTGAAGCTCATCGCTCTGAAGAAATGACAGGCCTCCCATGGAGGGAATAATGCAGCGGAATTGCAGCCTCACTCCCACCAGTGGTTGTTGCTATGGTGATTGATACCGAAAAGCCCATCTAGATGGAGGCTGCAGAAGGAATAGTAATTCCTGATATTGTTCAAATCACTAATGGAGCTAAGGAGCCATCTCACGCACTCCTGCAAATTAATATTTGCATGTGCTGGCTGCCTTTGTCACACGCTGCCCTCAAACACAAATCAGTCATTTTCCCATTCTCTGCAGCAGTATTTGCATAGTATTAGTTAATTATAACCCAGCAACCAGATGCCAAAGCCCCTGCTGACAAATAATAGTTGTTTCAAAAATGTATTTGGTGATTTAGAATGTATTCCCTGAGATTCATATATTCATTCCAAGTGGCTTCATTATCTGGAAACAGAATTAATTATGACCCCCAGTTTACAGAGAGAAGCAGTTTATGCACAAAGGTATGCACACTCTGTACTGTCTGTCTTTATGTATGTGCAATAAGGTTGCAACTTATACCTGTGGTTTCAATTTCCCTTCAAACCAGGAAAGGGTTAGGAAGTTTATCAGATGTTCTTCTGGCTAAATGACTGAAAATTACCTCAAAATAAGAACAAGAGAATCCAGTGTAAAGGATTTAAAGGTAAAATAAAGCAGCTTGAAATACAAAAATGGATGGTCAGAATACCAAAGGTTAATACTGTCCTGCTTTTGTGACAATCCTAGACACCCCACAGGGATCTCATGAGGATAAAGAAATTATTATTGTTCTTTCATATTCTGACTATAATCAGAATATGAATATATTATTATATTATATATAAGGAATATAATCAGCTGAATCAGATTGGATATGTTTGGTACTAGCCAAAATTTAACTCGAAAACAAATGTGCTGTGAAGTGTCTAGTGAGTTTCTTTCCTGACTTTGAAAATTGGTGCCTGTACAGGACAAGCTCACTCCTATTCCCTTATTTATTTTCCTTATTTTCCCTTGCTTATTAAAATAGTAACTTTACAAATTATACCAATGTGGCAAATCTCTCAGAAACATCTGATAATAGCCATTAAATTAACAGCTGCTCTAATATTATCACACAAAATTCTGCATTTCTGAGGAATATATGAACCTTCAGTAAGCAGAACAGGGTATTCCTGAACAGGGCTTCATCCTGGGACAGTGCACACAAATCCCATATTACTGCACACACACACCTCCTGGATTCAGCAGGATTCCTTGTGCTTATGAATTTTCTGCACAGGATTTCTGTGCACGGCGTTTTCTGCACAACCACAATTTAATTTTGCCATTGTGGAGTTTAAATCACAGACACTTTGCCAGGAAAAGCCAATCCATGGATGTCACCTTCCACCCACTGGGCAGGTTCCCACTCCTTGCTCATCTGCTGACACAGAGACATGACCTGCCTGTTTTCCCCACTGTTTTCTGGTTCCTTATGTCCAGCTCAGGAGAAACTTAATCAAAATCCTAAAAGCTTCACTCCAATCACATTAGCAAATGACAGCACAAGTGGGTTTATTCTTAGGAAGTGTGGGAAAGGCAAGGAATCCCAGCCCATGGCTCCACAGCCACGTCACTGGGCTGCCACCTTCTCCTAACCCTTACCCATTCCTAAACACAGGGATGGTGCTTAGCTGGTAACTAATTTTAACCAGTGGAAAGCTGAGTCATTTTCTCAGAACCAATTAAGTCATTTATAAGTTGCTGCCAAACTAAGCAGGAAATCCTGGAGGTTGCTGACTCACAGGTTTGAGCAATGAGGGACAAAGTAGAGCTCACATTACAAGCAGGGAAGCCAGTGCCCCATAAAATCTCCATTTCCACTAATTTACTTTGCTTGATGGGAACTGTCTGTAAGAGGAAATATTTCTCATTGCAGTTTGCTTCACTATTAAACATTCACTGCATTTGGAACATGCACTATTAACTCTTCTGGAGCACAGACAAAACAAGGCAAGGCTGAGAGCTTTGCCTTCTCAATTCCTCACTGTACCCAACCATGTCTCACATTTCTCTAAGAACAGTGATCCAAAGTGAGCTTGAATGTAGGTTCAATAACAATTAAAAGACGCTTTTGAAGTAAAATGGTTTGCAAGACAACTGATCTGAAGGGAGAAGTATCTTAAAAAAGAAGCACTGAGCATGCAACACAGCAATTGGCAGAATCTGGTGCAGCCCCATTCAAGGTTATGAATATAAGCACATCCTATTATGACCAAGTCCATAAACACAAGACCCCTGTGGTGATTTTGGGAGGGGGAGAGACTGACAGGCTGCTCAGGAAACAACCAGCCCCTGACTGTTTTCAGTTATGTGGTAATTAGGGGGCACAGCTATTATGCGATGTAGACAATGTACCTGTGTACCCACAATTCCAGAAAAGAATGGCAATTATTTCTCAAAAAACAGTATTAGATTTTCTACTCAAATGGAAAATTTAATCACTGTGTGATACTCACTGCAATTAAACCTGTAAGGGTCGTGTGCTGACTGTGCTCACATTAACAGCAATGAGATTTCCATGGCATTAGGATTTGCCTTGCAGTTTCTGTGACTTTGGAATAGAAAGCAGCACTTTCCTGGATTTGGGCTGAAATGAAGACTGACATGTTCAACATGAGCAATTATTTTAAAGTTATTGGAACAAAGAAGGGTAATGAAGTGGTGTTTATTGTGAGCTAAACCTTTCTCATTACATTTTTATCTAATGAACAAATTTCTTTGGGAAGTAAAAGCAAAGGTAATTCAACCCTTATATCATCCTCTATGAAAATATTTCAGCCACTAAGATGACTTTCAGATTAGTTTTATCTGTTAATATGACTCATAAACCAACTTGTTTTTTTAATCTCTTGCATCAAACATGACATGGTCCTCTCCTGCGTAGGACTGTGCTGAGTTCAGGCTACTGATTTTGATTTAGTCTTCAGATCATATGCTCAGGAAGCAGAACTGTTAATTAGTGTAACACATATGTACTGGTGGCCAATGCAGGATGCAACTCCTACCCACATATCTGCCATCATAGCATCATCATTGGCACTGCCAGCTACAGAAGATTTCCCTGAATAAAACTAAACAGATTCTTGCTTTTTGGGATTAATAAGCTCAAAATTATAGCTGCATTCTTATGAAGAAAGCACTTCAGGGATTTGAAATACAATTGTATTCGGCAATAAGAGATATAATTCCTTGACTGTTTCAACTCTAGAAGCTCTAACTGTTGAAAGACAGACTACCCAAAAGATAAACAAAATTACTGGCCAATTCTTGCTCCTCTGCCAGAAGGATGTGAGATTGGAAAGAAGAATCAGAGCCAATGTCTCCAGCTAAAGTGCAGAAAGAGCAGCAGGACAAAGCTTGTGTGGGTGTGCACAGGTATCCTGCAGTTCAGCACTATTAAGCTTTAGTTTTAATTATCGAAAAATCTTTGTATAAAAGCAGCTGTTTCACAGCCCTCTTCCAGAACCCTGTGAACAATAATCCTTTGGGGTGTGCAGGATGTGTCTGTGTGGGGGTGTGAATGTGTTTGTGCTGTTCTTTGCATCCCCCCTTTTTCCCTCATGCTCCTTCAGAGAAATACTGCAAAAGTACCACTACTGCATCGTCTTGTTTTCAGACTGTGTTTTCATCTACTCTGCTTTAAAGAATAAATTATTCATGGAACACTGATAGGGACAATTTCTCTGTGAGGAGGATCAGCACAGGGCCACCCCCAAAGCCCTGCTCCATGCTGGAAGCTCCATTTGCAGATGTGCCACACGTCTTCTCTCATAAACCTAAGCTCCAGAGACAGCAGCAGGGAAGGCAAAGCCTTTTTGCCCTCACCCTCTGCAGGTAGAGCCCTGGCACAGCTTGGGCCATGGCTTTAGGGTTTAATTCTGGATTTACACAATGACTGTCTTACCTCTAACCCAAGTTCACACACTGTTTAATTATGTTTAATTACAATGAGCATCCAACATTAAAAATGCAACTACATTCACTTTTCCTGTCAGCATGCAATTAAAAGTAACTCCCAATCTCTTTTTCTTGCCGTTTGTTCTGAAGGAACTCAGGACAAATGTGATTATGGGCTGAGATTTTTCCTAAATAACAATGGGGATTTTTCTGCAAATTACTACTGCTTTTGAAGGAGCTCTAATACTTTAAGCAGTGATAAAGTGGCAGCTGTACATGTTTAATTTCTGAGAGCCAGGGCATAATGCACAAGCATTAATCCCTCCAGCTGTCCAGTAATTAAACATCATGTAAAGCCCAGAGGATATCATTGCTGTGCTACCTTATCTTATTTATGAAGGACTTGCATTTGTTAAATCTAGCAATTCTTTTTTTCCTTCTTGGAAATAATTGTAAATTCTTCCACCATGACTAGTGCACTGAAGCTACAGCTACCCTTTATAAAATGCCAGGATTTTTCTTTTCATCACATACTAAAATAATGAATAATGATAGTGGATAAATATTTCTTTTACAGGCATGACTAAGATGCTGTCGGGGTTTTAACCCTGTTAAAATTGGTGGGTTTATCAGGGCGAATCCACGGCAAAATCTGATCCTTTGGGTTTAATGTCCCTCTGAGGTGACTGAGGGACAGCACATAATGAACGTTAAGTCATTAACAGGTAGTGAACAGAACTAACTTCGACAAAAGCACACATTAATCAAACTGCAATGAAAGATAAAATCAGTGCTACATTATCACCAAGTTAGAAGGTCACAGTAAGATCAGTGGAGATCTGGAATGGACTGGATCAGTATGGTCAAATCCCAGTGGGGAGCACTGGAAGTGCGACTCATGAGAATACAGGTGCCTTTTAATGCACAAGGAAGAAAACAGTGCTGGGACAACATGATGCTCTTTATAGTTACAGGACAATGATAAAAGATAATAAAACAATTTAACTGTCAATAGAAAGGTCACTTTCTATCACTTCATGTGAGTATAAGTGCAGGAACACTTAGGGGGAATGTGACTTTAAATCAGCTTTACAATTTCCCTCCTTCATCTGGTTCATCTCCAGGTGGATCTGCTGGAGGGATGAACAGCTTTAGCCTGCCTTAAATTCTGCCTTCAGCCCATGGTTCTCATGACCTGAGGGCTGTTAACCAGGGCACTGGCAAGAGATGACTCAAAGTTTTCTGCATTTGAACCCCTCACTTGGAGGGGGCTGCTGCATTTTATGGAGAGTAACACCTGAGCCTGGAGCTGTGCCAGGAAAAGTGGGAAGTTCAGCACCTGAGGATCCTGTAAATGATCTATATACACAGGAAAGCCTGTGAGCTGCCATGGCAAGGACACAGGGTTACAGCTGAGCACACACATGCTTGCTGTGGTTTCCCTTACAAATTTAAAAAAACCTTTATCCAGTTTGTTTAGTTTAAATCTGGCATATCATCATATTATAAGGCTGAAAATCTAGAACTAATTCTGAGATACATGGTCAGCAATGAAAAGTCTGAAGACCAGGGTCCAAAAAAGATGCTCTGGGTAATGGAGCTGTCACTGGCATGAGACTCCTGCAGGAATTCCTGACTCTCACCTCAGCCAGCTGCACAAGGATAGTAGTAATATGTCCACTGCCTGCAAAAGTTCCCCATGATCACTATCTCTGTGCTATAGTTTGGCAGAATAAACCATGGTATGGATAAATAGCTTATTCTGCTATCAGTGTATCAATGAATACATCATTTCACTGCATCTGACTGTTGGGAAAGGGGAAAATGGTGCACTTCCAACTCCTCATCTGCAAGATACAATTTCCATATTGAGGGCAAGCGGTGGTTCAGGTGAGAACCATTGACACAGCCAGAAGAGATGGGGCCAGAGCCTTGTTCTCTGTGAGCATCCCAGTCTCTCAGGAGGAACATGTGTGCATTAAAAGGGTTCAGTGCCATTTCAGCTGGTCCAGGATGGCAGTTCTTCTCTTCTAAAGCCATTCTCAAGTGTTCTCTGTACTCCTGAGCAGCTGACAAAGCACTGCTTAGTGCCTCTCTCAGCAGAGATTTAACAAGTTCTGCAGTAGTTAGCCAAGTCCACACGGACCCTGGGTTGTGTTGCTTTAATTACAGCCTCTCAAATTTAATTTCTCTTTTAGTCTCAGTAAACACATTCCTAAGCTTGTCCAATCCATTGTGACAAAGGTTGGGTGCACTGGGAGCAGAAAACCTTCACCAGGGAAATAAGGAGGCTGCCAACACCTCCAAGCCAGCAAATTCAAGACTGCTAACCCTGACCTATGACTACAACACACCTGGTATTGTGAAGAGTCAAATTACTTCTGCTCCAAAAACTGAAAAATAAGATTTTTCTTTTTACATAGTCTTCTTTTAAAAAGGCAGATATTTGCATTTTCAAACATTGTTTGTGCACTGGAAGTCAGTAGTGTTCTTAAAGCTTGTCTGTTGGAAGTCAATTATTTAGGCAGATGGGCACTTAACTACCTATGTGAAAGGATTAATACCTGCAATTAATCCCCAGTGCAACTACAGCCTGTGCAGACACAAATCTGGATCCCTGATCACTGGTGCTTTATCCATTGCAGGTGAAAGAATTTAGCAGTTTCCATTGCTTCCTTGACAAGTTTTTCCACAGGGCAAATTGCACCATTTTGTCTCCTTGTTCAGATTCTCTACTTTTGTCCCTGAGTCTTTGAGCAGCTGCTTTCTCCCCCCAGCTGGCTGTGCCAGTGTCTGCACTGGATACATTTCACTTGGATTAAAAAAGCAATGATATCATTCTTAGAGGAAAAATCAAGAATTACAAGGTTCAGAGCAGTAGCTGGAAAGGAAATTGCTGGAGGAGGAAGAACCATAATACACCTACACTGTTCCTACAGTTTTGGATGATTCTATACTATAATCATTACTGTCCCCTCCTGCAGGAGAACCTCCCTGAACTTGGGCTGTGAACATTCTGACACAGGGACAGGTTCTTGCACAGCCTCAGCACAGCCAAGCTTTGCTCCTAGATACCAGCACAATCTTGTTACTGGTACAAACTACCAATGCAGAAATGCAGGCATAAATAAGGTTCATAAATTCCATACTGAGTCCTCATGAAGCATTATAAATCCAAGAGACAGTTATTCCTATCAAAAAGCAAGAGTATACACACTTAAAATATTTTTGAAGTGTCACATGAGGTTGTAGTAATAGCTTTATTAACATGAATTTAGAAAGAGCTTAGGGGTTTTTCTTCTGGATGCCCTCACTCACATCATCTTCAAGTCATCATCCACTTGTTTATTGCACATGCAGGCTCTCACCACAGAAATTACTCTGAGCACAAATAAATCCCCTTCCAAACATTTATCCAGCAAGTTGGTCAGCTCTGTGAGAAGTGCAGCCTCTGTGACAGGGTGCTGTGCTCCAAAGGGCTACGGGTGACAGGCAGTGCTGAAGCTTCTTATAAAATGAGAATAAAAACCTGAATGCAGAGGTTAAATTAACAAAACAAAGAGAAGAAGAGGTCTGAAGTGGTCAGGATACTGTGTGCTGCTGAGATAAGAAGAGACAGAGAAAGAAGGATTCTAACCAGGGAAGAAATGGGAATGTTAACAGAGTATCAGTGGATAGGCTTAGTGAGGTTTATCAGATTTGGGTAAGAGACAGGAGAGCTATCAATCCTCCACAAGCTCTCTGTTGAAACAGCTCACGCAATTGTTCTCATCCAAGAGGAAAAGACCTTCATTTGACAGGCAACCTCCATGAAAGTGCTCTCACTACAGCCATTCAGCAGTGCCTCCTGCTTCCTTCTCAAAGGGAGTTTTGACCTCTGAAAGATGCTGAGTTGAGATCTTAGGACTGAAAGCTTTTGATGTTTGCACCCTCCCAGGACACTCCAAGTTCACCTGTCAATGCCTTTCCCCTGGTTCTCATGCCCATCCCACAGCCAGACTCAGCAGAGATTTCCAGTGTGTGGGAACAACGCTCAGTCATTAGAAATCAGTTGAAAGCTACTGATTCATTTCTCACCAGTTACCTAAAAACCATCAAAATTTGGTAATTTGTCTTTGGATTAAGTTTCCTTTTTTAAGAACCTGCTCATGCACTAAAACTGGAAGCTAAGAGTAGAGATGCTGAAACATCCAGAGCAGAAACACTCAGCTATTTCCAAATCCATTAATAGCATCATTATGCTGAAATGATGTGGCATTCAGAACATATTGACATTCATTTTGGGGGTTACCTAAGGCTTTGAAAATAAAAAGTTCAAAGCAATTTCAAGTAGATTTTTATTATAACTAAAAGACTCCATGAGACCATTCCCACTGGTGTGAGCAGCAGCATTAAATCAGGGGAGGCAGCCACCAGTGTAAAATTGTTCTAATTTCACTAACTCATATCAGGAAAACAGCAGTTACAATTATCTTCTGAATTTGTTTCTAATTCAAGTCTCCCATTCAAAGAAAAAAATGTACAAGATAAAGAGAAAACACTTAAGAGTTTCACATGGAAAAAAGGAAAAATAAAAGGAAAAAGAAAAAAACGACTAAGAAAAAAATACTTTCAGAAAGAGAGCTAAATAGTGGAACAAGTTGCTCACAAAGTAAAAGCTTTGACAATGTTTTGTTTGATAAAGCTGACTCAAAGAAATAAATTCATCCACAGCACTTCACTCAGAGCCACAAAATGTTTATGTAAAACATATTTTGTTATACAGCTCCAAAGAAAAGATATAATGTGGACTTTGAACTGGGTGGGAATTAGACCCCAAAATCCAATTTTCAAATGAAGAAATTTCAGTTTGTGCTTGAATGTATTCATTCAACCCTTTTACCAGTAACCTGGAAGTAAAAATAACTTTGCTGATAGCACATGCAACAGTAGGAATATTGAGGGATGAGTGAATACACAGAACTTAGAGAGCATCTTAAAAGCCTGGAATCATTTGCATAGAAAGAATTTAATAAGAACAGTATTAGAAAGGTGATTTTACTTCTGCAGAGACTGTCAAGATTGATGTTCCCTTAATTCTGCTGGTCTGTGTAAAAAGAAAGTTGGAAAACCAACTGGAATATCAAAGGGAGCCACAAGAATGAGTCAAGTATTGATTCAAAAGAGAATATTTGACATCAAGAAGCATAAAGACCTAAAATATTTGGTCTATCAAAAATGCAGCCTGAGAAATGGTTTGATCACACAATGTAGGAGTTTTCACAGACTGGAAACACTGTTGTTAAAGGGCTCTTTCATTCAGCACAGAAAGGCCTAACGAAAGGCAGTGGCCATTTAGGGACTGAATTTGAAACAGTTATGGGTACAGAGTACATCATTCTCTCCCTGTCCAGTGAGACCAACAAGCTGTCAATGTCCAGGACTATCTATTCTATCCCAGCAGAAGCCAGCCTGAGTCTGTCCCCACCCTGCAGGGACAAGGACACAGCAGGAACCTGCTGAGCTACCACAAAGGAAGGTTTGAACCTTATTTAAGTCCTTTCCATATCACCTGGGTGTTAACCCTAATAATAATACCTAATTCTTCATGGAGTTCATGCATTCTCCAGCCAGTCCCAACTGAATGCTGAAAAGAATGCTTCTTTCCTCTCTGTTTCTAAAAGTCACCACTTAGCACTGCAAAGAAGAGTGAATAAATTTGTTGGCAGGAAAAGTCATCCCTTTCCATGCAATTTGTAACAGTCACTCCAGGACTTTTATAGTCTTAAATGGAGATGTTGCATTTGTATTAACTCACCAGGAGTGCAACCAGCCTCATCAATTCCACTTTCACAATCCTTCTGCCCATCACATCTCCAGGACAACGGGATGCACTTGTTGCTTAAGTCTCCACAGCTAATTTTTTCAGATGGACACACTTGTTTGGCTGGAAGAAAAAAAACAAAGAAAAAAACAGAAATTAAACATATTTCTAAATATTTCTAACACTGTTTATGCTGTTAAAGTTGCTTTTGCTTTGAATACCTTGATCCTGAGACATATTGGAATGAAACCCCATGTCAACCTGCTGCCTCTTCTATCAGGGAACAAGGCCCTTCCTGTCCCTCCAGCCTGTGCCTGTCCCAGCCAGCCCCTTCCAGGAGCATGCAAATAAAACAAACACCACCCCTCACTCTTAGTTTTGAGCTTAACTCAACCAAAATGAACTGAGAAAATTGTTTCAACAGACCAACAGGGATTCCAGCTGAGAACTTGCGGATGGTTACAGGGGGGGATGCTCAGTGCAGCACCAGCTCTGCCTCCCTGCCCAACACACTGAGCTGGAGCTGTTCTGTCATTGCCCCCTGCACACAGCACAGCACCTCTGCACAAACCACCAGGAAAAACAAATTCCCTCATTTCAGTCTATGCTTGGCAAGGCAATTCCTAAACGTAAATGATCTGGGCAGATTGTGGTCAGCAAAGCTGAGGATAAAAAGCAGCAAGGACAAGCAGGAACTTGCAGATATTTAACAAATTGAGCTGTAACTGTGTAAATTGAAGGCAACTGTGATGTCAGACATGGAGACACAGGAGCACCTGCAGAAGCAAAAACCCCAGTACAGGCAAGAACACAACTATGAAAAAGAATCTGCCAGATTTATCTGGAACCAAGTAAGCTGTGAAACTCATTCTCTCATAACTAGTTTGCATTGCTAAAATTCCTTTTTTTTTTTTTTTCATACTAGTGTAAAGAGCAACAGATCTACATTTATTGTGACAAGGCTGCTGAAATGCAAAATGTTCCACAATTAAAACAATTGTTTAGCATTCTGGAATCATCATCCAGTTTGGCAGGATTTGCTTATTAAACAGACCAATTTCTCTCTTCAAAAAATTACATATATTCAAATAGTTCTTCCATTGGTATTAATGATAATAATGCTGTGTATGGCTGCAGGTCTACTGAGCAGGGGGAAACCTAAATTCTAAATGAAAACCTTCACATTACCCTGTTCTGGTAAAGGTATTTACACAAAGTCAATCAGCTTCCCGAGTGCTGAGCGAGAGAGGATGGAAATCATATCTCCCCTTCCACCTACACAAGGAGGCTGTGAAAGGGCATCTTATAGCCCCAAAGCATCAATCAGCCACTTGGAGAGCAGTGCCATTTAATCCCTGGATTTCTCTGTCTTAGCGCCTTGAAGTGTTATAAGGAACAGTTTCGAGAAGCTGTGGGCAACCAATACATCAAGAAAAATTAGGTCCTGCCACAGACAGACAGTTAATAACAGATGTAATGAAGTTTTATAACCCTGAGGCATGACAGCATTTCTGTTGAAATTTGCTCACTGCATACCTAAATAACACTTATGAATGTTGCATGATTACAGGGAGGAGGAAAAATGGGATCCTTACTTAGGCTTTGGGATCATTTTTCCAGCAAATCAGTAACAAAAAGCATTGGAAAGGCTCCCCAGCAAGACCCCACAGGATCAGTGTATCTGCCAACTCAGGACAGGTCCTGTGTCCCTGTCCCTCCAAGCCACAAGTTTTTGTACTGCCCAACTGCAGAAATGTCTGGATTGGACTGGCATACTGGGGAAACTGGAATACCAAAAATGTCACTGAGACCTTCGTTAATCAGGTTATTTGTCCATATCCCCCAAAAATTGTTCTAGCTCTTCTTGGCAATTGTGATGGAAAGGAGAATTGGTTTAGATGCCAAGTAGGAGCAGGTCTTTCATCCTCACTGTAATTCTCCATTGAGAACCAAGTGGGTTAAGACAGGTGAGAACATGTTCCACACACCTGGTTTTAAAAAAGGTGAAATATAATCTTAAAATGCTATCATCACACAGCTGGATCATTAACCAGCAAAAAGGTTACTTATTGGCCACAATTTAAAGTGTGGGCATTACTTTTGCTTGGCTGCTGTGGGCAGGTGCTTAATAGCTTTGGGAAGCTGAAGGGTTTGGAAAGGTATGAACAGAAGGCTCCTATTTATGGAAATAGTTGATATGTTAATCATCTTCCTGGCAGAATAATTACAGACATTAAAATATGTAAATCAAAGCTTGAACTTTCAGGGATGCAGCAAGAGAAGCTGCTGTTGGTCACAGTTCATCAAATCTCTCCGTTCCAGTGGTTTCTGCACCCAAGCAACCGTTGCATGGAAGCCAATGACTTGTAACCACTGGCAGGTAACAGAGAGGGGATCTTGCACAAAACTCAAAGCAAAACTTTGGTGAAAACACACCTGCATTTCCAGCAAGTTGAGTGTTTTCCTCCCCTCTCCTTCAAGAGGCTGCAGATAAAAGTGGAACCCATGTTGTTGCCCACACTATCAGGGAGGCTTTCAGCAACTGCAGCCCAGACTTAACATTTCTGTTTCTGTGCATGGCTTACACAAACCCAGGCCTCTTGGGCTGACGTGACCAAAATGTTTTACTTCCTCCTTCCCTCTTTGTGCAGCCAGAAAGGAAAGGGTTAGTGCTGTGTGTGATGGTGAGAGCTCTTACCCTGGATGCATTCTGGACCAATGCGAGTTATAGCTAGATCTGCCTTTTCAGAAAAGCACAATTAAAAGACTTGGTTGAAATGTCAGACACATCAAGACCAATTTATCACAATGAACTGCAAATGCCAAGGATGGACAACAATGGTTTATTTATAAGGAGACAAGAGCAAAGAAGACAAGAAGGTTCCATTTACTCACTACCGCCAATGGCACATTCTTCTTTCTCTTTATAGGAGGCTACAAAGTCTTTCAGAGAACCATAGAGCCTAACTGGCGCCCCACTGTTTGCTTCCTCTTGTGCCACTGCTGTGCTTTTCAGGCTCCGGACATCATGTATATTCAAGAAAGCCCAAGAAAACAAAATTGATTTACTTTCAGAAGACCATTTGTCAGGTTCTCACCAAACAGGTATTCTAAGAGCATACACAAAATGCAATTAAGCAGCTTCTACTGGTGGGAAACCCACAAGACTTTTCATCAGCAGAGTGAAAAGAATGCCCTTTGTGGAAATACGTCATCTTACAGGTCTGAACGGCTCCTCTATCTCTGCTGAAATATCTTCCCATCCTCTCTAGATTGCCCCTTGTGGTTTTCCAGGAACCAGCAGGTTCTTCACAAGCTTCAACCCAAAACTTATTTTTTCTCCAACAGAGAAAACTCAGTACTAAAATGGTTTAATTATTTTCTGCCATGCCAGTGAACTGTTCCCACAAATATTTCCGCTACTTTTATTATGGAACTTAAAATTCCTACCTCCCTCTTTCCCCCAGCAATTGTTTAGTTGTCAGCTTTTCCTTTATTTAAAGGAATATTTTTTAATGAGGACCTCCACTCCTCAAACATTGCCCTTAAATCTTCTTTTGTCACAGCTGGCAGAACTGCCTCAGAGATGTACCAAGAACAAAATAAGTGTTCATACCTTACAGTGGTTTTAGTTTCTTTCCCCAAATACCAGTCAATGTCAAACTACCACATACCTGCCCAAGTACAGGACTAGAATCCAGTTTGTTTCCAGGCAAAACCAGCCAAACTGGTAAATGAGCAACTGTTCTGCAGAGAGGAGGGGAGCTGACAGGCAGAGATTGCTTAGGAAAATTCAGAACTCAGAGTTCCCAATCACTGAAGATTTGTGATTCAGAAAAAAAATCTGTTACAAGTTTACATATATAGTTCTTCATATATATGTGTGTATATGAATGTATATCTCAATCTACACTCACCACTGACTTACAACTCAAAGTTTCCCATTGAAGTATTTAAGGTGCATTAAGAAACACAGTTTAAAATCCATCATGACTTAAAATATTGTCACAGCTGAAGGTGTGTCTGACTGGTACTTTCCTTCCCTTGCCCCTTCTCCCAGCTGTGGGTGGATGTCAGGAACACTGGCCTCTACCCCATTCACCACCAGTTCACTCTGCAGCTCAGGACAGGTCACTGCTGTTTCAGTTTACTCAACCCTTCCAGACACATCAGATTCTGGTGTGAGTCTATAAAGTGTTTTATATCATATTTGTTATACTTGATCTCCCTGATGCCTTCCCTGTGACACCTTACATCCTAAGTGTTTGTGTGGGGACAGCAACATCCACGGTGGATGATTCCCATGTCCTGGGAGTTTCTTTGGCCCTGGTGCACAGAGCACTGGGAGCACTCAGGGACTCCCCTGAACCCACAGCTTTTGCTGGGTGCTTGAGTTTGGATCTGTGCATCAGCAACACACAGAGACAGAACCATGGGGAATGCTAATCAAAGAATTGTTCCCACTAAAGGTTAGGAGCTGCACTGAACTCCCCTTCTGTCATGTAAAGCAACACACTACAAGCATCAGCCTGCTGGGATAGCAAGACTTACATGAACTTGCAACTTTCCAAAACCCAATGCAACTCATCCAGCAGCAGTACTTGGGGTGCTCACCATATCTGTATTACACATATACTTGAAATGTCTGAGAAAATACAGGCAGCTCTACAATATCAGTTGAAAGCAGCCCAGGCCAAAACAAATGTCATGATTAGTGGCTTAAATGAATTAAGATTACAGCAGTGAGACTTGGAATGAGACCAACCCACCACCAATGACGCCTTTGTTGACAGAAGCAGCCACCCCATCCATCTGCTCCCACAGGAAACTCCGTTCTGGTCAAACTGGGGCACGCTGACACCAATTCCCAGGGACTGGGAGCTTGAACTAATGCTACCTGACTCTACATTTGTGGTGTGTAAGTACAGGCTGATATGCCATAACCTTTGTGGCACCATGTAAAGGCACAGAAATAGTGAAAAATCTATTCTTCCTGCACAAAAGGATAATGAACTTATTATTAACTTAATAGCCTTTAAACTTCTGACATAAATTAAGCAACTCAAAAAACAGACTAGGAAAGGCGACTAAGGAACTATACTGTGAAATGTCAGGAACAGCATTAACAACTGATACACCTGATAAATAGATTCAGTAGTGTGATTTGTTTGATGATGACTTATGCTCAGAAGTTCCCAGGGTTACAGAAGAGGATTTGCACAGATTTCCCTCCATTGCACTGCATAGTATAGCACTTAACTCTGTTCTTGTGTGCTCATAGGAAGGGCTCCTTTACAACACCATGTATCAAGAGTCTTTAATGAGTCTCCAACTCCTCTACCTTGAAACTGGAGGGAGAAAATAAGCTTAGCACACGTGGGGTTCAGCTTGAGATAGGTAGCTTGCTTTTGTGCAGATTAGCACATTGGTGATTACCACCTCTGACATCAGAGTGAAATAATCAGGAATTCAAAATCCCAGGATTAATCCTAATTACTGAAACAGAGACTAACTGTCAGAATAACGGTGATGTAACTTTTATAGAAAAGGGTGTTCCAAAAGCACAGACACTACAAACAACCTCAAGTAAGAAAATGATTCTCTGCTATCGTGCCAATCGTTTTAACAGGTAATATAAACTGTATTTGAGCAGAGTGCAAGGTGATAAGAGCTCTCTACAGCAGGCTGCAAACACAAATGGCATCAGGTTTTAGCTAAGCTCCATGTCTCACAATGTGAGCCACCTGCATGGGTCAGGAAGAATCCCAGGTTCAGAGCTCTCCTGGCACACTTGGAACCCTGAATACTGTCACAGCCCAGGACAGCAAGCTGCACAGAAAGGACTCCTACTCTTGGGCTTCCAGTGCACCGTTTCATCTTTGATTACTGATTGCTGTGTCTTATTCATTCCACTTCAAAAATCGAAACTACCATCAAACTTGGCTACAAAAAGCATTTCCTTCCCTCAGTCTGACTGGCAGGACTTCAGCTGATTTTGTATTCCGGTAAACACAGCAAATGCTCTTTTGCTGTGATCATCTGAGCACATCTCACCTAATTCATCTGAGAGCTTCTCCAGATACTGTTCCAATGGCACTTTTGTTCTTTACCTGAGGGGCCCAAAAGGCCCTGCTGCTGAGAAATAAAGCCCTTAAATTCAGGTCAGTTGGCTTGTTTAGGGTAAATCCAAGTCTAGGTCACTGGCTCATGGTAAACAGGAGGTCAGACTGGATGATTACATGATCCTTCTTGGTCTCAAACTGCAGGAAAATTGTCATACTTTCAGTAGGAATCAGAAAAGTTTTTAATGGCCTTTAAACTGTTTCTCATGGTGATACTTCTGAAATTTCAGAATTTACGAAGATAGATGTTTAACAACAGTGAGGGTATAGGCTGCTGATCCTCATTAAATTCCATTTTTTTTTAATCATCTAGTGCTTGCAAAACAACAGTGTTTTTTAAACTGGTGTCTGTAGAATACACTGTGACATTCCCCCACTGTCAAGTCTGGCTGTGCACAGACAAACCAGTTTCTAAGAGACCATGACAGGTTATTAGGCACAAGAAAGATGCAGAAATGATACAGAGAGGGCTTCCTGCTCCTGAACAAACTACATTTCCCTACCCACCACTGCACACATGAGAATTCATTGCAAAAGTTCATTCCCTAAAGCAGCTTTTATGCCCAAGCACCTTGAGACAAAAGCTGCCTTTCCAGGGGAAACTGAACAGTTCCACAGATATTGTCAGCAATCCCTCAAGGCCAGTCCTTGGCTTGCCTTGGCCTTTCTGCTCCACCCAGCCCTCTGTGTATGACCAGCAGTGCCCTGATGGCTCTGACGTTAAAAGCCTCGAGGCATTGCTTTGATCAGGGGTGCACGAATCCTTTAATAAACTTGAATGAGACACAGGATAACCCTGGGATTCCAATTCTTGCTACCATTTTCTGCAGATTCTGGACAACACCAACATACACAATAACCATGACCACAGCTCACTTGTGGTGTGACCTGACCCCACGGGGCAAGGCAGAAATATGGACAACAGGATGAGGCTGGTGCAGTCCAGTTCCAGCTGAGTAAAGCATTACTGCACAGTGTGCAGCCATGGGAGAGCCCAGGAGCCATGTGCCACCTCGGAATGCCAGTTTCTCATCTTTCCTGACACCACAGCCATATGGTCACGAGAAACATTTACTCAGACTAATCCAGAGAAGAAATGAATACAGCCCTGTAGTGACAGCCCTGCTTAATGACAGTGAAGCACAGCCCTCATTGTCTAGGGGAACAAAAAGGGGATTTTGATAAACTCAAGTTGGAGGCCATCTGCCTACTTTCCCCCATGTTTCTACCAACTTTGGCTCTTTACATGTCTTCTTGATGGAAGAGGAAAATCCATAATTTGCTCTGGACTAATAATGGAGAGCTGTTTAAAACCCTAACATGGTCCCTTCCTTGTGAAGCCACCAGACCCTCTTTGCCTTTCTCTCTGCTCCTCTAAAGCAGAGCAGAACTTGCCTTCAAGAGGAGTTACGTCTTTAAGACATTATTCTGGCTACTGAAAACCTGAGTTTCCACATCAGATTTCTTCAGATCCCTTCGTACTACTTAACATTTTATTTTCTCTTCATTGATGGTTTCTCTCATCTCAAGGATCAGTTGTTGCCCTTAGCTTGGCACAGAGGCAAGAAGAACTAATAAAAACCACAGGGAAAATCCTAGACATCAAAGTAAGAAACCAGAACAGCTGAGGAAGAACCTGTTCCTGGCAGAAGTAAAGCAGCAACGTGCACTGCTGATCTCTAACAGTTTCATAATAAATTGACAGTTGACTTTGGTAGTTAGCAAACACCCAGACCTGCCAGCAAAACCCAGGACTCAAAATTTTCTTTAGAGATAGTTTTCTAATAGAAAAACTATTAAATATTCCCTTTTGTGAGAGGCATTTTTCATGCTCAATCAAAAGAAAAACTTAAAAAAAAAAATCCAACAATGACATGACTTTGTTTAAGACGGTCAGGAAAAACACTCTGCTTTTTTGTACCCTGAACATAAAATCTTCCTTAAACTCTATTGTTTCTAGAGCCAGTTTGAAAGAGAGTGATGTACAACATTGTCCTGCCAAAGCTCCCATCCCACCACTGTCTACACTGATAATTACCCTGTCAATCCATGTACACATTGCCAGCTGCAATGTAGCTCAGCCTTCCCTTCCCTTCTGTATTAAAAGTAATGGGGGCGGTCAGGGGAGAAAAGAGAAAAAGAATTTAAAAAAAAGGGAGCGGGGGGTGGTTTGCCTTTCCTATACCCCAGAAATCAAAATGGAACTCCAATCTTTGACATGGTTGAGAGATGAGCTCCATTTCTCCACACACATCCTCCACCCCTGCTTTTTTCCAGGGATGCCTACCCTGAAAAACTAAGTCTGGCTACAAACAACCTTTAAAAATCTATCATGATCCACTGTGTTCCCCGTTGATTAGTGATGCGTGATGCTTTTAAGGCAGTTCTGATTCAGGCAAGCCTTAGGAGAATCAAGCACCCGAGGGTAAGAGCTGAAGCAGCACAGACTGGTAGCAAAGTAGCCGGGAATCAGCGGAGTTCAAACACAGCCATGCTCTGGGAAAAAGGGGAGTCAGGAGGTTACAGCGACACAAGCTGGGCTTGAATGGAAGTCAGCTAATTAACCCCGAGAAATGCAGCTTGTGAAAGGAAAACTTGTTCCCCGCCCGAGATCAGTAATTCCGGAGCCTTGTGGGCAAACAGATTTTCAAACAACCGAAACTTTCTCACGCAGTCCCAGAGGTGACACATGGAAATGCTGAACAGAGCCCTCGGCCGCCAAGTGGCAGCGCTGGGGAACAGCCCCAGCCTTCCCCCCAAAGTGGGACTCATTTCCAGTCTTCTGTCCCCGTTCAGGTGTCAGCCCTGTGCTGATCCCCAATTCCCCAATTCCCTGGGCATCCCACGGGCACACCAGAGCCCACCCTCGGTCCAAAGCCCAGCCCTCCTAGTCTGAGTTGGCAGAGACCGTGGAAAGAGCTGATCTCCACAGAAACACGGGGAAAAACACATTCTCCTGATCTGTACTGATCCAATAATGCTTCCTGCTTTATTCCTAGGCTTTGGGTCTAAATACATTGCAGCTTTAACAACATCAACTTTCTTCACTAAGGATTCAGTGATAAAATACTCCAGATTGCAGCACACAATAAATCAATCATCTCTCCCTGCATGGATTTGTAACTCAGCAGTTTGAAAGCATCTTGGAACAATTTCTGCACAGATACTTTTAGATAAGGGACAAATTTACTTTTTATTGAATCAAATGTTATTTGACTGGCTTTGGTTTATAGATAAAAGTGACAGAGTTTTCTAGGCTCTCTTCAAATTGTTGGCACTGTGACCCTGAACTGTTTAAAAAATTAGTTTCTAAAATAATTAATTCTCTCCACTGGCAGTATCTCACCTAGTCCAAGCCTACCAGACATTATCACCTTGGTCACTTGTCATATTCTTAAACAAGCAGCTAAGCACAGCACCAGGACAGATTTATCTATTTTTCCTCCTATATATTAATTTCTAGAATACCCCAGAATATGCATCCCAGAGTGCTCCATTTCTATTACAGCAAATCCAGAAACAAATTCCAGATGGCAGCTCATTTCATACATATTCTGGCATATTTAGGCACTTGACTTCTCCACTTCTTTGGAAGCAAATTAATGCTCAACTCAAAATTAGGTTTTAAAGCACAGTTTAAAAAAAATTCATCTATATCATGCAATTAGCAAAAATCAATTACCAGACGCCAGACTGAATTTGATGACAGAAAAATTATTGTATTTTGCAAGTACTGCAAATAATGACAAAAATCCCTTAAGTTAGAGAAATTCCTCTGCAAAGGTGACTTTGTTTCACAGCCCCAGTGCACAGACTGAATTTGAGAGTACTGAGCAGGTCAAAGCAAACATCCAGAATTATATTGGATGAACCCAGTGGACAGCTACGCCAGTAAGAGGGGTTTTGTGGGAATAAAAGAGAACAAAAAACCTGTAATGATCCTCACAGTGTCCATACACTGTGCTCATTTAGCAACCAAGAAATATGCGGGGCCAACTTCTACCTCCAATTCTTTCTAGCAAGGCAGCAAGAGAATATTTGGCCTGTAAATTGAGATGTAAAATATTTTATATATATAAAGCTAGCATGTAACAGATATGTAAACTGTATTATATAAATTTTACTGGCAGTAAAATTTATATAATCAGGAAATTTATAAAAATTTATATATCAGGAACTGGCAGTTCCTGTCTCTCGCTCTTCCTTATCACTTAGGCAGTAACTAGGAAATTGTCAGATATTCCATCCTGAAGATAAGCATAGTTTGCTATCTGATGAACTCCTAATGAATATACTGTTAATTGCATAACCTTCCTTCAGCACAGGAACTTTTCTGTTCATCAAGGGCATGGATAAAACAGCTTCTTTGCTTTGGAGCATCCTTGTAATTAATAATATATTCTTCACACTTCTAAATATAACCCATAATGAGATGCTTTAAAGGATCCAAGCTGCACCTTTCACTAAGTGCTTTTGATCAGAAGGGAAGGAGCCAGAGCTTGTTCAGACAACAGAGGCTGCTGGAACGCGACTGTCGCTTCCCAATCCTGAAAGGCTGCAAACGACTTCAAACGGGGCTCAGCAGCAAAACATGCCAAAACAGCTTCCTCCACCTAAAACACAGTGTCTCGTTATCTCTGGGCATATTCTGTGCACATCAGAGATGAAAAGAAGTATATATATATTAGATATAGATAGTATATATAATATAGTCTTACATAAATGTATAGTGGGTAACTTTTACTCGTTAACATTCTACTCATTAATTCCATGAAAACTCTGCCATCAATCACAAATCAAGTGATGAGCTACTACAATGTGCAAAATCTCCCCAATTATATTTGCCATCCATGTGACCTGGCACCTCTCAGAGATTTCTCCTGGTTTCCATGTGCTGAGAAAACACATCTCCAAGGATCACAGAACAGAAAAAAAGTATTTCTTGATACCTATGACTTTCTCTGGAAACATTTTCCAAAACTTCTTTATGCTGAGGGTGGCATAGCACTGGAACAGCTGCCTGGGGAGGTTGTAGAGTTTCCCTCTCTGGAAACATTCCCAACCCACCTGGCCATGTTCCTGTGTCACCTCCTCCAGGTGCCCCTGCCTCGGCAGTGGCATTGGACTGGATGATCTCCAACCCTGACACATCTGTGATTCTGTGACCTTCAAATAATGATCCATGGTTGGGGAGAAGAAAGGAGAGTGGTTCTCCCCCACCTGTGGAGTTCCCTTAATTGAACAACACAATTTTTGCCTTGAAAATTCCTTCCCAGTGATTTGGATGGAGTATTCCATGATTCGGAGGGGGAGTTTCTTCCATTGTCAGAGCTTGCTGTGCCTTGCAGCAGCTGGGCCAAATACCTTCACCTACAAACTGTGAGCATCACTGCTGTATGTGCAGCAGCTGAGAGATCCTCCCAAGGTTAAAAAGCCTGAGGACTGTTAAATGCTTGCACAGCAAAGGCTGACTTTCTACATCAACACCTCGTTTAAACAACAGCATCTCTTTAAGCCAGGTACCTATTTTGATTTAAAGACTTCAGTCAGTAAGGAGTTCTGTCCAAGTGAGTCCACTTTATTTGCCACTACTGTTAAGAGCTGTGTCTTATCTGTGTTTCTCTTATCTAGTTTCCTGGATCAGGCTGATTCTTGCTAAGCTAAAGAAACAATTGTGTGATAAAACCAAAGAGACAGGTGTAAATTGATAAAGGCAACTGTCAACCCTCTCTTCAATAAATCAAATAGCAAATACCCTTCTAATAAGGTTTATTTTTCAACTCCAATCATGTGAGCCTTGTAAGGTTGTTCACAGCCCCTTGTCTAATAACCTTTCCACTTTATAGCAGCTGCCCATGTCTTTTACCACCTCTCAACCACCTGCTCTTCAACTTGCTTAGCACGACCTCTAATTATGTTGTAAACATAAAGGTTAGAAAAATGTAGTTTAAGTCAAATCACATATCACAAAATACACACAGTAGCTTATTAACATTCACAGTATCTTATTAACGAGGTCATGATTCAATCAAGAACCACTGAGAAGTGACACAGCTCTTGTTTTCCCTAACATGTTGACACGGATTTTTTTTTTACTTTTTAATTTTTTTTTAAATCTTGATGTGTTATGTTCCATTATCAGGCTCTCTGTGGTTTTGTCCAAAACTAACAACAGCCAGTTCAGCACACACAGCTTTGGAGCTGAATTGTTATTGTTGTAGCTGTGAGGAACTCCAGGTTTGGGCTGCAGACCTTCTACAGCAGGTTCTGTACTGTGCTGTTTAACCTTTTAAACCACCCTAAAAATACAGCTTTTACTAGCTTACTGAAGCTTCCACCAGTGTTCCAACATCTGCAAAAAACAGTAATGCAAGTTCTAATAAAAACAGAAATACAGATCAGAAAACTGACTGTGTCCCTCAATGAGTTTGTCACTTTGCTTTAAAAGTCAAACCTTTAATAGCTACTATTGAGTAGCAGGCATGTCATTAAATGTGCAAATGCAACTTCTTCCTCTTCTTTCTGAACAGAAATTAGAAATACTTTCAGTATTTACTCAGTTTCTGCCACTGCAGCTTAACTTCCAGTCTCATTGACCAGGATCACACTATATGGATGTTTTACATACAGCTGAAGAATTCCTTACAATCCTTTTATTAGGTAAGGTGTCCTTCCTTTTGTTCCTTCTCACCTATGGAATTTTCCCCATTAGTTGCGGGGATTGCTGGTACTTACTGGGTGCTTGAGAAGACAGAGTTCGGCCGGGCCCGGGGGAAGGGGGCAGGAAAGGGAGGGCAGGGGCAGCCGGGGATCGCTTTTTCGGCTTCAGAGCTGCACACGGAGCTGTTGGTGCTTGGGGAAAGGAATTCACTATAACCCAGATGGGGCTGCTGTTTTTTCTTCTCCTTCTCCTTCCTCTGTGTGCCTCACACCCCTGTCCTGCTGGGCAGTGCCAGTGCCAGGCACCACCACAGAGCTGCTGATCCAGCTCATCCCCCGGGCTGGGCTCTCAGCTCATCCCTGCTGTTCCAGCTGAGTGTTCCTCAGAGCCTGCAGGAGCACCGGGACTGACTGCCCGAGGGGTTTGTGAGGCAAAGCCTCTCCTCCATCCCTTCCCATCTCGGCTGAGAAGGCTGTCACGGGCTCCCTGGTTCTGTTTTGTTGTTAATGCTGTAGTTATTGTTACACACTAGTAAAGAACTGTTATTCCTATCCCCAGATCTCTGCCTGAGAGCCCCTTGATTTCAAAATTAAAATAATTTGGAGGGAGGGGGCATTACATTTTCATTCCAAGGGAGGTTCCTGCCTTCCCTAGCAGTCGTCTGTCTTTCAAACCAAGACACCTTCCTACACCTGGCCACAAAATTCTCATGCTTGTTTCTGGCTTTCCTTATTCAATGAATTTATTACCTAACTCCCCCTTGTACCTAAACTGTAATAGTTTCAACTCTCAGTATTATGGATTCTTACACTAATTTCCTACAGAAACAAAGTTTCCACGTACAATTAATGAGTCCCCCACAAGAAAATGCTTCTCTGTCCTCATAACCAAATGTAGTGGCCAAACTGAATAAAACAACAAAAAGATGATATATCTTGAGGGGAATTTTTATATCTTCAGTGAAAATACATGGCAGGGCAGAATACTCTGCCAGAAGAAAAGGCTGCATCAAAAGCCCTGCCTGTACTGGATGACAATCCATGCACAAAGAAACTGGGGAAACTTTTAATTGGAATTCTTACTCTCTTATGCACCAAAGAGTCAATCAAGCCCAGGACATAAATGAACAGGAGTCAGGAATGGAAGAGAAATCTAACTCAGAAGTTCTGGTGCTCCTGAAGTATTTGCTAACTCAGTGATTGAACTTTGCAGGAATCACACCCACAGAGCAAGCAGGAGAAAAGCTCACAGAAATACAGCATAATGTGGTTCTTGAGGGCTGGTACATGATTTTTTAATGCTTTCAGCAGGAGGACTTTCTTTCCAACCTACCATAACTAAAAGAAGCAGAATAGATCTCTGAGACCAAGTTCTGTCACCTGTATAGCAGGTAAGATTGCACTTGGTCTAGATAAAGTAATTTTTATGACATTCAGGTTGAAAGTACACCTCATTTCCTATGCAGGTCAGCTATAATTTCCTACACAGCTACCTAAGACTTGAGGGATTCTGATGTCAGAACTTTAAATAACTGTACTCAGAGTGCCCAACCTTTCCCAAACCTTCTCTGACAATGAGACAGAGCTGTCTTTATGTGGGTCTTTCCCAACTGGCAACTTCAGGAGTGAAGACACGTGGAGCTGATGGGGAAAGGGTCTGGCAGATTGAAGAGCTTTGCCTCAAGACCCAAAGCACCGGCCCAGCCCTGCTCCACACCAAAGCCAGGAGCACCAGAAGCCACCAGCCCTGCCCGCCAACATCAGGGACATGGCACAACTGGCAAGCACAGGCACTTCCACTGAAGGCACAAAGGGCAGCTGTGAAGCAGCTCCTCTGCTCTCTGGGCATCTCTGCCATCTTCCCTAAAGAAAACAGATGCCAGGCTGCTAATCTGCTTTAGGAGAGGGAAAGAACAGCCTGGCAGAGATTTTGATCCGTGTCACAATTACAGTTCAGTCCCAGAGCAACACACATTTCTCATGATCCCCAGCTGGAATTAATACAGAGGCTGAGCTGAACCAATATAACCTTCAGCATGTGAAGAAAATATTCTCTTGCATCACCCCTAAAAATCAACTGAAGTATGAAGAATGTCTGGATACCTAAAGAGTGCTTAATTCTGTTAGGTTCAAAAAATCAAAACCAACAAAAACCACAATCCAAAATAACAGTAGCCATGTGAAATCAGCAAAATAGAATACTCCTTTCCTCATCTTTGAAAAAACCCTGATATCCTGATTGACTATGCCTAGAGAAGTGTGCTCATAAAAATGTTCAAAGTATTACTTGATTACATTTTCAATACAGATAACACTGTGGGGCCACACAGAATATTCAATCCAGCCTGTAAATCACCTCAGCATCCAGACTCCAGCATGCACCCAGTCTCAGTGACACAGGTTATACAGAAAAGCAAACTCATTCTGTTAGCCTGTTACAGAAGAGGACATGTGGTGCTCTTGCTGATTTTCAATCAACAGAACAACATGACTTGGTCAGCTCAGTCTCTCTGCTGTGTCGGTCCAGTTTTAGCTGAAAAACTCTGCACTCTACAAAATATGCTGGAGCTCCACATGTAGTAATTGTATTTTTAAAGACAGATTTCTGCATCTGTGGTCGTGTGCACTGGCATGTGTCATCCTTGGCTGCCTTAACCATGCACTGAAACATCACTCTCGAGGCTACTGTTCCTCCTTCCCCTCTCAAACCTCTCCACTCTCTCCATCCAGCCAGTTTTGATCTCTCAAGATCTCTAGAGTTTGGGAAAGTGCTTAAGTAATTATAGTACAGAGGAAGTCAGTCAGCACATATGTGGGTTTGAACTACAAAATTTTTTCATTTGGCTAAGGAGGAGAGAAAATGTGTCTTGAAAGCCAGAAACATCAGCCCTTGTTCTCAAAATATTTGATGAGCAGATAGGGACACATTCACTCCTTCTGGAACATAAGTAACATGACAGCTTCCAGTGGCAGCTGCTTTACACTCTGGAAAAAAACACTGGTTTTTCCAAACCAAAACCATAGGAGATGAATGAAAAAAATCCAAGTGAAGGAGAAGAATATGCAAAATTGTTGTTAGGCTATGTAAAGTTAAGAACTGACCCCACAACTCTGAAGTTCCTCCCTGATTTTGCACAGTCATTGAATACACTTTTTGCAGGAACCTGACTCCCAGACATGTTTTTCTTTTAATTCTTTTACATAATTTTAGGGTTTTCTTCTTCATTTATTATGTATAACAGGGATTATATTTTTATTTAGTTTATATTGGCCCTTTCTAAACATTGTTCTATAGCTTCAAGCTACTTCCTTTTGCAATGTTTTCACAGTGGTTGTCTCCCCGGTATTTAGAACTCACCATGACTAACTCCTCGTAGCTTCTTAAATATATACAAAAAGAAAAGGACTTCCATTTATGTTACTAAATGCAGTCACATCACAGACTGCCTCCTAAAATCAACCTTCAAAAACAATAGTAAATGTTTCATACCTTATGCTGAGACTATCATGGGCTCCAATCTCATAAAGAAAAGAGAAACACATGGAAATTCCTTGCTCAGTACTCTGTGGAAACTAAAGCTGAACTCAGAGGGGCGGATAGGAGTTGTTATGCACAAGCACAATGCAAAGGCCACTGTTAAATAAACAGAAATCTTGTGCATTACTGTGCCCAGAATTCAGGCTACCACCAATCTGAGGCCACCAGCAGTTTAGATCTGTTACTTCTTCTGGTTTCCATTCCAAGTACCATTTCAAAGGACAATTCTGCATTTCAAGTAAAACAAGGTATAATGTTTACACCCACACAGTATAACAATGAAAGGAAGGAAAAAAAAGAACAATGAAAATTCTCAATTTTCTCCATAATCCTGATACACACTTCTGCCAAAATACTTCTCTTTAAACTTCCTCAGTCAAGATTTCCAGCCCACAAAACATAACAAGGAATAGCTCAAGATACACTAAGCAATGGAGCATCACTGCTACTGAGACAACATCATTCTGCAGTGATGGGCTGACTTCTCAACAACCAAAAAATCCATGCTCCCAGTCCAACATCAGCTGAAAGTAACAACAGTGACCTTTAAATTTCAGGACAGTAAAATCCAGCTACAGCAGGCAGTACAACAGCAAGAGGCAAAATCTGAGAGCACATATGGGAGAGATGATCTATGCCTAAAGGCTACACAGATTCAAAACTCCCACTTTAAAAAAAAAAAAACATTCACAAGGATGGTTTTGAAGAAGTTGCTTAAGCTCAGTTTTTGTCAGAGCCTGTTCACCTCACTGCTTTCATTGAGCTACTGATGCATGTACACATGTTAGCAAAGCACAGACATGGCCAGATGCCCCCTTCCCATCCAGCACTACAGAAGGAGAGTCTGCAAAAGGAATTGCTTCCTAGAATCCAATAATTAACAACATTTACCTTGGAAGCTGCTGCCTACACTGAAGCATCCCAAAGGGTGCATTTAAACACTGACAATCTCCTTCAGAAGTCTCAGTCTGGATCCTGTAGATATTTCCTGGTGTACTTGTGAACATCTAGGCTTTACTCCTTACCTATATTTCTTGGAAAACAGTGACTTAAGGAAGTATCTTACTGAAGAGTTGGGGATGAAAAATTTAAGTAAGGGATTAAGTCAAAATGTCCCATGTGCTCAACTTTTACTCAGTTAACAAAAAATCCTTTCAAGAAATTAGACCAACAAGAGTACCACAGTTAAAAGCTTTTAAATCAATGGAGAAATCCAATCACAATTCATAGCCCTATTGTTAGCTGGTATCTTTCAAAGAGGAATATAATCAGACATACTCCAACCACCCAGTTAAGACAACACAGCAGCAGCCTTGACAAAATGACCCCACTTCTTTTGCAGATAGTGATGCTTTTAAGCACTTCAGTCACCCATGGCCCCACCACAGGGCAGCAGCAGAGCCAAAACAAACACAGGGTTCTTGACTGCCAGACCTGCAGCTCCAGGACTTTATGGCAACATGTCCTGCAAGTCCCCTGAGAACCACACACTGCATTTCCTACCATTGCCTCAGCACAGAGGGCAGAACCAGGCGTGCTCCACCACTGGCACCAGACTCCTGCTTCTCCCAGCCCTTCCCCTTGCCCTCCTACCTGAACTGCTGCTCACCCTGCCCTTTGCACAGGGCATCCTCCCATATTTCCTGGTCACACTCTTCTTCAAATCCACCTTCAGAGGCTGCTTTTGCCCAATGTACAGTAACTATGTTAATACAAAAATACAAATCTCGGTAACACTCAAGCCACACCCGGTGTCAGATGAGGGACCCCTCTGACCTCACAGTAATGTCTGTTCCACTCCTCCTGCTATTCTTCAGTTTCATTGCTCTTCTTGCTTCTCTCGAGTCTGTTCTGATACCAAATCCCTCTGCCAGCCCCCAAAACCTCAGCACAGCCATAAGCTCTGTGCCAGAAGGTGGCTGCACAGCCTGGGCAGAACCCCACTGGCTTCAGCAATGCCCCGCTGCAAACACAATTGCTTAATTACACTGCAAACACAATTACTTAATTACAAGGGAAACTGGGACTGCTATTAGAGGACCTGTGTTGGTTCCACTTTTCTGAAGCACCTCTTGGTGCTAAAATTACAAATCATGATTTAAGTTGGTGGTTTAAGTGCTTGGTGGTTATCGGACAGAAGAACAATTCAGAATAGGCTTGTAGTAGAGTAGTTATGTGCCAAAAAGGAACGTAAAAATGTGATTTTAAGGGTGACAATGTTTCTTTAATCCCTTAAAAGCTGTTTAGTTCATTGTCTGGCTTGAATATAATGAATCAGGAACCATTTCTCCAGGTTTCATATCAGATAGCAGGTAATTATGGAAACAGAATAGAACTTTAATTATGAGAAAAAACATAGATTGTTCTATTGTGATCTTCCACAGCATTGCTGTTTCTTAGAAGTAAACATATTGTGCAAGCTGGAAAGAAACCATTGATTAAAATAATCAAAAGCCCTACTAGAAGCGTGGACAGGCTTTTCTTTGTAAAAACCAAAACATTGTATCTGACTAGAGATACAATAGTTGAGGTATTTGAATTAGCTCTTCCAAAGCCCACTTTAATTTTCCCTCACAGATTCATTTAATTAAATCTCCTATTACAGGGTGGTTTTTTCATTTTACATACACTATACAAAAGCTTGATGTACTCTGGGAAATCGAAGAGATTAGAAAATCTTACCAATAGCTTTTTATCTTGATTTCTTCCCAGTGATTTTCAACTGAAGCAACCTGTTTAAGATGCTGTTTCCAAGCATGCCAGCAATCAATTTTTAAAAATTAAACAGTAGAACTTACAGGTAATTGATAAGCAGAAAAACTTTTCAGTTCCTCCTCTGAAAAGCTGGAATATCATTAAAACAAGGTTGGAGGTGTCAGGGTCCTAGGGAAGAGTCCAGAACTGGAATTGCCAGGCTGTTACTGGAGTAGGCATCGCCTTTTCCCTGGTGTTTTGTCAGCACAGCGGGCGCTCTGCTGTCGATGCCAGCCCAGGACAGGCACAAACACCAGCAAACACTTCAGGGGAGATCAGGGAGTGCAGGCAGCTCCACTTGTGCAGATGCTCCAGCACAAATGAGAGCAGAGCGAGGGGTTCTCCTGTGGCTCCTTGCCTTTCATCCCTGGCTAACCAAGGAGCAAGGCCATCCCTGGGAAAAGGGAACGCTCAGGAACCACCCGGGGGGCTCCTGATCCTGCACAGCCACACGGGCCCTGCCCGAGCTCTCAGCACAGCCCCAAGGGGGGCTCCGAGCCTCCCATCAGCAGCTGCTCCTTCATTTTCCTCCCTCCCAGGCTCACTTTCTCTCTCTCTCTTGCTCTCCAATCGAAACAGGGAGGAAAAAGCTGCACAGAACGCTAGGGGGACAAAACTGTACAAAGGATGAAGGAGTTGAGCAGCACTGAGATGAGAGTTATTTGTAAAAGAGATTATGGTCGCAAAAGTGCTCCTTGTCACGAGGGAAAATAAAGGCACAAAAGGTCCCTCGATGAGCAAACATAATGAAACCTGCCAAGATGAGTGATAAAATCATAGAAAGAAAAATTATACAGGTCTCCAGGACACTGCCAAAATTCACTGTAAAACACTTTTTCCTGCTTCCGGAAGTCTGTACTTTTAAAATTAAAATTAAAAGCTTGCCTGAGGGTGGAGTAACACTGGTATTTCACCATGTATCTGTCAGGACAGTATCTCCTCTCTGTTCTGTCAAAGGACTGAATAAAATAAACAGCATTCAGGACTTCCCAAAACTTCATACCACAAAGGAAAAAACGGAGTGCAGTGTCCCAGCAGCCTCACAGAGGCCATCCCAAACCATCCCTGGCAGCACCTGCATGGCCACAGTGACAACACTGCTGCACATAGGTCATACCAAGGGGAGATGCTCTTTTTTTCCATGATAAAGTGACCACTCTTCTGAGGTTTTAAAGGTATGGAGAAATGAAGTGTTGCTCAAAGGAACCAAGAGGATATGAAGAAAGCAGGGGAAAAAAAAAAGGATTCAGTAGACAAGCATAGATTTAATAAATTTTAGTATGTCCTCACTCTTTTATGTGTGAAAGAAAGTATCTCTGAAAAGGCTCTGGTGCTATTAAATAATTGTGTTTCTTATCTCGGAGTGAACATTTCATCTTTTATATACATACAAAGAAACCCCCACCTGTTTTCTTTTTTAGAGGATGGAATAGGCAGCTTAAATGGCAATTTTAATTGAATGTGTTCGGGCTGTTGCACAAGAACACTGATGTGTAGACCCGTGGCTGGGAAGAAAAGACTTTCCCTCACCACCTACACCTTAACTTCATTACAAATATCCCTGCTGGTTCTCACAACTCAGCTCTAAGTTTGACACTTGCAACATGTCTAAAGACAGGAATGGTGAAGCAGCAATGCAAATTCCAGTAGAATTCAGTATGTTAATTGCTATTTCTCAGTCATACTCCACATGGGGCTGATATACTTGGAACAAAACTTGAATGACCAATTGTTCTTTTCTGTGTGTCTATGTGCATTTCTCAATACATACATATCATTTTAAACACATAAATGCACACACAGTGGCTAGAAATTAAATTAATTATTAAGCATGGTACTCATGTTAATCCCTGTACAGGAAAAAAAGAGAAGTGTGGTTATGTTTGCAACCTCTGCCAAAACAGAGAATCACAGTCTCATACAGCTTAGAGAGCTCCAGTGACAGGGTAAGATGAGGAGCACAGACCAGAAAAAAGGTGCAAGAACTGGCACAAGCCCCACGTGTGCTCTAATGAAACTACTCAGTTCTCTGCATTTTCATGCAAAGGATTCATCATGTGTGTAGCAGGTTAAAGTACAAGACAAAAAGGGTGAGCTGAAATGTGTCACTTCAAATATAGTCATGAACACAGTGTCCCTAGAAAGGAGGCTGGAGCTACTGCTAAAGCCAAGCCTTGGTTAAGGCTCAGTGCACAGGCAAAGGCACAGGGAGGATCCACACCACTCTCACACGTGCAGGCAGTGCTGGCTGTGACCCTCACCCCAGAGCACAGTCTCACTGAAAGCATTGCAGGTATTAAAAAGCTCCAGTGCAAGGCTTAAATTACAGAAATTACCTACCAAAGCATGCAGAGACTGCATATTAAACCAGTCTTAATCATGATCCTAATCCTAAAGGAAGCAGGATGAAGTGTCATGAGACCCTTATTAAAACTGCAAAAGATTTCAGTGGGAGTGAATGAAAACAGGATCCTACAATGCAGGAATGCAGAAAGAGAGGAAAAATACCCATTCAAGAAAAGGTGGTAGAAGAAGGAAACACAGCTTCAACATACAATTCATTATGATACTAAATTACATAAATACTAAATACATTATTTCAATGTCATTAACATTAAGATAAAGTAATTTGATATTCACTTATTTTCCTCACACCATAATTCACCCATTTAAAAAAGGAGAAAAGGTTTGTTGTCTGTGCTCTTGCACTGCAATACTACTTCGTTCAGTTAAAACATTTCAATTTGAAAATTATGTTTTGCCTTTGATTCCCAGAAATTACTTCCTTTTCACATCAGCCATAATACAGAAAAACAACTGTGATTCCTGCATCCTTCCCTCAACAAACAAACAAAAGGATAAATATAAAAATCAGGTAATCTGAATTTCAGAAAGCAAGTAGCAAGATAATGGAAAAAACAAAAGCGCTAAGCAATGAGGAGCCACTTGAGATTTCTGAAAACCTTTTACACTTTTAGTAGTTCAATATTTATAGCATGTTAAATAATTACACATACAAGAGCTTCACACTCTCAATTTTCATTTCCCAGCTATTCTCTCCTATTGAAATAACAGCAAGATTAATTGTAGCCATAAAAAGGCAGCATCCAACTCTTTTATGACGACTCCTGTCTATAAACTGCATGAATGCATTAGACCAATAGGGAAGTGTTAAAATGTTGGTGTTTAAACTTTGTAGCCATTAACGACAAGTGAAAGCTCAAAATTGATCTGGGGGATGGAAACACTGCAAATGTCCAAGCAGAGAATGCTACATGGAAAAGTGACTCCCTCACAAGATAACACTGCTCAAGAACAGAACAATACAAACATCAGAACAGACATAGGTTTTTTCAGTTGGTTTTCCTACAGAACTTGGTCAGCCCTCTGCAAAGGTCACCACTGAGACTTAAGCTCTAAACACATTCCCATAAAGGAAAAACACATTTTGTATAGGTATTACTTAAAAACTTTTCAGCATCGGTAGAATTGCAGCATAATCATTACAAATCCTAAATTAATTTACTTCTTTAGGTAAGTAAAATGCTGAGATCACCAAAGCCATGTAATCATCATCAAAAAGGAGATGTAATTCACTGCCCATGAGCCACAGACAAAGTTATCCCACTACTGGGGATAAACCGCTCGTCTTTGAGTTTGCTGAATTTCCTTTGATGTGAAAAGAATAATTTCACGCTTCAAGAAAAGGAACAGGACACCAGAAAAACTGGATTTGATTCCTTACTCTGTCAAAGACTTCTCGTGTTAGTCCCTGAGGATCCTTTGAGATACTGAGGTTGGCTTAGGGCTGCTCAGTCAGGACACACCTGGAGGCACCCCAGGCATTGTTTGTGGATTGTTTGGGAAGCAGTGGGCTGAGATGGGATGGTTCAAGCAGGGGTAAAAGTCCATTTGTGAAGAATCAGTACACTTAGAATAAAAGGGACTGTGAGCCACCATGCCCAGGGAACTACAGGTCTGCTGACAGAACTCACAAAGTCTTATCCATCTCTACTGTTAAACACTCCCATGGAAAAGGAGTTCTCAGGAGTCTGGAACCCTCTGCAAAACAGACCTGGAAGCTAAGTGGCATCTTAAAAACAGAGAAATGAATTAATGTTCAAGTTATATTTTGGATGTGATATAACTTTGACAAGGGTGAATGAACAAACCTGTATCCTGTTTACAGAATTGCATCATCGCCAATTATCTGACAAAATAATCTGAAATGAGAGACTCCAAATAAGGAGAGATTGACAGACCAGCACTTGTTTGGCTGAAGAAGAGAAGGTTAAAGGAAGCTCTCATTGCTGCCTTCAACTCCAAGATGGAAGGGAATAGTGAAGATGGAGCCAGACTGTCCTCAGAGGTGTACAGTGACAGGATGGGAGGTGACAGACACATGCTACAACAAAGGAAAGTCTGTCAAGATAAAGAGATTTTTTCCATTAATAGGGGTGGTCAGACATAAGGACAGGGTTTGAGCAAGGAATTGAACTAGATGATTCCCTAAGGTCCAAATTATGAACCTCTGTCTTAAATTATTCCAGGACTTCATGGAGAGATGATCATGGCTGTTTTCATTTTATTCTGTCTCAATAAATTTGATCACATTGGCAAATCAAAGCTTTCATTGGTAGCCCTGCAAACCAGTCTGGGCACCTGGAAAATGAGACTGCCACTTTTGTGCCTCTGGGAGAATCCTGTGGCTCTAGAAGTATTTCCACATCCAGTACCTTGTCCTATATTTGCTTTACAGATGGGGTCCTCAGCTGCTGCAATTCAGCAGTGCTCCCAAAGGCCCAGCAGAGACAGTGCCAGGGGGACAGTGCTGTATTTCATGCTGGCTGTAGCCAGTTGGTGCAGTTGGAGTGTTGTTAAAATGCACACCTGTACATCTGGCATTAACATCCCTGTATTCAATTCCCTGAATGATCTCTAACAGATTATTCCAACAAACAGTCCTTAATTTACATGTTCCGCTGCATTTGCAACCCCCCAGCACCTTATCACATTTATACCAACAGATCTACTCTCAACCTTGGGGGGAAAAAAAGAAAAAAAAAGCTTTCTAAAGAAAGCTGTAAACTGCCCCAGGTCCTAAAACTGGGTATCTGGCTGTGCCTGGGTGATTTGGCCTAGTTTTTTCTTTTGCTACTTGAATTCAATAGCCCAGTGTACGTGATGCCCTGAAAGGAACACTCCACCCTTCTCCAGGAAAAATTCTCCAAGGGCAGGGAAGAGTTTATTAAGTCCTTTTCCACAAAAGCACAGTAATGTCACCAAACCCACTCAGTCATGCAGGAGATCTGCATCAAAGAAGAATAATAGAGACATAATATCCTTTGGGCTGAACAGAGAGCTGGGAGGGGATTGTGCATTTGGGGGTGAACGATACCATCAATGCTACCAACAGGATTTTACATTTGGGCAACTTAATAGGAAATGAGGGCAGAACTGACCAGCACTGTGAGAGATCTGCACACACAGCAGCAGCACACAGAGTGCCTGGGACCATGGAAAATTCCCATTAAAAATATAACTGTCAGGTTTGGATACATCTCCCTGAACCACTCGTGACATGTACTTCAAAATAAGAAAGAAGTGCCTGAACTGGTGCTGCATTTCAAACCAACATTCAGGGCCTGATTTTATATTCCATTTCCATTTTAAAATCTATTTCCAGAACTGCTGCTTATTAAACCTGCCCTATTAAATCATCCCCCTATTAAATGCAATATGAATTAGGGTTTCCCAGTCTCTTTTTCATCCTCTTAACACCCTACCTTCTAACACTCTATACTTTTCCATACAATATTTTCTGCTCTTAACCAGCAGAATGTCACATATCTGAAAAAGAAAGAAGTGGTGAGTTTATGCTCTCTGCATTCCTCGATCTCATTATATATACAATGTCCTAAGGCAAGAGTTTGCCAGCTTAGATTTTCACTTGCTCTAGCCCTTTAATTTGTGTTCCCATCAGTGTTGTTACTGATTGTTAGCATTTGTTTCTATTTTTCTCTTGAGCTTTTAATTTTTTTTTTGCTTAAGTCACTGATTAAATAATCTAAATCCTTCAGAGGGAAATTTAAAATTTTCTTCTTGTAGAAAAAGCAGAATGATTCAGTACCTGTGCTGGAATAGCATTAGGTAGATAACATTCATTTTGCTGGAGGTCTCTATTAGTTAAGTCAGAAAAATTACTTCCCTTCCCCCTCTCTCAGCTCTAAGAAACTGGGTAAGGAAAAGGTGAGGAATCTTTCCATCCTCATAAGCAGAGCCTGTGTATATCAGCAGGGGCTGTACCACAGCCCCAGGGTATCACCAAGCCACACTGGGCTGCTTTTAGTGACAGTAATGAAAACCAGGGCCAGGGCTCTGGATATGGTGGGCTCTCCAATGTAGAGAATATGTGAGTTACCAAAAATCTTCAGCAGGTGCCAGAGACCTGTCTTGCAGAAAAATGAAGAAATATAAGCAGTTTCTTATTTACAACGACCCATTTCAAAACAAAAGTCTGGATAACTATCTCCTCTGAAATCAGTCCATGCTAGAAACGAATCAACTTTCAACTAGAACCAAAACCCACAACAGGGAGAAGTCCTAGAGGTTTCATCAGCTGAGGATTCAGTGGGATTCATGAGATACCCTTCAGCCACCACTCCTGGACACATTCAGTGGCTTGAAGAACACAGTTAAAAAAATAATAATTGCATGAATAGCAGAAAAGTGCAGACATCTCAGATCCAGCAGAAATTAGGCCAGCTGTGATGCCATCTCACCTATCCAACAAGACACAGGTCATGCTGTCCTGAACACCTGGGAATGGCTGATGTCCCTAGAGAGGATATTGTTAGGCACAAAACTTAGCAACTTCATTGATTAGGGAAACAGAAAAACCAAAGTACAATTTTGGTTCTGTAAAAAAAACAAAAAAACAAACCCCCACAAACTGTTACCTTCAACCAAGCATATGAGATGGGGACACAACATCCCTAACTACCAATAACAGAGCACAAACTGTATTTAAAAACATACCACAAAAGCATTCAGAAAATCAAAAGCCATTTAGCAGGCTAGATGCTGAGAGGAACAGCCTTGTTTTCACCACATTCTGAGCTGGAAGTACTCCTAAAATGCAATAGTCAGCATTATTAATGCTCTTAGACTCCCTGGATTGAATGGACTATGGACAATGTCCCAGTGTTACATTAACTGAGGAATAACACCAGATCCTGGCAGAGGTGCTGGCAATTATGTGGCCTGTCTGAAATCCACTGATTTTTATAAAGCAGTTTGATTTTAAAAGAGGTGAGAAATCTCTTATTTCCCAACCCGTCCCTTCCCTAGGGAAGCTCAGCAGGGCAGGACCCTCCACAGGGAGGGTTAATGCAGGACCCTTGCATTAATCTAGGGCTTGAAAAAGATGCATTTCTAAGCAGGAAAATGAGACAATCACAGGCCCTGAAGTCACCCCTTGACATCAAGGAGAAAGAAAATGAGACTGGAGAGAAATATCATACAGGAATATCCACCTATACATTTTGCCTGTCACTACATTTTCTGTTATTACAGCCTCATCTTAAATAATATTTAAACAGATGAAGAATCAGGCCTCTTACACTAATAGGCCATTACAGGGGAAGCCCAACACTCCACTAGTTTAATAGAACAGGAATAAACTTCTTCCTGTGTTGCAGGAAGATGTTTCATGGGTTACATATTTTTCTGAACTGAGGAGCCACCAGAGAAACACAGACTTTGGTCTCTTAGAAAGTTTCAAGTAGGAGGGAAAAAAAAAAAAAGATTAAAAATTAAAAAAAGAAAAAAATCACAAAAATCTGAGGAAATGACTTTTCTCTGAGGATAGCAGTCCTGTATGGTAACAATCTGAGGCTCAGGTCAAGTTTCTTTTGTGATAGTTAAGATTTAAGGCTGATTTCCCCAGAGGATGAAATAAGCGGGGGAAAAAATGAAAGGTGAAATGGGTAGAAAAGGAATGAAGATGATTAACAGAAATCATCAGGGATCTCAGTGCTGCGTGGCCCATCCACAGCTTGTGCTACGGCCTCTGACATGAGATTTGCAGGCAGAGACTGCAGCAAATGAAGCTGCTTAGTTATTCAGCCCCCCTCCAGACAATCAGGGAGTGGAAGTAGCATTAATGAGACAGCTTTTAACTAAGGAGGATGCAGGGTGAAAGACCAACAAATACAGTACATAAATATGGTAATGTATTTATTGAGGTAATTTTTTCTGTAGCCTGTACGCGGCTGCAAAAATGATTCAATTCATTTTATGCAAGAGAAGTGCATTCATCTCCTTTAATTAGGGAGAAAGTAGGACTGGTACTAGGATTAAAAATAAAAGTAGGGTTGATTTTGAAGTCTTCTATGTACCCCATTCTGGTGAGATCTGATAAAATACTTCCTCCAACACTGTTTCTGACTCATGGGAATATTTGTGAAGTACATGACTGGAAATTCAATAGAATGGCCTGTACTAGTTTCTTACTCTGGCAAGAAAAACTCTGCAGATACAAGTAAGCACACAAATAAAAGTCTACATAATATAGTAAATAGTGTAGTATTTTCATTAGAATATCCCTGGGATTCCCTTTAATTCAATATCAGACAACCCTTCACAGTTCCTGAACAATGAAGCACAAATGGGCCTTCTCAAAAGGATGCATTACATGAAAATCAAGAACGGCTTTTTACTTACTGGTTTCTTAAAGGGTGTTACCTCTAGTAACATCTGTCACACTTTCAGCTTTAGTTATTGTACATTTCTCATCTTTCATCTGCTGCTTTTCTCATTTGTTCTCAGAGGAAAAATAGAAAATGAAGATTAAGCATTGCAGTAACATTGCAAAGCTCCTCTGAAATAACAGAAGTGCTGTCTGCAACGATGATAAATCCCAATATGTTACCATGCAAAACACCAAATCTGAGTTTCCAAAAAGCCTGATCCCAGGTGTGACACTTCTTGCACTGCTGCTGATCATGAGCCCGACGAGCAGCTCAAGATGTTTACAATTCCCTTGCAGACAGAAATCCAGACTAGACAGCACTGCCTGTATCATAGTCTGGAAAATGGGTACATTTGAAAGTTTGTAAACCGTGTGATTTGAATGACCTGAATCTTTTGTGTCTGTAATTTTTGTTCTAAATTGAACAAGATCAAGCATAAATTGACAGATCATCCTGCAAGTGCTGGGAACAACAGCTTTAGTTTCTCTGTGCTTTGATAATAGATCATGTCTGAGAAACACCACTTTGTGCTACTCACTGCATGCTGCTTCTGATTCATCTGACCCGTCGGGACATTCTTCTTCCCCATCACATTTCCACCTGGCTGGGATGCAGTGCCCGTTGTCACAAGTGAAATCTGACTCAGCACAAGTTTTCTTTGCTGCAAGAAGAGAAAATGCTTGGCATGAATATAAACAGTGCAGAAGATCTCCACTGCACCCAACCCCACCAAGGACGATACAGATTGCTCTGCACTAAGAGGATTTATTTCACATTCAATATTGCTTGTTCATGACAGAGTCCCACATATATCACTGACAGGAGAAACACCTATGAAGAGTTCTCATTCTATGAAGAGTTCTCACTAGAACTCTTATCCCTCCATTATTTGACAAGGATTCACCTTTCTGTGTCTTTTTCCAGCCATTCAAAAAACAGGGATGTTCTTTTTCAAGATAATTTTCTAAGGCTTTTACTATGAAAAGCTTCCATGCTATCATGGAACTGAAAGCATGCTGCATGATTTACAGACAGGCAAGACAAACAAGTATCACCTTTGGAGTACTATAATCTAAATAATAATGTTTCTATCCATGCCATCTATTCATGGCTTGTTAGTACATCTGTCACCACAGCAGATGATCACAAAGTACTCCTTCAAACACTAACATTCATTTCATTAAATGTCAACCACTCCACGCTCTTTGCTTTGCTTGCATTAATCTAGGGCTTGAAAAAGATGCAAGACATGAATTCAAGCAATTAATTGGTCTATTCCTCTGTGCCAGTGGTGCGGCACCATTTGCTCTGCAATTCTAGTCAGCATCTTCCCACTGCGGCAGAAAGAGAAAATTCTACATTTATTTGGTCCCTTCAGGCTGAGGTCTCAGTGTTGATGTGACACCACTCTCTCACTGCTTTAGCAGTGGTGACTTCAGTGGCTTTTCTGCTCAGTCCTGAGCAAGGGCTGGGGCTCAGTGTCACCACATTGAAGTGAAATGCTCTCTGGCTAGCTGCTATCTACCTCTGTTAGCCATCAATTGACACAGGAAGTACTGGCAGGGAGATTTTTCTCTTCCCCCTGCAAAGTTGCTCACAACCTAATAGGATCATAGTAAAATTCAGGTAATGAAGGACCTCAGGAGGTCACCAAGTCCAACCTCCTGCTCAAGACAGACTCAGCTCTGAGGTCAGACCAGGCTGTTGTGTGTTTTATCCAGTCTGGTAGGAAGAAAAAAAACCAAGATGGAACGGCACAACCTCCCTGGGCAACTTGTTCCAGGGCTTAGCTGCCCTCATGGTGAGACCTGGGCTTGCCAAGCCATTCTCTCTTACAAGTCATGTGAACACATATTGCTACATCAATACTTCTTCCAGCAAACATTTTCAAAGCATTAAACACAACAAATAAGCCTCTGGGGTTTGATCTTTTACTTTCCTTTCTTGTTTTCCTACATGAGCTGCTGTCAGGAAGGGAGTCATGTTAAATATCACTCACGTGCTCACACAGGAAACATGGAGTGTGCAGCTACATGGCTGAAATAAAGCACTGATTTTCTAGCACACAAAACATGCAGCTTCCCTGAGCAGACATCCAGCAGGAAAACACTGCAAAGCACCACTAAGCAGCTGTACAATCTCTCAGGGTGCACTTTTTAAAGAGAACATACATTTACTCCTCTTCTATTGCTAAATGAACCAGATTTTGGAGAATGGGAGGGGAGGGGGGGGAAAAAAAAGGACAATTTTCAATTTTCTCTTCAGCCATTCAGAAACATATTATGGACTAATACAGGATAGAAAAACTATTTCCATATAAACCAAGAGCTTTACAAGACACCAGTCATACTAAGGATCATCCAAAAACATTGCACATGTGTTACCAGAGAGAAAAGACTTTCTCCCGAATATCTCCTTATAGAAATCCAAAGCTTGTGAAACTGGCTTTATTGCAGGTCACTGCTGGGGTATTTAATGCAAGTTTTAATGAATCTGATGTATTTAATGGCCAGAAATGCTTATATTGATAGGATTCCCATGCATAGCTGAAGTGAGAATACTCTCCTGGCTTGCTGGGAAGCTCACTGGGTAAAATATTCCTATCGCCTCTTAGGGGAAGGTTGTGGCATCTAAATAATCACAGCTCCATCTAGAAAGGAGAGACCAGTGTAATAGTGGAGACAGAAACCTAATTTTTAAAATATTGTTTTGTACTCACTCTCTCAATACCATAAAACTGCTTTGTACAGCAAAACTGTCCTTGAACTTATTCTCTAGAGATGCAAATAGCAATAAAACTATTATTGTGCCCAAAACCAACCTCTCCTTTTGCCATCAGTCTCCCAGTCTGATATATTTTGGGGACACAGGGATGCAGGAGTGAGGGGCCAGCCCAGGGAGGAGTGGCAGGGGCGTTCCTGGCCAAGTGTGCAGATGGTGGCACCGATGGTTTGGTTCCCTGCTGCTCCTCCTCGTGCACCACAAGTTCCTTGTTAGGGCTCACAATGGGGCACCAAAGCATCGCTGCCAGTGCTGGGCCTCAGGAGGGGCTCCTGTGCTCCCTCCCTTGGGCAAAACAAAGCTGGGCACGACCACTCACCACCAGTGGCTGAATCCAGAAGTGTCGCCGTGTCCCAGGCCCTCCTGAAGGTCCAACAGTCCCATGACAAAAATCAGCAGGATACAAGTGTTTAGTCTTTGTTTGAATCTAAATTGTCTCATCTCTTCAAGGAACAGGATTCAGAGAGGGGGAGCTCAAACCTTGTTATGATTCTTATATTTACTTCTGCTATTTTTAAAATCTTTTGCTTTTTCGTTTTTTATATTTTAAATATTATCTTTTATTTGCGGGTTTTTTTTTACTACTACTACTCTGGGTCAGAGCTCTGCAGACTGTCTCAATTCCAATAACTCCACCTTCTGTTGCAAACAGCAACCCAGATTATTCAAACTGCAGGAATATTGAAGCATTGTCTCATTTCTCACCTCTAATACAAGACTGGAATTACTTTATTTCTAACCAGATTTACCTTCTGGCACTCAATCCTCATGTCTCTGGGATCACAATGCAGGCAGGGAGCAGTTAATTAAAATATCAGCTCTCTGTTTTTTCCTTCCTTTTTCTTTTTGAAGTCTGATAACCCTTTTTATTAATCTCCCATGTTATACACCTTCCTTCTATCAATAATTCATTGAGGCTCACACCATAAATTGCCAGTGGTGCATTAAAATGTAAAATAAATAAATACATCCCTTTTAGACAATGGGGAGGACACGGGTTCATTTTACGGTTTCACCTGGCTCAGAAATAGTCAAGCAAAATTAATTGTCCCCCTGAGATCCATTTCCTTTGCCGTAAGCAGCCCAGACAGCTCTGCTCACATGTCTCTTCCAAACGAACATAAACAAACAAGAGTGAGCAGTCACAGCATCCCTGAGCCTCTGTTCCTCGGGGGGCAAAACCGATACCTGGAACGAGAAGAGAGACGGCTCCCGAAGCGTGCGCAGAGCCTTTCATCTCCTCCCCGGCTCGGCTGCACGCAGTGACACCAAGGAGGCTGCCTCTCTTTGGGCTCCTGCTTCATTTGCCTTTAGTTCCTGCTTTTCCTTTCCCACGTGTGCAGGTGGACAGATCTGTCAGAAACCCCAGAGGCTCCTGTGTGCCCAGGGGGCTCAGCTCCCACAGGGAATGAGAGCTGGCTTGGGCAGCTCTCCAAAGAAGCCTTAAAGTCATTCCTGCTTCTCCCAGAAAGAAAGGCAAGGGGAGAGGGAAAGAAGGTTTCAGTTTTACCCAGAAGTGACAGAAAGATATCCTAACATGGTGAATTTTAAATAAAACTGCATCAAACTCAACATGGCCCCTCATTTTCTAAAATGTCCATTTTCATTCCATTACTCACATCTCTTATCCTGAACTGCAAGTAAGGATTCAGAGGCCATCCCTGCAGCAAATTAAAAGCAGGGAACCCAGGGAAAGTGGTTTTGAACATGAACATTTACAGAATGAATTAATAAAAAAGCAGTGACTGGGGACATGTTCAATTAGACTGGAGGGAATAAATATACACTGAAAGGAACAAGCCTTGGACTGGCTAGGAGCAGGGACTGGATGATATAAATGTGACTTCCAACTTTCAAAAATACCTACTTCTGAAAGACCAAATCCCTGGCCCCAACCCAAACAAGGTATCTGAATCTAATGGAAAAGTCCAGGACTGATTATTTTTTTCCCTCTTTCTAATAAAATCCAACATGCTCCCACTGCCCTCAGTCACTTCATTTAACCTCACTTAACTTTTGCCTCAGTTTTAGAGGCTTTACAAGGCAGGTACATCTTTCCAGTTACTCCTTGTAAGACACCAGGCCCTCCACTATTCAATTTCCACTTCATGCCCTGTTTAATCCTATTTTGCACATCTTTAATATTAAGCAATACTCATCTCTCAAATAGTTTCATTTCTTGCTACTCCTGATTTCCCCAAACCAACAGCTGAAAACCAGAATGAACACATTTCCTCTTTTATCAACAGTTTTATGTAGCTGTTCAACAGCAGCAGTAACGTAAAAGCACACAATAAAAGAATATTTTCTTACTCCTTCTTGCCTGTAAATAACACTTGAAAATGACGGTTTGTTTTTCTCCCCATGAGACAATGAACCCTACATAGTTCTAACACTCTGAACACAGGATTTTTAGACAAAGGGTTTTGTTCAAACTCTAGGTTGTGTATCCAGACAGAAAACCAGTCCAAGGAGAGCATCCTTGAGTGTTAACCCACAAAGACCCTGCAAACTGTGCCCTCTCCCTATTTTCTCCCCTCAGTAACTCTTGGGCAATGTCTACCAATTCTATAAGAGGGGAACAATGTGGAAAATAATCACACAAGTTTCATAAAATTGAGAACTGAATAGAGAACAATCAAAGTCACAGCTCCACAGAGGGAGATAAGGGGAGAAAGGGGCCACAGGGCTGATCTGCTCCATGGGCTGCCAGTCAGCCAGGGCTGCCCACACTCTGCATCTCATCCCAAGGTGGGTTTATGGCACAGGGAAGATGGCAGGTAGGGATTAAAAACCCCAGACACCAAACTCATTGAAAACTGGTTTCATTTGTTCCACTACCCTCATTCCTTTACGCAGATCCTGCTCCTATTTTAATTTCTGAATCAACACCAGACTTCCCATCAAACTGTGTATCTGCTCTCATTTGCAGCCAATATTCAGTCTTCCAGCAGAAAACAGTTTCACCCAAGCTGCTGTAAAAATGTAACAAATTATAGTATAAAAACTATACCATGAAAGTTTTGCTGTGATCCTTCTGCAGAAATAAAATAGCACAGCCCAGTAGGATGTGATAATGGGGAGATGATGGTAGGCCAGACACTGAAATTCACAAAACAGGGTTTCATTCCATGCTGGGGAACTTCAATGGCAACTTTGATCAGTGGCTTATCAGAGGCAGCTCCATATGAGAAGAGAAGCAGCATTGCATGAGTTGAGGAGCTTAAACACAGCCCATCAGCAGCACTCTGCCCTGAGAGGTGCCAACCACAGCTCGGGCGTAATGGGATGGGAGCCACCTCCTCCCAGAACAAAATACATCCATATTATGGGTCACTCTGCACCTCCTAAGGACCTCCATCAATCCAGTCTCAGAGTGAACAAAACATACCCCAGCTTGATCACTGGCTTGGCCCAAACAAGGTTTTCTGCTTCCCAGAGAAAGGTAAGGGCTGTGCTCATGATTCAGCCCGAGAAACCTTCTGGGCTACACAAACTCAACAGCAAACAGTTGTTTTCAGTTTCAGTCAGCTCCTGAATCACGAACACAGCTACCAGGACACTGCAAATGCCACTCCCAAACAGCAATTTCCAGCAACAGAAGGAAAAAATTGAAAAAAAAAATTAGTTTGAAGTTATGTTCATCACAAACTTGATATATACTCCCAAACTCAGAAAACACTTGGAGCAGGAGACTGAGCCCTAACCACATACTTTGACAGCATCCCTGCCCTTCAAAAAGAATCTGTGTTATTGATCCCCAATCCTTTAATCAGGTTTTATACCCCAAGGATGTCTTGGTTGCCCTTAAGGAGATCTGAAAATCCTAACCTACATCTGCAGCCCGAGTCCTCTCGGTTGCTGCTGTTGATTCTGCAAAGGAGGAAGCGTCACAGGGAGCGTGGACAACCCGCCCTGGAGTGGTTTCCTGCTCCCAGCAGGTGCTGCATTCCCTGCTTCAGGCATCCAAACACCTTGTGCTGGGAGCCTGACCCCTCACAGCCCCTCTGCCACTGCCATTGCTGCCAAATCCTTGGCATGGGAATCCCAGCAATGTGCTGGTTTGGAGCTATAAAACTGCAACAGAGAAGATCCCAGAGTTGAAGTGTCAGGAAATCTTAGTGGATGTGGATCGTCAAGTCCTTTTAATTTTCATACAACTAGGGACACCTTGAAGTAATGAAAGGGAATATTTAACCATTCTCTGAATCTGGCCACTTCTTTTGACGCTGCCATCTCAGCAGGCAATTACTTTTATAAAGCAAGATTAATCAGATCCCCTCAAAGAGCCAGTGCTCAGGCACAGACCACGGTCCCTTTGATACTCCACATGAAACACATTCTAAAGAAACTTCTCCCCAAGACTCCCTGAAACAGCCCCAGAAAACAACGTCCCATTGACAGAAGCCCAGTCAGAGGCTCTGGGGCTGCCTGAAGCTGCTGCTCAAGTAATCAAAACATGCAGCTGCAGAGCCTGAAGCCCCTCAGATCAATCAAATCAAACCAACGACTTTAAAAGAAGAAAAAGAGATGTCACCTGTGATTTTCCATTATCAAAGGTATCCACTTTTGTGCATTTTAAATGGTTATATGTTTAAGCCTCCTATTTAGAATTATTTAAATCAGTTTTCACATTTAATATTGAATTGAATGTAAAGAAAATGGCAGAACCTAATTGAAACCTATGAAAAGCAGAATGCTGAAGCAACATACTGTTCTCATGAATTTAAGTGACTTTAAGTTAAAATACTAAAAAATCTAAAATTAACTAACTAAATAAAAAAAAACAAAAAAACTAACTAAAAACTAAGTAAGTAACTAACTAAGTAAAGAAATTTTAGTGACTTCAACTAACAAATACAGACCTTTCTTCCTGAATTTTCTTCCTAAAACTCGTGTAAATCAAGGTAATACTGAACAATATTTTCCCCCAACCTGTCCTCAGGTTCCTGTTGTCATTTCAGTCTTTAAGAAGGGGCTGTATGCTCAAAGGTTGCTCTGTTTTTTACCAAATATATATGTTGGTCTAATGAATGCTGCACTTGTCCCTACAAACCGTGTTTCACCAATAGGAGAAGCAGAATTTCACTTCTTTCCAGAAGAGAAATTAAGGACAAAAAGTCCACTTGGGCTGGTGTGCTCCTCGGAGGGCATTAGAGGTTTGTCAAACACACTGCTTGGTATTCAGGACAACTTCCCCTTGCAAGTTTGAAGGTTTATTTGGGGCTCTGGGGCTTTGTCCTAGGGAGCTTCGCAGCTGGGAACAGCGCAGGCAGAAAGCTCAAGTGCTGCCTCACTCCCTTCAGACGAACATGCCCCACACTCCTTCAGGCAAGGCTCCCTCCAACATCTGCTCCCTCCATTCTTCCCTCAGCTTTCTCCATTTTTTTAAAATCCACTCATAAATTGTAAGTTAAGCTGTAGAAACCCAGGTTTTGTGACAATTTCCTCATTTTTATTCTCCAGGAACTCCCATCACTTCGATGTTCAAGTCTCTGGAGTTTAAAAAACCAACAGACAAACCCACAAGAAAACCGACCATCTTCCCCCACACTGTAAATTGGAAAATCGTGTCCTTCTGCAAAGGAAGGGGAAGAAAGGACAGAATTTCCTACCAGCATCTGAAATACACTCCAGCTTTGCTCAGAAACAGGCTGACAGCCCTGTCCAGCCTGCAGTCACCTCTGGACGCTACCAATCAACCTCACTGTTGTGTGACACTGCACAGCAGGTGTGAAAAACCACCCACACTCAGTGTCAAAACATGCCACTGAAAATCTCACCAAGGCTCTTCCTCATCTAGCAGCAACAGTGACAAGAAGGCTGCCAAGTGCATAGACAAGGTTTGCCTTCAGCAAATGGATTTTTTTCTTACAACAAAGGTCATACAAGGTAGCAGCGAATGGAAGGGCTATCAGAAAACTTGCTCCCTTTAAGAGATCTGAGAACTTGAAAAGTCGTGTTCTCCCTTACAGGTACACGGACACAGAGGCATTAAATGACATGCCAGAACTCATGCAGCAGGTCTGTGGCAAAGCCAAGGGCCTGCCCACGTCTTTCCTCCACGTTTGATGGTGCGGTCGCCGTATCTTACGCTCAAGTCAAGATTTCCTCTGTGAGGAAAAGAGCAGCCATCGCTCTGCTGTGGAAGCTGAACATGTTTCCAGAACTCCATATTGTTGCAGTCATGACCTTTTCAAAGGATTTGGTATGCTCCGACTTTCCAGTTTGTTTCTAAATATTTCTTTGACTGAAGCTCATCCACACTGACTTTTGCTGACAGAATTGCCAGCTTTGTCTGTCTTTGGGTTTTGTTTTTCCTTCTTTTAACAAGTAAGACATTGCTGCAAGACAGAAGCCCTTGGGGTGGCAACTACATGTATGTTATTTCACAATGAAGGACGTCCACAAATTCCTCAAGAGGCACTTAATATTATTCTGTCTTTCTAATTCTGGGAACTGAACACTAGGGGCCATATTCTACCCCGATGAAACATCCCCAAAGTCCATAGTAATTCCTGGTCTCAGTGGTCACTGTGCAAAATTGCTCTCAGATGTTTTTATGACGCCCTACGATGTCGGTTTTCAGTACAGGTTTTATAACCCTCAGCCTAAACCAAAGCCCCTGATGAGAAAAGTGCCTGGTGACCTGAGTCAATGCCCCAGCGACAAAAGCCAGGTTTCCTGAGGACAAAACAGACTGAAACCTATTTCAGAGAGCAAATATGGTAAGGTAGAAAAGCAGAAGTGGTTGAGTTGATGGAGCAATTTTAGTTCCCACCTACACATATGCCCATAGCTTATCAGACAGGTACCAGAGAAAGAGAACAGCCACACTTTATGGATAAAATTGCCTTCAGTTATTCAGAAAATTAGAGAAACAGGGCTAAGGCATGTGAGCAAAGACAGAGAAAAGAGACAAAGACATGCAAATGCAGATCCTTTCACCGAGTGAGATATAAGGAAAATGCAGGCCTCCCTACACAGTCACTGCTTTTTGCTCAGTTTGATGTTTTTAAGTATGATTTCTTTTTCATAGATGGTGGTAAGAAAATCTCCAAGACCAGTGGAGAGGATAGCAAAGAATACCCCTGAAGCCTGATGTGCCACCTTTCCTTACCTGGCTCATGCTGTCACATTGAAACATTACAACATTGGAGTTTACAGGCGCAGAATTTGCCTTTCACAGCTTGGACACAGCACTTAAGTTCTTGTTGCCCAAATTTAGTGTACACACTGTGAGGTTAAAGTGCACCAAAGCAAAACATGGCACCTCCAGCAGAATTTCACACCAAGTCTGCACGCAGGAGATAAACCCAGGGGCCCTAAGCCCTGCACAGAGCCAGGTATGATGAACTCCCTGTCATGCTTTCACTGCAGCTGTGTGATCTGGGGTTCAAATCAGCATCAGGCATTTCTAGCAAGCCTCAGACCCTGGCTGCACCTTTGTCACTGCTCTGGTAGGGTCTGCCCTGACATAGCTGTGTGAGTTCTGTGGCTTGGCTGACACAGCTGTGAGAGTACAAGACATCTGTGGGGCAGCAGCAGCAATTTCAGCAGCCACCTTTGGCACTGAGAGCAGAGCAGCACCATTACACACTGGGGGTTCCCAGAACTGCAGGCAAAGTCACTTCCTCTGCAAATCAGCCTTAAAAACAGCAAGAGAAACAAAACAAACAGTTTAAATCCTGTTTTGCAGAACTTGGCATGGGTCCAGGCTGCACATTGATCCTTACAACTGTGTGGAAAAACAGTAATCTGATATTTACACCTGTGAGCTCTGTGTTGGTAAGCACAGTAAAACACATGTGCAGGACATTCCTATGCATGAGCATTATATATTTCCAAAAATGTGGTAGCACAAGTATCTCTGACTTGTCATATAAATTATTCAAATCTAAGGACATGCTGGAAACCCAACACAAGCCAATGCAAAGCTCCCAGTTTCTAGGAAAACAAAGAAAGGGAAAAAAAGGGAAAAAGAAAAGTCAAGAGTTGGGATCAATGGCCTAAAGCAGAGATTTGAAGACTCAATCCATGCAGTGGCAAAATGATGCCTTGTGTGGGTAGGAAATAGGGAGAGAGGATACAGGACCAAGTGTAACAGACCTGGGATGCCTGAGGAGGTATTGCTGGTTTAATGCACAAATCCATGTGGGTGGACAGTAGGGAGAGGAAATGAGGGTTTGTGCTCTCAATTAGGGAATTACATGGGCAACAACACACCTGAGCATTCTGTTTGGCAGCCAACAGCATGGGGAATGAAGCTGTTACTTGCTTGGTTCTGCTGCATTTATGCATTTTTTATTAGAAGCAGCACAGCACTGTAAGCCAATTTACACATGGTCCAGTTGCTTAATGTTGGATCGATGTTTGCTCTTTTTCTCCTGGTCCTACTTTAATCAATAAGTTGCAGGGTAAAACATGCAAGAAATGCTTTCTACACTTAAGAAAAAAACCCATGTGCCATGGTTTACTTTCTGGGAGGCTAAAATATTAAAATTAAAATAGCCACTGAAGTGTCCTGGAAGAATGAAGAGTCAATAACAATAAAAGGAACAGAGATTTTTCTAAAGACTTAAATCTAGTGTTTTCAGCTTTATTCCCTTTTTCCACTTACTTTGTTACTAACAAAATGATGGCACTTTTGAAGTAAAAATTTTTTCCTAGGGTTATTTTAGGAAGTTCCCCTGGTCCCAAAGTATATAACTCCTTCAGACACCAAAAATAGAAATGGAAAATGGAAAGTAAATTGGATTCCATAAAAATCAAACATACATACAGAAATCCCTTATGCCGTAACAAACACTTCAGAAAGCTTTCTTATATCATACCAATGGCTATAGTAAAAGAACTTAAAGAGAATTAACCGGGCAGCAACACATTGGAAATGTTCAAGATAATAAAAAATAAATAGTGCCTGGTTGTTAATGATCTTTAGACAGACCACAGATGTCCCTGTGCATTCACCTGTGAAGGCACCTTTTCTACAGCTCTGTTAAGAAGACATTCATTGTATCCAACGACTAATTTGCCAGGAATCTTGCTTTTTAAGACCACTGAATCAGAGCCCTGGGAATTGTAAGGGATCACACACAAAAGCATTTTCAAGCCCGTCTCCAAAGCCAGCATCGTTTCAGACTGAACAGCAGGTTCATCCTCTGATCCAAGTCTGTTGCGGCGGAACAGCGCCAAACAAATGTCTGTTAATATTCTGCCAGGAAGCACGAGCGGATGGGCTCCTGCCTTGCATTAAGGCAAGTGCTCAGGTTAAGAGTTGGGCATTGGTCACACAGCTCCCCCATTCAAGCACAAACCTCTTCACCCATCACCGTGTGTTGTCAAATGCTTTTGTGCACTGCAATATTAAATACTTGTACCCTGGGGGTGGGAGTTGAATAGGCACAACATGGAAATTATGATGCATGCAACCATAGCCTTTAACCTATTAACAAGTATGACCAAGATCACTTATTCGGAGCTCTCTAATCATCAAGGCAAGAAGACATCAACAGCTACTGTGTCACACTGACAGGGCCTTCAATGGCAAGTGTGGTTCAAAGGTCCACAGGAAACACAAAGAAGCTTTGTCTTTTGATGTAAAGAACAAAGCTACCATGTGGCACAGCATCACACATGCAATTAGTCAGGAAAGTTAATACAGTAGAAGCAGATGGTGGAACCATGTCAACATTTTTAGTGGGCACATTTCCCCTTACTCTGCAGTTGCTGTGATCTGAGGTCGGCAGAGCAGCAGGCAGATTGTTGGTGAGCTAGACCCCACCAGGGATTGACAATCCCCTTTTATCCATCCATCTGAGGTACCTCTGTGCTCCCACTTCTACCAGCACAGCTCCATCTTTGACACCTCCTCTCCACCACATCCCCACACCACAGGGTAGCACCGTTAACCTCAGCGTACACTGAGAGAAAATGAGGCAGAGACAGTCCCTAACCCTGGTTGTGCTGGGAGATACTGACAGGAAAAGGCATTAAAAACTCCCCTTCAGCGGCCCTTACACTGCTCATTCTGCTCATTTCTGCAGCTCACTGTGTTACCAAATGCTACACGAACCACGTGCAGGGCACACGTCATTCCGCAGGACTTTACACGTCTGCAAAGAGCAACTGCTCCTTTCTCACTGCCAGCCCTAAAGCTCAGCTAACACAGGATGCAAATGGGAGGCTTCTTGGTCACCACCAATTGCACTGCACATGCAGAAAACGCAAAACCCAAACCACAATGATCACACAGAGAAATGCAATACAGGGAACGCTGTGGATTGCATGACTTTGAACTGAACAGCCCTGCAGAGTCTTCAGACAAAATCTCTCCCCTGCTACTGTCAACCAGTTTTGCCCAATTCCCCAGCTCCACACATCATGGATTTCAACAGTACCCAGGTGAGGATGGCAGGAGCTTTCAGCCCTGCAAGTCATTTAATTAAAACTAAATGAACAACCAGCAGTTAGTCAAAATGCTCATATGCTCCAGCCACCACAGCTGCCGAATTCTGCAGCCATCGGTCCAATCTGATTTCCTTTAAAGCTCCTGGCAACCCATTAATTAAAACACATTATTTACAGCTTCCAGGGGCTCGAAACCATGGGATGCACTTGATGGAATTTATGCAATTACATACAGCCAGTCCTAGTGACAGGCTCCATTCTTGCTCCTGCTCTCCCCTGCTCCCACGCTCGGCCGTTTCCTTCCCCAAGGCTCGTCCACGCGGGGCTGCTTGGCCTGGGCCTGCCACGCTGGGATCGGCTGCCATGGAAATGAGCAGGAGGCAACAAAGGACCTGTGAGTCTCTCGCTGGAGCTGGAGGAGTAGCAAGGCAACAGCACAGGAAGGCCAAGACAAAGAGAAACCAATTTGCCTGCTGCCTTTAAACACAAACAACCCTCCCCTTTTGTGCAAGGAGATGTTGATGAATTGAGTTTTCCCCTGTTTTAAGAAACCAAGTCCCTTCCAGCCAAATGCAACAAAGCCATGTGGATGGAGCATCCTGCCTTTGGCCCTGTGCAGCATTCCATCCGTTACTGCTCTGTGGGGAAATGATCCCAAAGCAAACCCACAGAAGGTGTAGTTTAATAAGCAGTCCCTACATCACTGGTACCACAGCATCAGCTGCAGACACATTTCTCTGCTTTCAGGAGGAGTTTTTCTTTTTACTCCATTATTAAGCAGTCACGCTCATCAGCAATTCCTGTGACTCTGCAAGAAAAAAGCATCTTAAAACATAACCTTACAAAGTATGACTGATAAGCATAACAAAGTCTCTTGTGTCTTTGAACTGATTTCCAAAGGTATTCGAGAAGGATTGAGAGCAGCCCTGTCAAGGATTTGGGGGTGCTGATGGATGTGAGGCCAGACACGACCTGGAGATGTGCACCCCCAGCCCAGAAACCAAATGTGTCCTGGGCTGCATCCAAAGGAATGTGCACTTAAATACAAGTCTGAAAAATAATAATTTTTTCATAGTATATAAGGAATATAGAAGGATATAAAGAAGGTATTTTTTACATCATTGCAAAACACTGGCACAGGTTGCCCAGAGAGGTGGTGAATGCCCCATTCCTGGAAACATTCAAAGTCAGGTGGGACAAGGAATCTGAGCAAGTGGATCTAGTTGAAGATATCCCTGCCCATGACAGGGGGTTGGACTAGATGACCTTTAAAGGTCTCTTTCAACCCAAACTATTCTGTGATTACTTGTGTTTTATGAGAATAAAGGGAACATAAATTTTTATGGAACTATGAACTTTTACTGCTTATGGAGTCCCACATGAACATTGCTGAAAGATCAAGTACCATAAGCCAAAGACATCCATAGATATAATTATCCCACTGATTATTACTCCCCCCCCCCCAATTGTTTCTTACTATTTTTTTACCATGAAGCCAAGTGATTAATGTATGTAAAACCCATGGAAACCATCCAGAGATACAAAAAGGAGAAGACTATTAAACTAAGTCACTATCAAAACCTCAATCTTTCTTCCAGCAATCCAAAAGTGGATTTTGGCTTTATTCTCCTGTGGTTCATTCACAAAAAGAAGGAAAACAAGAAGTGGAGAAAGCATTTCTTGCACGATGCAGAAATAGCTCTGCAGATTTCAGTCTGTAATTCCAAATACCCAATGTGCACCATGCCCTCAGCTGGTGTGAGAAATTGCCTGTCTGCTCTGAAGACATTAGCTACTCCAATTCAGATTAGCTCTAAAAGCCTCTTTCACCAAGATGTATTGCAGTAATGCACTGGTATTATTTAAGTCCAGATTTAAATGTAGTACAGAAGATGTATTTTTTGCTGCAAGAAAACTCAGAAACTCAAGACATTGTATCAACATTTGTCTCCTGATTAAGTCTTTTGTCACCGTGATTTTCATAAGAAGAGCTATGAATGGATTTATAGGAGATAGTGACCATGAAAATATCTCTGAGATGACTGTTTTATTATGCTTTCTTGCTTTTCTGTACTGTAGGTGATAAAAGTACCAATTCCTTCTCTCCAGGGCAGCCAGAATGAAATACCAGACACCTTTCAGCAATAAAAAATCAGCAATATGACCTTAGACCATTCAGAACAGGAGTCTGTAAATGCCTGGCTATTAGACTATGGAGTGCTAAGCTTGCAATACTCCAGTAATTTTCTGGGTCCCCAGCATGAACTTGCACTAAAAACATTAATCTGTGTGTACAATTTTAAGATAATAGGCTGGGGTTTTTTAATTAACTTTTTTATCTTTTAAGTCTGTTACACCACATATACTGGCAGTGCAGCAAGTGACCTGTAGCCCCTGCTAATCCATACCCTCCAGAAATCAAAAAGTAGCATCAGAACTGAAAACCAAGTTTCAGAGATAAGAATTCAGCTTCCAGCAGAAGGAAGAGCATCCTCCAGCTCAGTATGTCAGAAATGAAGATATAAGTAGAGGAATAATTTTCATACGTCCCTCCAAAGTCTTGTCTAAACAGCAGCACAGGTAAGAGCCTATGAAGACCCTGGCCACAAGGTAAAATTAGAAGGTTTTGTCACTACAAACTCCATCCAGCCTGGATTGGATCCCCAGGACTGGAACTGGTGAGCAATACCAGAAGTAAACTTCCCCTCTGCAAATGGTTTCCAGTCACCTAAGTGTTACCAAGACAACTCCAGCGTCCGGAATACAAATTACCTTTGGGGTAGCACGGTAAACTCTGAGCCCTTACCAACTCTGCATGCAAATTTAAATCACAACAATTTAAGTGACAACTGTGTAAACAGCAGAAACTATTAAACTATCACAGGAGTCAATGGTACTATAGTCAGGAAAAATGTTACTGGAGGCAGCAACAAAACCAAGCAAAAGGAGGAGGAGAGACACATTAAAAAGTTCAGCCTTGTAATTCATGAGTGCCAGGAGAGGGCTTCTCATTCCCTAGGAAACATCACTTTTTCTTTGACTTCTCCTTGTCCTGGATATCAACTATAAATTAAGCCTGATGTTGGGGCAAAACTTTATATGTAAGAAAGCCAGGCAGCTTTGGGTGCCAACAGACACTGGTTATAAACAACCCTGGAGCCATGCATTGCAATTTCTTTATTTCCAACAGCTGCATTAAAGAAAAAAAAGGGGGGAGGGGGGAAGAAGAAAAAAAGAGGAAGAAATATACCTTCTTTTGCCTTTGGCACTGATGTGTGAGGCATTTTTAAAAGTCAGTGTTAAAGAAATATTCTGGATGTACAAATTGTTTTGAAAAAATCCTGATAAACTGAGCACAGCAGTACTTATGGTAATGCCCTCAAAAATTACATCAGCAAATAGCTTCAGCAAGAGGAACTGTAAGGATTTAGGCAACAGAACTGAGAATTTTAGATGTGTCACAAACTCAGAGATTGAGACCGGAGAACAAGGGAGGAGTGGGAAACACCAAAAGCTGCAGCCCCCATTAAAGCTGTTTAATATACAGCAATATTTTATCCTTTCAGAACATTTTTCACTGGGAAGTCCCAAACACTTTACAGCCAGGACACTCAGAGCCAGTTCTTCAGGAGGAAACCAGTGGTGCCCTCGATTTTATGCTTCCATCAGGAGGTAACTTCACCTGGCAAGGGACAGGAGCATTCCAGCCAAATTCCTTCCTCTCCAGCTGTCCTATCTTCATGCAGACTGTAATAAAAAAGAAACAAAACCACAACAAAACCCCCAAAGCCCTGAATTTTGTAGGGAGCACCTTAAACTGGATCCTTTGAGAGCAAGCACTGGGGCAATGAGAATGACAGAAAGTAAAATAAAACACTCAGCTACCAGAGCATTAACAGCCAATTAAGTTCTTATTTGTTATATTAGATATATGAAAATTAAAAATTGATTATTAGGCTCCATGTTCCTCCAGCAAGACTCTTGAAAGATCCCTGACAGGAGGTCTGGACCCTCAGGCAGTTTTGCAGATCTCCCCGACAAATGAAAGCCAGCAGGGAAGTCCTGCTGTCCATAACTCACATGACTGCCTGGAAATTGCTGAAGTGTTCACACCCCTTTATTTTCCCTCTCACAGTGACACTTCATCAAGTGCTTGGCTACAAGAAGATTTACTGATTAAGGTATCAAGTGCAACAGCTCAACTGCACAGAGCCAAAAGCAAGGCAACGTGAGTCTGACCACTTTATTCCATCTTTCCTTTTGCTAAGGTGAAGTCTTTCCTACCAGATTCATGAAGTGCAGCTTACAAGTAAAAATTCTCATTCTCCTGCCAGGTAAAATTACTGCTGGAAAATCTGCATGACCAGGCAGAGGCTTCTATTAGAATATGACAATTTGCCCAGTGGGACTCTGTGCAGCCACAATCACTTCAGACATTGATCATTCCACAGATGATGTGGGATACAACCTCCCATTATCAGACCTTTTCTTGCCCAGCTGGGAGCAACTGATGAAATCCAAGAAGAGCTTATTTTAAAAAATCAAGAGAACCCTCTTCATGCCTGTGCATTAAAAACCCTTCCTGCTCACCAGCCATTCCCTAAAGGCCGTGTCCTGCTCTGATTGTTTTGACATGGGAGAAGACAGGATTTTTATAGGACATGCTGCTTCACACCATGGGAGGAAGATGCTGCACATGACAAACCAAAGGCACTTTTAAGCCCCCTAGAAGTGGGATAGAGCTGTGATTGGCCCTGCTTGTAAGCCAGTGGCAAGAACATGATCAACTTCAGTACCAATTAGAATTGATGTACAAATTCATCAAACTCATAAATAATGGTGAGGCTTAACAGAATCAATTAAAGTCTTCATTCTAAAAATAAACATTAAAAAGGGCATAAAAAGTCCTTCACCATCCCCCACCACGTGACAGTTACAACGAACAGCCCCTTAAGGAGAAATTGTGCAATCTGGTTCATCACATCCATCCATTACCAACTGCTTGTTCCCCCAAAAGCAGAAGATGGGAATAAAAAGACCCCAATCCCTCAGGAAGTCTGAAGAAGCAAAGAACTTCAAATTACTACTGTCAGAAATGATGGTGTTCTAATGAATCTCCTACAGTACTTGGCACTGGGAACTTCCATCCCAGTATCTTTTCTCAGTGGTATCACTTTTCCATTTGCTGTCTGTATGCACATTTTTTTCCATTAGTTGCCCCTGGGAAAGGAAAGGAACACAGAGGGAACAGTCCACCTCCACTTGTGAGGGATGGGCAATAACTGCACACTGGCCTTGATGATGGTCACTTTTCTTTAGCTATTACAAGCAAAAGAATAAGCAAAATAATGAAGTTAAACCCATTGCCAAGGCCTCAGCAGCTCGGTCCCAGGTCAGATAATCCCCTAACAGGTACCTGGGATATGCATGTGATAACTTTCATGAAATTAATTATTAACAAGTACAGATGTCTAAAACCAACCACCATCACCCCAAAAAGCAAACAAAAAACCCAACCAACATTAAACATGGAAAAAAGCAGGCATGGAATTTTGACAGCAGACGTTTCTCCAAAGGGCCAAACATTTAACAGTCCCGATCCTTGGAACTACAGCCAGCGGCCAGCACTGCCCTTCTGACGCCAGGGTCATTCCTGTGTCCTGCACAAGCAGCTGACACACACACTGACCATCCTCTGCCCTCGGCTCTCTGTTGGGAGAGGGCTGGAAGGGAGGAGCAGGCTGGCAGAATAATCATTAGAAAAGGGAAGGGGCCTATGCACAGAGAAACACCCACTTGCAAACTTCCTTTCTTGTGAAAGAATAAATGATTCAAGGATGTGAAGCTGCTAACAGATAATAGAGCAAAGCCACTTACAATATTTTTGTAAAAAAGCTCCTATTCCCTGTCTTATGAAAAAAAGTTTTGTTTCTCATAGAGCTGACTATATTCTTTCCCTTTTTTTCTTCTCAGCTCTCGGTCTGTGGCAGTTCATTAAAAGATAGGAACATTTCCCTTTGTTCCTGGGTCAGCCAGGTCCTGTCATACAATTCAATTGGCAGGTGAATTTTAAATGGGTCAGAATTGATAGTAAGCTCTTCAAATGAGAATAAGCTGATTGTCCCTGGAAATAGAAAAGAACAGAGGGGACTTTCAGAGTATCTGTGTCTCCAGATAACCTTTGTTATGTAATGGAGCTGCCTTACGCTGATATTTTTTTTCCCCTTGCCATGGAAGTAACTCTGTCAAGGCCTGCTGACACTGGAATAGCTGTTTAGCAAGGAGAAATGTGGCAAATGCACATAAAGCCTGGGAGTACTGTACAGAATCACAACCTCTGGGTCCTGCAGCCAAGTCAGATGCCCTCAGGGTTGTTGTCCTCCTTGCATTTGCAGCACAGGGGCTTCCCAGTCCCTTCCAGGCTGCTGCACAGCAAGCAGGGGCAAGGCACAGGTCTAAGGCTACAACACCCAAAGTGCCCCAGTCCAAATGAAGGACTGCCAGTAGTGACCGGACTGTAGAGCAGAGCTGAACTGGTTTGCTGGCAGTCTCCTGAAGACTGAATCTGATTCCCCTAAAGCCAGATGCACAATGTACAAGGGTACAAAGTTACTTTGGAGACAGATGAATTCATAGTTGCTAAGAAGCTTTGAGGCTTATGCAAGTTTTCTGTGAAAACTTCAAGTCCTTTGCTCATTCAATTCAATTGCAGGCTCGTGACTAAGATCAGACCCTCACTGTCCTCTCCACAAGCCCTCTAAGGCCAAATGAAGACCAGTCATTAATATTTAAAACATAACTTACAATGGCTACTGGCTGCTTGGATGCCACTGCTCAAAATTATTTCCTTTCAGGAATTCCTCACTGATCAAAAGCTGAGCCAGAAGCAAAAAACCTCCTGCTTCCCCAAGTCATGCTGTGCCTCCAAACACAGCCCAAAGAGCTTTCCTAAGGGGTTAATCTGAATTTATGTAAGCTCAAGTGGAGAACAAAATCTAGTCTCTTTTGTGTTTTAGCTGCAGTGAAACAAGAAGCAAAGCAGACAGCCATAGATTCCTGCTGTGATTCTTGTAGTCAAAGTCCATTTTTCTCTGGACCAGCAATTCTGCTTTGAGATCAGAATGGTTAACAAAATTAAAAAAGCAGAGCAAGAGAAAATCTACAATTATTCCTGCTTCAAACCTGTCCTTAGAGATTTGATATTATCTAAAAACTAATAAAACCATTCACAAGAAACACATGTAGCAAAATTACAATTTGAAATAGTTTTCCTGTAGTCAGCAATAGGAGACTACTTAAATTTGATTTATGTGAACACAAAATTAGAAGCCTGCAGTGATATTTCCACCCCTTTCCAATCACCGCCTTGAAAATTACGTATTGTTTTCTGCTCTATTTGAATTAATTCTTAAAACTAGAGGTTTATATCAGTTTATATTAGTTCTTTTTACTGCTGTTTCTTAGTGTGATTTTACTGTACAACTTGCCACACTGCAGAGTCTTTATTCATGCAGAAAAGAGGCTGCCAGAATGAAGCTTTAGATTGTAGCTTAGTCCTTTTATTAGCCTAAATTTTTGTGATCATCTTTTATAAAGTCAATGAAGTATTTTATAACCATGAAAAAAAAAAAAAAAGAAACAAAAAATGAAAACCACTCTCTAACCTTCCAAGGGCACAGCAGAGCCCTACATCAGTGACATCTGGGATGCATCCCATTCATCCAAATCCCCATTCTGTGGCTGCTTTGCCCCATGGTTTTCTTTCTTTTCTGGATCCCAGGTGTCATCAGGAAGAAATCCCAGCAGAGCAGGACAAGCTTGTGAACACACACACAGCAGCCCACAGCCTCTGCTCCTGTGCAGCTCTGAACGAAGCTGGGAGAGGTGCAGGAGAAAGGGAGTCGCGCCTGTCTCGCCATTCCCACCACACCATCCCTCGCCAGGGTTCAAGTGTAACTTGTGGGATATAAAATCCACTCTCTGCAGGGACAAACCTCCTCTGGAGCAGTCATATCTCCCTCTGCCAGCAGCCACAGCCACTCAGGGCAGCCCCAGCCAAAGGCTCTATGCTGCTGCCATTGTCACCGTGGGGCTTTCCAGGCTCTACTGGGACAAGGCACTAAGTCAAGAGCATCGTAACATCACACCCACACAGTGGCAATGCTCTCTCCCTACCCCCAGGGCACCTATATATCAAACCTCTCTCCCAGGATGCCTCTGTCTGTAATTTCGCAGATTTAAAAGGTCAGAATTTTACCTGCATTTACTTTAATTCCATTCATACATTATTAAAACCTTTTAGGGATCGTCTGCTTGCTCCACGCCCTCCCACAGAGCTGGGCAGCAAGGGTGTGCTAATGGAATTGTTATATATTCCGTGTCAAGGACAACAATTCAAAGTCAGGCACAGAAGAGAAAGATACTAAATATGGTAATGTCTCAATATTTCTAATTTAGTTCTAAAATAACTGGTGGTGTTAAAATATCTGTGTGTTACACAACACTGGAATCTCTCATCTGAACACATACAGCCCTTTATCCAAAAGCAGTAAGATGCTCTACAAACCTTTCCATGTGAAATGCAAGGAGCAAGCAAAAAATAACCCCAAACAACCCAATCTACCTGCACAAGAAATTCAGCTGCTTCTAATATATTTATGAGAGGACAAAGCACCAAACAACCTATGAATATAGAATAATACCATATTCCTCTGAAAAGGTGAGAAAAGATCAATCCCAAATAGTCAATCCTTTTTCCTTCTTCATCTGTATGGAGAGCAAACACCTGCTGTAGCTTTACATCCTCTTACCAGTAGGAAGGAATATTGATTTTTGACCAGGGGAAAAGATGAGAAAAACAGAGATACATAAACAATGTTTAATAGCATTTCCTAAAGCAATTTATTTTTTTTAAAGACTTCCTTTGAAGATTAGCAACTAGTTCATTCCTGGTAAGTCTGAAAGATTTAAGTCAAAACACAGCAGAAGGCAGCATGGCAAATCAGATGTTGAGTTTAACCAAAACAGAAAAGATGACAACTTTCCAGACAATGTCTTGTCCAAATGTAGTCACTGTTTATAATGCTCAAGTACCTGTTACTGTTTATTCTTTCTGAGATAGAGTGGACAGAAGTGCACCAAAGGACGCACACGTAATGCTATGTGGGCACCTCCCTGCTATCCCACAGCTCCCACACCTTGGAACACTGTCCCAGCCACTTCTATAGTGCCATGCTCTGAAGAATGGAAACCTCTGCTTCTCTTGGAGTTCTCCAACTCATGCAAGCAGCTGCACACAAAAGCCAGGACTGAGCAGGCAGGAACACTCAGTCTTCTGTACCCCCCATCAGAAGCTTTGCTGAGATCGCAGAGGCAGAGAACAGCCTGGTTTGAACAGCACAGCTGAACCCAAGTGACACATGACCTCTCAAAAGCTCACTTCCCCCAAGAGCTGCCATACATTTGCCTACTGCAAATGGCAGCAGATATTCCAGTGCCAAGGAAATCAGATTTCCATGGAAGCCTGGGGAACCCAGGGAGATTCAAGGGCAGTGCTTCCTCTTCCCTCGCTCCTGTCAGTGGAGGTTCATGGTACAGCTCTGAGGGCAATGACTGCCAAGCCCAGCTGGAGCTGTGGGAAGTGCTTTATGAAAACAAGGAATGTCTGAAGCCAGTTTGGGTTGCATTTTGAACCCCCTGACATCCATTTGAAGTTGCAGATGGAAATCCTGCTCCTTAGTAAGTAAAGTCTTCCTGACAATAAAACAGGATCTGGGAAGCATCTGGCTGCCTTTGCCGATCCTGATCTCATGGGAACAGCAGCTACCACTCAATAACCTGACCTTTCATCTGGGTTGTGCTTGAATTACTCTGGTAGGCTCATTCTTCCATCCCATCTCCTGCCTTCAGTTCATCTTAATTTATTGCCAATTTCCATAATGTGCTCCTTTGGTGACCTGTGTATAAACAACAGTTGCTTCTATAAATCATCTTTTTTTTTTTTTTTCCATTTGGTTTAAATGTACTTGCCTGGCATCTGCATAACATTTTGGACTCAAAATCTCTCTCTTCAGATATCCCAGATCTCATCCTAATTTTTTATTTCCTTCTTACTTGCCTTGTAACGTTTACAAGAATGAGTCAGGACAGAAATTAAATCATTAAGTTACAATGCTGCTTGTGTTACCACTCTTGGAATGAACAGACTTTATCATCACAACATGCGGAGCTACCCTAACAGCTGCCAGGACAGCATAAACTCACCACACTGCAATATCACACATCCATTCCTAAAGGTATTGCTGAGATTTCTCCAGAGCCTGAAAACTCCACATATACTTCATTTTTTAACACTCATAAGAGGTGCTTGTCCTAGAAACACTTCCTGTGAGCAGTTAATACCAATGGCAAAGCCAAACAGGTTTAATCCGCTCCTAAGAACATTCTCAGCTGTTTAACACATTCATTAAAAACATTTTCTGAACTGCTCCTGCTAACTCACAAGGCCCTGGGAGTAACGGATGGACACTGCCAGCAGTGGCTGCAGGGACTGAAATGAGGATGTTTAGACTTCCATGTTGTGCCAAGTACTAATATCAATTACGAGTTCTTATACAGTTAGAACAGATCATGTTCACTGGTCTGTGCTTGTAAATCACTAAATTGGTCATTAGTGTAGCACCAAGGGCACATTCATATCTTTGCTGTGGAGGACAGCAGTGCATCTCATACCAAAGCAATAAAAACATTCCCCAGTGAAACAACTGGAAAAAAAAGAAAAATCCCACAATGAAATTGTGTGTGTGTCAGTGTGAGTGTGCAGATGGTCCTGGGTTGAAGCATGAAGCACACTGGAAACTTTGTGTTTTACTTTCCTTCCAGTATGTAGAAAGTTTCTCATTTTAATTATTCTAAAGTAGGTAATAAATGAGGACTGTTCAATGGTGCTGCTCCTTGGCACTAGAATAAGACTAAACAAATTTATTCACAGTGAATCTGCGCCCTGCAAGTTTTATTGCATCTAAATAATTTCTACAGCTTCCTCATGAGGAGAAGTGGAGGGACAGACACTGATCTCTCCTCTCTGATGCCCAGGGACAGGACCTGGGAGAATGACATGAAGCTGTGTCAGGGAAGGTTTAGGTTGGACATTAGGAAAAGGTTCTTCCCTAGAGAGTGGTGGGGCACTGCCCAGGCTCCCCAGGGAAGGGGCACAGCCCCAAGGCTGCCAGAACTCCAGGAGTGCTTGGACAGTGTTTGTGCTCACAGGCACAGGGTGGGACTGTGGCAGTGTCTGTGCAGAGCTGGACTGATGATCCTTGTGAGTCCCTTCTACTTCAGGATATTCTGTGATTGTGGACTGGCAGGAGTGTGAATAAGCATGAATCTCATATTCTATAGGTCCAAGCAGCCCAAAGAGTATGCAAAGCTGGCTCTGATCCCAACAACTTTAACTTAACCTCTCTTCTTGGTTCCCATCTTTCATCTGGAACATTAATACATACTTCACAGGCCCGATATAAAAAAAACCAACATTATTTAAAGTTTGCACAGTGCTTTGAAGATGAAAAGAGCTATGTTTTCTCACTAGCACAGCTTCAACCCAGAGATGTGGTTTATTTTTGCTCAGGAAATTTCTGCCATTAAGTTCTGTTTGAAGAATGTATTTATCGGAAGAAAAAATCTACTTTATATGAATAAAAAGTACTGTATTTAATAACATGTCTGAAAAAAAGGAAAAAATAAAGAGGAAACATGGCACAAACAGGAAAAGATTTTGGACATTATATACTGGCATGATCAGAAAGCTGCATTGTCTCTCAAAGCACCCTGGAGATTCAGGAGATCCCTGGCGTGACCCTACGTGTCCATGACATAAAGCAAAGCAAGCAATTGTACTGCATCCAAACTCTGAGGGTCCTAAGCTTCAAGAACAGCCTCTTGCTGAGTTCTCCTCACTTCATACTCACAACAAAAACACCGTATAGACCATTCCTTGTGAAGTCAGCACCTCACCTGCTAGTGCCAATGGAGATTTTCTGTCTGCATGAGCAGCTCCTGGCTCCTCTTCACCTAAGCTGGGTCAGGATTTACTGCCACAATAAAGTCCATGTTGCAGAACATGACCAAAAGGAAAATCTTCTGTGCTTCCTTCAGTGCTTGCTGGCCAGAGAAGTATGAAAACTGGCACCTGAAGCAAGGAGCCTACATGGATCTAGACTTGCCTCTTGTTTCCCAACCCTGCTGCACAACAACCCTGCCATGTTTATGCTACTTTCACAAAATATCAAATCATGTGATTTCCCCCTTCCTTGTTTCTTTCAAAGAGGAGGGTTGTTGCTTTTGTTTTGTTTTGTTTAGTTAGTTGTAGCTGCTGGCATGCGCGAGGAGAGCAGCATCCCAGTTACAATAGTTTTGGAAGCTGGATTCATTGTGTTGTGACGGGTTGCTCAGGGCTCTCTCCACATTTTTCCATTTCCTTGGCAGAGCTGCAGGCAGTGCAGTGTCAGAAGACAAATTACAGAGGCATTTACCCAGTTCTGGGGCTTGTCGGTTGCTATTCAGCCTTGACCGAACTGGCAATGATGGACTGAGTGCGCTCCACTGCTTGTGGGACAATTTTCTTGGCACTGCAAAGAGACTTTTCATCGTATTTTTGGACAAATGCACTGTGTTAAACATACCCAAGTATTTTAGGCCACAACCCTCGTTGATGCAAACCAGTGCAGCTTTACAGAAATCTGCACAGCTGTTTACATTCAGTCCTTAAACACCAGATCGGTTTGAGAATAGGGACTTTAAAACACACAGCTCTGCAGGATTTGTGTTTATTGTCGTACAAGCTTTAAAATCGTCATCACAGAAGCTTCCAACACAATCATCAACCAACACCATTCATGCAAAAGCAGTATGTAACTTTGCCAGGTTATAAATAATTAACACATGTATTATATATCCTGTTAGCAGGTCTATTTGTAAAACCTCCACAGCTCAGCAATGGTAGAAGCCACAGCAGGGGAAGTTTACCAGAGAAGCCAATTTCATACCTGGTAACCTGACTTGCTCTCACATCCCTCAGGGAGTTAAGTCTCCTTCAGTGCTCTTGTCCCTAACACACCTTCCTTTTTTCCCCCCAATGCATTTTTCCTCTACCATAGCAGCCATTTCAGCCTTTGACTTCAACTGAGTTACTTTTACTTTTAAGGCTCCAGTTCCAGGGCACCTGAGTACAGGCAGGTACCTGCACATGTCAAGGACACCAGCCTGGGCACCTCTCCCTGACAGTTCTCGGGCCTCATGTTCCATCCCAAGGCCCAGAGAGGTTCACTGATTTATTGAGCTCATTCATGGACTCACAGCTTTGTAGGATTCCTTTAAAGCAAAAAGGAATCTATTTTTTTCATGCTTAAATCAAGTATGTGCCAAATGAGACAGTAAAAACCAAAGCCTTGAATTCTTGCCCCTTCCACAGATCTCTGGTTTGACATTTCCTGCACTATCAAGGCAGTGTCACATCCAAGGCTACAATAGGATACCAAGTGTCAGCACAAAGATTTATTTACCACACTCTCCAAATTCCATGGAGCTGTGGAATAACTCCCAGCAGAGAATATCATTTTAGGATCCAGCTCTTTTATCCCTAAAACCATTCAGGAGGAAAGAGAACATAATTTACAGCTCTTCTTTCAGGGAAGAGTAGCTTCTTACTCTGCTGCTGCTGTGGAGTCTCCCCTGATTCAGGAAGTCCTGCTTGGGCTGGTTGAAAAAGGAAAATTCCAAGCAAAATTCATTACTTTCCAGAAGAATAGAGAAAGGAAATAAGTGAACTTCAGTCGAGATGTCAGAGTCCCTTCCAACCTTAAAAAACATCCAACACTTTTGAGAAGCAGCTATGCTTCTAGGACAATAATGAGGTACCTGGTGCAGCCCTGAATGCCACTCAAGAAAAGTTTGGGTGAGAAGCAAAGAAAAGCAGAAAAAAAGAAAAATTCCATTTTATGAGATGGAATGGATCAGACTCCCTGTGGCAGGTGCACTTCTACAAATCTAAGTTGAGCTGTGCTCCCCTGTAGCAGTCTTGTGCTCATACCCATGTCAAGAAATCCCATCAGGCATGCAGCCCCAATGCAAGGAAGTACATTCTCTCAAATACACAGCACCCTATCATCACTTCAAAGCCCTTCCTAATATGTTAAAAGGTTCTGGAAAATATCCTTGAGCAGGTCAATTCATTAAATGGTTGGAACAGTTTTACCTGTGGTTTTGCTTTAATGATTACTGTAGAAGGTATGGCACTGATTAGCAATACACAATCTAAGGAAAAAATAGATTGTCTATGTTTTACTATGTTTCTGCACCAAACCTAAGACAATACAGCTTCTTTCCACCACCACTTTGAGGGATGGTGATATTATATAATAGGGGTGCTATGGAGAAGGAGAAACCTTGATTAGCATAATACAGCAGTGCCTAAGGGCTCCCAAAAACAGCACTGCTGCATCTGGGAGTGAAGGGGAAGAGCTGGCCTTGGAAGCAACAGCCAGGACAGGTTCCACGAGGGAACCACCCAGCCAGGGATTCCAAGTAAGGATAATGGCCACTGGGTGCATCTTCCCAGCTGCCTCCTTTAGACAGAAGGCTGAAAATTAGTTAAGTCTGGATTATCTTTAAAGCCCTCAGCAACAGCAACGTAAAAATTACACTGGTAGGCTCACAACAAATATTGATCACTAACAAATCTATTAGGCTCCTAGATCTCAGGTGTATTGGCACACACATATCAGAAAGAAGGACTAAGAAAAACATTTCCTGATTTTGTTCTTTGCAGAGACATTTCTATTTCTCTGGACAGCACTAAGACAAAAGATCAGGTAATGGAAACATGCCAATTCTTCTTCTCCACATTTTTCCTCCTAATAATATATAGTGTCACTTTGCACCTAAGTGAACCCTAGCAATGTCATGGAGTCTTTCTTGCAGAAAATGTTAAAATAAACTCTAAGCCATAGAATTTAGGAAAGAAGTGTCAAAGATCAAAAATGAGAGAATGGCACCTCTGACTCAGAGCTGAGAAAATGGTCCTGAGACTTCAGCACATCCAGGGAGACATCAACAGAGTAACATTTCAGGGATGCTTTCTGGGATAGCTGAAGGAAAACAATTACAGAGGCACCGAGCCTCTACCTGAGAAAATCTAACATTGGGATATCATCGCATCCCATGAAGGAAGCAGGATGAAAAAATTATCCTAGGAACATGTGTATTTCTAGGAGTGACAGCTAGAAACCACCACGGGAATTATGCTGTTTACTGTCTCAAACACCTCATTTTCACTCAGATTTTGCTTCTGCACAAACTTTTCCCTATGCCAGAGATCTCCCAGTCTTTCAGGGACCATTGTCTCTGCCATGAGCCAGAGACCATCATTTCTGTGTCACACTACTAATACCTAGATCCAGCCAGCCTCACCTCTGAGACTGTGTGCATATAACCCAAAGTCTCATTTTCTTAGCAGAGTCTACTTTCCTTCAGGCAAATCCCTCACTGTCTTGTCTCTGACTCCTGCCATATGCAAATGTCAAAGGGTCACACACAGAACAGAGAAAGGGAAAGGAATGGAGACAGAAACACCTCCTGGAGTAATGCTGCCTGCAGACTCAGTCCCAAAGGGGTTTCCTACTTGCTGTCCTTCAGCATAGAGAAATAAGCAGTGTGCAAACACACAATGAAAATAAAGATCCTGAGATGCAAAAAGTTATTAATTACTGGCTTTCACTGATGAGGCCTTGCCTGCAGTGCTCATCTTGTTTGGAATAATGTTGGAGTATTTTCTTGATAAAGAGAAAGAAGAATGCCAGCCTAGATTCACTCTGTCTCAGAAAATGCAGATTGTTCTCTTCCAAAGAGGTGGCTGTGACAAATATTCTAGGAGCTATTCAGGGACTTAAAATAACAGTTAAGCTTCTATACTCAAATATATCCCTCTCTCTAAAAAGATTCTGTAGGGGCCCCATACCATTTGTGTATTTGTTTTCCATACTTTTGAACTGATACATAAGGGGATTTAAGTGATGTGTGTAAAAGAGCCCAGGAAAATTTCCTTTAGCAATCATAGCTTCAAGAGTTTTGAGGACTAATTCCAGAAGTACTAAAGAAGCCATGATGCTGTTGCTGTTTGTGCTGGGTTGTGACTGACCCAACTCAGACATCCTTTGTGAGACTGAACTTCTCAACTTCAAAACTTAGGATTGCTTTTCCTTCCCATCACCAAAAGAGTCTTGTTTGAAATAAAGTTGAGTGAAGAATCACAACTTCAGGGAAGCATTCCAAGATCCACATGAACATGACACCTCACGTTGCTCCAGCTGGCAACACAGCAGCTGCCCAAATGTACCAACATTCAGTGTGAGTGCTCAGGGCTCCTTCACTGACACTTTAGCCCATGTTTTATTTCATATTTGTTGCAGAGCAGGCATTCCCATGCTAGGAGTCATCCCACAGCACTGACACATGGCTTGGCAATACCAGGGACACACTTTGTACCCTTGAATCGTGGAAGTCTCCAAAAAGACATAAATGTGGCCAGTCTCTGGTATTTGTACCTTTCTGGAATAACAAGGAAACCTGTCCATCCTCAAGACCCTGATGGGAATCCCAAGCATGGAAAAGCAGCAGCACTCCCAAACAGAGGGACACGGAGGTGGCTACCCAGGATGACTCTACCCCCCATGCTGCTGGCTCTGGATAACGTGACCAGGTCTGTGAAAGAGTCTCTGAAAGTTTAAGAGCAAGTCAGGCTGAGAGCAGCTGTAGAGAAGAATAGAACAAGGTCTGTTTCTCAGGAAGATCAGCCTCCTGTACAGGAAGGACAGGGTGCCCAGAGTGCCAGACATGTTCCTTGCCAAAACCCCAAAAAGAAGCAATAGAAAGCTTGAAGTCAATCTGGCAGTTTCACAAGCACAAACTGACTCAGAGCTAACAGTGGATTATAAAGAATTACTTTTCTGTTTGGGTTAAGCAATCCTCCTCAACAACACTCAAAACCTCACTCTTCAAGAAACGAGTTTTGAGACCACCTGACAATTATCAGCAGAGACAACAACAGTTAAAATAAAAACCAAGTATAATTAGGAAGAGGTGAGCATTTTGGTTGTAAGTTCTGTATTTCTCCCCCAGAAACAGTATGTTTTCCACACAGAGAAACAAGTGTTCTGGTTATGGCATGCATTAAGCAACCTGGGTGGGGAAAAAAAATAATCAGAGCATGGAAATCACAAAGCAAGTTGAACAAAAGCAAAGAATTTTCAACATCCTGACACAAGAGGAAATATTTAGAAGTTTCATTAGCACTGACCACTGTACATTAGGCCTGCTATTTCCCAAGGGCCCTGACATTTTGAATGCTGCGAGAACACTGAGAAATAGCAGCTCTTGCAGAAAGAGCTGTTGTTAAAATCTAAAACCCACTTTGAAATATTAAGACTATTTGCACAGCATTAAAGTAATAGCTGGAACTGTCTGTCCAGGCTCAGGGAGAGCAGAGGTGCTCAGAGGCAGCACATGAACCTGCCAAGTGATGCTGCAGAGATTTTTGCAAGTGTTGCCTCATGTCCCTGCACCCACAGCTGAGAGCACTGCCACGAGCTGACTTGCATCAATTCCATGACAGTCATTACTCATGGATCTGTTTCTCCACCTGCCTTCAGAAAGTCACCTCTGCAACACAGTTGGACACTTCTGATTAACAAAAACATCTCCTGAAAATCCCATGCACAATTCCTTCCAGTCTTCTTCCATAAGGTCTCCTACAGTCATCTCTGCAGGATAAACAAAGAACCCTGCAAAGCACAGCAAGTCATGGCTGGTCTAAGGCAGCCCAAGAACTCAAAGCTGCTTCTTCCAGTCCTGGAGAGGAAGGACCTCTATGTCTTTTTTGCTACAGAAAGAAATAATTGCACCAAATTTTGCTGGTGCAAGCACAAGGCCATAAGGGAATTTTTCTAGGCCAGAGAGCTCTCCATTGTTGTGGGGGGTCCAGTCATTACTCCTGTCAATCTTTAGGATCCAGAGATCAAGAACCAGCTTTACCACTCCACCCTTTGATGAGCTTAGGTATGGTGGCCTCTGGAAGTAATTACAGCCATCTGTGTCCAGAGATCACTGGAAAGGTTCACTGACTTCAGAGCCTGTGTCAACATACACCAGGTGAGAATTTGTCTGCCTAATGGTGAAACAAAGTGCAGAGCTTCTGCTCCTCAGCCTGTGAGACAAGATTTTGCAGTTTGCCTCTCCTGACATTGCCAGTGGACCCAATGAGCTGAATTTGTTCTTAAAAACAACCAACTTCCCCCTGAAAAGCAATGTGTCACATTTATCAAAGAGCAAAGGGATAAAGATACAGCCACACAACTCTGTCCAAAGAGCACCAGTGACAGCTGTGGAACATGTGTTTAACTCAATACAAAAAAAAAAAATCACATAAATTTTGCACAAAATTCACACCTTGGCCAAACACAGACCCAAAATAGGTGGACAAAACCTTCATGGAACTGATACTGGTTTGCAACTTTAAATGTTCCCTGAAACATTTAAACAGTCAGTGTTGGTGTAAATCCACCCTGCACTCAGCAATCAGTTACAGGGCCCTCTTAAACTTTGAGATGTTTGGGGTTGTCCCCCTCAGAGGCATTTCAGCAATCTCCTGTCCCTTTTGATTTGAGAGTAAGTGTGAAATGGGAAATTTTATCACCAAACTCATAAGTTTTGCCAGATCCATTGCTGCTGGTAGCATGCTCTGTTTCCTCATACTTACTAGACAAAGATGATGTGTGACACCTACTTACTGCTAAATATCATGGAGTATACACACTACAAAATAACTTCCTATATGTTTTCAATTATGCATTGAATTCAAGCAAAGAAATGCAAAGCCTTTCTGCTACTTCATTAAAATAGAAAACCTTTTCCTCCCCAAGTACAGAAGCTGTACTGCAGTGGCAACCACACCTGTTAAAATACAGAATGCTTATTTATACAGCTCATTTAGGCAAATCATCATTTTTCAGACAGAATTCACAAAGACACCAGGTTCAGAAATTTATCACAGCTAGAAAGGGACAATGTTTATTTACACTAGAGCACCCCAGAGATTTACAGTTTTCTCCCAGAGAACTAGAACCATTAGAAAACACCACCATGGAGTCTCTCCCTCTTGATCGTGTGTTTCTTAGGAGAGAGGGAAGAAACAAGCCTGTCACAAGTAACAGCAGATATTAAAGATACACCCAAACTGATGTGAAAAAGTATTTCAATTGCTGCTTAGAGAGGTTGGTGGTTTTCAGCCCTACTGACTGCCAGAAAGTCTTCATAAGACATTCTGAAACCAAAAGTGGTTCTTTCCAGTCCAAAAATCATGTTGCCCATGATTGAATATTCCCCTATCCTTTTATCCTTAAGATCAAATACATTTATATCTGCTACAAAGAAATCAACAAAATTCAAATCTATATTTCAGCTTTTAAATCACTTAGATCCAAACTAAACTTTACGGTACATTCATCAAATGGTTAAAACACATGCCTGGATCTTGTCCCTGTAAATTTAGTGCTGTAATTTGTTTTGGGTTTTTCTGAGTGGATAGTTTTTATCATTTATAAAAACAACTAAAAATGCTATGAACTGGTAACTTTTGCTTTCTTATTCACACTGTAATAAAAACATAAAAGCATGGTTTTTTACCATCTTAGTATATTAATGCCTTATGATGGTCATTACATTAAGGCCAAGAATTAATTAAAACGCAATAGCATACCAGTGTCAAAAGCTAATATACACATCTGCATGTTTGCACATCTGTACAGTACAGTGTGATTAACCTGACCAGGCTTGGTAACAGCAGCACCCTTTACTCGAAGTGTGAGATATGATATAATGACTCCCTCAGGAGAAGGCTGAAGGCAAACCTCAGAGCTGATCTTCACAAACACTCAAGTACAATTGTGTCTTAGTGTTCCATTACTCTGAACTGAAAATATTTGTGATCACAAAAGTCACATCCACAAGTTCCAGCAACTCAAAGCAAACCAACTTACCACTGTAAAACATTCAGAATTAAAAATAAAATATATGATCAATGTTTCAGTGGCTTTTAATCACTTTTAAAAGTGTTGTCAAATACTAATTTCTGTCAAGCATCAGCAGCACTGAGCAGAAGATGTTGAATTACCTCTGGGTCTTACCAAGTGTAGAAGAGCTCATTAAAAATGCATCCCAGAAAAAATTCTCTCATGCTACAAGTCAAGTTTTATTTAAACAAACTGAAAGACAGACAACTAAGAAACTACAGGGAACCAGGTAGCACAATTATCTCAGAATCTCCCAGGCTTTGTGCTGGAGAACAATCCCTCAGCCCTGAAAGCCCAGGCTGGACTCTTCACAGAATATAAAGAACTTTCCATTTCCCAACCCCGAATCATTAATGCTTCAATCTGGAAAATGCTGTTGGGAGCTTAAATGATGAACCTCTAGTGCCACATCTCACCCAGCATGCATTAACTCCTGAAGCTTCTCAGCTTCTCAGATTTTCCTCCATCTGTTGACTGCACTCACCTTCTAAGATTCATCTTAAAAGCTAAACAACCCTAATTTCAAATTCCCTGGTCTCATTCTGCATCCCCCTGGGTTTGCTCCCCACCATGGAGCTTTGTGGATTTATTTTGGAGGTCATGAGGCACCTGTGTCACAGCCCACACACCCCAAGAGCTGGGCTGAAAGCTGAACAGTGAGTGAATACAGCAGGAAATAGAGCAGGGGAGGTGTGTGTGGGGAGGGAGGAATTGAGGAGCTTCCTATGGGGCAGGATCAGCCTGTTTCTTGGCTCCTTGCAAATGTGTTCAGGTTCTCATCACGGAGTCTGTATATCTATAACAAACCTCTGCTCTCAATCACTCACCAAGTACAGGTGAGCTTGTAATGGGCTTTTTCTAGCAGTTATTACATTGGCCTCAGCACTGCAACTGTTTCCCCACACATGGAATGCAACATCTCTCTGTGAGAAATGGTCTTTTTGGCTGTGGTTACACAATGGCCAATACACAACACAGCCACAATCACACTGATAATAAAAACCCAAACCACATTATGTTACTACAGTCAGGCTAGTCCTTACATTTCTCACCCAACTTGCTGGCCCATCTAACAACCCATCTCTATTTCTATTCCAAAAATTGCAAACACTATCTTTTTGACAAGCTAGAATAAATATGCTCATCAATCCTACTGTGTTTGTATCCACTGTAAGGTTAAATAATTTCCAGAAGCAACATAAAGCTAGAAAGTTATAATGCCAGGACTGACTGAAGGGCACAGCAGAGCACAAAGGGCCAGCTAAGCTTCGCTCTCCTTTTACTTTTGCGTCCTCACTTTGGTAGGACAAGCCCCAGAGATGTCTATTCATATGCAACGTGAGGTCTCCTTTTCCTTCCCAATGCCAAAAATAATGCATTACCATCTGTTCACAGCTAACAGACATGAACTGCTTCCACAATGATCCTGTGTAAGAGCTGAACGACTCAAGCCAGTCTCTGTCCAAGGCAAACACACCCCGAGACAAAGCCCATGAAAAGCCCACAATGCCATCCCCTTAGCCATGCGTGTCCATCCCCGCCTCGTGGCACCAGCAAGAAGATGAGTGTTAATAAGAAAGCTGCTTCCCAAGAGCTTTACCAAACTGCACTGTCTCGTTCTCTTTTATTATTTATAACACCCAAATCTCTCTCGTAACCAGCCAGTGCAAAGGCAGTGACAGGAAGGGAAAGTGAATGGAAAGCTTCGTAAACATACAAGAAATAATGTCAAAAAACCACAACAAATTTCTAAGAAATGAGAACTCAGAACTTCAAAGTTAAGTCAACCGAAAAGCAACCTGTCAGGGCAGGAACAAAGGGAGCTGGTGCAGCATGCACGGCAATTACTCCATCTGCAAATTCTGTTGAAGAGCAGAACTGACTATAAAAAGAATCCAGCAATGCAAGCCCTCCCTGCTACTCAAACGAAGGAAATACAACCTTCCAAAAACAATATAAGCAAATGAGGGGAGAAAGCCAAGGGAACAGAACAAAAGGAACATCCCAAAACACTTCTTACAGTCAAGCTCCTGATTTTATGGCTATAATTGAGAGCTTCCAGAACTGCAGAGTCACTCTTGCTGCATGGTCATCATTAGTTGAGAAGGTTTCTTGGAGTTATTTGGCTCAGAGGAATAAAGAGCAAGATCAAGGACACAAAGTTGTGCTGCTGGCATCAAAACACTGAAATAAAAGCAGTGCATAATGAGAATTTCTCTTGGTGTACATAATGCTGCTGCAAGTAGAAATTAAAATAAAAATAATTTTGCCTAGAGTTAGAATTACCTATTAATTTGAAGGCCTATACCAAATAATGACAATAGTTTTTGAATGACTTATACAGAAATAGATGCTCCAGCATAAGCCTAAACCCCTATCAATATGGACAAAACCAAGCTTTTTTTCCCTAAGATCTAAATATATACTGCAATTCCCATACACAATAATAGGATTCAGGCACTGAAATAGGTTGCTTAGGGAAGTGGTGGAATCATCATTCCTGGAAGTGTTCAAAAACTGTGTGAATGTGGCACTTGGGGATGTGGTTTAGCAGTGGTGGTGGGCTGACAGCTGGACCTGGTGATCTTAGAGATCTTTTCCAACCTTAATGATTGTCCAGTAGGATAAATGATTTCCTACTCTCCCAGGAACAGGAGGGTGCTTCAAGGAGTTCTCTGGCATTCTCTTGTGAAAAGACTACAGAAAACAATCCAGGGCTTCACCTACCACCCTACACTTACCTTACACCAGGGGCTGGCCAAGCAGGCACCAGAGCCTGGCTGTAGTGCTTCAGTCAGTGCCCCTCTTCCAGGCTGAACTTCCAAATGCATCTCAAAATGGCAAAGAGTGAGCAGAGCATCACTTCTGCAGCTCCCACTGGCACCCCTGGGGCACAGCTGGCAGACAGGAAGACTCTTGAAGAGCTGTTGTGATTTCCTACACTGCTGTTCATCATTTTTACCTCAGTGTTCAAAACAACTCTTACTCAGGGGTCTGCCTGACTTGGGTTGCTGGGATTGGAAAGTTTTCCTTATTGCTTCCTGTCCTGGATAATCACACACCAACACCAAGCAGTTCATGGCCCAGAGATGTATGACAGAACTTGCTCTGTTTTTAAACTATCTCATGTGGAAGTTTTCTAAGATCAGCTGATTCACAGGGAAGACCAACCGTGTGTTTCTCAGCTCCCACTAGGTCTACATCCAACTAGGCTTTTTTCCATATTAAACTGATACATTCATATTCCTGATGAGAAAAGTCAAATCATTCCTGTCTACTTCAGCCTCTCAGGTCTTCCCTTAGTATTTCACGCCTCCATCATCACTTGAGCTTAACAAGCATGACTTCAACTAGGAAATTTACATCTTTTTGGGAAGGCAATGGAGGGGAAGATTTCCATTTAATCCTGTATATACCGTGGTAGAAATTAGTTCTTTTGTTCCATTAAAATGAAGCCTCAAAATACTAAACCAGTATTTTTTTTTCCTTAATTATTCCTGTTGTTGCAGAAGTACCAGCACATATGTCACTGGAATAGAAAGATCAGTCTTGTAGGTAATAAGTTTTATTGAGTTCTCGGAACCATATCATCCGTCCACCAGACTTTTTAATTTGCCACATGACTGGTTCACTGTAACATCAGCTCTTGGAGTACTTGGGTAGGAGGGAATTCATGCTGAGTGCTTTCCTGAGCCAAACAAAAGTATTCTTCAATGTGTTATAGATTAGAGAACACATTTTTTTTTTTTCTCCCAGCAGTATTTAGATCACTTTTTATCACTTTAGGGGCAGATGACTAATTTATATATAGCTATTTTCATGCAAACTAAACTTGTGTCTTGTTTAACCTCACTAAAAAAATAAAAGCAAACTCTCCAGAGTGGATATTCTAAGCATGGGGGGTGTGTGGGGAGGAAACTTCCATTCTGGTGAGACCAATTACTGGGAAGTTCACATCACTGTGAACCTGAGCCCTGTGAAAACCACACTCCACCTGCATGGACAGACTCGGGGCTGAGAGCCAAGTCTTGTACTAAGAGAACTCAAAACAAAAAAGCAAACTCAGACAAAATGAAAACAAAAGGAATCCCAATAACCTGCAGAGTTTGACAGATGTGGGTCCTTGCAAAAGCCTTCAATATTTTCCTTTTTCCTTGCTTGTATGGATCAATACTACATAATCAGGAGCAATTCCTGCTTAGTGCTCCATGTGTCCCTCAGGGCCTGGAGAGGTCCTAGGGTGAGACAGTAAAGCTGGCAATGGCACAAAGGAACAACAATTAGTGGCAGCTCTGACAAGCTGGGATACCTTTGAAAGTGATAAATCCAGGGACTTTTATACATATCCTGTATTATTAAGAAAAGCCAAGCATCCTTAGACTTCAGGACATTTGAAATCTTGATTTCAATTGCCATTGCTTAACTTTACTTTCTCATCAGTCCATTCCTCCTAAAATACAGCCAAACACAAAGTTTGGGAGAGAGAAAAAAATAATAAAATCGTATAATCAACCTGTCCTTCCCACCCTCAGTAAAATCAGTCCACTCAAAACACCAGAAGTATTCAAACAGGATCTGGTATTCAAAACGGAGAGGAGGGTTTTTCTTTGCCTATGTAAAATCCTGATCCTTTCTCTCCCATCATCATGAGTTTCACCAAAGGTTCTCACTCTTTCATTGTCTGAACACATTTAAAATGTTTAAATATATCTAGTACCAGAATCAGAGTGTAGACCTCATGGAGGCAGGGAACCCCAACCACTCAACTGGATATCTGTAATCTTCATTTTGCAATAGTAATTACATTAAGTAATGGAATTATTTAAACTCCATCAATTTAAGTCACATTAAACTCAAATTAAGGACATAAACACAAAATTCTATAACAACAGGCAAGAGGGATTCAATTGAAATTAATGTAACTTCTGCCTACACACAAGCCTCTGGTAAGTAGAATACCTTTGAACTAAGTGGAATATTTACCTGGAAAAAGGGATACATTTAGTAGTATTAATCCTAAATAGATGACAGAATTGTAATTGGTTTTGTGGAGGAAAGAAAAAAGGCAATTAATTTCAACTTACATTGAACAAGATACATCAGGGTAAAATATTGACAAAGCAGATGATTCTGTTCCCCTATGCAGAATGCCAACTGGCACCCACTTTCAAAATGCCAGTGTAAAAAAACAAACCAAAATAAGAATAAAGAAATCAACCATTTAAAAGACTACATTGCATATCACTGCATCACAAGCAAATTACTTTATTTTCAAAAATTGGAGAGGAGAAAAACTCTACTGGACTTAAGAGAAGCAATCACTTGCTTTTTCAAACACATATTGTAAACATGTAAGTATCCACACAAGTACGTACTTCCCCTTTGAGGGCACAACCTGGGAGACCTCAGGGACTGAGTCCAAAAGTCAGAAATCTGAACAATTCACTAATTCTGTGTTCAAAAGGCACAAGGGCAGAATATGTGGTGGTGCAACACTCCTCTGTTATTCAATATCATTCTATGATGACAGAACTCTGTGTTCAATTTAATGATTTGAAGAGCATCCTCAAACACTCCCTCCCAAACATCCCTTCACTCCCCTTCCAGGTAGCAGAGGAAGGAAAGCTATAAAGGGACAAGAGAGTGACCTTTAAACAACCCCCAGAGTTGCAGGTACCACAAACACAGCCCAAAACTTCCCTGCAGAGGCTTGGGGACCAAGCCAGCCCTCGTTCATGGCCTAGAGATGCTCCTGTGGAGAGCTGGAGTCTTAAAAGCTGTGGCATTAACAGTGCCTTAAACTGCTGCCTTCACGTGATGGATCCAGGCCTCCATCTTTCACCCACACGAGGTTTTGAGCTTCCTCCCAGATGAAGCAGCAGTGGCTGGACAACACTCATCACTTCACTGCCACCCTCCACTCCCAACACTGCCTACAAAACAGCCTTGTAAGAACAAGGACCACCCATAACCTTAGTGCTGGGATTTCTCTGCTCAGCAGGAATCAGATAAGATCAAGGAACACATGATGGGTCCTCTCCCAACAGCCAGAGACCCAAACATATCCTGCTGACATCACACACCGGCCTCCAGCACAACTCAGCCACCTCTGGCTGCAGGATCAGCATCTTGTGAGAGCAGTGCTTGTGTGAGCTGAATGCATCTCACAGTTCGTGCTTGCAGCTTCCCCCTGAAGCAAGTCTATTACACACTTCTTTAGAAAACACACAGTAGTTTAGAAACTACTGCTCTAAAAGAGCATTAAGTTTATAAAATCACACATTCAAAGCAAACTGTCAAGCAAGATTTCCTGAACAACCTTAATTGAGCTCCCTTGTGTATTTACAGCATAATAAACTTATATATTCCTGGGCTATTTTCTTTCCCTACCATCTGAGCCTCATTTGTAGAGCACAGAGTTACAGGGAGGGAGGGAATATTGCTCTTCATCTTAATACTACACCTGGTTATTAGATCTTCAGCAAACATTATCCAGTCTCTCCAGCAAATGCAAAGCTGGCAATTCCCTTTCAACATTTTATACTGCTCTCCCAACAGTCCCTAACTCATTTGCACCAAAAATGTATATGTAGCAAATAAGCAATAAAATAACCCCCGTCAACTGCACACAGAATTGGCCAGATGTAAAGGTCACAGACTGGCAAATGTTAAAACATGGAAAAGCTTGTCAGATAAATCTGAAGTGTCAGATGAGCCCTTGCTATACAATTACTACCAGCTATGTGCAATTTTTAGAAATGATAAACTGTGAGAATCAAGCTCTTAATCGTTCAAGGCAAAGACAATTTCAGTTTCTGCTGCAGGTGCCCCCTGGCTCACTCCAACCCAGGGGCCTCTCTGGGTCACACAACAGCCCAGTCCCCAAATGCACCAAACACGTCGTTTCCAGGCAATTCGGTGTCAGCAGTTCCTACGATCACTTGGGATTTGTTCTTCTCTTGCTGCCTGGGTTGCAAATAAATTTCTTTCTGTGCTCTCTAATTTTTTCTGAAGTCAGCAGTATGGTAATCCTTGGAGAGTTCCCAAGCTGCTCTTTAGGGAAGTAGTTAAAAACAGGAGTGTTTGGCAAACATTATTCTTGCTATAGGTCTTAGAAAAAAAGAAAGCAAATTTCTGATATTAATTTTGAAGTAAAACTATACTGTTGTGAAAATATAATCACATTACTGTGTATAAATTTGCAAGTATTTTTCATGCATTCTGCTCTAAGATGACCTGTAAAAGGAAGAAAATTCATTACTGCACCCGCTTTTCTCCCCCTTCTTGGTTTTATGAACTGCAAGGGAAGTTTTCCCACACAAACCCCATTTTTTTTCCTGCCTTTCTTTTTAAAATTAAACATTCAGGTCTCATCTCCCTCAACATGTCAGAACTAGCAAGCTTATGTTATCACGGGGAGCAAACAAAATCTGATTAACTGCAATGGAGGGGATTTCTTTTTAGTAGTATTTAAACCTATTAGATGGCAACAAGAAACTTCTGTTTCATTAAAAACACTTGAGAGAAAAAGCTTGTTGCTAAGTTCAGCAACATTGCACTGTCAGTAATGCACTGAAAGCTCTTAATCCATCGCTGTGGATGGCACAAAGAAACTCTCCCACAAAGAACAGATGAACCAGCAACAGCCCTGCTGGTTCAGGTGACGTGAGTGGGGAAAGCTGCATATAAAATCAGAGAGCCAAAAACAATTAAAAAAAATGAAACAGGACAATGAAAGAAAAAAAGACATTAAATATTTAAAAGGTTGGTGGGTTTAGCAGAACTAAACTAATTTCTATTCTCTAATGTGCTTTCCTTTACCAAATGTATTCAAACTTTATCTGTTTTCAACAGAAGTGCCAACAGGCTGTGTATAGCGTGGAAGTGCCCATGTAATTCAGATATAATTTCGCAGCTAAATTATCTTTGCGGTGAAGGTCCATTACTAAATCACTTCACTAGAAAATGAATAATAATGGAACAGTTAGGAGCATTCCTTGGACATATATGCCCTCCTTAGCATGTTTTTGATATTCAAGTGCTGCTTCAGCCTGTGCCAGCTAAATCAGTAAATTCATATGAACTTCCTTCAGAATACACAGGACACTGCTTGAAAACAATTTACAAACCAAAGATGGACTAAAATCTTGGCCTCATACTTACAGGATAGAATACTCCACCTGAAGTTCATTCCACAGCCCATAAAAATGCAGAATAATTTTTTAATGAAGAACCCACATAAAGAAGAGAGGAAAAGTCAAAAGGCAAATTAATGCAAAAAATGCAGGACAGGAATACTTGAAAGCAGCACTCAAGCAAGATGATACAAGAAGATGTTTCCCAGGCAGCAAAATTAAAGACTAAAGACATTTTTAAAAACACTAAAATTGACAGTAATAATGTAGAAAGTGTTCAAAAATAGCTTCCATTCCACAACAGAGGATAACAAAATACTTCAGTTTTACTGAGTAACACAAGACTGTTCCACAGCACTTATTAAATTTAGACATTTTAAGGCAAGTAACCTGCACTCAAGAGTTTAAAAGAATTGGCTGAGGGGAAGCAACAAAAAATACTGCTTATTTTCATTAAATCATAGAATACCTATGTCATTACAGGAGACTCAAAGGAAGTCAATATTATGTCAGAATTTAAATACAATGAATGAGTGCTTATCAACCTGTCAACCTAATACCAGTTCTAGCTAAGCTAAGGCAGTGAATTACATTAATCTTTATTTTTAAGATGACCAACAGCAGTTTATAGAATGAGATCCTGTCAGGCTAACCAGTTGTTTTTCTTGGTGTGCTATGAGCCTTGAAGAAATAACAGGGTTTGGAGCTTATCAAAGCAGATGGGAAGAGTAATTTCACTACTGGCTGGGAGCACCTACCTGGCAAACAAAAACAGGGCATTAGAAGGTTTATTCAAATGAGTTGGCAACTCTACTGTGCTCCAGTGACTTCAGGTTGAAGGTAAGTTCAGACTGGAAGTGTAACATCATTTCCAGGAGCCAGTAAATCTCAGGACAGTGTCGTAGAGTCCAGTGCTGGTTCTGCAGCAATAAGCTGCTAAATGAAATTTGGGTCTTTGAAAGGATGAAAGGAAGAAGAAAAAGGGGAATTACCTGACTGCAAAGCAAAGAGCAAATCCTGGACAATCACACAGATGACAGCTCTGCTCTTGTCTGTGCCCAAGCCCATTTCAAAACATGAGAATAAATGTTCAAGAAAGATTTATCCTTCCAGGTGTGCCTCCTCCATGGGCCACTCAACCACTGAGTCAGGGCAGGACCAGGCCCCCACAGACAGAAGGGCACGTGCTTCAAAGAGAAACAGATGCTAATGCACCAGCAGTGCTGCCAAACCACTGATACTACCCTTCTAGAACAGCTATTAAAGCAATAAACTGAAAATGAACACTTATCTAGGTACTGCAAATTGATATTATGAAAATGAGTCCTGAAGTTATTACATAATTTCATGTGCTTCATAAACCATTAAATACTGAGATGTAATGAGGTAGCTCTTAAAACAGTCAGGAAAGCATCACTGGAAAATAAACTAACCAACAGTTTAGCCTAGGCCTTGGTTACACGGATGGAGCAAAAGTCACTGTCACATCAAAAGGAAACACGAGGTGGGAAATAAGGAGGTGATAAGGCATGTGCAGGGTGGCAGCTCTGCAGCAGAGCAGGGCAGGAGCTGAGAGCCCCGTGGCACACCATGAACTGGAAAACCAACGGCGTGAGTCAGGTTCCAAAGGCTTCCTGAGAGCAATGAAACCTCCTCAGATGCCTGCAGACCAGTGTAAAGGCAGCAACAGGCAGAGGGGGAGCAGGCAGGGACTGTTTTGGGAAAACAAGTGGAAGATGTTGTTAATATATAGAAAATATTCAAATGCTAACATCTGACAGTAATTCAAGAGATGCTGCAATTTGGTTATGCTTTCAGAATTACCCTTAAAGAACACAAGTTTCCAGAGGACTGGCCCATTTTTGCTTCCACTGCAGTCACCAGAGCATTTGATCTCATGGGGAAAGGCTCCCAATCACCATCAGTGATTCTGCCTACATACAAACACAACAGCAAGCATGTCTTTGGGGTGGACACAAGCAAAGGTATCGCCTTTATAAAACCTCCCAACTGCTTCACTACCTCCTTTCAGCTTCAAGCTACTCAAATCCCTCCTGAATGTACCAGGTCTGCTGCATACGATCCTCAAGCACTAACCCTAGCAGAATTCAGGGTTTTTTTGGTAGAACCAGGCCACACAGCTCCAGAATAGAGACCAGACAGCCTTTGTAAACTATAGCCAGGCAAAACTGAAGAATTTCTGGAGAAAGCTTAAATCAAATTATCTATAGGAATCACCAGTGCCCAGATACAGCCCAAAGACATGTCTGAAGCTTTGTGCTACATTTTGCCTCATTTTTCCATGTGTTTGGAACATTAAGGCAGTTTGTAACGTATATAAAACCTGTGAACACAAGTGGGTATCTTACAGTATGGGGCTATTTTTACTTGAACTTGATTGAAATGGCCTACATAGCTTATGGCTAACGTAGCTTTCCCCAAATTACAGCTTTCCCAAAGACATGTTGATACACCTTTGATGTTTCATCAAGTACAGCACAGGTATCAATGTTTGGGCTTTCCATCCTTAACAACTTTTGCCAAACAAATTATTTCAACTGTGTGTCCTATATATGGTCTATAGCACAGGCTGTACATTTTGTTCCATCACCCTGAAGTTAGACAACATAAATATACCAGTTTTAAGTCAGAGGAAGCGTGGTTCTCCCAACCTAAAAAGATGTTTTTAATGTTAACATTTAGCATTCCATTTTAACAACTGTTTTATGGGTTTTTACAACTACATAGGAACCAGCATAATTAAGGAAATCAGATTTTCTTCCCCTCTTCTCCTTGCAATAGTGAGGAGCCGATTCAGGAGATGTTATGCTAGTGCACAATTAGGGTCACAAATATATGCATAATCTAAAAGGGCAGAGTTCACTGTGCAATAGTTACTCATGTTCCATTATTCATAAATGCTCTGATAGCTTTTCCACAAACGCCCAGTGTTTAATGAATCTTGAAAGCTTTTAGTTCAAACAATTATTCCTCATGAAAATGTGTACCAAAGCATATTATTTGTAACTCTATTTGCTTCTCCCCATTTAAATTTCAATTGCTGAGCTGGAAGCAGAAACAAAACCTTCACTGTTGGGCAACAGCCACAGTAAAACAAATTATGAAGGTGGAGCAGCTGATGTGCACACACAAAATAAAAGTTAAATCCTTCAAAGTACATCACTGTGAGGACCACACTTTTGTATAAAATAAGGGTCAGCACACGAATTAATTACAAACTGAAAGGGGGATCTGACTGATGACTATTACCGGATATTTCCAGTTCAAAACAGCTGCAATTAACTCTGCCTTTGCTATTACCCCAACAGTTACTCTACACACTACTGACATGAGGGGAGCAATCCCAAACATGGGAATTGCATTTCACCAGTCTCTAACCCTCTTTCTAACTGGAAAGGGCTGTTTTCTGGGAATGCTGCAGCTCTGGGCTCATGGCACCCACAAACCTCACAGCCTCCACACAGAGATGCTCAGGAATGCTGAAGGCAGAGGCTCTACTTCCTCCCAGCTGCTCACAGGGATGGAAGTCCTGGATGGTAAGAAACATGTTTTGTGCACAGAACTTGGGCTGAAAGAAGAGTGGGGAGGGACAAGTCAGTCTGACCAGCTTTGAAGTCCAACCTGCCATGCTGAAACCAGCTTGGGCTCCACCAGGAGCTGGGCCAACCTTCAGGCATCGCAGGGGAGAAAAATCTGCTCGTGGCGCTTGCAGCCCTCTCCTCACCCTGGGTGAAAGGTGCAAGGGAGATGTTACAATCTGTTTCCATCTCAATTGCTTGAGCTGATAAGCATTTTCAAGAGCCTGAGTTTTGCCTCCCAGGGAGACTGGATCTGGGAGCTGCCCCATTATATCTGCATGCTCTCTCACACACATCCTCTGTCTGTGGAGGAAACATTTGTTGTAAACATATGGAGAAGGCCCTGCTGGAGGCCAGCATTTAATGCTCTAGTTAACAAAATTTTTGAATAAAAAAAAGGTGGGGGGGGGGGGGGAGGAGAAAACTAAATTCAGTAGGATGTGAACACAAATAAGGCTCTCAGGTGTAACAGCATTTGCCAAGGTTTGAGCAAGCAAGCTGAAAGATATCCCAGGGCTCTAATAAATGAGGGACACAGCCCTTCAGAATGCATGAGATAATTACCTGTCTCTATAATACACACACACACACACACACACACACACACACACACACAGAGGAAAGAAGGTTCAGCCTGTTTGTGGTCAATTTGAGGTGTGCTGAGGGCAATTTTATTGGGCTGCGGTTTCTTAACAATGTTCTCAAATACAACAGAACAGTTGTTTTTAAATGTCAGACAGCATTTATCCAACTTGTCCTGCACGGTCCTCCTCTTCTGTCCAGGGAGTAGCAGCTGTCTGGCTGATGCTCTGGGTTGTTTTCCTCCTGGCTGGATTTCTCCATTTAGCTGCCAGCATTTTTGTTCTGTGATGACTGGGTTTGTAAGCTGGTACCCACTGCTAATGATAATGGCTACTGAGGTCTATTACAGAGCAGTGTAATACTGACAGTTTACATCCCAGAATGGGGAAAAAACCACAAATGTGTGGGTATGGATTTCGCTCCAGGATCAGCTGCGCCTTCCTTGACTAATTAATCTGCAAGATTTGAACAGTCGGTAGAATGAAAAAAATGGGTCAACTTGGCAGCATGGGACTTAAATAAAAATGAGGCAATAGCTTAGACTATGTTTGTGCTTTGTCCAGGTTTGAAGCCAAAAAAATATAAAACAGAGTCCTAAAAAATGAGAGGAACTGATGACAAATTAGATGAGGATGAACCCTGCGAGGCAACTTGCTCTATGCCCAGGAAAGGTGTCAGTACCCTCACTGAAGGCCACACCGTGACACCATTGGGATGCAGAGATGGACAATGCACTTAATGCATCAAAATTAAGCAGGTTTCTCACAGGGAAGAGTAACACAAAAAGATAAAGACAGCTCTAGTCTATACAGTCATAGTTTTACTTTTATTTAAAATTTATATTGCATGTATGGGGTTTTTTCCACAGTTTTGGAAGATCAGGCAATCCCAAAGGAAACCCAGCATCCCATACAGTGCACTAATATCTGTTCTGATTATTCAATTTCTGGAGGCAGGGTTGAAAGACTGACCACCATGGTGAATCTTTGTCATTCCTTACTGCAAAATGAGATGTCTGACTGGTGTAAAGCCAACTGCCCACCACCAGGACACAGATCAGTGTTGATTCAGGGGAAGCAAAAGATGCTAAAAGAGATTAATTGTTTTTGAGACCAGAACATGACTCCTCTGTGCAAATTCTGTGGTGTCTTATACATAAAGTACATAAAGACCAACTTCTTCAGTCCCATAAAAAGAAAAACTCAAAAGATGGAGGCAGGAGACTCCCTCATAGCTTTGAGACCCCCATCTTTCATTCAAATGCCATTTAAATCAGTTCACAAGTAAAAGAAGCTAGACACCTATATGCCAAGACCAAGTGTATGCAAGTCTTGTTTTTACAGGAACATGAGGGTAGGCAGCTGAACACACCTTGTGACAAGCTGGACCTAATTCTATCCAGATTCAGAGTAGGCAGCAGGCCACTTCTCCCACAAAGGGAGGCTGCAGTGCATATTGAGTCAGTCAGAGGATGCCAGTCATGTTCCCCCTCTAGACACCAAGTTCTTCTACCTCTCTCAAACACAGCACTGATTTAATCTAAGAAGGTTTACAGAAAATAACTTGTTCTCTCCTTTCTTCACAGAGTGTCTCTTTCCCACTTGCTCTGCCCACTCCCATCCTACCCTTGCATCACGAGCAGACTTAACTCGCTCCATTACCAATTCTCTTCTGGGAGAAATCTTGCTTTGTACAAGGTACCAAGGAGTAAGAACATTTTAAAAGGATGACTGAGCAGGACAACATTGCAACACAAATTCTGGCCCCCAGTCATGCACACAAACAACTGAGCCACCTGCCAATATTTAAAGCAAATGTGTAGAACAAATTTCTTTGTTAATTTACTGACCAGTTTCCCTCCTCCTTCACAAAGGAAACACTGTGCTCCACCCCTCCCCTCTTTAGGCAGCTCAATCCCATCCTCTGCCCAGCATTTTATTTTGCTCTTGTAATTGTTGTCTGCTACAGAAGCTACTTACAGCTACAGAAGACAAATGACAGGCAAAAAGCAGCTAAGAACCACTGAATTTGTCCAAAAGCATTACATGGTGTATATTTCATTCTGTAACTTAACCAGGCAGCCACAATAAAAGCCCCAGACATCTCTCCTTGTCCAGAAGCAATTCAGGCCCTGGGGAATGATCTTGAATAGTGGCTAATGTGGGTGATGCCATCTCTAACGCAACAAGGTCAAAATATGTAATTAGCATTTTTCTCTCAGGGTTTGTGTCTCTTGCTGTGGTGCTCACTCTGCCGGCTCTCCTGGCCGTGGGCCGGCCTCCCTCGCTGCAGGGAAAATCAGGATCCAGCTCCAGTGAAGGCAACAGCAACAGCCCAGCAGCAATCAGTTCCTAGGGGTACTCAGCACCCACTGGTGCCAGCTCAAATGTTACAATGAAAGCTCAACTCCATCATCCAACAGCTTGGTCTTCCCTTCATAGTGGATTTTATCACATCAACACTTACAGCAAGAAGCAAAAGCAGAAGCTAAGAGTGGAACATGTGAACTGGGTGAAGGGGACCCACCAAGGGCTGTTGGCATTCCAGGATCACAGCAATGCACTTTCACTGGGATCTTGGCACTTTCTGTGGCATCTTAAAAGACTTTTAACAGGTAGAGTTGCCATGACAGGGAGAGCATTTGCTGCAGGTTCCGTGGGACAATGCCTGTATTAAAACCTCCACCCTCTTGTCTGCACATGGCATTGGTACCTGTCAGTAGTTTATGCTTTCCATGGGCATCTCCTAAGCATGAACTCCAAAGAGAAGATGCTGAGGAGCCAACAAAACTTTACAGCATGATGTAGATTTGTTTGTATGGAGACCTTTTATTATCTTTATTAGGCTCATGTCCCCCTCTCCCAGCATGTTGCTGTGCCTGCCCTTCCATCTCACCTGCATCCCTTCCCCTGGGATCAGCCTGCTGGGTGCTGTTGTCCCTTCCCAGGCAGGAGGGGGCAAGCTGGGAGGAGGAGGAGGAGGTCACTGCCTGTGGCACAAGAGCCTGTAATACATCAGCCGAAATCTCCCACCTTGTTGCCCAAAGCAAAGAGCACATCTTTAATTGCCTCATAGCAAACACCACAACCTGTGATATGTCCTTGATTCATATATCTCCCCCTCATTTCCCTCTCTGGTAGTTTTTTTCTCTTTATCTCTACCTGAAAACCACAGCATACTTGAAATCTGTCAAATGGTTTCCATTTGTATCAAGAAATCTTAGTATTAATAATACATTTTTACCCTATTATTTCTAGTTTCAGTGAAACTTCACAGCAAGCTGACAATTTCTGCCTTATAAAAACACTTCCATGACACGATTTCATGAAGTCTGGATGATATCTAAAGCAGCAGCAGAACTGCCACTCAGTCCCATGAGTCTCTGCTTACAGGAGGGATGCTCATATCCTTCTTGTGGTACCCGGGGTTTGCTGTCATCAAGTCATTTCATGTAAATGAAAGGTGCACATTTCAAATCCCAGATACAGGGGAAAGTCCAGCTTGTCCTCTGCTCAGAGAGGTGAGGAAAGGAAAGCAAAAATCACCTATTCTCCATATAACAAGACAATAAAATAGGATTATCTGAAGAACCACACAAAAAGTTCAAATGTTCACTGTTCAAAAGATTACCATTCCTCTTACAGTTTGTTTTTTGCTTCCTCTTCTTTCACAAAGTCCCTCAACCTCCAAAATCTGTGCCTCTCTCTTCTGCATATCACAGCGACCCATTTTGACCCCATGTCTCTGTCTTTCCTATTGCTCCCCTCCAGCTCTCTAAGGCCTGTAAAGTCCTGCTCAATGGGGAGACAGAAATCTCAACCTTTTCTCTCCTCCTCATCTTCCAGAGCATTATCTTGATACTGCTTGGGTTATGTGATTTGTATTCATTCTGTTTGTTCCTGGCAAGGTTTCCTTGGCTGCTCCTGCACTGGCAGAATTCTCACTTCCACCTGCATACACTGTATTTATTCTCCATTCCTCGAGTCCCTCCCGTGTCATGCACTTCCAGCAGCTCAAACACACCCCAGCCCCACAGACGTGTGATCCCTGACTCACAGTGCAAGTCAGCACTTAAGCTGCTTTCCCAAACCCAAATCCGAATCATCTGACCCAGCACGCTGAAGAGCACAAACACAATCCACATCAAAAATCAAGTTGTGTGACCACGCATCATTTGTTAAAGGAAATTCCTCCCCTCCTATTTCAGAACACAGCAGAATTTCTGGACAATCTCAGGGCTAAAAAAATACCTCTGCAGTCTGAGTTGGTGCTACTGCCTCAGCTCAACTGCTGTAAAAATGCTTGTTTTAGTAACATTTATCACTTCTAGTATCCCAGGTGAAAATTAAATATAGTGTGGAACAAATCAATAATAACAATAGTAGATATAAGATACACAACTTGGTGCTGACATTAAAACTGAAAAAGGCAATAGCTGTTGGCAGCCACATCTGGCATTGAAACATGCATCAAGCACAGCTGGAGTCACTCACTTAATAAGAATTTAACATGAGGTGAGAGATCCTCATCATGCAACAGAGCTGTGCAGCCAGGGCAGATGCAGCTGCAAAGTGGATTTTGGGGCAGTCCAGTCCCACAGCACAGCAACAACAGGGGAAACACAGAAACACAAGCTTGAGCCATGGGGATTCCTAAACAACTGGAATATGGATAGCTATGGGAATACCAGCAGAGCTAGAAAGCTGTATTCTAGAGCCATTATTTCATCAGTAAACACAGGGGGCCTAATTTTGTTCTCAACTACTGTGATATAAAAAGTTACAGTGAAGTCAGAGTAATCCCATTGCAAGAAAAAAGTGTTAATAACAGAATCAAATTTGTATTACCTGTGAATCAATGGGAACAGCATCTGCTGTGCTGCTCTGACTTATTTTGCTTCAGGATTTGTGGCAGCCCCTCCACTTACAATGGGAGGTAAAGCAAATAGTCACCACTGTTGGTAGTAAATGATATCCCCAAGCAGGTGCTGCAGAAAATCCTATCAATAGATGTCTCAGGGCTGCTCAAACAGAAAACAGATATTGCACTTGACAAAGAAGAAAAATAATAAGAAGGCCACAAAGTTTGTTTAGACATCTCAACAACAACAGCTGCCTTGTTTTGACATTGACAATTGGAAATCCAAATTATATGAAGGTGATGCTCCTTGTTTTCTCTGAGGTTTTAAATAACATCATCCATTATTTAAAAAGCAAAGATGTTTACTGAATTGGTCAAGTTTCTTTACAACTTGGACCCACTGACAAAATTCTGGACTCTGAACTTTATGTCATCACCAGGCTAGAAGCATGAGGTCCTTGCTTGTTCCCACCATGTGCTAGCACAAACTAGAGATGCTTTTACAGTGTAGTCTTTTAAGTAAATGTCACCAAAATTTTCTAACTGCCTATTTTTTTCTCCCCTAAATCATCTGTCATAATTTCTCTATTCTAGCAAAGTACAATTCCTTTTAAGGAACCAGAAACCGTGGGACTCTGTCTCCAGGTTCAAATCACATTTATCACATTTAATGTGTAGATAAAGAGTTAGATTAAAATAGTATTAGAGATTACAAAAAACCAGCTCCTATTGTCAATTCTGACAATATCAAATTTTTGAGTGCTTGACTATGCCTTCAATGTTCTTTTAATAGAAATCCTTGAAGATTATTCTCAGGTTTTGGAAAGAAAAGAAAAAATTGGAGAGAAAAATTACAGTGCCAGGATGGAAGCTAAACATGAATCTACAGAGATTTGCACAAAGCTTCATGCCCAGCCGAATTTTAATGGTGCTTTTAAAAGCACATCCTCAACACAAAGGCAAAGCCATGACAGATTTCAAGCTTTAATGACTCAAGTTCTTCAGTGAAGACCAAATACACACACATAAGTGAGACTATTTTCCTTCTGTCTCTCTGATAAATAGCTTATCTTTTGCTTTATCAACAAAACCTGCCTGAAGCAAATGTAGAGTATATTTGGGTTCAGATAGCTAAACTAGGCCAACAGAAAGCAGGGTCTTAAAAATGGAAGTTTCGAACAGTGTTCACCACATGTAGCTTTAGTGCCTCCATTTTACTGCCAGGGATACAAAGACTCCAACCCCCAAAAGGAAAGGAGAACGCGTGTCTTTGTTAAGCAATCTACAAAAAAGAATGAATAAATTGCAAGGTAAACTGTTGCTATACCTTTTGTGAATTACAGCAGCAAAACCGCTGTGAATAAGAATAAAATACCCAACTACCCTCACTCCCCACTAACATCCATCATTCCCTTCCATGAGGACAGGCACAAGGGCTGGATGCAGACTGCAAGGGAAAACTCCAATGTACACAGGCAGCTGTGCACTTCAGGAGCTTCTGGAAATACCCAGCAGGATAACTCCAGAGACAGCACCTGATGTGGAGCACGCACCACTGAGGAAAAGCTGCTCTGGGAAGACAGGGGTATCACTATTGCAAATGCTTGCACTCCTTTATTCTCAGACCCCAGAGCATCACTCCTGAACACCACCTCTCCTCTCACCTTATCCTCAATCAGCATGTTCTGTGCAGTACTGGATGATTGCTTCATTTTTACAACCTACACTCCACCAAATACTGTTATCAGAGACCCCATGTGAACTCATGCAGTGAAGGGTACAGCCTGGCATTACACGATTATATTTTCTCTAGTGCTGTTTCTTTGAAAAGAAAAAAATACCACAAATCCCCAAAACATTGTGATGACCCACTTGTAACACTGCCCCAGAGGACCTCAGCAGCCCCATGGAGGATGCTGGGGGCTGAGGTGTGGGGGATTACCACCACGGGTGGGAATTTGCCAGGACAGGAATTTCTGAAAGCAACTTTTCCACCTGTGAAAATGTAACATTTAATTTCTCCATAAATCAATTTGCCTCCAGAGTATTTCACATACAGAGAAAATCCATTACCTCAAGTCCTAAACAACACCTGAATTAGGGAAAATGCACCCCCACAACCACATCTAAAGCAATCAAAACTAAAAACCATTAAAACCATGTCTTTCCGCCCTTCCCCCTTCCAATTTAGTTGGTGTCAAAAGAGTAATGAGTAATCAGGAAAATTCCTGTTAGGCTTATCTCTTAGTCCAGTGGGATCTCTAAATCCTTTATCAGCATTCACAATGAAAAATAAGATAACACCCACACTTGTTTAGCCCAGACTAGACATAGTCTAATACACATTTGCAGAGTGACTGGAATTTACATTGGGCAGGAGTCCAGTTTTCCAGGATCTTCCTGCACCCTCACTGTGCCCAAATCTGTGTGGAAGCATCCAAAGAAGCATCAGCATCTCGGAGTTTCCAGAACCCTTCACTGATCATTTTTATAAACTGCATTTCAACCACTGCTGTATGATCCCCACTCTCTTCAAGGTAAATGTGTTACTGGTTTATAGCTTGAGAAACGAACTGCCAGGGCCATGGGGACTTTTATAACTGTATTTGTATTCCGGAAAAACCCTTGTGCCACTTAAACTCCAGTAATTCTGTAGCTTTTGCAGGCATCACTGATTTCTCTGGGAGGGATATTGGAAAGCACTGCAGCAAGGATGCTCCACTGCTGACACAGCTGCCTCTGTACCAAAGGCTCAGCTGAGTCATCCACACTCTGCAAAGCCTTGGTCTGTGGCTCCCAGGTGGCCATGGATTAAAATTTGTTATGCAGCCTGGAATTCCCACACTCAGTGACCTCAGTGGATGAAATTTTGTGACCTCGTGACTCTCAGTGAGTGACTTTACCATTATTGCTGCTTCCAACACAGCTGAGTGTCCTAAGCTCTCCATAAGGCACAAGACAGACTTAGAGAAAATCAAAATTCACTGGGCTGGGATCCTCCAGCATCAAGAGCTGCTTCCCAGCTTTTTTTCCTCTACAACAGGAAGGCAGAATGGTCACAATTCTAAAGGATCAGCAACTTTCCCCATCACACCCCATCCACACGGTGGAGCATCCCCTGTGTGGATATCACCACCAGGGGCAATGCTTGGCTCTCTACATCCTTTTCATACTCAACCAGTCCAGCAGAGAGACCACACAGCACATCCCATGTGAACCAAAATACAACTTTAGTTTACTATTTTATGCATCTATAGATCAGAACTGCACAATTAGCTGCCAGAAATCAATGCATAATCAAATAAGAGCATGAAAGCAATAAAGAAAAAAAGTACATAAATCAACCCCAAATTATTAACACAAATGGAGAGATTGATTGAATATTCGCAACAAAAGGTGAAAGCAAAATAATATCAGAAACAAATATTTTAGATGCTCATTACTTGGTCACCTAGAAGAATTTCCACTAGACACAAGAAAGCACTGGAAAATCTGGAGAAACCACAAACTTCAGAAAATTCTGCAAAGATTAAATCTCCAGTCAGAGCCAGTGCAAAAATAAAAGAGCCTATTCATCTTACATATTTTTCCCAGAAAACATAAATCCCTGGGCTAACCTGAACCACAGCAGACTGAAATGGTTCACAGAGGAGGAATTCTCTTCTGGACACAAACTGGCTTCAAAAAAGCAAGATGGAAAATTTTTCTGTAGCAGCCTGTGCATATAACTCCAAGGGCAAAAAGAAGTATGTTATGCACAAATATATCCAGCACTGGCTACTGCTGGAGGCAGAATGTCAGCCACAAAGGGCCAATAGACTGATCCCACATGACAATCCTCTATTTCTGTGTATTTAACCATATAATTAAAACCTGCTGCTGCTGCTACACATACTAATTAGATGGACAGCATTTCATTTCAGGAGTCAGCACCCCCTTGACTGACAGCACGGCAGCACCAGGTGCCTGCAGCAGCCAGGCAAAGGCTTCACTGCTCAGAGACATCAGCGCTGGCTCACCAGAGGATGCCCTGCAAGGGCTGGATGGGGGTTAGCAGGAATGTCCCCTCTACTGCCTAAGTTTCATTAAAATCACCAAAGGCTGGACTGCTCCAAGCATGAGACACTGCCTGTAAAGAACCAGGGGGAAAGCCAGGTCCCAGGAGGGCCTCAGCAGAGGATGCTCCACAGCAAGTTTAAGAAGCTGTAACTCAGAATTTTAGGTAATTAAAGCTTCACATGCTCTTTCCAGGGTCAGTACAGTGTCCAGTTGTGATCATGGCTGTAGCTGCTGACATTTGCATCTTGGCAGAACATTCTAAAGCAGATTTATCATTGCACAGGAAAATCCACACTGAGGAAGAACATGGCTTAATTTATCCCCCCTCCACCGATGACCCACAACATCCCAGGTGCATGTCTGCAAGCACAGGAAAAAAATATTGCAATCCTGGCTCCAGGTGCATCTTATTAAACATGTCCCTTATCTCCACAGCACAGCCTCAGCACCAAGTGCAAGACTCCTGCTGACATTCAGCTGGTCTTCAGACATCTCATGGCCACTCATGTTTATCAACAGCCTTCCCAGTTCCCGACAAAAGACAGAAGACAACACTTCCACAAAAGAAACAGCAGCCATTAACCATACAAGAACAGAGTTCTCTGCATTCAGAACAACACAAGCATCAAAGGCTCAGGGAAACTTCACCACTTGCACACACAGAAGCTCACAAAGCATCAATAAACAGTTATACTGACCACATACATTCATTTACACATCCGCCTGGGCTTTAACCTAATTCCTTTCTGCATACATAAACTCAAAGGAAAAATAGTTCATCTCAGACCTCAACTGATCACAGTAACTCTGGTGACCACAAACCCAGTGGGCTCTGGCCAGAGCTGGGCTGGCTCCACACGCAGCACAACCTTTGGTCATTGGATGTAGCACAGTTCCCTCGCTCTCCTAATCCCTGTCACTCAGCTGCCTTCAGGAAACCATGGGCTGCAATCACCACACTGCCTTTTAACTGAACAGACAGCATTGGATTTCATCAGCCATTTCACTGTCACGCTGCATTGTCCGCACAGGATAATGAGCCCGAAGGCTCTGCTGCTCCCAGCAGTGCAGTTTGATAGGGAACATATTCCTGCATGGCACACAGGGACAGGAGCCTGCCCTGGAGCACAGGGACACCCTGCAGACACTTGGAGGGACAAGGCACACCTGTGTTTCTGCTAGGATGTTTCTGCCTGGAGATTTGGACTAAGGCTTGGGCTTGAGTCTTCCCAGTTCTCACAGCAGAAACTTGCAATTCTCACGGAAACAAAGACACAGAACCCTTCCTTAAGGGTTACTCTGGCTAAATAAATAAAATAAATTGATAATGATAAAGGTATCACTTGAGTAAAAAAAAAATTCTTGTGTTTTATAGAAACTGCTGTGTATCTGTAAGGGAAATGATTTTAGGTTGTAAATTACCTGAGTATATCTTACAGTTTTTGCTTCTTTTTGGTTCATCTTGGATATTACAAAATTGGGTTGTTTACAATCAGCACTCATTTTCACATTCCTAAGACATACTAATAGCTGAGCTATAGCACTGCAGTGAAGTGTTAACTGAATTTTTCCAGCACTTCTCTTCACCTTTCCACTCTCCACTGACAAAAAAATCTTTTCCAGCTGAGTTCAGCAAACCTGCATATCTGAGTGAAGGCAGCAAGGCCTCACACTGAGTCACAGCCAGTTTAGGTACAAACAGTTCCAAAGCAAAATTAAAAACAAACAAACAAAGCCAACAAAAAAATCTGGGATGCTTATTTAAAGCTACAAACTGTTGATCTATAAAGTTGGTGCTGACTAGGGAGAAAATAGAGTCAGAACATTTTTAATTTGTGAAATGTTAGCAAAATTTACCAATGGGGAATACCAAACTAAGCTATGCATAATTAAGGTGCTAATAAATACCAGTACAAGCCAGGGTCCAAGCTCTGTGACACTGGGATAAATGCAGTCTAAATTTACAGTGGCATGACCAGGGCAGCTCTGTCCTTACAAATCTATCCAACTGCCAGCATGAAGAATTTTAGTTGCAGAGACCAGAGGTCAAGGAGGACCCATCCACCTGCACCTTGTATCCCTCCTGCCTCTTTTTTCTGGATGCAGTTTTAACTGGACAGCATCATTCACAAACAGCATTCTCTTCCCTTTTTGCACTGCAACTTAATATTGCAATTATTTAATCCTACCTTATGTCATCTTGAGCTCCCTGCCTACACACAGATTCCAGAAAGCATCTCACATGTAAACCATACAGCAACTATTAGTCCATACATTATGTAAGCAATAATCTGGAGAGTGGGAGGGGAAAAAAAAGAAGGGAACAAATCCACAGCCTTAGTAGGCTGCTTAAGTGCCCCATTTCCAACAAATGTCAATTTGCTGGTCACCTGAACAGCACAGGGATTACAGATTTCACCCATGCTGACAGATGGCATTTTGCAGTTTTGATCTATGACACATTTAAAGGAATACATTCATGAAGCAAGACACATGATAAAGAGTAAAGGACCTGAGACAGGAAAACACGGACTGCATTAAGCATGCAAGATTCAAGCATGCAAGGTTTTGCTCTGCTGTCACACCAGGATTGATCCCATTAACTTCCATGGGGACAGGCCCGATTTACTCAATTGTAAACAATCAGAATGAGGCTTGTGGCTTGAGTCCAACAGAGCAATTCATTTTCAGCACTGCAGGCTCCCCGGGCTCTGTCAGGGTCAGGCACACTCAGGGATTTGCCACAGTGAGCCATAGTGTGCTTGGAGAGGTGCCCAGATCCACCTGGCTAATCCTGCTCCCGCTTTATCCAGGTGCTCAGAAGTACCTTAGGATGAGTAAGGTACCTTTATTTATGATGTGGAAGCAATTAAGCAGCACTGGGTCCAAGCTGTCCCCTTTACTGGTTAAACAAATATAAACCCCTTGAGGAGCAGCATAAATATGACACAGTCTCTTTCTGTTCCCTAGGCAGGCAAATATCACCCTGTGAGCTGTTCTGTGCAGAGGAGAGTGTGCAAGGACAGACAGGGGATACAGCATCACTAAGGGTAAGATAAATGCATTCAAGTGTGCTACTGAACATCCCATCCTTACATGACAAGGAAAATTTCCAGAGTTCCTGCTTGAAATCTAAACAAAACACACCCTTATTTGCTCTTGATTTCACTGTCTCTCCTTTCTCCATATTCTGAAAGACTGTAAGAAAGCTACAGGCTACAAACTCCCTGCTCTCATGACCACATTTCACTTACTGGGTTTTACAGTGGTTTAAAATTTTGTCAGTTTTATTGGTTTATATAAGCCCCAGTGATCAATCATGAAGTAAAGGATATGAAGTAAAAATGCAATAAACATTATTGCTTGACAGCTGCCTGGTGGCCCATGTGGGACCAGCTGATGGCATTACTCCAGGACCTAATAGAGAAGCTTATACCTTCAGATTAACATTAATTGGCATCCTCAGGGCAGCACAAGCAAAGAAGCCAAGGACCAAATGGGCCACGAAAACTCAGCAAACCACTTCTCCCTCAGCTGAGGGGAGGCAGACAGGCAGCCTGCAATGGAGAAATTTCTTTGTTACTCCCAAGGAGAGACAAATACAGAGACAGTGCCCTGACAGGTCTTTGAGGAGGGTGACAGATGATTTCACAGACAAGGAAGTTTTAAACAAAACAAATAATAAAAGACAGAGAGAGCAGATTGTCTCTGATCTGACCAGAGACATTCTTTGAGGATGCTAATGGAGTAGAGAATTGATAATAAAGCTTGCCGTTTTTTGCAGCACACACAGTAAAGAACAAGTGCTTGAATCAAACATGAGCATACATAAAGATGCCCTTCCCTAGAAGACAGCTTTAGACTCTGAATTTCTGGCACCAAAATGTGCAAAACACTAAAATATTTATCAAACAGCTTTGGTCCAAAGACCCATGCATGGGCTCTGGACTATTTTGACGTGGGCAAACCAGGGAGTTTTTGGTACATCAGAAAGTATGAGCTTCTCAGATTGGACTATTTCTGTTAAAACTAGAGATTTTAGTACTCAGTGACAGCATTCATTCCAAACGCAGCTGTTAGGAAGATAACACCACCAGTGACTTCTTCTTCCCTGTTTATTTGGAGTTAGGAGGAGGTTTCTCTGTTTGGTTTCTTCTTGGAGAATTTTGGCAACTTCCTCCTCTGGACAGCAGGCAGCACAGTAATACGTGGTGTTGGGCATCACATGGGATTCTCAAACAGATCCCATGTGAAAATCTGCCACTCTCCCACATACGCAAACAATAGACTTCTCATTAATATGTCAGCTTGTTCTAAAAACAAGTTTCAAACTTCCTTAAGCTCTCAGGATCCAGGTCACAGGAAAACTGCCTGTCACACACTTCCCAGCTTCTGACATGTCAGCATTTAAATGGTCCCAGCAGGAGCCTGCTTGCACCTGCTGTTTCTCCATCTCCCCTTTGCCTGCCTCGCTGTCCCAGAGACAATGATGGGTCTGTGACACAGAAGCAAAAAGCACCTTTCCCTTGAAGCCAGGGCCATGCCACTGCTGTCAGCAATATCTTCTCTGAGAGGGTCCACACTTCCCAATCTGAGCTGGAACAATGAATTCTGACACACAACTGTGTTTTAGACTGGACATGTTCACACAGAGCAGGGCAGAGGATGAAGACGCCCTCCCCTCCACACCTTCCTGTGGCCAGCTCACTCCTGACACTGACAACACACAAGGAAACAGCTGGCACCAAAACAGGGTTTTGGACACAGAGCAAGTCTATCACAAGGCTTGTCACTGATTCACAGGACATTCAGATGGTCTGTGATGTTTTTGGGCAGGTGAACGAGGATGGGATATCTTAAAGAGTCTTGGGCTCAGTGAAGGTAAGTTGCCTCAACCAGCAAATTGTAAGTGTGATAAGCAATCTGGGGGAAAATGCCTCAGCAAACATTGAGCTGCACAAGCAACTCCATGTCAGCCACTGTGTCTTGATCTTGTTGGGACCCCACTATGTGGGAACAAAACTCCCGCACAGGCAACAAAGAGCACAAAACATGGACCAACACTGAAGTGACCCCTTGTTACCCAAGGAGCCAGGCTATGCAAGTCAGCCCAGTAAATAAAAACAAAATGCTGGCCAAGAATCAGTCTCCAAAAACTACTTTGCATGCAACTGTGTATCAGTAGGCAATTAATTTAGGAGATGCAGTACACTTAGCAAAGACACCAGTCCCATGGTAATGATGCCTGTACCAAGAGATCAGCAGGGGACGTGGGGGAAGGAAAGGGGTTAGGGAGAGTTGCCAGGCTGCTGTTCAAGGAAGAAGCTTTGATCTAAGACAGAAGGAAAAAAAAAAAAATTAAGCATCCTTTAGACTATATGAACATGGTTTATTTATCAAGCTAGAACCTATTACAACTGTACTGATTGCTTTGAAGTTCCCTGGCCTGTGTCAACTGTTTATTTATGATTCCATAATTGAGTTATGTCAGAAATGCCAGCCTGGGAATTAGACTGCTTCCTAAGGGACAGCAAACATGAGTCTGTTTTAACTCCATGGTGCTTCAATGTGTACTGTCAGGATGCACTGGTTTCTGTTCCAAACTGGGCTGCTCTTCCCTCAGGGCTGAAAGATGTTGAGTGCTCCATGACAATGACACTAATAACTTGATCGAGAGAGGAAAAGGCTGCCACTGAACAAACCAGCATCTGCCAGCTGCGCTACAGGGAACGCCCATGTCACCTGTGGGATCAGGAACATATGGAGCAGATGCTGTTGGTCAGGGCTGGGAACTGACATCCACCAGAATTGTGATACTAAGCAGTGGCAGTCAGAAGTTAAATATTAATGATTTTTAAAAAATTGCCATTATTTTTCCCTTTCCATACTCCAGCCATCCAAGCCCATAGAACAAAAACTCCCTCACATGCCATGCACAGCAAAACCCAACTGAACTGAGCCCACAAAACATTTTCTGTGGGTGATCTGTCTCCACCAGTGCCAGGCAGCTCTCTACAACACATCCTAGGGCTTTTTACATTCCAGCTTCTGGAATATTTTTGAAGCATTCTACTTTCATAGATTTTATTTCCCAACTTCTTTCGGCTTTGTTTTTGGTAATACACTATCAACCATAACACAGTCATTAACAATCTAATGCTCTTTCCCACTTAGGGAGTAGTCTTTTACAGCACTACACCCACTTCCCCTCACCTCACAACAGGGGTGACCATTGGCATTCTATTCCTCCTAGTCTTCTTCTTCCTTCCCCCAGTTTTCATGTTGCAATCGGCCACCATTGCTTCCCTTTCTTCCATTGGACCAAAAATCCAGGTACAGAAAACAAATATTTCACTGTGCAAAGCCATCATTACCCACTTCTCCTTTCTCTCTTCATCATTCTCTGGAGAGGCTATTACCAAGAGGCCCTAAATTTTTTTTCTTTTTTAATTACTCTCTCATTTCTCCCTTTCCAGCAAGTTTTTCACTCCTCAAAGTATAGTATCGCCTGAGTTTTAAAGACACACATAGGTTTATTAGAGGTCATTATGGACAAGCTTCAGGGGATTCACAAACACCAGTGCCTGTGCCCCACAGTGCTTCTGTGATGTCAAGGCCCAGTACATTTAATTTCTGAGGAATGAGGAACTGGAGATCAGGGAACACAGTACCTGATAGTGTCCCACACAGGAAGAAGCCCAAGTCTGTAGTCTGAACATTTAAAACCACATAAGACAAAACAAAAAGCACATGAAAAACACAAACAAAAAAGTGCGAACAAAGTAAAAACCCACACACAGAGTCATTTTTTTCTCAAGCACTTTGAATTCACTAATGAGGCATCAGTTAAAATACCTGAGCTCTGACTAAATCCACAACATTTACTAATTTTCATCAGTTTCCTCTTTAAAAAGAGGAGGGAGAAGATGGTTTCTGCTCCACACCTGAGTCCTGTTTCCAAGGTACAGCCTGACCAGGGCATTCAGACTCCCTGGGTCTCACCAGTGTGGGAAACAGTGAGGGAACATGTTAGTTACAGCTCTTTTAATTGTGTCTCACTCAGACTTCAAAGTCCACATCAGCTGCCAAATGCAATTTCTTCTGGGCTTTGAAGTACTTATATCCTAACTTTAACAATTTCTCTGCCACAGTTCCTGCTTGTCAAATCATGGCTCACCAGCAACAAATATCATTGACCCAGCCCTCCCTCCTCTGCTACTGCAGGTGGCATGGTTTGACACCATTGTTTTAACTATGCCAAATAAAATCTCATATTGTACATTTTAAGTTATTTCAAATTCTTTTAATTCATTTTTTTCCCCCCCCACATACCTTCCATTACCATCCAACATTTCAGTACACTGGCACTTTTCTAATTTATCCTTCAGTAAAAAATAACTCCATCTTCAGTCTATCTTTACATATAAGGAGGAAGAAGCTGACAATTTAAAAGCCCTCAGTCCTCTCATCCAATTGAAGAGTACATTTGATGAGCACTAGCATGTTCAAACCCAGTGTAATGCTTTGAGCTTGAGACATTCTCATTTTCCAGAGTGTAACCTTGAGTCCCACAGCCCTGGGCATCCTAAACCTCATGAGTTTTGTGCTCCAGTATTCATCACCTCCTATCTTCATCTATCTTTGGCACTAGAAACATATCTGAGAAAAATGCCTTTTTCTCAATCACCTGGATGACATTCCATTGTTTATTTCCACAAGCAATCAAAGGAAGTCCCACCAAATCACCTCTCCCTTCTCCAGACACATCTGAGCACTGAGAGAGCAAATGGCTCGTCTGTTTGTGATAAAGAGGGCTCAGAAATGGCTCTGCTCTCTGGGGCAGTCTTGCAGAGTAGAAATGGTGATGAACCAGAATTCAATTATGTAATGAGAAATTGCTTTAATTAGCCAGTTAATTGACTCCTTGACTGCAATAACTAAAATCACTTGTTTTTACAAGGCACACTATTTTTTTCCTAAGGGCTCCCAGGAATCATCTCTGCCTCTCACTTCCCTCCACATCAACTAAAACCGATCCAAGAGTGCTAGCATGCTGGAGGATCACACATTTGATTACTGCTTTGGAGCAGCCCCAAAACAAATTCTTAAGAGGGGGGCAGAAGTGCAGAGTAGCACCAGGGTAATGAACCAGTTTTCCTTTGATGGAAAGAAGCCCAGCCTTGAAGCAGGTGACATGCAAGTGAATTGGGCTGCCCTAATACTGACTTTTTACTTTTGTTCAAAAAAAAGTACACTTGTCCAAAGTGTCCCAACTCAGAAAGATGTGGATTTTTCAACACTAGCAAGATCCAAGATCTATGCACATGATCAAAAGAAGTGCTCAAATGTCAAAGAAGGGGTATACAGTGCCTTGGCAAATGTCCTGAAGACACAGTTTGGGGACAGTTACACAATGATGAATTTCCAGATGTGTCAAAGATGAGCATGAGAGACAATCCAGGTCACACCTGCAGCACACTGAACCCAGTGCCTAGTCCAGGATTAGGATATTGCACACAGACCCAAGACAGATGGCAGAATTTAGCCAGAAAGCTGCCTCTGTTTACTGCAACTTTGGATTTGACAACCCATTTAACAGGGATGTAAAATTCTACTCTGAAACAAAGAAAAAGAGAACATGACTCGTGAGTCAAGCAGTGCACTAGCACAAGGGAATTCCCTGATCTGGAACAGGAGGTACTGCTAATGCAAATAGTCATCAGACTTCACACAGCAATGACAACTAAGAAGAGAAAAAGGGTCAGACTAGAATGAACCATCAATCTGTGCCCCAGGACCCTGCACCTGGGTTATCCCCTGGAGAGTTGCAAAGGTTTATGAAGAATATTTCTTGTAGCACAGAATCATCACTATCCTAGTAGTTCCTAAGGTCTTCCACTTTTTTTTTCTCCTTTTATCCTGTCCTATAAAGCTGCTGTGACAAGGTTTCCTGGTGTTTCACAATGTACACCTCTACCTGGGTGTCTTACCCAACATGGGATAGGCCTCTGTCCCTGGGGTCAGTCTGCCTCGAGGGACAGCCTTCCTCTTCACAGACAGAAGTGCAGACAAGCCTTCACTCCACAGGGTTCTCTCCCTGCTCCCATCAGTGAGGCTCTCTCAGAGCTCTTGCTGTGACAGTGACCTTCCAGCCAGGAGCTGACCTTAGGTCTCATGCAATTCAACCACTTTCCCTCCTCTCCTGACTTGCAGCAGGTCATCACCAGGAGGCACATAAATAACCACAAATGAGCAGTGCAAAAGGCAAGCTGCTGAGTTCTGTGGCATTTTAAACATCTTTTTGATAGCAAGGGGTGGAAACTTGGATGAATGCGAAATAACGGCACACTGTCTCGATAGAGGGCTGAGTGTGACTACACCCTTTAAAGGCCAGAGAAAACATCTTACCTTGGTGAAAGGGGAAGGAAAAAGAATCAGTGGTGTCATATCTTCACTGGAGATCACATGGGACTTGAACAGAAACTGCAATTATTTATACACAAACTCTTCTTGGAGGAAACTTTAGACATAATCAACAAGGAACACCTGTATGTTTGATTATGGCTGATATTTTAATCTAAAGACAAGTGTAATAAAAAGTCAACACCAGTATTGTAACTAGGTCACTTTTTTTGATGCAAGTATGTCAGGAATTACTTTGGCCCAGCATTCTGCACCCAAAGCATGTGAAAGTATCACCGAAAGAATGCCCTTTGGGATCTGAGCAGCAGCTGCTCCTGATGGAGCCTGCAGAAAGCAGTGCACTCTCTGGGCAAGTGGCAAACTTGAGAGGCAAGAATCCCAGGTGAGATCACAAGTCAGATGAAATTCAGTAGAAGAGTTTGCACCAGAGAATGTGGACACAAGCAGAGAAGCTTAAGACCCACTTTTGTACAAAACTTCCACTGAAAAAACTATCATAGCTCAATTTAAAAAGGAAAATCCATCAGCTCTTGAAACATAATTTGCAACAAAAAGCCTGAAGAACTGGATTCCCAACAAAGCATTTGCTTTTAAATGAACCAGTCAGCTTTGGCAAGCACAAGTTGAGATGGAGGACACACCAAATACCAGATACTTGCAGGTCCTGCACAGACAGGAAACAGGCCCTGGATACAGAAGTGTCCAGAATCTGCCTCATTCACTCCCTCAGATCTCTCTCTGAAGGTCCCTAATACATCTGGCTGGCCCCAAAGAACAAGAACCACCTTCATGCCAAGAGACAATCATCAACACACAAAATACATATAATAGCACTAAATTTATTAAAACAGGCTTAATTAGCAATCACTATTAAAATATGTGGCAGGTCTCAGATATCTTTTCTTTTAGCCCAATGATATCCCTTTGTTTAAAAAGAATACAATTTCCATGACAGAACAACAGCCATTACAGTTTTCTTTCAATCCAGAATATCCTGTCAGGTCTGATTCTGCACTAAATCACTCCTTAAACCTTTAAAACACCAGATAGTCCAGGATGGACTGCAGCAGCCTTTACAAACAGTACCGACAGTGCCATAGATGATTTAAAGACTGGAATAAATGTCATGTCTAAGGTGGTTACATGGAAATTTAAAATAGGCAAAATTAAATTACCCATGAGAAATACAGCCTGAATCTCTGACCTGAATTTGGTCAGAAAGTTTGCTTTGTCTAACTCACTCAAATCAGGAGTGCAAGACTGAAAGGTAGGAAGGTTGGGATGATACAAACTATGAAGAATGCAGGGTAATGTACAGAAAGCTCTGGCCAAAATGCAGAAGGTGAAATACCACATATGTTGAGATCTAGAAGCAAGAGAAGGGTGTTTCTAAGAACCCCTTCAATATCCTGGGGGACCAAACCATTCAAAAAAACAAGAGATTCAGTGACTAGCAAGGGATTAACAAAACTGTTACAATTTTATGGAAGTAATAAAGAAGAGAAAAATAAACTGCAAATCTCAAATATAATCAAAATTCTTCAGTAGTAAGTGCATGTAGGTATCAAACCAAGCCATAAACTACAATGAAACAGCAGAGGCACTTTTCTGAGAGAAAACCTATTAGATGGTAAGAGCCTGAGAAACTCATAAATGGCTCTGTATGGCCAGCATGTGAAACAAGTCAGTCCTTACCACCCTACTTTATAAAGCAGAGATTCCTTAGTTATGGGACAAGCCATGGCCAAAGGGCTCTGTCCTCCCTCGGTGTAACCCTTCATGCCATTTGTAGGAGCACAAGGCTGTCCCCGTGGCTGCACCTCCCTGTGCCTTTGTTTGCCCCCACGCCTGGGGTGGCTGCTCCTGGCAGGCCGTGGGGCTCAGTCATCCCTCCTGCCCCTGGGCACACAGAGGATGCGGAGAAGAACCAAGCGTGGAGGAAGAGGAAGGAGCACGTGTCCTGCTTCCAAGGAGCGCTTCCAGAGGAGCAGAGCCACTGGAGCACAGGCTCAGCAAAGGCCTCATGTGGGAAGGCAGAGCTGGCAGACAGCACTGTGTGTGCTGCACGGGCCACATTCATGGGAACAAGGAAAGAGAGGCAAGCGACCCCTCCAGAGCCAGCAGAGCCGTCTGTTCATTTCCCTGTTTGTTCGCTCTTTCAGACTTAAACGCTTGAGCAGATTTACACAAGTAAGTGCACTCAAGAAGTGGGCAAACTGAATATGAACACAAGGCCAACTGGCTGCAGTGTCCAAGAAACAGAAAATGGTGTTAATCCCCTGAATTGGAGACCAAAGCACCGCCTGTGCCCCATGGAGCTTCCCAGTGGGGTCCCCTCCCATCCTTGTGCGGGGCTGCACAGTGGGGAAGCTGTGGGGCACAGCAGTGGGGGCTGCCTGAGATACCCAGCAGGTCTGGCCCCCCTGCCCAAAACTGCCCTTCTATATGCAAGGGGTGGGCAGCTGTTGGCACAAGCCTAAGGCAATTAGTACAGAAGGAAAATAAGGCACTTGGAAGTACTTGAAGCACTTGAAAGTTTACCAAAATAGCTCTCCCCAAATACAAAAACTCTGAGTTACCACAAAAAGTGCCTCTTCTAGATCCAGCAGTCAAAAGCCGTCCCTCTAGGAATGCTGCTGCTTAGGGTACCCCTGTGCTACAGCAAATCCAACATCAACTGAAGTGCCAACAGCACAGTTTTAGAGTTCTAACCCAACAAAGTCAGGAACTAGTTTGCAAAGAGAAAGCAATGAAAGAACATTGCTTTCATGGGTATTTGTGCATGTGCACATAAAAGAAGATAGAGGGTCCAGAAATTAAAATGAGATTTCAAAAATGCTGAAATCCTACAGCTTGCATGTCCTCCCCTGTCTGTCAAACCCAGTTTCTTAGGAATATATTTACAATTCCTAGACAACTGCTCATCAAACCTTGTGCATGTTTTTGTGATTTTTGACAGTTAGAAGAGCATATATTTGTTCAAGTTTATTTTTATAGCATTCAACACCACATACCAAAGACTCTGTAGTATGGAAACCAACAGCATTTTCTTCTACCCAGCTGTAACTTTCACCAAGCCACAGGAGAATGGAGAAGAGATACCTACTCATGTCTTCACATCCTCAGCCTTCTTTAAGTAGTTTTCACAACAGCCACAGAATAATAGTGAAAGATGAACTGTTCTCAAAAAAATTAACCATCTACAGCTGTCTCTTGGAGCAATGATGTTACATGATAATTCCTCATCACTGACAGAAGCAGCTGCTTGATGTTCAATAATTAATTCACGTAAAGCTCAGTTGAACTGGATAAAGTGCCTGTACCTGTTACTCAGCTCTAAGAACAGGTTTCCTCATAACCCACCAGCATCTTCTGCATCTGTCAGCAGCAGTGGAGGTTTTTGCCCACTTTGTTGTTCCAGTGACCTTTCCTTTTGCACACAATGCTGCCCAGTGCCAATTTCAAGGGATATCAGGGTCCACTCTGACCTTGTCCCTATTGTTTTCAGCAATCTGTGTCAACAATGAGCTTTTCCCTCAGCGTAATAAATGTCTGTGTTCTGTATGTTCCACCTTTGCATATTACAATCTCCAAAGTCTTGTAACTCTCCCTGCTGTCATTGCCCCAGGCATAATCCTGAATTATTTGTGTTGCCATAAATAGTACACACTGCATTATCTAGACAGTATATGTTTTTAAAAGTATGTTGCAGTGTCAAGTACACAAAGAGTTGTACAACCTTAGTTCTGCCCTCTTAGATGTCCACATGCACCAGCAAACACAAAAATTTTATGAGGGAGATCAAGACACGCCAAATAATTGACTAACACAATCCCAGAATAGAAGAATATATAATTTTAAGCAGTATTCACAAGCACACAGACCTTCTTGCATATGTTTTTGTTCCTTTGGCAGTAATATAGGCCAACATTTTAGAAGAAACTTGCTAGTCTTATGAAACAACCTGACAAAAGGAAAATACAATTTTTATCCCAGGAAAACCTGAAAATAATTTTAGAGTCAGACTTTCTTGGTCTGCAGGTTCTCTTCCTGTTGGATTTCAAATGCCTGCCACAGAGGAAGAGGGAAAGGTTATTTGCACCCTTCTCACAAACCATGGAAACCCTTTTAAATTGGGTTGAAAAGCATTAGGCATTCAGAGCAGCAACTACTGCTGGGTTTGCCCACAGTTCTGCCATATTCTGTAGCCTTTTTGCCCAGCTGCCATGAGAGATCCTCCTCCTCTGCTCTCAGTTCAGTACCAGACAGTTCTCTGTAGGCCACTGCTTGAGACAGGTGACACCAGGCAATCCAAAATCATCAGGTCTTTGATGCTGTCACTGCTACTTGCCTTCACACCTGTCTGGACTGTCCTGGAATAAACTTCCAGAAAATACTATGTCTGGGCTGCCAATCCAACAGTGAGCAATAACTCAGTCCCAGAAATGCAGCAGCAAGCAGGTTCCCTTAGGCCTTTAAAGCAAAGGGTATTTCCAAGGGTTCTATCAAATTCTGGTCAAGAGTTGCACCAAACACACCATAACACAAATGCAATTTTTCTAATACTCAAGGAACTTAATAAGAAAGTGGAACATCACAATATATAAGTTGCTGCAGACACCCTGTCCCTCATTTCCGACATGGAACACCCTCTGCCCTTTCCCCAGCTCCCATCTTGCTGTGTCTCCTCAGATTTCATTTTGGTCGCAGTCTCCTGTCAAAAGTAACTTCCATTCCCACCATCTGTCCCCAGTGCAATGTGATGGACACCATGAACTGAAACCAAGGGCGTTCTCTTAACTTTCCCCTGAGCTGTACTTTGTCTTCTCATGCTGCTCTTCTAAAATGGATTCAATCCATTCCACTCAGCTCAGCCAGAACAGTCAAACCCCAGCCTGTATCCTAGGGATGCCCAGAAAGCTGCTGATATTTCCAGAGGCAGGAGCTGCTGAACAAGGACATGACATTCCCTCAGTATTTCTCAGGGCTCTGATTACCATGACAGATAAGAGTTGACCCTCCCTGAAGGGTCAACAGGGTAAGACAGCCAAGGGAAGAATATGTAATGGAGACCAGCAGTCCTGCAGAAGGGCCATAAACACAGGATGCAACTCAGACTATCCAACTCTGCCCACCCTAAAGCAACATCCCAGCTGAGTTGTGCCAACTCATCCCAGCACTGGCTGGAGGTAACAAGACTGTCTCACAGCCTAAGGGTTCCTAACTTGCAGCCCCATGTTTCTGTGCAGCTGCAAACACCCACGGCTGCCTGCATGGCAGCGAGGCTTTCATGCCCTTCAGCCAATTACATTTAAACCAGCAGGTTTGAAACCCCATGGCTTGTTTTTCCTCAACAAACAAAACCTCTTGGCTTGACTAAACTCTTGGCAATACACATCAAAAAAGCTTCAACTGAATTAAACATGTTTCAGAGGAGCTCAGGAGATAAAATGTAGGTACAAAGATCTGGTCAAAGAAGGTATGATAGAAAATGAAAGAAAATAAAATAATAATTAAATAAAAGAAAATCAGGTACCTTTAAATAATTATTTTGGAGCTAAAGTTACTAGCATATTTTGAAGCTTTCTTATAAAAAGCAGTAAGATCCCAAAGCAAAGGACACTGCTTCCAAGACCTACACAGCCTCCAAATTCACACAATAAAATTAGTAGAAATATGTCTGAGACTGAGGGGTGGTTGGAAGCCTGAAACTGAAAAGCATTCTGCTGAACATGCAAAACTATTTGAGAAACTGTGTAAAATCTAGTAGCAATCTGAAATCTTACTAAAAGCCATTAATTTTTTCAAGTAGTTTCCCGTACTAAAAGCTTTTTAGAGAAGGAGCGTGTTTTGCAGTGTCCACAGCAATGCATCAGGCAACAGATTCCCGGAACTTCAGAAAAAAGTTCCTCTGCTTAATGAAGAGCCAGGAAACCACAAGCTGGTAAAAGTTGTCCAGGTTAAGAGACAGGAGCAGCCCACAGAAAAGGGAGGCCATCGATCCACTGTGCTTTGGGGTCCAGGAAGGGACTCTCCTCCCAGGATCTCACCCTCTAGAGATTCCATACAAGTTACAAATAAGTCTGGGGGGCACCTTTACCCTCTCATGAGCCTACAGGCAGTAGTAAGGACTCCTGGTAGAAGAGCCCCAGTTGCACTGTTTTGCCCCAGAAAGCTCCTGAAAATGATGTTTCAACTGACCCTGCTTTTTTTTTTTTTTGTTACTTAAGAGATTAGAGGGGAAAAAAAAGCACAACAAGCTAAAACCATCCAAGATTAAGAGACTGGTGTATTTTAAACATAATAACCCATCAGAACAGGCTCCTGACTGTTCACACCTCACTGTCTTTTAACAAAGACATACACCCACAAGCCTTCTCCTTTTCAGGAATCACCAAAATTGTGGATTTGTTTTTAGTGATCTGATTTTCTATATAGTTATTGTAAAAGCCTTCAAATCAAAAGTTTGATCCCACAGAGGCACAGACCATCAGGGGGCTATACAATTTAGAGCCATCTGTTCCCACTCTTCTCCTTTTGCTCATAAACAGGGAGAAGCCACCCCCCTCACCTCAGTTCCATGTGGCTTTTCCATCCCTCTCCAGTTTACCTGACTTCAAGGCTTCTCAGGTTCAACTCTGCACCTCCTCTGCCTGTGGGCTTTTTCTCCTCCCTGCACCCCCCTCCTGCTGATCAGTGTTATTAAACACACCTGTCTGCCCCTTCATCCAACTGTTATTCCATTTGTATTCACCCCATACCCAGGCACACATGCTGCTAGATAATGCTAACTATATTAAACCACTGCTGGCAGGTGCACTGATGAGCAGGGAAAGAAAATAGCATTGCCTAGCTAGGATAAGATGTGCTAACCAAGGACTGTGAAAGCAGAGCATCAGCATGGCACTCCTGGGGCACCCCCAGGAATCTGGGTCACCCTGTCACCACCACATGCTGAAAGCAGAGCCTCAAACCAGACATGAGGAGCAAAATGGGCTTCAGCTCCTCATCACCACCAGAACTGGAGCCTGAAGTGAAGCAAGAAAGAGGCATAAATTATAAAGGCAACTGCAGAGCGATGCATCCACAGAAGTTTTTGTTTTCTGTGTGTTTTCAAGTGAGAATCCGCTCTCTTTGCAGGATGCACTGGCAGCTTGTGCCCTAAGGTAAAGAAATCCGAGCCTGACACAGAACCCAGCGAGTCACTTGCTCAGAGATTTTGCAGACCCTCCCATCTTCTCTTTACTGCAAAGTGTGTAAGAAAATGTTATCTAAAAGAGTTGATTTCTCTCCAACATGTATTTGCCTTTATGTCCTGTTATTTTAAACACACTCCCCTTCATGGTCTTATCTAAAACTGGGAAAACTGTGCAATGTTCTCTGTGCTGTCAACAACTGTTCAAAATTCCACACTAGTAATGTGGAGAGCCTGAGTGTAACAGCTCCCTCTTAATATTTTAAGCACAGAACAAGATTAAGTAGTATAATACAAACAACAGTGTGCATCAAATTCCCAGTTCTGCTGGAGAAACTGATGGAGCTGACATGGTTTTAAAACTAGAAAAATCTGCAAAATATACTTAATGAGGAAATGCTCATTTGTTTATCTTTCTTTACATAGTTATGTTTTAAAAGATACTTAAATGATCAATGTGCTGGTGCCATTTTCTTTATAACTATTCTTAGGACATCAAGATAGTGATGACAATAAAGATGTATCTAGAACAACCGCAAACAAAATGAAGATTGAATAAGAAAAAGCACATGTTTGGAATCAGTCTGAAAATCCACTGATTAGATAATTACTATATGAGCATGTGTGTGTATATATATATATGGATAGTCTTCTCCCTCTTAAAGGGAGGAAAGACCAAATTCTGATATCAATATTTGAAGTGACACAGCCTTTTTAGTGAAGGAGTAGAACCCAAAGCTAAGCTTAAATGGGAATTTAAGCCATAATACAATACATAAATACAATAAAGAATCAATAAAGAATCTAAAGTAGTGGCGAGATAGTTGAAGTATTTTTTTCCTTGGAAGGCAAGATGGTTAATAAGTGCCATGTTTCACTGTAAAATTTGGAAAGGCTTGGTTCCCCCATGAGCTACATTCATCCAGTGCATACATAAAGCCTGCCTCCTTATAAAAATCAATCATGCTGCGTTGCATTGAAAAAACCCAAACCCATCTGTGATGCAGCTATGGAGTAAAAGACAGTAGAGAGTTGTAAACTGCCTCAGAGGAAGCTCAGGGAGACTGCTTATAAGAAGTGAGCTAACAGCAGGCTTTAGTTCATCCAACAAAGCAGCAGGATGCTGCTAAAAACAGGGATTGCTGGAAATGTATAAACCTCTGGCTATACTATATCCAAGAGCTGGATGTAAAGACTGGAAATTAAATTCTACATTGTTGAGTTCCCTTAAATTTGTATCCTGCTATATTCAGAGTTTGAGATTTATTTTGCTAAATGCAATCTTTTTAAAACTCCTTTAAAATACTTTCCCAAAACTACTGCAGTACATTTACAACATAAACTTTATACAATCTTTCCAAAGATGTTTTTAGTGTTTATTTGAGCTTAGTGATTTGAATACATATTGCTTGTTTGAAGGATTAAGAGTGTTTGTTCCCATTACATTTTTAATGGTATAATCCACTGTGGAATCCATGAAGGATTTCAAAAGTAGGAGGCCTGAGAGACATAGGGTGGCTCCTGGCTGCCCATTCCTCCCAAGCAGCTTCTCCCATGGTGACAAGCCACCTGCAGTCAGTGACACAGTAACAGATACCTGCATGCCCAGGAGGAATCACCTGCCAGTAAATGATGAATCACACAACCTCCCCGGTGTGGAGAAGTTCAAAATGAACATGTACAATGTGTCTCAACATCTTTGCCTAAATCACACTAACTGCGTGTAGCACCCCAGGTAACCACACTATCTCTTGTTTGCCTACATTTCAAGTTACCTTTAATTTAGTATTTAATCCCTTTTTTAGATTTATATAACAAAAGAGGCTTTCAAAACTTCCAATCTATTGTCAGCAGGCTATAACTTTGATATATTAGTTATAATAAAAATGCTATCATACCTGGAATTTATTCCATGCCATTTGGCCTATTTTGTTCAGCTCCTTCTATTACCAGCAGTAAAGGCATTTGCACATTTTTGAATGTACAAGAGATTTTGTATGGTTGCATCTCATTTGTCCACAAACTCCCATGTGATGTTGTATGTGTGAATACAGCTGAGGGACACTTGCCAGTCAAAACAGATGCTCAATTCCTATACCAGGGAATGGAGCACAAATACAGGATTTGCTTTAATGTATTCACAGTGCATCCAGCCCCAGCTACTTCCAAGACTTTTCAGTATAAATTGCAGCAGAAAGTGGCTTAGAAATCAAATTCCCATTTGGAAGCAAAATTCTGCCCAGTAAAACACAAATCAGGTTCTATATCAGAAGGAATATCCAGGTAGGCATCAGAGCTTCCCATAGTGATGGTTTTTCAAACTCCACAGACTAAACTGGAACAAGTCACAGAACACAAATGTTACATCTCAAAACTGGTCCTGTCCAAGTATAGTAATAATTCTGGGGCTGATGTGTACTATGGCAATGGCTGTAGAGTCCCTCAGAAGGGAGGATGAGCTGGGGAAGGAAGGAAAAACCAAAGACATCCTGGATGTGAAAGGACCACACCAGGTCACACTGTGGTGGCTCCTGGCCAGCACAGTGACATTCCTGCATGGCACAGAGCAGGGCAGCCCTCACCTGAAGGGATCCTGGAGCCAGCCAGGCTCCTCTGGAGACACTGGAGAAACAGTGGAATACAAGGGACAAGCCCTCCCTTCCCAGAGCCTGACCAGAAGTGCTCCATGTCAAACCACACCCCATGCTGAGGGCACTCAATGGAACCCCCTGTGACATTAGAATTCAAAAACAAATCCCATGGTAATTTCTAATAAATATCTTGTGCTCATCCATGAGCTGTACCACCCCAAGCACAGCTATTTCAAAACTGGCATTTCTAGAAGAAAGGATTGTTATCCTTTCCAGACAATAATACTGTCTCACTTGGAATTTATGGCACATTCCTTAGATTTAACAATTATGTTTATCATTCTATGCTTTGTCTTCAAACTGCTGTCTGATAAAAACTCTTGTGCTAAGCTAATACTACTATTCCTGAGGGGGAAAGTGGACAGGTTGTTCTTTTGGACAAAGATAGGATAAACCCTTTTCCAGTCATATTCACAGCTTTGGGATATAAAACTTTGCTTTGTCTCCAAGCTCAACTTTACAAGGAGCTTTATCTTGAAAAGCACAGCAGCCAGTGCTGAGCTGATGCTTTATGCAAACCTGGTGTCAATTAACATTTGAGAGTCCTACTGACAATGCCAGCTAAGGCATAAGAAAAAAAAAAAGAAAATCCTTTGATTCTAGAAAAAAACCAACCTTGCAATGAAAAACAAACACTTGATTCACAAGTGCTATAGTTGCAGAGGGAGAGAGTCAAGAGCTAATGTACCATAGTAATTGGATTGAAAGATTCTGAGTTGGTGGAATTTAGTGGCTGTATTAAAAAGCCATCTCTTCTTCAAGGCAAGGAGCTAACATAATGAAGAAAAGACAGGAAACAAGTTAGGGAATGCCATGCAAGGTTAAAAGAAGACCCTGTTATCTTGACAGTGGGAGGACAGCCTATTTCCACAAAACTGAGTTTCTCTCTCTTTTGCAATCTAGGGCTGGTTTTTATTACCCAGATCAGCAACTGGAAAATACATTTACCAATGCATTATTCCCATCATTATAATAATAAAAGGGTCAATTAAAACTCAGTTAAGTGTAAATCTGTTGCGTAGTGAACTTTAAAAAAGAGAATTTCAGTTCCTTCAAGAATAAACTATAACTGGCCGTAGCATCATTTCTCAGTCAAGCAGTGGTATAAGTTTCCAGAAAGAACTGATTTTGCAGAATAATTAAATAGAATTTAAAATTGTAATTTCATGTTCACAGAAGGAAATAACCTAACTTGCCTCTGATTACCAAGAGAAGAAACAAAGCAGATTTGAAGAATCGTGTTTATATTGTATCTATTAAATGGGAATCAACTGTTCTAAGACTCTATTGCATGGCAGAAATAGCAGTGATGGTCTGATTTTTGCATTAGAAGATGCAGACAAGTCCTGAACTCACACTGTACTTGGAGCTCAGCTTTGTACACTCAGCCATGAAGCCCAACAAGACAGGACACTCAACTGCCTGAGTGAAATCAAAGGGAAATTTGTGCATTACTTACAAGGACTCGTCCCTTCAGCTCCAGCACAGCTTCCATAGCCAGGGTCTATGTACATACTTTTCAGTATATTCTTTTCATTCCTATTCTACTAAAAAAAGGATAAGAGAATAAGCTTTGCAGGGTTAGAGAAGGACAGATAACATTTTAGCTCCTTACAGGACAGGATAATGACCCAGCGAGTATTTAGAACACTGACAGAAATAACTTCTTTTAACACTTAGACTATAAGGTTAATAATCATGTATTTCACATCTTACCAAACAGTTCATCTAAAATTCTTACCAGGAAGAGTCCACAATACCATTTACACTCAAGACTTCTCATGTAGAAATGAAAATTTCTTTCAAGTTTTATTTCACCACTTCTCTTTCTTCTCCCTCCCAACACTAGAACTGCTCATTGGCCAAAACCCAAGAGCTCAATACTGCCAGTTACAGGAGGACTTAAAATACACACACAAAATACCACCTCAACCCAGACCTGCATTCTGCAAAGCAGGTCCACTTTTAATTAACAGCAGAATCTCAGATTATCCCACACAACCAGTAAGCAGTGTAACGAGTTTTCTCAGTGCCATTTCAATAGCTTTCTTTTTAAAGAAGCTTTTAATTCTGCTTTCAGCTTCAAGACACCAAATGCTGCCAGCACTGTCTGATCTCAGCATGATAGGGAAAAGTACCACTAGGCCTCTGCTCCAGTATTTCTAATAAATATGGCTGAAGGAAATTATTTGCCTAGATTATGAGGCTAAAAAGTATTCCCCAAATTAATGATGAGCTGCATGAGTTTTATTTTTCACTCTTGCTCTTGCTGGTAAGAAACCACCAAAGCTTTCTTCTAAAAACTCCGCTTCAACCACAGCAGGGATGACTAATTATAAGCACCCAGTCTGGAGTAGAAAGAAAAAGAAAGAAATAGTTTGTGTAAGCTTATGGAAATGTGGCTGTGTGCTTCACTTTCTGCCTTTTCTCTTTGTCAAGCAAACAAAGCGGAAGGGTGGGAGGGGGAATGGCAGCACAATGAAACAGCCTCGGAAATTCAAAGCTGAAAAGATGTTCCAAATGATGAAAGGCAACGAGAGAAGGTTGCTCAGTTCTTACTCTGCTGCAGCAGATAAGAGCACTTGGGATAGGCAAAATCTGTTCCCTAAGCATGGTTCACTAGGGCATATCGAGGCTTCAGAAACATTATTGCATTTTTAATAATTCAGGAATCTGCCCATGTCCCTCTTGATTAACATCTATGTAGCAATTGTCCAAGCTTCACTGAGGTTGTCATTTTGCTGTCTGGAAATATCTGTAACTGCTTATACCAGCTGAAATGATAATTTTAGTTTTTCAGGGTCTTTTAAAGTTGCCATCTTAATGAAGGGGCAAATTTTTTGACAGCAGATGGAAAAAATGTGCCTGACAAAAAAATCAAGATAAGAGAAAGAACAAGGAGAAAGCAGAAAAATTCATCTGCATGCAAGAAAATGTACATTGTACAGAAGCCTTTGAGACTATATACTTGCTCCTTTAGACCTGTAATCACATTCTTGAAAGAGCATATCCACAAGCAAGGATTTGCAGAGCTGTTTTAGCCACTTCAGCAGCACCCAGCACATTCATGTACAGCTTCCACTAAAACCATAGGAGAGGGAACAAATGCCCTAGAACCAGGACTTGTTCCAGATTTTTTAATAAATGCAAGCAAGTTGTAAAGATTATTATATCCCAAATTAGCGGGAGAAGGGAACACATTCATTTTACTAAAAAAATCTGCTGGTCTAAACCACCTATGTTAGATCTATTTCAGAGCTTTATTGTGTCTCAATACGCCAGGACTCTCTTTGCTACATCATAGTTCACTGCTGCACTATTTTTGAACCAGATTATTTTGGTAACTGACCTGAACAGTGATCCAGAACAAGTAACTTGAGCCCATTTCTGACACTCTCTAGAGGAAGAGCCTTAAATATAATGATAGAGATCCTATAGAAACTCTGATAGATCTTTTATTCAGAACAGGTGATAATTTTCTCATGCTCGCTGCATTAAAATGGTTCAGTTCACACTTGACTTAAAGACTAGAGAGCAACTTAGTTACTACAAATAATACATTTTCCTAGGACTGACAGGTAATCAGTGCTTTTTTCCATGGCAGCCCAAACTAAGCCAAGACTTGGAACCACAAAGACACCAGACACACAGAGATGGTTGGTAAGAGCCTCCAGACCAGAAAAGAGGACAGACAGCATCTGTATTCAATCTATATTCAGCCACCTGGAATATATATATATATATACACACACATATATATATTGTTTTGTGCTGGCTATAGCAGCCGTCTGCCCTGCACCACGAGGGATGTGACAAGGTCCCTGCATTCTTACCAAGTGGCCTAAGAGGTCTTGGTGTCTCCCAGGAAAAGAGGATTCATGTTCAGTTGGAAACTGCACAAAGAGCACAATAGGAATAAAACTTGTGGTAAGCAAGTTCCCCACAATACTGGTCCTTTGCATTCTCCTGAATCCTTGTGATTACCAAGGGGGAGACCATGACAACAGCAAAAAAGCCATTCACTGCTGACACTGGAGACACAATGGCCAACTAGTACCTTGGGTGAAATAAATCACCCACTAGCTGTTTTATTAATGACCCAGCCAGAAAGCACATACTTCATTGCAGAAGATGAAAGAGACAAGTAAACCAAGCTATACTGGTCAACAGGAAAGCATTAATATTCATTTGGCTTCTTATACACGGCCAGTCTGACCAGCAGAAGAGCTGGGCATCGCTGCTGTGTCAGCACTTAGCAGGGTTTAGGAAAATCTATGGAATTTCCATTTAAATTCAAGAGAAGTGAGTGAAGGCAGAAAGACTGACACTTTCTGCAAACATCCACAGCCCAGACTGACAGCTGTCTGCTCACGAACACAGGGGTCAGCACAGAGGAATCCTGGAACTCTGCTGTCTGCTCCGGGTGTCAGCAGTGATGGGAAGCCGCTACTTCCGAACGGAAGCCCTGCCATCAGTGAGTGTGTAAATGAGCTTTTCTCTAGGAAGCAAACTCTTGGAGAAAGCATTCACATCCTCCTGTGTATTTGTACACACACAAGAAGATTTTTCCTTCCTTGGGGATTTAATTCTGCAGTTGTTCACCCCTAACCCAATTCTCATTTCACTTCTCTGCAGTATGAATGCAAAATGGGGGAAAGGGAAGAAAAATGGAGTAAAAAACATCACCAAGACTTTATGGCTTTATTATTTTTTTCCACTTTCATGCTTTCCTAACAATGTTTTCACAGTTATTCTACAGTCTTCAGACCACATACATTAGTTTTCTCTCCCAATGTATAAATCAACAAAGTCATCACTGGAAATTCACCAAAGGTAAAATGAAACCAATACCAAAATTACATAGGACCAGGACCATAGACCACAGGACTATAATGCTGCCCACCTATAATTCCAGGACTCAAAATATCAAAGGCTCAGACAGCACCATGTCTGTCAATGATGAAAAAAAAAAAAAAATCAATATTGCAGTAACAAATAACATTAATTACCTGTCATAAAAGGCAAACAAACACCCAGTTCTGTTCTTCACTTCTGAGTATATGGACATGCTTAAAGAAAAAGCACCACCTTTCATTTCCAGTTCTTCAGGCCAGAAGCTTCCTAGAAAGTCAGAAAGCTTTGCACAGGACAAGGTTACACATGCAGATTTGCAAGTCATGATTACAACACAACACTGCAGAGGTGTGGGTTTATACCATTTCTATTAGGAGAGCTTTCCTGTTTATAAAAAAAAAAAATAAAAAAAATTAAAAATTCCCATGTTTATGCAATAGTCTGCATGTTCAGATGAGCATCCCCCTCTTTTTTTAGAATTAGGATACCGAGACCTACATGAAATTTTTCTGAGAAATAGCATACAATTTTGAGCATACTCAAAATTTGCATGTAAAGAAGAGAAATCTTTTTCCTGTACATCTACTCACCCTTCTTTTAAGTGAATGAATCAGTCATGAAACATATCAGAACAAAGGCTTTGAAAATTTAAGTTCACAGTCTGAGTATGCCACAGACAACAGCAATTCCTTTATATTCCTATTGCCTCCAGTGAGCCTGAACTGTTTAACATACAGAGGAGGTAGAGAGAAAGCCTGGGAAAGTATTTTGATGTAGTAAATGGCACAGGAAAAAAAGGAAATTAGGAATTCTCCAGGTCTTACAATAGATAGATCCTGGCAGACTAGGAAGCTGAAAAGTCACAAATAAATCAGTGAAAGATTGTATACACCAGGATACAGTAGAAAACATATCTCCAAGATCTGGGGTGGGAGGAAGGAGGTTTCTGCAAAGAGAGAAAAGAAACTCTGAACTCTGAACAACTGTTTTGCCTGTAAGTACATTCAGAGGTTTTTATTAAATGGTAATTGTAGTTTTAACAGGATATAATGTCTTCAGTTTCAGAGCCCAAGATAAGCAGTGAAGGAGAACATAGCAACTTTCACTGATGATTTTCCATCTAGCTTCTGGCCCCATCCTCTTAAGCCCACCATCCTGTGTTCTTCACAATGTTGCAAATGTCAAATATGTAAATTTTTCTTTAACAAGGCTTTTCTTTAATGTTTGATCTTTGTGTACTTTCAAGCCTAATCAACAAGAAGGGAGATTTAACTGTGAAACTGAGAGCAGCTAACAAGCTCTAAGTGATATCCAGGTGTTAGAAAAACAAATTACTTGTTGGTAGAATTGCCTTGATAAGGTTTAGGGCTGGACATGTGTCAGTTATCTCAGACCCAGGAGGAGGTTAACAAAAGCTGGGGAGAAGGAGGTGCCACTGAGGGTAGACACAAAGAATGCAGAATTTGTGGGCCACAAGGGCATTTTGCACAACTCCTGAGATAAGGGGAAACTAATAAAGCCAACTCAGCAGTTGTGCTGAAATCAGCTCCAACTGGGTAAAAAATAATTCTGGCAGGGGCAGATCATGACCACTGACCCAAGAAACCCACTGACTCAAACGGAGAGAGGGACTGAGCATGCGGCCTAATTAGCATGAGAAGCGAGAGAATTATTAACCAATAGAAAATAGAATATTAATTAATAAGAGAACTATGTCACTTGTAGCCAATGAACACTAATTCCTTTGTTTGCTGAAATGTATAAATAGTAAAAGTTTTGAGAGTTGGTGTGCTTGATTTGTGGAATATCACCAAGCACCTGGGTTTGTGCAGCTCTGAAATAAATAATCAATGTTTCTCCAGTTTGTAATTATTGGCCTGTTGCACACCAAGTAACAAATCTGATTTTTGAGAACAAAAACAGAACGGAATAATGAGCTGGGCCCCCACATCAGACCTGTGAACTCTTTCACCAGTAAGAAAAATTAATAATGATTAGAAAAAAAGATTAACAAGAACTCATTAAATTGAAAATACCAGTATGTTTTGTTTCCAGTTTAAAAATTATTTCTAGGCATTTTGAAGTAAAAAAAGATCGCTGCGAAAGAGGCCTGTTTGGTTTGTCTTCCCTGCAGTTCTCACCACTCTATTTAAAACCACTCATCCAAACACAAGGTATTCTCAGAGGCACTATTGATAAAAGACTGCACAGAAGCCAAGCGCCGCGAGCAGCTATTTTTAATTATCCAAACTGTGCATAGAAAACATGCTCAGCTTTACAAGTGAACTTAAGGTCGGAGAGAGAAGCAGGGGTTAAAAAAAAAAAAATCACAGTCACAAGCTACATGCTAAGAAAAAGCTCCCTATGGAACCTCCCTGTCTGGTCTAGGACCTGTGTCAGTCCAGGTGAAACATTTTGAGCTACTGGAAATGAAGATAAAACATATTGGCAGGCATCTGTGTGACGGACATGGTCACAAATAAATCAAGCAATAAACAGCACAGCATGCTATTTCTGGCCTTGTGCCTCCTTTTTGTCACATTAGGGTAAAAAGTTGCATTCAAAGACCACAAGTGCCTCTGAAACAAGAAGCCTCCCAACACCCCCCCACCATGTAGGCAGAAATGCAGACAAATTCAAGTGTCTGAAGGGATTGTGGGATAACAGGGAAGCCTACTAACAAAAGCCGACAGCCCTTGTGGCTTAAGGAATCAAAATGAGCACCCCAACATCCTCCTCCCAGCCGAGTGCCAGGGGGTTGTGATGACAGTGACAACATTGCTGGCTACTGATCCTTTCCTGGCCCAACCCTTCCCTGTTCTTCTCCGAGTCCTAAACAAACCCCAACAAGGTTTTGAGGGACAATCTCAGTGGCTGCCAATCACAGCTTGAGTCACACCACATCTGCCCTGTGAAGTTTTTCCAGTAGTGAGAAAGAAAACATGATTCTACCAATACATCCAAGAGACCTGAAGAAGAAATAGCAAAGGTCACAGAGCCAAGGAGATGGACTGATACAGACATTTGTTCTGGCCTTATTGTACCTTACTCCTACAAGAGACTGTCTTTGTGCTTCTTCCCAGTTGTCAACATCTAGCACAGAATTAAAAATTGCACAGCCAGGTCTCTGCTGTGTTTGTAGAGTGCCAAACACCAGGATGCCCTGGTCCAACACAGAACCACCAAGTGGCACTGGACAAGCCAGATTTTCAACATGTGTTGCCCCAGTTTGTGTTCTCCCTCTGGCCCTTTATTTCCATGGGCTGCTCTGCCTGGGAATGGCTTTGTCTCTCCACTGTCCCTAAAAACAATGCTGCAAGATTTCCAAATCACTCTGGAACAGTGACTGACTGATACAGGAGGATATGTCTGAACAGCACAGCAAAAACCACTGCTGTACAAAACCTGGCAGCAGAGCTCACCACTTCCATAACTGTCCAAGGGCTGAACACCAGCTCAGGGATGGAAGCAGCACCGTTGTAAACTGGAAGATTGAATGATGATTCCCCAACAGAAAAACAAGAGTTACATGCCAGAAAAAGAGGGTCTGGAGTACCCTCAGACACAAGCCAGTCCAATGGATAAGGTTCAGTGTGGACTGCTAATTCTAGGCATTGAGAGAGACGTCACTTTTTGTGTCCAGGCTCTTTTTCTCAGTAAAAACCAGTTCAGATACTACAATCACTGTAATTTTAAGTATTGTAATTAAAATGACAATGCACGGGAGTAGTTTGCTTAAAAATAGGAGGCTAAAGATCCAAGGAATGAAGTAAATAAAGCAGAAGATGTGTTATCTGGAAGTACCATGATTTTCTTTTCCTCTTCCTACCCAGGTTTGTTCCTGGAGACTATGGTTGTCAGTGTCTATGCTGTCATCTTCCCAAACAATTTTTGAAAGCGTGGAGCTCAGAGTCCATTAGAGAAAGTGAAGTTCTGCACTATGAACACTAAATAAACCCTATTTAAAATGTATTTTTAAACCAGCCTGAAGAATTCATGGGTGAAGTTAGTTTTGGAGCTACATTGGCTCTGGCAAACATGGTAGGTACCTTTGCACACTTCTGGCACTTGTGACATTTCAAGGTAGCCCAGCTGCAAGTAAACAATATTAAATGCATCATACATGATGCTCACCCTTTATGCAGCAATTTTTATCCATTAATCCAGTGATAGCTCACAAAGGTTGGTGAAAATATTTACATTTCCATTTTAAGCAACGATGCCCAGAGAGGTTAAGCCATTTCTCCAATGTCACATAAAAATGCAGCTGAAGCCAAGGACAGGCCAATTTCTGAGAAGCAGTGAAGCACACTCAATTCACTGACAGCTCTGTCATCACATCACAGCCATTCCCATTTGACTGGAGTCACACTTTTCCCAAAAATTGGTAGACAAAGACATAGCAAATGATTTACACCTCCACATCTCACTGTCCATACTGCTGCTTATTACCTTCCCTGGTATGCAGACCTGTCCCAGGCCAGTGAGTTACACAGCCATCAATCCTGTCCACTTGTGTACACATGCTGGCTCCTGTTGATTTTTCTCATTGATTACATGGACACATCACAATTTTGTGAACACAGCCCAGTCCAGCAGAGCTTCAAGTGCCTGACAGCTCAGACCAAGCCATGGGCTACTATGGCTTGCATATCCTAAATCCCACTGTGGCAGCACACCTGGAGCAGCCACAGCCAGCACAAGGGTACAATCACACACTGACCTCCTAAATCCTACCTGAATTTGAGGGAGGTTACACTTGGGGTGATTCGGTGAACAAGTCAAAGCTTTGGGCTAAGAGAACATGCAAAAGACTGGACAGAGTCACATATTGGATCAGCTCACCAGAAGCTCAGGAACAGATTTGTTTCCTCTAAGGCCACAGACTGACGGCAAACTCCTCAGAAGCCAGTTGTCTTCAGTTATTTTTAGGGCAGGATGTCCAGATTTTCCTCAGGAAATGCATGCCAATCTTCAGCAAGAAGTCAATAAAAGAACTAATCTTTGCAGAATAACCAGACTGTGACAACCCTGCATGTGGACGTCTGACACCAGCACCATCTCCTTTAATGAGCACTTCTCAGCACTGACAGACTCCAGAAAATCCCCCAGCACAGAGGGAGCAGCCCCTTAGCCAGGGCCTGGCAGCAGGCAGGCACAGCCCCAAGCTTCCAAACACTGCCCCCCAGCCAGCCTTTGCTCCAAACTAAATTAGGGCTCACAGCCTTTATCTGCCAGGGCCTCCCTCTCAGATTCAAATACAACTGGAATTTCTGTTCCATGAGCAGACCGGATTTGTACATTCTTATGACTTTGTGTCCTCTGGAATTCACCCACTGGAATTCTCTCGTCCTTGCATTTTTCTCCCTTTTTTCTCGCTACGTAGCTACTCCTAACTCATTTTGTATCGCAGAATCCAAGGGTCTTTTTACTGAAGGAGACACAGACTCATCCTTCAGATTCCTGCAGAAGAGAAGGCTCCTGCAGGAGACCTCATTGCAGCCTTTCAATATATATAGAGGCTTACAAGAAAGACGCAGAGAGACGTTTTATCAAGTAGCGATAGGACAAGGAGTAATGATTTTAAACTGAAAGAGTACAGCAAACATCACCATTAAAGGCTCAACTTTTCATTACTCTGGAACTGTGAGCATTGATAGGTCTTGTATTTTAGAAGTGTCTTTCCTGTATGGCATTCACATGGAGCCAGGATCCATCAGTGGTACCTCTGTTCACAACAGAACTCAGCACTGCCATATATTTGTAACTTACCCCTACTCCTGGCAGAGACAGAGGAACTGCAGTTAAGTCAAGTCTGTTTGTAGACTGGTATCCTTAAGTCATGATGATTACATGATCACACTGCTTTTCTGTTAGACCTCTTGTTAATATCTACTAATCAAACCAGCTGATTAATTTCAATCAAGTTGGAAAACTAAGCATAGGTCTCAAAGATTATAATTTTATAGGGACTTAATTAATAGATTCAGATGACAGTTTGTGTGAGAGAGCTCTGAATTAGCATCCTCACTGAAGGAAAGCAAATTCTGTGCATAGATCCTGTTTGGTGGTGGTCAGAGATGCACTAACAGCCCAATTAGAGTATCTATAGCTTCAAGCACAAACCAGAATCAGTGTTAGGCTGGGTCTGGATCTGCTTCTGAGAATCCTTTAAAACACACTCATTAGTTGCAATTAGTGGCATTAGTGTAATGGATTGGTTGTGCTTTTCAGGTACTCATCTGAGAAGAGTACTAAATGGGAGGTAATCAGATGAGGCACCAGACCAAAGGTTTGTGTAATACTAAAGTCAAATGTAAGAGAAAGAAGTTAGAAATCCTGAAAGCTTGCTGTGACAACTTGGACTGGAAAGATGGAGATCCTATTGAACACTTAAACACCCAAAAGGTGTAGATGGATAGCTCTGGTTTGATAACTGCCTATGAAATACTCTGAACTTCAAATACTGCTTTATCTCTAGTCAATGTAAGCGGCCACCAAAAAGTGTCACTCCTGCTTGGGAGGGAAGTGGTCAGAGACTGAACTCACCCAACAGCTTTTTCTTTCATAAGCTCTGCCCCCATGTCCTGCTCCCTTTCTGCAGGAGGATTTCAAAGGCAGAGAAAACAAACCACATTTCCCCTCTGGTTTTGGTGCTGCCAAAACCGATCTGCAGGGGAGGTTTTGTCACTCATCTGTTTGCAGATGTAAAGGCAATGATGGCAGCGATGACCCTAAACATAGGAACTGAGCAAGGAACAGGAACACAGATGTCCTTCTCCAAACCACATGGTCTCTGTACCTGGGACTACCAGCATCAATCACCTTGGGCCACTTGACCTGAATTCCAGGCAGCTGCTGAGTCACCACTAGACCAGAGGGTAAGAGAAGAGTCCTCCTTATGACATTCCTACAAAATATGAAAAGCATTTTAAAGAAACTCAGATGAGATACTCAACAAAACCACCAAGGAGTACCCACCACGATGAAAAACCAAATTTAAAATGTCCCATGAGATTAGGAAAGTCATGAGCCCAAGAGCAATGACTTGATAGGAATGCAGTACCATGCCAAAAACCTTGGGTGGGAGGGGCGGGGTGGAGAGACAGAGGAGCATGAGCAATTGTCACATGTTAATGGAAAAACTAATGTCCTCCCAGCTCCTGCATAAACCCACACCAGATGATCCCAGGGGAGAGAAGAGCAGACTTTTAAATATGAAAGTCACAAAAGTTCGAATTCTTACTGAGGATTAAATTGGGCTTTTTATACTGACCAATAACACAGCACCACAAGAGACACTATAGAGAGCCCAGAGGTTAAGTCAAGATCTATTCTACCCTGAATATTAATGATCCTTTATCTGGAAACATCCCAATATAAAATGTGTGTCAGCCTCAGACACCTTTGGCTACATCAGATTCAAAGTTCAGCTATTGGTGCCAATGATCAGCAGCTGAGTTTCCAAATTTTAAATCCTCTACAACTTTGTGAGACTTTTCTGCCTCAGAGATCAAAAGAAAATAAACTGTACCAGCAGTTACTAAAATATTACCGTGCCCCTTGCAAGATCTGCCTGCTGTTGCCCATAGGAGGAACAGGGCACTGCTCCCACTCCTCCTTGCAGAGCTGCTGTTACATGTGGGAAGGTCTGGAGTGCTTTGGGATTTGATAGTTCATCCTTGGAGCACAGCTCTGATAAGATAATAGAACCTTTTGGAGGGATTCCTTGGAAAGATCAAGTGAAAACTATACAGACTTTGAGCTTTGCCAGCAACAGAAATTATATATTGTATATTCTTAGCAACCCTCTGCCATATTTATTTGCTTCTCTCTCACAGCCCCTGAGAGAAAACTGCAGAAACCACTGGAAGTAAATGAGAGGGAGGAATTGAACGTTCCTGTGCAGCAAGCACAAGGAGGATTCACCTTGTACAGAAGATGAGAGGAAAGTCACTCAGATGACTCAGTTGTCAGGATGACTTCCAATTTATTACAATATTTAAAGATAAGAAACGTGCAGCTCTCAAACGTGATTCTGCCAAAAGTGATATGAAAAATAAAATCCTCAGAGCAGAATAGTGCCATGACAACGCAACCTCTGGAGAAAGAAGAAGAATTGTTTGACCAGGACTTTGCAGAGACATCAGGTGACTTAAAATCGTGACTTTTGTTGCAAGATCAGCATTAATTGTGAAAACTAACTAGCTCTTCTGTGATTTTATTCTATATGAGCCAAGAGAGGAACAAAATATTGATTGAGGAGGCTTCAAGTTTTATTTATATAAGGATCTGATTGCCAGGTTCATTCTCATGCAAAGCAGAGAGAGAAAGCTTTTTCAGCAGGCATTTTAAAAAATGAAATCTAAAAATAGGCTTTGGTTTTCCTTGTAAAATGCCTGGGAGTGCTTGCCCATGCTTCTTCCTTCAGTAGTCACTAAGAAAGCAAGAACCAGGTCGAGGAAATCCCTGACACTTCCAGTAACTTCAAACTGAAAATGAGTTTGCTCAGAATTGGAACATAACTGACCCAACTGAGCATCAGTAAGACAGAAATATGAAACTGGTGCCCATTTCTGAAGCTCAGTTGAAAGCACACCCCGATACAACTCCCACTCTATTGATTTGAGCGTATAGAATTTTTCCGTATACATGCACTCCTGGGAAGATTTGAATGCTTTTATTTTTTAGTGCTGTGTCTCCAGGTCCTTCCTTGAAGCTGTCGTTGTTTCTCACACATCTTTTTGAAGCTGTAAAAACAAGCCTGTGTCCTGTATAGGAGTAAAGCCAGGAGGAATGACCCAGCAAAGTCATTTTTGAAAGAACCTCGACCCCCCCTGGAATGAAAGCAAATGGGTGGCCTTTGAAAAGCAGAAGATCAGCTCTCTAAGCCCTTGTATGTGACAAACTGATGACATGAGGAGGGAAAAAACCTCTGCATAGAATAGTGTCAGTTCATTAAAAAATCAGATGTAACTTTTTGATAAAAAAACCTCCACTTAATAGCTTTTTATATATAATCCTTTGAAAATCAAAACATTGGTTTTGTCATTAACAGCTATACTGGGAGAAGCACATAACCTTGTGTGATATGATAAAACAGCAAAACCACATCTCCAGACCAGAAAGTGTCATGAAGAACAGTTTGTACTGTTTAAAGTCAGTTCCAGGTCACTCTTAGCGTACATCCATACTAACAGTTCATAGCCTTGTTCCTATCTGGCTATTTATAAAATCCTTTTATTCCCTTTAGCAAGCAGCACAGCAGAGGTTGTACACAACAGAATGCAATTCTGGGATAATGGTATCATTCCATTTTCCATGGGGACTTTTTTTTTCAAATTGTTACGTCTCAGGAGAAGAGAGTGAAAAATCTCACCATCAGTACTTCCTTGCAAACACTTCTGCTCTTTTTGAAAAAGCCACAACATGTTTCAGTGCAAAGTAAAAACTCAGTACTAAGCAGCTGAAATAAATTCTTGAGAGTAAAACCACTCATTTCTAAAGCTCTTAGTGAAGCATTTACTGCTTAAATTCGGTATGAAACCTTGAAGTCCTTACTGCATACAGAAGACTGGGAATTTGCCATTCTCTTACATAAAAAGAAAGCAAGTGCACCCAGGAGTAAATCTTTGTGGCCAGAAACAGGCAGGCATGCTGCAGTGCAGGCTTCCACAACATCTGCTCTACAAACCTAATTATCCCTCACTGCACAGATGCAAAAGACATCTGAAATGTCAGCACTTGAGACACACAGATAATTTCAAGCCCCTTTAAAATTAATTTGTTTTAAAAAAAGAAAAGCCATGCAGAAGTATTTCTGTTACTGATGAACAAACACAAAGTCAACAAAAACTGGTCCCAGCTCATTTTAATATCAGATAAATCACATCTGTCCCATGACTGTTTATTCTTACTGCTCCTTAGACTCAGTCCTCAGTGGGATCATCTGAAACTGTGCTAATACAATCTATTACAATCCAGCCAGTTCTTCAGGATTTGGCAGCTCTTTTTGAGTCCAGACTGCAACAACTTCATTTAGTATTAACCAAAATATAGGAGGCCTAAAATCTAGATAAGAACATAATTTCCAGAGGGAAATGTTAAATTAAGTTCACCTTCTAGTAGCTACAAAGGCACTGGTGGGTACTGATCCAGCTACTGGTGGCCCTTTTATTTGCAGATTCCTTCTTCAGAACAAAGTACATGTGAAATTGGAGAGAAGTTTTAAATGGATTTATATATACAAAGTCAGCAAAGAAATGTATATAAGTGATGCTGAGATATGAGGCTGTACAAAAGCAGACAGCTTAAATCATTTAAGAAATAGTATTCACAAATCTCTTTTCTCAAGTGAAGACATCTTTCTCTTTGTCTCTGAGGAACTTTAATTCATCTCATTGCTCTTGAATTTTCACTAGCAGTCAAGTGGCAAGCTGCCAAGTAACTCACAGTTGGCTAGAAGCATGGTCACCTACAAGCTAATTGATGCCACAGAACTTCCCTCCAGGATGCCATCTGGGTTGCATTCAATATTCTTACTGGATTCAGAAGTCCATCCCTCTAAACTTGAAAGCTGCTTCTCTTGACCAAATGCCAGCTTGCTGATTTTGTTTGCAAGCACACACATTTAACTAAACAGCAATACCAAGCTCCTGTTCCACTCTTTTGCCCATTTATCGACTGCACTATTCTAGAAAAATAAAGACAAACCACTTCCCCATCTCACAAGTGGGAAAATTAGGAAAATGAGACCTGAAGGAGGCTGTCAATGAAAGCTCAGAAAGGGATTTTATTCCAAGTGCCTGTCCCTGCCTGATCAGGCACATTTTAATACAGCTAGATTTCCTGCTCTCGATGCATACCATCAATGGCTATAATGAGACTTCTTGTTTTCATTTTTAAAAATAGGGAATTTACAGAATAACCTTAGTATTACTTTTGGAGCCTATCCATGCCACTAACAATCAGACAGGTAGGGTAGGCATTTTAACTTTCCTATTTCTACTTCTTGCAGCAGAGAAGCACCTTCCTGACACGCAGCTGCACCCTTCCATTTCTCTGCATTGACAGCAGGAGTTTTCTGCATGCACAGCCAATTCCATGGAAAATAGCAACAATAAGTCAATGCAAAGGTGTGAAGCCCAGTCAAGCAGGCTGACACTACAAGCTCTCTGCACAAGAAGGCATTTTTCCAGTGGAGACCTGAGGACAGAACTGTCAAAAGCACCCAAGTGACCCTTCAGCAGGCCTGGTTCTCACTGGTTTCCCCTGAAAATTGCCCCTGGAATGGCCTTCACGAACAAAGATCCTTGCAAGAGCAGTACAGATTGACTCTACAGGCACCTGCCCAGAAATTCTTTGTAATAGAATGGCAGGTCTGAGTCACAGTTACCTGCTCTTCATCTAGAGGAGAGACAGCATGCTGGAAAACTCCAAGGCAGAGTCAGACATAATGCTGTTGGAACAAAAGGCCAGCCTGGCAAAAGCTCATCAAAACAAATCTCCATCAAGTTCATATACTTATAAACAAGTGCACAGCAGTGATAGAGATGGAGAATGCCTACTCACATTTGGCAATTCTTCCTGCTCGTTTTTTCCAGTCAAACAAAAAAAATCTAATGTACTGGAAGTGTTTTAGTATCTATACTTTACAGGGAAATCCTGTTAATGTTACCTGAGAAAGGGTACTGAAAAAGCAGGATGAAAGTTGCATTACTGACGTAACAGAAATAAAGAGGTTTACACTGACTCACTAAATACCCATACAGCAACAATAAACTCACTTTGAACTCACCAAGAGCTCTGCAATCTAGTAGCCTGCAGCTTAGCAGGAAAAAGCACCTCTGCAAATGGCTCAGGGTTGGAGTTTTCTCGCTTTGCTTCTTTTTGTCACTTGAATATATTGCACAATAGCTAAACCAGAAATGAACTTCAAGTTTTCTCATAAGGAAGTGTATTAAAGCAATAATATTGAGACTTTACAAGCCATATTCAGGCATGGATGCAATATTGTCAAGCAGGGCGAGGAGCTTTAATTGGGACTAGTCAACCCAGGCAGTAGTTCCATTTTGTGGGCCTGAGGAACGCTGCTCATCTTCCTTGGGTCTTTTCCTGCTGTGACAGGTAACGCTGCAAACTACGAGCCAAGCCTGGAGAAACTGCTGTTGCTGTGCTGTTCAGGCCAGGGTGAACACCAGAGCCACTGGCAAAGTCAAAGCCACAGAAAGGATTTTCCTGTCATAAGCAGATTCTCAATAAAATTTAAATACCATGTTAACCTTGTGATCTTCTGCACTTTTAGACTTCCTGTGTCCAAGTTCAGGACTACATGCTGCACCTGTATCACACTGAGAGCTCTGGGTCTTTCTGCTCCAGAAAGAAGAGACACCTGAAATTTAGCACAGGAAGAACTTGCTTTAGCTGTGGAATATCACACCATACATTAGAACGAGCTTGGCCTCTTCCACCAAAGAGCAGAGCTGTAAATGCAGACTAAGCAGCCTAAGAGAGCAATTTTACAGCATCCAAACTGAAAGCAAGATGATTAGAAAACTAAGGGTATCACAAACTAAAATATGTCTGCCATTGATCTTTCCTTCAGCTGGACACAAGGAAACACAAGCAAAAGAAGTACTGGAGACAGATTGAATGGACAAGAAAATATGGATGGTTTCTATTTCCATGGCTTGCCAATGGCAAGTCCTCACCACAACATTGTAGCAGGGGGATACATGAGATTAGGAGTGGAATGAAATTGTACTTTCACCCCTAAAACAGAATTAGAGAGCAGCTAATCCTCACTGGAACAAAACAGTGGTCCAAGGCCAGAATTTGTATTGTAGCTCCACAATGATGCTCTATGCATTTCTGGAGGCTAAAAGAAAGATAGGGTAATACCCTGGTGAAAACTGCTGCTTAAAACATTTTGTGAACACCACAGGCATGAAGCCATTGATTTTTGAGTTTGGAAAGGCTTCCTTTTGTCAGTTGTGACTGTTTGTAACTATGAAGAACAAAAATCCCTTGAAATATCACGTAAAACTCATGTTTTGTCCAGCATATATCCCTGTCAACACTGTTCCCCTCCCCATTATTTCACAGGCCCACCTCAGGAGATAAAATGTACCCGAGGTGAAGCTCTGCCTGGCTGGTGAGGGTGGCCCTGTGAAGAAGCCCTGACCAGCACAGCCCCATGCCAGAGCTGTTCTCTCAGCAGAACCTCATGGACCACACAAATCCATCTCCTTTCAGCCTTTCTAGGTCCACAGCAGCAGCTCTTCCAGCTAAGAGACATCCATCTCAACACAACTACGCCAGCAGGGAGCAGCTCAGGTTTGTGTTCTGAAGCTGCAGGGCCAAGGTTTAGTCAGCAATCTAAAATAACAAATCAGCATTTCCTCAGAGACTTCTGCAGCAGCAAGATCAGGCTGAGCCCTCACACAGACAAGATGTTTTCTCTCTTCAACTTTCAACATCAGAGGACAGCGCTGTCCACAGATTAAAGTAATAAGGAACCCCCACCAAACATTACAATTAATTAGAGCAGAACACACAGCAAATATCTTCCCCAAGTCCCGAGACACTCATCATGTAACATTTTGAATTCTAACAGTTCAGAGTGAAATGAGATCCTCCATCTTCCCCTTCATATCCAATAAGAAATATAACTCTCTCACACACAGCCTTAATAGGTATGAATCATCTCCTTCCCATTTACTGACGAGAATTTATCCAGCATAAGAGAGTGAAACCTCCATCATTCTTACATGTCAAACTGCTGTAAAAATCTCTGCTATTATAAAAGCAGAGGAAAAAACCCAACACAATGGCAGATAATCCCTACTGACTACTGTAGAAAAGTGACATTTACACATGCCCTTTTTCTATGTAAAAGGTCAAGCTGATGCACCAAAACGCTTCATCTACAGGAAATTTACCCCCAGCAATCTCCAGAAAAGGTGATACAGCTCTCAGGTGTACCACAGGCACAAAGAATGGCCATAAATTAAATTAAGGGGATTCCAGTTTGTTGTTCTAGATCTCATCAGGTTTGTTTTTTCCTCTCAGGAAACCTAATCCCACATGACTTCATTAGAAACAAGTAGCAAGGAGAGAACCCTTTTCAAAAACAGCATAGCAAGATTCTGCCCTAAACCCCTTGATGAATATGTTTCTAATGCCACATTCAAACTCACACTCCCCCACAGGAAGAAAAAAACACTTTTGTAGGAAGGGGGAAAATTAGGTCCTGTACTTGGCTGCCTTCCTCCCCCTCGGTGGTTTTCACTGTCACAGAAGCATCTTTTTTGCATTCTAAAATTAACCCTGTGATATGATGATGAAGCCTGCACAACAAGGCTCAGAAAAGGAACCAGTAAGCAACAAAGATCACTGCTCAACCCTTATTATTATGGACAACTCACTGACAGCTATCCAGCCTGCTTGGAAAAGGAAAGAAAAGTCTTCCAAAAGGATATTTTGGTTTCAGGTTTTCTTGAAACACTCCTCCAGTGCACTGAGCAGGCAGGGATGAAGATGCCAGGGCAAGAGCCCCATAAGCCAAGGACTCCACAATCCCCAACAAAACCCCGAGTCTTGCTACAGGAATGCAGCATTCCCCATGGTGCTGAATATCTCAGTCCTGACCTTGAAAGCTGGAGGATAAAAACTGTTCAGTGACAGTGATGGCTTTTGTTCTGTGAACACACATCTCCCAGGGTACTGCTTGCAGGGCACTTCACAGTGCCCAACAATCTGGCTCACAACAGCCCTGAACTGGAATAAACAGTCAGCAGGTATGGAGCTCCACATCAGCTCTGGAATCTCCAACACTCATCACCCTGGCAGCCTCAACCTGCATTTCAGTCTCAAAATATAAAAATACTGTAAATTAAATAATTCAGTCTGGGCAAAGTGAACTTTGCAGTCTCTTGCCAGCTTAAGTACAGCATTTGTGCAGGAATTATTAATCCTTTCTACAAGCATTAGCACAAATAAAGGCTTGCAATATTCACATGACTGTGTGCATAATCGAATGTGAAGAAATGCCTGCTGCTCTCAGCCAAGCTTTGCAGAGCTCCCTGCAATGCCTGAGCGAGGGAAGGTGTTAACAAAGGCTTTGTGCATTGCTGTTGAGGATGGGCACTCTGTGAAACAGAGCTCTGAGAATTAATGGCCAAACTCATGGGAAAAGACTGAAGGAAGAGCAAGGCAATGAGATGCTGTGTGCAAGCCTGGGAAAGGTTCCATGTTGCTCAGGCATATGCTTGTCCACAACCATGGAGAAAAATTAAGTACATTATTTATCATTTCCCTCTACAAAAGGGTGCCCCAGGATTTCTCCCCTGCTCTACACTCACTCTCTTTGAAGTGCTATGCCACAATCAGAGAGCCTGCAGTCAAGAACTGGACAGATATGATTCTTTTCAGCACCTGTCAATGCAGCTTCTTAATCCTAATTTAACTTCAGGGATCAACACGCACTGGCACCTTGGGCAAATACACATAACACATTATTTTATAAAAAATAGGACAGATTTCTGGGTTAAAAGAGCTCTTGTGAAAAGGGGGAACAGAAATCATCCAGTAAAGAGCTTGAAGTAAAGCGATTTCAACACACCAATGTGATCCTGGCAGAGATTAGTCCAGAGGTTCACTTTGAAACTCCTTATTTACCACCTGCCAAAGAGCAGTGCCCGTATAGGTTACCCCTCCTAAATCATGTACTGAGCCCACCTTGTGCAAACTTCAGAGTTGCGCAATTTAACTGTATCTTTCTTATTCTGCACGAGAAAGGAAGAAGGAAAAGAGCAGCAACAATAAAATAAACAATAGCAAATTAAACTCCCTCAGTTATCTTGGTTCCTTTCAGAAAATGATACATTACTAATAATTTATGGGGGAACGGGTTCATGACTGATAAGTTACTTCAGTAGTTCATGCTCAGGTAACAGCAAGGTTGGGCAGGAGGTGAAAGAAGTGAAAGAGACACCCATAGAATGGGAAGAGCCACTTTAGCAAATAAAAAGTCTGTTGTGTGCCATCTCACAACAGGCATTTTTGGCCAGCTAAAGAAGTCACTGCAGTACTGAAGTCTGACTGTACACAGGCTATGCTCCAGGATATGTTGGAATGTACAAAAATTAAGTTCATTTTGGAACAAAAATATTATGCTACTCTTCAAACATCTGTATTTCCTGTCTCTCTTGACACTAAATACAAGCAGTGAGATATTTGAAGCATTTCTTGCATTTGACCAAGCACTAAAATTTTGAAATGGTGAGTTGTCTCAACACTGGGGTTTTTCTGAATATTTTATGAATTGTATACGACAAAGGCAAAGTCCTTGAGCAGTTGCTTAATCCAAGGAACGCGATTATCTGTGTAAAACAACGCAATAATGCACCTGAAAAAAGAAATTGGGGACTTCCTTCATGAGTCACTAATGCTCACAATGAGTTGCTGAATCACTCTACAGCCTTGGGCAGAGAGTAACTTCCCCAAGCATCAACTTTCACATCCCTGAGATAATATTTAGCTCATTTGTATGGGGAAGATTCATAGAAAACTGAACTGCTAAGCAGCCCCAGGATGACAAATGTGTAATGAGCGTAACACAACCACACAAACAAGAATAGAAGCACTGAGTTACAGAGGCAGGAGGTGTATTTCTTGGCCTACATCAGTCAGCACTGACATTTGCTATCAAAGAAACTGGGCCATTTCTCTGTTTATGAGTAGCTCAATAGATGCAACAGTGATTCAGGATGAAAAGTCTACAGGAACAGTTGTACGTTTACATCCAGAATTCTTATTCTCAGTGCAAGCATATTCACTACTCCTGCTGTAGCTGATTTTTATGCTCTTAACGATTCTCTGGATCTCACAGAGTAGCATCATATCTGGATGGAACATATCCAGTAAATCCAGCAAGGTTTACTGCTTTACAATCACTGCTCAAACAGCAAGCCAAGCAGCTGCTATCTATCGTAGGAAACTCATGCAACACATTTGGAAAGATGCCTACAACCTTACTCACCTAGAACAACAAAACCAGAAAAAGTCTGAAAAGAAATTAATCACATTAACTTTATACATGGAAAGCAAAGACAGACAGAAAACCTCAACTTGGTAATGCACAGCAGGACAAAGACCTGTGATCAAACAAAAAATTTTAATTCACCCCTTGAAATGAAGCAAAGTATCACCCCACTGTATATCACCTTACATATCAAGAAAGGCAGCATGAAAGAAAGTATGAAACAAGGCCAGTTAAAATAAAATACAAAGTTAAAACCCAGAACTGGAGCAGTTATCTAAATGAGGGACATAGTACAGTTTAGAGTTTACTGTCAGTTGCACACACCAGTTTCTTCAACAATTATTTTAATTGATAAATCTATGCTATATCTACCTGTAAAGGAAAAGAAGTCTATAACAATTTAACATTTCAAATTTAACCAAAATCAAGAGAAAATTTCCACCTATTACAATGAATTTTAAACACACACTTGTACTCTTTCACTATTTTGCAAGTAAAAGAAATCAAACCACAGAAGCCACAGAAAAAAAGCTAGAACTCAAGAAATAGATAAAGAAACTTACAGCAGGCAAAATTCACACTCAGGATGGACAAGATTCTGCAGCACAAATAAATTAGATTTTAAATAATATATCTATATTTAAAAAGAAAAAGTAATCACAACAGCACAGACAGCAGTTGCCAAAAAGAGTCCTTCTGGTTCTGCAAGTACAGGACTGTGCTCCTGCTGCCATGGAAACTGAGTCCCTCACTGCTCCCGTCCTGGTACAGTGCCACACATGCTCTCAAGCATTTAATAAATATTAATAATGCATTTAATAATATTGAAGTATCAGAAATAGAACATCAAAGAAAAATAATTTGCAATAAAACTCACTTTACATGGCTGCAGCCCAAAGGTTTGTAAGCCTTGCTCCAAGCCTGCTCTAAATCCTGGTCACTCCTAGTTTCTAACACTTGCTCTTGGCATTAAGTGGGAGGTTGGACTGATTGCCAGGCCTTAGCTTAGGCTGAAAATAACCAGGAAACCTGGAGGAAAAACTGAAACCCTTCCACTTGTCCAACAGGTACCTCTGCAAGGAGCAATTGTGTGTGTTGGGCACTGGACTGGTTGGTAGGAGGCCTCATTCCTGCTCTTGGCTCAACTGCTGACTCTTGAGAGCTGAGTCACTCTGGAGCAGAAGAGCTCAAACACAATTTATTCACCTCTTCATGAGGAGAAAGGCACAGGGCTGCCAGATCTGCCATAGCTCTGGGAAGGAAAGTCATGGGCCTTGCCAGGAACAGAAGCACAGTCTACCAGGGCATCATTACTATGGCAAGAAACAGGATATTTCACCCTGAGAGACCATAAGTGACGGAGCTCACAACCCTGCTTTAAAAATCTTCTGGCTTCGCAAAGGTTAAAATCTGGCTTTTGAAAATATTTCAGTGTGGAAGTGTGTAGTTTTATTTTTCTACTTGCTAACAGTATTATTGTAACTTCTAAAATCTAATCAGGTTTTTATCACTTGCATTTCAGACAGAATTTTTCACAGAGCAGAACATCTGCATTAATTTTATCAAAGGGCCTTTTACCCTTTTCCCCTCCCTTGTGGGTATCTAAATATTAATAATTTTAATGGAAAATAGAGAGTTAGAAAAACTACACTCAGCTTTTCCAACACTTCCTGCATATGCACCATAAAAGAGTAAGGATTTTCCTTTGGCTGGAAGCAGCAAATGGGAGCAGAGCACACCAGAGCAGGCAGACTCCTTTTCTGCCAAGGACATGCTACTGCACAAGACAACAAGCAGCAACCCAAATCCTCATCTCCATCACCCAAACACAACTGACTGATTTGTTTTCCTGGGCAAAGGAAAAAAAAAGAAAGAACAACTGACATCTTACAGTATTTTATAAGGCAGACACAGAAAAGTATAGTGACACAGAAAAGCAGAATTGAGCAACAGCATGCTTTGGGAGCATCTTTGAAATTACCAGGGAAAAGCTGCAGGAAAATGGGAAAGCTGTAGAGAAGAAAAGGTCACCAGTAAAAGGACCAGGAGAACTTCACACCAAATCAATTCTACCACAAATGCATCCCTAACACAACATCAGTCTCTGAGGCACACCAAAGACATGGCAGATCTGTCAGTGAATTCAAAAAGTTGATAGCATTGAAAAGACCAGCAGAAACAAAAGCTGGGTATCTGCTGTATTAGAAACAGCTGTGGGAATCAATAATGGTTAGACATTTTCAGGTGTAACAGAGTGTTTCATGCTCCTTTAGGTAGACAATGGAGTCAAGAAAACTTATTATTTCTAGCACTGGCAATCTCTTAGTGTAGGTGTACAAGATAAATGTGTTCACCAACACACTACACTTGGTTTCTCTGGTCTTATAATTGAAATTTGAATAAACTTCTGAACATTTTCTGATTAATATTAAATTATCCTAAATATTTTCCACTGTTAATATCAATCAGTCAGAAATCACATGTCTAACCTATGCTAAGCCTGGGTGTAGAACACTGCAGACACAAGAGAACTGGTCTGCATCAGCTTTTCATAGAATCACAGAATGGTTTGGGTTGGAAGGGTCTTTAAAGACCATCAGTTCCAAACCTCCTGTCACGGGCAGTGACACCTTTCATTAAACCAGGTTGCTCAGAGCCCCATCCAACCTGGCTTTGAACACTGCCAGGGATGGGGCAGCCACAGCTTCTTTATCCATTAAAATGCTCTGGATGAAGTTTTCCTACCTTGGCTCAAAATACACAATATGCTCGTATCCTCTGAATGACAGCTCTGAGCTCTCTAATAAACAAACCAAGTTATGTTGGTTTGAACTGCACTTTCATAATTTCCTTCTTGAACTTAATAATTATATTCACTCTTCCCATTCTCCTTGACCTCAGGAAAGCTTTTCAGCTCACAGCTCATTCCTGTAACTGTATCTAGAGCAACTCTTGTGCCTTCTTGCTATAGTGCAGCAGCACTCATTTCCCTCTGTAACCGTGTCCCCAGTGGCTCTCCCACACACCCCAATTCTCTCTTCTGTTTTTCAGTGGTCCCATCTCAGTTCTCTCTTTCTTCTCCAGACCATGAGCAGGAGTGATAGAAAATCACCACCTTCTGGAAATTGGTCTGCATCTAGACTGCTTAATAAATAAAACTGCACAAATAGAACTCATCAAGAAAATGTACCAGGAAATAGGGAAATGGAGAAGGGCATGTGCTTAAAACTTGATTTTCTACATAAATGTTGCAGCAGGGTGCACTAAAAGGGGAGATAATCCAGACACCAAAAACATGCAAGTTAGTTTTTTCACAGCAGACACTAAGAATATAATGAAAAATGAATCTAAAGGACTAAAAACATTCACTGTGGAACACAAGAAATAAGTAACTGGTTTTGAGCCTAAGCTGGACATGAACCCAGTACAAACCAGGACAGGCAGGCATCAGCCACACAGAAAAGCAAACAAGTCCTGCCTCTCAACACCAGTCTTCCTAGTGCTTCCAGTTTTGGGATAAGCATGCAAGCTGGTGACACAACACAGTTAAACTATCACTGACACAATCAAGAGCATATGACCGTGCATATGGAAAGGAACCCTAAAATTCCATGTGGTGACGTGTGCAGGCATCTCCAGAGTGGCAGGCAGCAATCACTAAGCATACAGGACACTGGCTCAATACAAAACAGAAAGAAAAATTGGAGCAATGCATGACAAAGGACAAAAAGTTATAGAATACATGTGGCATTGTGAGCGTGTCACTTGGTCACATCCCAAAACCTGCAAGCCTGTTACACTCCTGTGCTTCAAAGCCACCCAGACCATACTTAACTCTGCACAGGGCCCAGAATTTAGTTCTCAAATAGGCTTTTTGATATGTTTTTATTCCCAAATTCCAGCTCTAGTGAAACTTCAACTGAAATGCATAGAGACAATGAGGCTGCCCCCTGGGCTTCCACACAGGCAGCAGGAGTCAAACTCTGCAGACTCTCTGTACAAAGCCAGTGGAAGAAAAGGAGTCCTTCCTCCTCCCAATTGCAAAGGAAATGTACACAGCCACCTTCTGTGGCCACAAGGCAGGCAAGGGCTGAGGCAGGGGATGTTTGCTGATGCCACATGTTTACCCTGGACACATGGGAACAGGTTTTGAACTCCCTTCAGACTGCATCTCATACCTGAAGCAGCCTCAACCTGTCTCAACCCTGTCTATAAAATATCCCTATGAGCAGTCCTCACCAGCAAGCAACACCACAGAAAGGGTACCAGTGCAAAGGTGGAAAATGGACCTTTAAAGAAGAAATAGTAATTCTGCATTTGGATGTGTCCCCCTGCAGGCAGGTATTACAAAGCTGAAATGATCCTGTATCTTGTGTTCAATTTTACGAGACTGGTTAAGCTACTGATTGCTTTTTGCAATTATACTCTTTGCCACATTTAGTGTTTATTCAACAGTGAAACATTTAAGCAGAGGTCCTCAAGTGTGTTTCGTCCATAGTCACATCTGGGTTAAGATAATGTGAACCATACTTACATCATAAAAATAAAATCAAACACAACTATCAAAGTAAGAGCTCTTATTTTGCGTCAAATATATTGTGGCTGGCTGCTGTTTGCAAGGTCTTCCTTGTTTTCTGCTGGCTACAATGGTAAGCAGGAATGAACTTGTAAAGCTGTGGAAAAAGCCTCCAAGAGCCACTCCCCCTTTGGAACAGCACTCTAGGATTTTCCATTCTGGGTGATGTGTCACACAGCAGCAGCACCCTGGACACACAGCACACGGATCCCTAGTCTGACCTGGCTTTGCAGCCTCCACCTTTCCTGAGGGAGACAGAAAAAAAGGTCAGTATCCCACACTTTTAGTACCTCAGCAAAGAATGCTTTTGCTAAAACACTGTGCCTCAGAAAATTGACATTTTTCCTACTATAAAAGTAGCTTTGATGTTTTATAAAGTTGCTGCTGTACCATTACAAAAAAGGTCTCAATGACAGTGCATCTGCAAGCATTGTCTGAAGGAGGTTTTAAGAGTCTTTCCCACATTTCCAGAGAGGAAAACGTATCACAGGGAAGGACTAAAATGCCTCTACAGAAATCACATGCAGAACAGCCCTGGAGCCCTGGCCTTGTTGCATGGACCACATTTAGTGCAGATCACGACACTGCAAGCTGGAAGTTGTGACTGGGATTTTTGTCTTTCCAGGTCTACACAGACTCGACTGAGCCCAAGCAAATCCTTCTGCATAGAGCAGAACAAGTAGTTTTAGGACAGGTTTAAATTTTGCAATAGGTACACAAGATTTCTAATTCCAGAATTTACAACTTGATTTCCCCAGTAATCCAAACAGTGTAACTTCCACTGTTTTTCTCTCTGGAGTTTAGTTTCCTTTCCACAGATGCATTTTAAGGAGCATCTCTACTCCCTTTTTATTTTCATTTCCTCAAAATGTCATAACTTTCTGAAAAGATGACAGCAAAAAGGCATCTTCACATTTAGGCAATCTGTTTACTGCTTTATTTTTATATATTTCTAAAATGCACACAAATTAGTGTCTCCTCCTTCTCTCTTAACATTTCACAAGTCATGTGCCTATACACAAACGAGCAACATCTCCCTTCCTGGCAGCTTCCTTGGCTACCATTCTTCTGCTAGCCCAGAAACCCTGTCCTGGATAAAATTAACACACCTTAAAAACTAGGACTGAGTTCAGGTGCAATGTTTGCTGTATTAACTCACACATCAGACCTTTAGTAGGTAAGTTGAACTACCAGCCACAACAGAAAAGGGTTTTAGTGGAAAGCAAATGCCAAGATGTGATACAGTTTCATTACTGAAACATCGTCTTAGAATCCAAAACATTATGGCAGCAAATCTTAGGGGCAGGGAGAATGGGGGGAAACAGGAACAGACACGGGACACAACACAAAAGGGACACAAATAAAAGCAAACAAACAAAAATTCACTCTTGCACAAAGACGATTTCTAGTAGGAAGCCCATAGAGTCCTGTCAAAAAAAAAAAAAAAAAATCAATTCTTTCTAACTATTTAAGATACTCCTGGTTACAAAATTTTCCAGTGTATTAGACCATCTACCACAAGGAATTGATTTGATAAACCAATTCTTCACACAGATAAAGACTATCCCCTCTCTTCAAAAAGGGAGCATATACACAAGCAGCAATAAGCTATTACAAATACATTATCAGCTCTGGGAAGAAGAATCATCAAGTAATTACAAAGGTTATCAGGGTCCTTATCAGTACTCACAACCAACAGGCTACCTGCATATTCATTTCCCTCTCCATCACCACTCTGGCATGCTAAGTTTTCCAGAACAGCTTTTTCTATTCCATATGTTCATAAAATAGTTTTAAAATAAATATCTGTTTATTACAGAAGCGATAACAGAGGCAGTATCTAGAAGAGAAAACATGGAATGTATTTTTTCACCCAGGGAGCAGAACTCCAAACATTCCATATGCTGAAAAGCAATATGCACTTTCAGAATAAAACAGTGTTCAGAACAATTTAAGTGAGAAAAACGTGCATGACAAATGCAATTTTTGTCTTTCAGCCTGTTTGAAGAAGCAACTGCAAAGTCTCTCTATATATGAAATAAATTAACAGTCCATGAGCAATTTCTGTAGTCTGATCCCCAATCAATAATAAATGCAAAATTCAGATTAAAGTGAAGAACATATTTTTACCACCCCCAAACGCAAGAACTATAAAACCCCTCTGAAATAAACCTAAATCAGATCCAATGAGCATTCTAACAAAGCACAATCCACACTGAGCTGATGCTCAACAGCATGTTGTTCTACACTCTCTCTCCTGACACAATGCTTAGAGGGTTGATCATAAGGAAAAGGAGAAAATATAAAAGCAGCCCAGATACTGAACCACTCACTCATGGCAGGGCAAGAGCTCAGGACACAAACCTAATCTTTCATGTGGGATGCAGGGTCCAGAATCCGTTCAAGATGCTCCTCCTGCCATGATCCCAACCTCTGAAAAGCAGCTCCAAAAGCACTGCCCACAGATCACCTGCAGCTCAGCAAGCCTTCGTACCACAGCACTCAGAGGTTTTAAATAGAAGGCTTCAAGAACAGCATTATATACCTGCTCAGAGATTCCCAGTGCTTCCACAGATTAGTGGAAACTAATTAATGGAAACTCCACAGAGTGTCTCTCTTGGGAAACAGACACTTCTGAGAAAACATTCCCAGTTATGGCTACACAAGAGTCCACGGTAGTTCTCAGTCACCCCCAGCTTCCCTGAGTCTTTTGCAATGTGAAACATTCCACATCTAAGTTGCCTCTAAATAGTACCATTATAATTCCTGTAAAAGCCATTTCTATATCTCAGTTAATGCTTCTAACTCCCCAGATCATATAAAAAAAAACCCCATACATAAAGCCAATCAAGTCCTCAGAATAAAGACAGCAACCAGAAAGAAATGTTATGGGGTGTTCACAGGAAACATCTTGTTATAATTTAAGAGTTTGGGAATCCCTGCTCTCCTTAAACTAATCTACTCAGACTTCACTCTGAATATCACCTGACAGAAACTTATGTGAGAAGATGTTAACAGGAAAATCATTAATGGAAAAACACATAACCAGTGACCTTTCTTTTCGTGGTACATTCACTGGGTCTATGAGCTTGAAGAGTTCATGCATGGAATGCACATTCAACACCTACTATGCTACAGAGATCATTCAAGAGATGTGGTACTTGCTACAATATTTGCAACTTTAAACTTCAAATTAAAAAGATACTTCTTTTCAAGATTTAGGCTCTGTAACTTCTTTTACAGATGCTTCTTACACTCCATGGCTGAGACAAATTCTGCCAGGCTATCAGAAGCTGTAAGCAAAATAACAGCCGAGTTACAACAGCACAACCCTACAAAGTACCCAGCGTTTATGGGCTTCCACTGATACACACCAGGGCCAGACCGCAGGAGAAGGAACAAGTACCATTTCCTCAGAATTGGGATATAGATCTTGCTCTCTCTTTCCTTACACTATGAGTTAGTGTTACACGGCTGACACTGCCAAGCCAAGCAGCGCTACTCGTTCATCTGCCTCGTCACCCTGACTGCAAACATTCTTAAACACAAGACTCACACTCACCCCACATCTTGTGGGATGATTATGAGTAAGCAACTTTTCAAACGAACACCTGTCACTGGCCCTAAGCACGGGCTTTCCCGGGATTTAACAATTGGCCCGAGGGCACAAACTGCGCTGTTCCTTTCAGGCGCTCTGAGCAGAGACGCTGCTGGAGGCGAGGGGAGTGGCAGAGGGAGGGCAGAGAGCTGCCAGGTGGCGGCTGCCGCGGGGCGCTCGGGGTGTCCCGGCCGGGCCGGCAGCGAGGAGCCGCTGCCCCGCGGCGCCGCGTCACGGATCTGCTGCTCCCGGCAGCCAATGGGCGCCGCGGCCGGGGACGGCGCGACTTCATTCATTCATAAAAAGAGGCGCAGCGCAGCTGGGAAGCGCGCCCTTCCCGGCCCCCCGCCCCGCCGGGCACGGATACTCACGGCAATCCGCCTCGTCGCTGTTATCCGAGCAGTCGTCGTCCTCGTCGCATTTCCAGATGGCGGGGATGCACCGCTCGTTCCGGCACTGGAACTGGTTCTCCTCGCACTCCTTGACGGCGCCTGTGAGACACGGGGCCGCGCCTGGGTCAGCGGGGCGCGTTCCCACGGCCGGGCTGCGGGAGCATCCCGGGGCCGTCTCGCCGCCCGGCCCGGCCGCGGACAACCCGGGCAAGGAGCCGGGAGCCGCAGGCGACCGAGGGTGGGGGCTGCTGCTGGGCTCGCCGGGGCACAGCGGCTCGGTGCGGGGCTGAGGGAAACGCGCCTCCGCGGGGGCAGGGCAGCGATCCCGAAGATGCTTTGTGCAGGGATAAAAGAGACCATTCCCGTGCTTCCCCGCATTGTTTTAAAGGCGGAGGGAAAAGGAGCCTGGGAATAGAAGATGGTTAAACACGAAATACAACAGACAAAGAAAAATTATAAAGCGCAGCGATGCTGGGACCTCCTGCGCATCCGTTACCGGAGCAAAACGCACCGACACCTGGGGACGCGGGGCGGAACAGGCACCGGCGCCGTCCCGGGAAAAGGGACCTGACCCAACTAAAGTTGAGGGCGGGGGGAGAACGGAGCAAATCTGCTTTGCAGACTCGGTGCCGCGCTGCCCTGATGAGACACAAATCCCCTCTGAAAGGGATTAAAGGTGGCAGCTCCTGTCACCAGCTCTCGGGCTGCATTCGCTCGCTGAAGAGCGTGCCCGGCCCCCGCAGGTCGCAACCCCCGAGCGTTCCCGAACCTCCGCAGGTCCCAAACCCCCCGCACGGCACCGGGGCGAGGGGCACCGGCGGCCGCACACCTCGGGGTGCCCTTGCCGGCAGGATGCTCGCCCCCTCCCCGGCAGCGCTGAGGCCGGGGGACCCCGGCGCTGAGGGAGAGCGGCCGTGCGGCGCCGGACCCACCTTTGCCGAGGTGCAGCTTGAGCAGCAGCAGCTGGAGGAGCAGCAGCCGGGCGAGCGCTGGCCGGCACATGGTGCTCGCTCGCTCCCTCCCTCCCTCGGTGGCAGCGCGCCGTGTGCGGGGTGCGCGCAGCCGGCGCGCCTCTCGCTGCCCGCCCCGTGCCGACTGCGGCCGGCGCCGCCCCCGCCCCGCCGCGCCGCCGCCGTGACGCGCCCCGCTGGGCGGGCCCCGCTCGGCTCGGCCCCGCAGAGCGCGGCCACCGCCGGCATCCCGCCCCCGGAGGAGCGCCGGAGGGACACCTGCGGGACACCTCCCCCGGCAGCCCGCGGCCACCGCAAGGAAGCCCCGCAGATGGCACGGCCGCGCTCGGACGCCCGCTCCCAGGCCGGGCTGGTCTCCCTGGAGCTGTCGCTGGGATGGGCGGGCCTGGGCCCTGCTGGACCTGACTGGGTCAGGCTCTCAGGTCCTGAGCCGCCCTCGGTGGGCCCTGTTATAATGACAGCCTCATTCATGATCTGAATTTTATTAAGCCAATTAAACACGCGGACCCCTTTAAATGGCCTCGAGTCGCAAATTGTGAGCTCTCCTCATTACTTCAGATCTCCCACTGCGGGATTTCATTATGGCCATACTGATGTGGTCATCTCCACTTAATTGTATTAAAATTAGTGCAACAAGTACCAAGTACACTGAAGGTGGGTACCTCTCTGCGTAGGGACTGCTTACCCTTTCTACTGCCTGAGCACATGCGGTGTGATCAGTAATGACAAGTGGTTCCCAAGCTATCAGGGGCTTGCTTTATCACTCCATTTGCACGGTGCTGATGAGAAAGCAGTTCACAGACTTTAATTAACACCGCAGCCTTATTCATACAGTCAGGATTAGCAGTATTCCAATAATCGTATTATGAGAAGATATTTTTCAAGAGTAACTTGAATCTAACATCATAACAGAATTAACATGATTATATGTGGAGTGCCATTTTAAAAAAAATTAAGATTGAGCACTAATTTTACATAAACCAATGTAACAAAGCTTTTCAGTTTCAAACCCTGAAATGCCCTTGACTTAAGAACTGGGCGAAAATGCACCTGTGTCTTTAACAAAAATTTTGCAAGTCATTAGTCAGCAGTGTCACTAATGCGTTTGAATCCTGTGAAGAGAAGAGCTAATCATTGAGCTATTCCACTAGCAGCTTATAGAGTATTAACAATTTATTCAAGCCTGTTTGAACAATTTTTAGCGTGAGAAATGTAGTGCATGTTTGTGTTGGCTGCATCAATGTGATAGATTACAATAATTGCTTAAAGCAAATGAGGTATTTATAATGCATTAGGTCAAATTTCTCTTTTTTAAATGTGTCAAAACACAGATTCATAAAGCTACTGTAATTCATGGCCTCATTCTTCTCTTTTATAAGTCAGTTTATTAGTTTAAACTGGAAGTGGCTCCAAAGGCAATAATGAAGCTATCTGGTACAAAACAGGTGTGAGTGTGCAGAGCATCAGTCATAGCAATGATCTGCTCTGATTCCTACTGGAATTTTGTTTCATTAAAAAAAAAAAACAAAACAGTCAAGCAGGTGTTTTGGTCTGAATGCCTCTCATAGGAAACAACACTAATGAGATTTTTTTTGAGTGAGCTTCTCTGGTGACACCTGAGCAGCAGCAATTTCAAGAGCCTTCACTGACCAGCCATTGTAGGGGCTACTGGTAGCCTAGTACCATCTTGTGGACATATGTGTCTCCGAGGAATTGCAGAGGCAAGAAGGAAACTGGAGGTGCTCTAGGAGCAGTAGATTGGGCAAAGGAAGCCATTTGGTATGAAAGAGAAATTAAATATAATTTAATCCATTATGTTCCAATAGTTAAGACTGTTAATTTAGCTTTTAATTTACCTTTGTGGTTTATTGCTTCTAGTTGGTCACACACCACTGCACATTACACAACAAATCACAGATCAGACACCCACTAACAGAGCAAGGGGGTACATCAAAACAATGAAATGGTCTTTCTATAGAGCTCCATCAGCTCTGTTGTTTGTCATCCACACCATTTCTTTCATCTATTTTACAAATGATTTTTATAGCTCGATTTTTTTCTTAAAACAGAACCCAGACCTTTTTTCCATATTTACCTTTTTCAATGATTGGTCCCTTAGATCCATATATTTCTCGTGCTAACTACAGCTTATACATCAGAGAAGTCTCTTCAGTGTCAGGATGAATAACTGACCTCCTGCACCCTGGATTTTCTGCAGGCTTGTATTCATACACCAGGTTCTTTACTCCCCCAGGTGTGCAGATATGCACCCACCCAGTCACAGAGCGGGAATTGAATCATTCAGAAGCAAGTGAAAAGTGATGATCAAACTTATTTTAGTGGACGTTCCTCTGGTGTTTCCAGCTTTTGCCCACTGTATGTACACTTTTCCTTGTTTTTCAGAACACCACTGCACAGAAGTACATCTTGAAAAATGTGCTCCAGGCCTTCTCACCTGGTGTGCAACATGTGTGCAATGCCCTGGAGCATTTCAGCAGCCACATCACAGCCAGGAGGCCATCGAGTTGCTGTGCAGGATGAGGTGACCCAATGCCATCCACATGGACTTAGAGAAAGGCACCAGATTTCATCTGATTGAACACTGGGAGCCTGGGTGTGATGGTGCCAAGTCAGAGCAGAATCCCTGCTTTTTTACTCATACAGTTGGGAATGTGGAGAAGCTGAGCACCTCCCCTGCCCTGTGACCATTACTGGAGAGCAGGCTCCACTGAAGAGAGCTCTCAGGAATGGAAGAATGGTGGGTGCTTCATTAATTTATCAATAAAATCTTTGCTAAATGTATAAAAAGTACAATGACAGTCTGTGAGGGAAGAGAGACCACAGGAAAACTGGGAATTCTTCAAGCCATAGGGGCCATGTTCCTGAAATATTTATGCTACTGCCCCCTTGTCTCCTTTTTCCCCAAAACAATTTTGTCTTTCTATAATATATTTCTTTCTTCTTTCAAATGGACATTTAAAAACCTGTTCTCCTCTATTTGTATAATAACCTTAGAAAATATGCCCTGTCCATTTGGCTGACATTTTCAGTCTCGTCTTTTAACTAGACAACCCTTCAATCCCGTCACGGCTTTTAGATATGCTAATGTAATATGTTTTGCAAAAAGATATTTAAATTAAACCTTTTAATTAAAGTTAGCTGAACCAATGCACTAGTGGCCACATCCCTTAAACTGCCAACTGATGTGTTAGTGCCCACAATGCTATTTACATTTTAAAATAAAATTTTACTGCCAAAACTACTGTGAGTTTTCAGCTGTATGTTGTACTGTATATTACATTTAAAACTAATATTTATTTTCTGCTGCTTCTGCTTAGGCACAAAACAAACCACAAATAAGCATAAATACTGGTTAATTTCTGATGAAATTGTCCTTCAGATTCTTACACAGCTCCTGTTTTTTACCTGCTGTATTCAAAATAACCAACAACCTTCCTTCCTACTTTTGGAATTCAAAAACCTACTTTTGCTTGTAGGTTGTTTAATAATCTGCTTCAAAATGTTTTGCTTACTATATTTATCTGTTAAGTTGCTTTAGTCTTTTGCTTTTGGTGAACTTCTTCAAAATCTGCCCATTTTAAACAGCACAGAAGAGTTTCTTGTACTTTCTCTCTTTTTATAGTTTCCCTAGACTGACTTCCAATCTTCCCATATTAATTTCTTTAAATCTTGTCCAGGTGGCTGTAGGAATTTTCCCTAACTCATGCATTTAACCACAGTCACTATAGCATCAATGGTCATTAACATTTTACCCTCCAGCCCCGTGGCCATCCTCATCCATCTCTTTGCAAGGGCACTTTAAGGACAGGTGATATTAGTTTTCATTTGCACAAATCCCCTTTTGCTTGTGTGAAAGCAAAAGGACTCTTAATTCTTTAGGTTGTTTTGTTTTTTTGGTTTTCTTTCCAATTCATATTTTTATTTGTCTCTGACTAAATGGTGTCTCTTTGATCTCCTTTTTCTATGCTTTTATTTTTGGAACTTTTATTGTTTAAAAATGCTTTGTTCAATGTCTTCTATAATCTCCTTTGTTTCTTAGCTTAATTTTATTCTCTTTTAACTTCAACTACTTTATAGAGAACTCCAATCCCCTAAGTCAGCTGTTTGCTGGTTTGCTTTTCATATTTCTTACTTAAATCCACGCTCTGTACTTCTTTGCTTATTGGATACACCTTTCCTTTTCACGTTTTAGGGACTTTTCACAGCCATCAGGACTTTTGCTGGTTTCCTGTCTAAAAGGTCAATTTAACCACCTTAGCATGCTCCAGGTCTTCTAATGATATCATTATTTTTAGTTAGCTCATGGCCTAGTAAAGAAAGGAGGACACAGTAAGATTTAAATCAAACTACACACCACATCCGTTTGTCATCCAAGAATTGTCTTTTCTGCAAGCCAGAATCTCTCACTTCCACAGCCATAATTATTCTTTGTCCTAAAACCCACTTCTCCTTTATCTGAGCATATGTAGCAGTATGATACAGCACTGCCACACTGCTGGCCAAACAAAACCTCAGGGGCACTCCTTGTCCAGGTATGAGACTGCAGCATTTAGTGACCAGGAATGTAAAACAGTCAATAACCACATTTACACACAAACAGATAACAGTCCCTACCTCACACTCATGGATTATTGTCTTCAGAGCAATTCTGAATTACAACCACTCTCTTAAATTTAACATGTAACTGCAGCCCTGCAGCCCAGGTTAGTTACCAGTTGCATTACCCAGCAGCCTGCAGCACTGCCCTGGCCATGTAAAGCAGCTGGGAAGAGCAGCTCCCTGGAAACAGAGGTGCCTGGAGAGCACTGCCACATCACAGCACTTTTCCAGTATGGCATCAAATCCATCTCCTTCCACTTCATGCTCTCATTCCTGCCTCTCTGTAGCAATTCTTTCAAAGGAGTGTGGGTAAGGTAAGAGATGCTTTGAAGTCCATTGGTAAAATTCTTACTCAGCTAGAGAGGAGTTAGCACAGAACTGCCCTTCTTTCCCATCCCAAGGTTGAACACCCTGCCACAGCACTATCCCTAGGCAATGGATCTCTGGGTGCAACCAAACCTACCACCTCCATAGGGACCTTTTCCATTAATTTTAATTAGTATAAGAATGAAGGAACCAAGGGAAGAAAAAAAAAAAAAAAAGTGATGATTAGGTGTCTGGCAAGGTCCTTTGCATCATGCCAGGAAAGCACTGCTATAGACTTCTCTGCTCTTTGCTGTTGTACAGTCACTAATCACTGTGAAAACTAACAAAAATGCAGACTTGAGGCCACAGTTTGTAACAAGTACAGTGAGATTTTTTCAAGATGTCTCAATTCAAACTGTTCATCCTATTACTAGTAACAAAGGAATCAAGAATTGGAGCAAAACCAAAGCTGACAGTGTTTCATGTTGCTCTACAGTGACCATATACCAGTGCTGTGAAGCTGCAGTTTAGTACCACAGGCTGTTTGCTCTGTGGCTCCCAAAGGGCTTAGAAAAAAACAGGGAAAAATTAGGAGCAGCAGCAAGACTGGATTAGATTTTTTTTTTCCTATTAAAGAAATCCTGCTAGCTAGATACTTGCTCTGTTTTTCTGCCACACCTTATTTGTTCAGGCTCCAGTGCTGCAAAGTGGTATTTTGTGTATGGATGGCAGAAAAGGAGACAAGGTCTGGTTCAGCGAGGTGCCAAATTCCCTCAGCTCCCAGCAGCCCTCTGGAAAGCTCTAAGCATCTTGAAGGCTCACAGACAAATTATTTTAGCATTAATTACAACATCAATGAGAAAATAATACCCAAATGGGAATTTAGGATGATGTCTGTGTGGAATGTTTCTCATTATTTTGGTATGGATTCTGTATGACAGCAGAACACTTTAAAACCCATCTTGCTTTCAAGCTCGTGCTGGATCTATTGCCTTCGTGCTAAAGCAGCGGGCACAGTCTGTCATCCAATTTGTGAATTCTTATAGCTGCTTGACAAGGATGTCTTTCTTTATGAAGGCATGTGAACCCAACACTTGTTTTCCTTTCTAAAGTGAAACTCATTAAAAGCAAATTTTTCAAGGTTGGATTCTGAATGTTTTTTCTTGCTTTCTCTTTCAATTCTCTAGCTTGTATTTAATAATCTTTTTAAGCTATCCCATTAAATATTGCCATCTCATAACTTTCAATTCTTGAATGATGAGAGAATGAATGGAGATTTGAGCATTACCAAAAGATATGAGCTTGGTTAGAGGGAAATTATTTGTTTTTCAGAGTGGATAAAAATCAAATTAGCTTTTAAAATCCCCCTAAAAAGAGGAAGGGAGAAAGGGAAGAAAAGGGAAACACCAGAAGATCTATTTTCAGGATAGAAAAATAATCCAATTATCATCTCGCAAATGTGGGCCCGGTTTCAAATATGTCCTCACTTTCCATGGTGATTTGCTTAGTCAATGCTAATATTCTTCTGGGAGTCTCTATGTATAGATCCACTAGACACACTGCAATCATACATATTCCCATATGTTTGAGAAGAGTCATCAGCTTAACTGAATTGGGAAAAACTTGTTTTGAAGCTGAGAAACCTTTTCTCACAAATGTCAGGACAGAGCTCAGGCCATGTGTGGAATCCATGTGTGTGTGAGTTACAGACCTAACTCTGGCACTGCCAGGGCCACAGCTCTTTTCAACAAAGTTTCAGAAAACATGTCTTTTCAGATTCCCTGCCTGTTACACCATGTTGAAACAACAGCAGTTGATGGATTAATCCCTGTGGCATTTTGTCATATCACATAAAGCATTTAGTGATAGATGCACTTCAGAATGACATGTCCTAGAGATGAATTTCTAGAAGCATAAAACAGCTCTCCTCTTACCCTTTCCAGTACACCCTTCAAAATATTGCCCCATCCCCAATTCTTTCACCAAAGGCAAAGGTTTCTCTCAGCTCCACAGATGTTGAGTTCTAACTAGATGGATCAAGATAGGAAGGCTACAAGCATATACATACTTGTGGTCTAAACTAACCTGCCAATTCATCTGGTCCTGGATTTGCTGCCTTCTTGGGCTCCAGCCCTGCCTTTTCCTCTGGCTGTGGTGAAGCCCAGTAGTGATGCATTGCTGTGTCTGCTCAGCTCCTGTCAGACTCACACAGTTTGAACTTCCACAAGCACTTTCCACAGCACTTCAAACCAGTGTAATTTTTCCTTGTGAGACTCCTACTCATATCACAGAATATCCTGAGCTGGAAGGGACTCACAAGAATCATTGAACTGTGAAGTGGATGGCCCATACAGGGATCGGCCCCACAACCTTGGCATTATCAGCAACCTGCTCTGACCAACTGAGCTAATCTATTGTCTCAGAAAGACCTCATCCACCTTTAATTTCCATTTTAGGAAGCTTAAACATGTCCAAATTAATCTCAGAACTCCTTCACAAGTAACTTCTCTGTTGCAATGCACCTGTGACAGTAGTAGGATTGCTGGATACTTGTTGCCCACTGGCCATGAAAGGCTGGTCTTGGTACTTGCACTGGAGCCCACAGTGCCCAGGAGAGCAACACCAGGCCAACACAAAGCACTGGAGGAGAGCTCAGAAGGGCTGCAGCCAGTGTCACAGCCCTGCAGAGCTGGAAGTTTCTTTCCCTTGGAAAATGATAAATCCTGGAGCCAGATTGGGTTAAGGAAACTGATTTAGAGGGCTAGGACTCAAATCACTGGCACGCTCACCTGCTAAAGGCATCTCAGGACTATTATTTTATATTTTTAAATATATATTATTTAAAATATATATTATATTTATATTTATATTATATTATTTGGGAGTCTCTGTTAGACCTCAAGGACTAACAGGGGCTCCCAAACATCACAACCAGTTTGTGTAGTTTACCTGAAACTTAATTTGGGAAGTAGATAATTTCTCTTACCATCACAAAACAAGCACTGGAGAATGCAGATATTCCCACCCAAATGTTTGGGATCTGTTTTGATTTAATACTAATCAACCATGTGGGCCCCAAAAACATGGCATAATGTTCTGTGTCTCATAATTCAGTGTAGAGTAACACCTGCTTTCAGTCCAAAAGTGAAACTTCAATTCAGCAAATTATCCAGCCACCACAAAGGCACAGAGGGAAGTAAAGACCACCTCCCTTTGTACAGGTTCACAATCTTATCTTTGCCTTGCCAAAACAAAATCAATAGAACAAAACACCAAGGTTTGGGCCTTTTGTTAATCATTTGACACCCAAAGTCCATAAATTCATTTCCCCATTTCATTCCTCTATTTATCCTGCTGCTCAGAAAGTCTTGAAAGGACAATGAAAACTGGCCTGACTCCGGCTGTCCCAGTCAAGTAAAGCTGGCATGGACATGGAGTTATACTTAGCCACCCACCCACACAATTTTAGCTTCCCAGCCATCAAAGCACAATCAAAACTGCATTTTCCTGACTGTCAGTTTCTCTATGCATTTTTTAGAGCACAGATGTAATAGGTTTTACAGGGAGTCCCTTTGATTCGTGCCAGCCTTGCATATTCTCATTCTGCCCCTAATCTCTCCTTTGTGGCACGCGGGCTTGGAACGGTGGGCATGGATCCCAGCGGACACTGATTACCATCCAAATTCCCTTTTGGAAATGGTCCCATCTGGCAACTGCAGAACCCAAGGCTTCGACCCTCAGCCATTGTTTTTTTCTGCAAAATTTGCAGATTCAACTTTATTGCAGATTAAACATTTGCTGTATTTTATGTTTAAAGCTAATTCCAAGTTCTATGTCAAAACACAGGAGCTTTCCCTGCTGACTGTCCTGTAGGGCTTTTTATTTTAGGGATGAATAAAAATTAAGCAGTCCAAGTAATTTTTTTTTTTTCAGAATACATACAAAGAATTGTTCCCCAAGCTTAAATTTTGCATGTCAAGTTTCATCTGGGAGCAGATTCGTTTTTACAGCTCAGTTATCAGCTGTGCAAACAGGCTATTATTCATGTTCATCTAGGGTCTGACAGCATTATTGGCCTCTCAAAAATTTGCCAGGCCAGGAAAATTTATGCAGGAGAGAGGGAAGAAAAATGAGGCAGGGCTGAACAGTTTCATGAGAGACAATGACAACCTTGTAGCTCTTCCCCACAAGCTGAGGGCAGTGCAGGAATCTCCTGTTGCACACTCCCCACAGCGAGGTGTGTGCGGGATGCTCGGGGAGCCCTGCCCTGGGACCTCTCTGTGCCCATCTGCCACACGTGCAGGATGAAGATGCTTGGGTGACTCTGTGATCCTTTGCAGAGGTGACAGAGTTGGCTCGTGGGCCATGGCACTGCTTTGCAATGAGGGAGTGTGCAAATAACAGGGAAGCCCTGTTCCTCATCAATTGAACTGATCTTCTTCCCATTCAGCCTATCCAGCAGATCTGATGGTGACAGATCTCTTTTCACAATTCAACTCCCCCCAAAATAGCCAATGTGCACAAACCCAACCTCAAGAGAAGGTGTCCATCATATTTCTTGCTGTGGTCCTTACAATGTAAATGTTTTATGGATAAATATAACTCTTCTTGAAGAGGATAATCTGCAAAACTAGATAGTCCAAATTTAAAAAATCAAATATTACTGTGCCTTATATGTGCCTGTGTTATGATCTACTGGTCCTAACACATATCCTAGACTTGCAAATGTAATTTCAACCAATGGCATCAATCTTCTCTTGTACATATTCTTAAGAGTTTAGTAATCTAAGGTTACTTTTCTTTCCAAAGTACAGAAAAAAATCTGGTAATATAAATTCAAAGACTAATTCCCTGAACAAACAGAAATTCAGTAAAGTTCAGTTCTTTCTGGTTTTACCTGTAATAAGGGGTGGCATTTTCCTGGATTTTATTACATAGGCATTTCAAAATATGAAAATATTTCCAAATCCATCTTAAGAACCTGAAAGCATTGTATAACGAGTCTGAAAATCAAAAGTAATCTTTTGACTTTTATGTAGCAACACTAGTGAGTATTTGATGATGTTTTCTTAAGACAGACTGTCCTGGTATTTTTACCATTAATGTTGGAATTAGTTACAGTGCTACTGTAGAGGTTTGTCTTTCTAGGTATCTTAAGTGAGTCTTTTGTCAGTCTCCTTATTAAACATGCAGAAATGTAGTATCATCCCTTATCAAAAATTAAACCAGCATGGTTCGCACCCTTATAAAATTTTTAAATTGCCATTGTTTCATGTTAAGTTAAAACCCCCTAATTTGCTTTAGACATCTCTGGGAATTCATCCATCTCCAAAAGAAGCTGAAAGGGCAGGACTGTGCTCCTGTGATTAAATGGAAGAGTAAACAATTGCCATCGTACAACATGGTGGTTTGGGCTGGTTTTTTTTTAACCAAGTGCACAAGGATTCAGATGTAAAAGATGCTAATACTTAAGAATTTATTGTGAAATAAGCCAGTGTCTGATTCCTGTGCAGTAGAATGGGAACTTGTCAATGGATAAAAAGTAATGATTACCCCTAAAAGAGACTGAAAAGCAAAATTTAAGTGGAATGGTAGCCTTTCTTTAGATATTGCTGTGGGCAATAGGAGCTTTTTGCTTAATGACTCTGAGTTTGTTCATGGCTTTTGTCAAATTCCAAATTCTCTCTATCAAGCAGGAAATTAGACTGACCATCATCTTCTGGCACCTTTCTGCGTCCTCAGCACTAATATTTATCTAGGCAGCAGCAAACTTGATACAAATCCATCCTCACAATGACTGTGTGCAACCTGAACACCTTTCATGATTCACTCCCATCCCGCCCAGATCTCGATACACAGCGTTGCTCTCTCACATGTAGAGTCTTCTTCAAATCCTATTGGTATTGTCCAGTATTTCTTTACAAAACCCACCTATAAAACCAGGGAATTCCTCCTTGGTGCCTGGAGGCCAACCAGACTGCCTCTCTAGCCTTGTAGGAGGATAATTACACATTTTTCCTTCTGTGAGTAGCAGCAGCATAGGACACACATATAAACAAGCCTGGTGGCTCTGACCAGTCTGGCATCTCCAGTCGCTGCTGTTGTGAGGGGCATGAGCCACCCCCATGTTCCTAAATAACAGTGGTACAACAGGAAACACTGAAGTTACCAACCCTGCCCACCAGTTTCCATGATGGAATTCTGTTCTCATAATATAAATAAAATTCATCATGTGAAATACCTGCACGAGGCTCACTCTTTATTTTCTTCCTGAGTTTCAGACAAAATAGTTGGCATATTTCAAAGAGCTAAAGCAGGGAAAATGAATTGTTCCCCCACATAAAAGAACAGAATAACCCTAGAACCATTTAACTGAAAAGGCTTCAGAGTCTTCAGATCTTGAAATAGGGACTTCAAATGAGTTAAAAACCATGTAACTTATTTACTGCACACAAAAACTATGCTATGCTTACATTATAAAGGCTGCTAATCAAGCACACAAAATGGTGTGGTTGCCTGTGAAACAGTAATTCATGTGCTTGGTGCACAGGCACCACGATAGCACTGTAAATGACACTGTCACATATGCTGGTTTCCATAAGGCCCTTGCCTCATTCAGTGTGCAGAATGAACAATGTTCAACTAATGTGTAGCTTTCAATAGTTTATTTTCCCTTCATTATTCACTCTCACCAGGCATTATTTATTGCACGCTATTCAGATTCTGCTTTGAAAACAGAATTATTCATTTCTTCATAGGCTTTTCTGTGGTGCTTATCAGCACACTGTGAATGCTTCAGACATCAATGAATTCATTTTTATAAACTTTCTGGGGTGTTAAAGTTACAGTTTTTGCCATTTTTATGGCACGTGAACCGAGTAAGAAGTATCAGCTAAACTTGGGTACCTAACACAAGCTGTTTAAAACCTGAGTTTTCAGACTACTATACAGTACTTCATCTATTCAAGATTACGACTGCAGTGGCCTCAGCTGGAACTGTGATTGCTCAACAATTACACCGTTTACAACCCTGGCATCTTAGTTGTGTAGCACAAAACCAGAGAAACCCACAAGCAGAAAACAGCCTTGAAAAGTTTCATTTGATGTGAGTAGGATGCTGAGAATCAAGAGCTCTCTGGTGCATTTAGAGATAAAACCCATTTCTCTGCTATTTACTTGCCACAAGAAAAAGCCATCCCAAACTCATCATTTTGCCTTCTGCAGATCTGTGCATCACTGGTTGTTTTGCTTTCTCAACAGGAAAGGTTTTGGTGCTCATTCCCTACAGACTCTTGATTTCTTTCTGGTGCACATTTCATTATGCCAGCTCTTAAATGAAGCAAAGGTCCCAAGCAAAAACATATAGTGTGGACACCTGTAATTTCGGATTAACAATATTTTAAGTGTGTAGAATAACTGAATTAATGCTGTACAGGAAACATAGGAAAGCTCAACTTTTGTGGCCTTAACTTTGTCATTTTAACCCTCCTTTGTCATAGGTTTTCTAAATGGATGTATGCACAGTCTGGATTCCTTTTTAGCAGGAACCATAGCCCAGCTGTTACTCCTCAGACTCTCATTCAAGCAGCTGCTTTTGCTGTTGTTGGGCTGTAGGAAGAGGAGGATGAGTGCCCAGCCTGACTTAAAGTATGCCATGATTGCAATGAAAGTCTGCTCAGCTAGAGCAGACCATGTTCTCTGCATGCAGAGTCAAGAGTTTCAGTAGTGATGCTCTGGAGTTTTTCTGGACCCAATCCACGTGGATTTTGGAATGTCAGCCTGCAGATGGCTTTCCATGGGAAAAGTCAAACACACAAAAGTAACACTCCAGCCAGGGCTGAGAGCAGAAACAGAGTATTTGAGTAAAAAGTGGGTTTAAGTGATGTAAGGGGTTTCTTATGATGAGTTCTGATATTGATTTTTTTGCATGTTGGTAAATCAAAATGTTCTTCAACATAAGTGACTTTTTTCATCATACAGCCCCTCTTAATATCCAGCCAAAGGGAAGTCTGGACTCCATAAATGGCAGATGTGTCTTGGTTATGCTGGCTGAGAGCTCATTTTAATGAGGGGGAGATGAGATTGAGGCAACAAATGCCGAGAAAATCCTCATTGTGGGAGATTATCTGAGAAGCTGAATAACTGTTGCAGAAAAGGTCCAGCTGGGTGCACAGAGAACTCAGATCTGCTCTTATTGAACTCTGTGGGTCAGAAACAAGTATTTTGAGAAGTGCCCTATACTTCTAGAAAGCTTGTATTACACACCCACCACCATCTTCTCACACTTTAATTGCAAAGTAACACAGGGGCAACCAAAAGAACAGTTCAGAAATGCCAGATAATTTCCTCTTTGCACATATATTGGAGGGCTCTTGTTGGGAAACACAACAGCAGCTTTGAGCTTGCTCCAAATAGAGCTTGTTGGGTGATAGCAAATTTCAAAACAGGAGTGGGGGGTGAAGAAACCCAAACCCATCAATACCATTTTCCTAAATGGCAAATGAGCCATTTAATCACACCAGCAAAGCTTAGACTTCAAAGCCTGGAGGATTCTCATCACTTCACTAGTTACTCTTTCAGAAATACCTTTCATGTTATGTGAGAAAGAAAATGAATTCTGGATGCATCCTTCTGCAGTGCACAGATAGAGGCAGTTGTGCATATGAGCACCAGATAAAGGGATCTGGAGCACCAGGAAATCACACTTACATTAGTGGAAACGTTCCTGTGCAGTGATGCGATATTCCTTGCTGGGAGCTGCTATGAAGCACAAAAAGGGAACACACAGCAGGGCATGATTATACAGGTTGGTGTTGTTTCTTAAGAGAGAGCAGAGGAGTGGGTGTTCAGAGAACAAGGCTGAGCTAAAAGCCTGCTCAGCCTGCTCAGCCTGCTCTGCCTGGACAGCGAAGGCAAACAGCACCCAGGAGCAGGCACAGAGCCCATCATGGCCGGGAGGAATGTCTGTCACATCTGTCACATCTGCAGGCACGGGCAGTGAGAGAAAAGGAGCTCAGCCCAAAGAGCAACACCCAGGTCTGGGCATCCCTACCTGCTGCTCCTGCTCCTCTCAGGACTTGTGATTCTGTCTTGACTGAGCTGAGTACAACACTGTGGTGATTCCAGGGCAGGTGGTGCACAGTCAGATTCAAAGTTTGGTGCAGACCAACACATCTGTACCCATATTACTGCACAGGCTTCCCTGGGGCAGTATTCAGTGACATATTTGTCAAAAGAAGAACTGGTTTAGATCCAATAATTAAAAATCAATTACATGGTGTGAAAGACAGAGGTACTCATTCTTCTAATCATATGGATTCAGTCATCTTTATATTTCCTCATTTTTCGCATATTGTATTTCTTACTAGGAGGTCTGAAAAATCAGTTTTTCCCCAATAATACTGGTGCTTTCTTGCTGGAAAATATTCCTCCACTCTACATGGGTATTCCTTTTGCTACTCTTCTTACTGTTTTGACCTGACTGAATACAGTTATCATTAACACAACCAGAGAACTGTGGGTTACAGTCATGGAACACAGAGCATTTAAAAATTAAATTGCTAGCTCAAATTAATTTAGATCACTGGAAACAGTCAGTTACCCTGAGTAGGCAAGTGATTTAAGGACATGGCTCCTGCACTGGGCCAATCAAGAATCTGCACACAATATCCTCCTTCCATCAGTGGTCAGCAGCAGGTATTTGGGGAAAGAGTAGAACCCATGTAATCCACAGACTTCAGAAAAACAATACTTCTGGAAATTCCTGCCTGATAGATTTTTTTTCTAGACCATTATCATTACTACCACCAGTGGGTTCAGTTTTAAGTAGAACTGTTAATTTACAAAGTGTTTAATAATAACAAGGCCTTGTAGGGCAGGACTGGATGTTCCTGCTGATACAAGAAAAGCACCCAAACTATAGAAACTGTTTGGCCTCCACCTGGCATTAACAGTATTTTTGGAAGACTGGCCCACTGTGCATGAGGTTGTGAAGAATATCCACCCTCACTGCCCACACTGTCTTTGATTTATAAGGAAAGGGTATACAGTTTCCAAAGCTACCCAGCAGCATTCATGAACAGAACACATACTTACAGAGAGATTTATCAAATCTAAGAAGATTTACTATTTTGTTGTCAAAAAAGTCTCCAGAAGTCACAGTGAAGGATGAAGTTAGGTGAATAAGAAGGCTTAGATCAAGAACTGAAACAGATGCTGCTGCTATGGAGTACACAACCCATTTGATATGCTGTGCAGAAAGCATTGTGGCTGCTATGCAAAGCTTAGAGCTCAAGAGCAGGAAAATAAGGACACAACTAAAGCAGGATGGATTACTTAGACAACAATAGAAAAGGGAAATATAACATTGTGGGAATTACTTTATAGCCATTTCCTTTCAGATTGCAGTGTTGACATCTCAGAAATTCAGTGTAAATCCATGCCACTGAAGCATATCTGACCTCCAAATAAGGGCCTGTTACAGAAACAGCAGCACCCAATTTATTGGAGTTATTTCAATCCAAGATCACAAGGCTCTCACTGCACACATCAAGATTTAGCTGGGTTTGAATGATTCAACAGAGAGCAGGTTCTCTTACCAGTGACCACACCAGCTCTCTGCCACACTGCATTTCCCAATATCAGAGCAGAGCAAATACCTTTCCTTACTTCCAGGTACATTACTTCCAGATGTTCACATGACAAAGTGAATATGCATCACCAGATCCCTGTACCAGCACCACTCTTGGGAATGGAGAGCACAGGATCAGCAGTAAAAAGGGGAGGAATTGTTTTATTCCGGACACTGCAGGCCCCAGGTGGGGTGTGGGCACTCTTCCTCGCTGGATGTGGCAGGCCAGCCTTGCTGCAGCTCTGAGAGATGCTCCTCTTCTGCAGGATACTTTGTATTACCAATCCAATGGTTTCAGGTTAGAAATGATGGTACATTCATGGATTTGTTTGAACCAAAGTGGAACATTGACATATAAACAGAAGCGTGAATGACAAATTAACTCATTAAAAACAATATTTATGAAACTGAAAGTACAGCTGTTCAGAAACACAGATGATCCCTATCAATACATTTCTGACAATACTGCAGCGAGCTGTTCCAGATTAGATTCTCTTTCCCTACTTTATCACCCTTTCTATTTAATATTGGCCTAGATCTCATTTATATGGAGTGGGCATGCCTAGAGACTTTACTGCATTAAATTAGAAACTGTATTTCCATATTATCTGTGACATTCACATGCACCTCTATTGATATTTTTCCGTGGTTAATTAAGCACTGACTTGAGTATTAGTTCACATCCTGGCCTTCCTCTCAGAGGTGATTGTAAGCTCTACATTCTCTCCAGGAGCAAATATACACCAGCTGTGATAATAAGTGTACAAATTGTCTTTGTTACACCTTTTGCAGAATCTATTATCTGTCCTGTATTCCCACACCTATATTTTATATTTCCTCATCATTACATAATCTGCACCAAATATTTGGTCTCTAAGGAATCACTGTATAGTTGAGGTGGGAAGGAACCTCTGGAGGTATCTACTCCTTGTTCAGAGCAGAGTCAGCTAGGACAGGTTGCCCTGGGCTGTGTCTAGTCAGGTTCTAAGAATCTCAAAGAATGGAGACACCACAGCCTCCCTGGGTAACCTGTTCCAGTTAAACCAGCTCATAGTGTAAAAGGTTCTGACATTCATTTCAATTTGTGTCATCATCTCTTTTCCTGTGACTAGGGACCAGTGAGAAAAGTCTGCTCCTGTCCTCCTTACACACCAAGCCACATTTGCATTCTGTCATAAAAATCATCTTTGATGATGCAACCCGCACCTGGGTATCTGGGCACCTAACTTCAAACCTCTGAAAATCACATGCATATGTGTGCTTTAAAACACAAAGCCTGGCTGTCTATCAGGAAGCCAGGCAAAGTTTAGTACATCAATAGCCAGGGTTCTGAGATTTTCTAGTGTTATGCCACAGAGGAGAGCTGGAAATGCCTTTGTTTCATTAGTAAAATGACATGACACTGTTAATCTCCAGAAAGTACTTTCTACAGAAGTAGCAACATATTCTAGTACCTTTTAAGAGGGAATCAACCCAGAAACATTGAGGGAAGAGCCACTGTGCATAAAATAATATGGTGTTTTCCTGAAGAGCTGAAGAAACTGATCCTGATCACCATTTCCCTGGTGCCAGCTGGCATCAGATGTTAACTTCAGCCACAGGCAGCAATACCAGCTCTAACATCTCCTGAGGGGATGTGAGCACTCAGCTGCCCCTCACACTTGCAGCTAAGATCCCTGGCATTAGACTCATCTCACCTGTCACAGTGCTTTAGAGGGTATTAAAACAATTATGAAACTGGAGGAGAACTTCACCTACAACAGCTTGGATGAGTCACCTTTCCTGCAGCAGTGCTGAGCTGTGCTGTATACAAGACAAAACTGTTCAGCAATAGGTCTTCAGCAGTTCTCTGAAATGATGTAAGGCTGAAGCTGTAAGCAGTGACTCGGGCAGACAGGAATGCTCGAGCTGTGTATGAACAAGCCAGTGAAGGGAAGCTCTGTGCACTGCCTCACTGGTCCTGTGTGCACAGGAAAGCAGAATTTGGAAGTCCCTCTCTTTTCAACCAAATGGACTAAAAAGAGCATGGCTGACCCACCCACCATTTAGTATCTCAGCTTGCTCTTAAGAATTACTATAAACAGGCATAAAGTGATATTAATAATGTTTTTCCTAACATAATAATGAAAAAAATCTGATGCTTTATAGCATTAATTCTTTATGATTTCCCTGGCAGTAAATGAGGTCATTACTGTGCTGCTGAACCGATTTCTGTTAGACCCCGAAGGGGTTCGTGTCGAGATGTCAGCAGTGAAATGACCATGCAAGTGGCCTGGCTGTACAAGTTTTGTTTTTTTCACACAAGTCAATGAAGCATAGAGTGACTGTCATTACCCTTTGTTTGAAAACAGCAGCAGCAAGAGAGCAGACTACATGTGCAGCTTCACAAGGCATTAATCAGTTGCTTTCACCATTTAATTACTATCTATTATTTTATGGTTTTGATAAAGTATTCAATGGAGTTAAAGCCTCATCACTTTCAGCCATTGTTATCCAATTTGGCTTTAGTGAAATTGCATAAACAAGTACAAAATCTCAACATATTTCAGCACAATTTATGGCTCCAGGGATGTAAGTTCCAGGAAAAATCAGATAGAAAATAAACATGATTATTAATAGAAGTGATAAAGGAGTAGGATGATAAAGCAATGTGACTACCACACAAATACCTAATGAAATAAAAAAGTATCCATTATTTTCACCCAGCCATGTAGATTTAAAAGATACTTAAAATCTATTTTAGTCTTCTGTATGAATAATGAGTTTACATGCATATCCTCTGAAGAGGACAGAATGGGGCTTCAAAAAATCTTGTTCATGTTTTTCCCAGGCTTGTATAAAAGGTAATAGAGGTTATACAGGAGGTTGTAGCGTTATTGTAGAACATAAATTTACAGTGATGCTATAAGCAAAGGAGATAGAAAGGTGGAACTACCATATAACATATAAAGGAGTAATAATGTAAAGAAAACCAGGTCAGAATAGAGCACCCACAGCTTCTACCATCACAGTTACTGATAAACTGAAAAATTAAGTTGTTCTGAAGGAGGAGAAGCCTGAGACTGTATGACTGGCAAGCTCTTAATAGGGATTATAAATATACATCTCTCCCTGATGAGATATTCAGCAGTAAATGTGCTTGAAGATGTGACTTTAATGGGACTGAACTGGACACAAAACATATTAATAATGCCAGTAAAACACACAAAGCAGACTTCAAGATAATGTTTATCTGTCCTACAAAAAGTGATATGGAAAAACTGCTCAGCACATGAGGTTGTAGAGTTTAAAACTGGATGAAGTATGCGCCATCATCAATCATGCACAAAATTGCTGCAGTCTATTTTTTATGAATTTGTAGAAAGACATCTCAGAAAAGCTGACATACTACAAATGACTACATCTGTCAATTCAGTAAATTGGAAATTTATGCCTCCTCCTTCCTCTCCTCCCCATCACTTCCCAAGCAAAGGGGAGAACTCACTTTTCCATTGAGAACCACCTTCCTTGAGCTGATCATCTGTCACTGCAGCTATGGGGGCCACGAGCAGCCTGAAGTTTGCAAGTGGCAGATACAGGAAGGCAGCCAGAGAATTGTTCTCTGCCATGGCTTGATCAGAAAAACCTGAGGGAGTCATCAGTGAGCAACAAGGGGTGGCTTCAGCATGGGAGGCACAGAAAAGCTGCATAAGTAGCACCAGAGAAAGCTGCAAAGATTTAAGTTTGCCCTTGATAATTTGAAAAAGCTTAAAATTCTTGGAAGAAAGATCCTTTAAACAAGAAAGGCATTGTCATTAGAACTGAGCACTACTAGGAGTTCATTACATTTAGCCACCTATAGTTTGGACAAAGGGCTGTCTTCACCTCTCAGTGCCCTTCTGTATAAACCATGTGTATAAATCACGGTCCAAGCATGGGAATCCCTGCCAGGGGGCAGAAAACCAGCACAGCAAAGCAATTCATCAACATTTCCACAGCCTGTTCCTCACACAGCCATAACATGCAACCTCACAATGGGATGTTCCCCCCTCTCTGTTGTCTCACTTTACAAAACACAAATGCTGAGGTTGCCTGGGATTTCTTGGGGTTTTAGGTATTTTTTCTCCTTCTCCTTCTCCTTCTCCTTCTCCTTCTCCTTCTCCTTCTCCTTCTCCTTCTCCTTCTCCTTCTCCTTCTCCTTCTCCTTCTCCTTCTCCTTCTCCTTCTCCTTCTCCTTCTCCTTCTCCTTCTCCTTCTCCTTCTCCTTCTCCTTCTCCTTCTCCTTCTCCTTCTCCTTCTCCTTCTCCTTCTCCTTCTCCTCCTTCTCCTTCTCCTCCTTTTTTTCTCTTCTTAGTATGGCATGCACATTCTCTAGTTTTATTCAAATATCCTTAAAAGAACAATCATTCTTTTAAATATAATAATTTTAATTACAACTTTGTGCTTATTTTTAAAAGTCACCAAGATGTACAATAGTCACAGCAGTAATCTTTAATAATTTTTAGTCAGAAATAAATCAGTTATACTTTTCCAGCTTTAGCTATTCACTGAGAAGTGACACATTCCCTCCTCAGTCTTTTTGCTGTCACTAACCACAGTTGAGTGCACTACATGAATTCTGTCTCAGTGCTGCATCCTTGCACGGCTCTCTGCTGATATCCTCACACCTAGAGGTAGAGCAGGTGGGATTTTCAGTTGGTCCAGTTGGGATGGACACTGGCTATGGCTTTCAACAGACAGCTCCTGTTTGCCAGGCTTCTGTGCCTGGATATCCTTGGAAGCCTTTCAGGATTCCAACAGAAACACTTGTTAGCCAGGCCCACTCTGCAATGGCATATGAATTGGTGCTTCAATAGGGCATCAGGCCAGGGAATTCAAGATGCTTTTCCTTTTACACCAGTCTAGAAAGTTTAGATTTCCTCAGTTCAAGCCACAAGACAGCCCTGACAGACGGTAGAAGACAATACCAGCATCCTCTATGTCAATCTTCCCTTTAGAATCTGTTCAGAGGCAGAATTTTTAATTTTCTTTTTCCTTTTGTCTTTTTTCCTTGAAAGGCCTTTATTTGCCATCTTTTCATCTGCCTCTTTTCTCTTTGGTTCCCAGTACTCTGGGCTAATACAGCAGGATATTAGTCTCCCACAGAAAATGCTGCTAAGTAGTTTATTTATGTATTCATCACCAGTTTAATCTTGTAGGGTACAACCCAGCTTTCAGGCTATCTGGAAGAAATTCTGCTCACCTCCATTTCTGCAACATGCTTGTACCAATCTGTCTTGTGTTTTCTTAAGGATTTATAAAAATAAAGTACGAAGACAGGCTTTTCTCCTCCTGTGGTTTATCTACAGACCAGATTTTGCCACCCTTCCTCATACTGAACGGTCACTTATGACATATATTCTTTAATTGATTTCAGTGGGATTTCTCATGTAGTGTGCATGGTAAAATCTGGCTTCATAAGCATAAACAAATGCCCTTCTCCCCCAAGCAAGGAAGGGCTTCAAAAGAAAGACTCTCTATGCTCAGAAAAAGACCCTTATTAATTCCAGAAAATTAGTACAGCAGCACTAGCAGGACCCCAGCTTCTGACATACAGAACCAAGAAGTCAGTCCTATTTTCAGTATAAGAACTAGAAGGATTTAATGCCACTATTTCATCTCATTCAGTGGCCTGACATCCTCACTTGGCTCAATTCCCCTTTATGTTATGATCCATTTTTTTAAATGGTTCTGCCACTCCCTTCTGTTTTCATCAAAGGTTTAAATCTCTCTTCAATCCCATGGACATCCAAGTCTTTTAAAAGCAAAAGATTGCTTTAAAGTGTCATTGATGCTTATCCTACACTCAAATTATCAGGAAATACGGAAGGACCCACATTATAGTCCCACTATCAGTAGGTAGCTTTTGTGATTCTATATTAATATAGGTCACTGTTTACTATACACAGATTCCTAAAATATTACTACAATTATATCAAAATATTACTATAACTGAATTATAGTAATATATAATTATTAATGTAATTTAATTACATTAAAATATTACTACAATTAATATAATATTAGTATATTACAGATTCCTAAAAAATACATATCTTCAAATAGAATCCAGCCCAAAGAACTTCAGGAAACCTCAACAAACAAACAAAACAAATTCCTGATGTTTTTTGGCTCCTTTTCCTCTACTAAAAGCAGCCTGGGGTGACGAGAGCAGTTGGACCCATGGCCACCTTTCACCAGAGACTGGGCATTTCAGCCCCCTTTAGACCAAAGCTCAGACTGGAATTTATTTCCAGTGGCCTTGCCCAAATAAAGCTCTTCAGGCAAGCAAGGGATGCAATTCTTACACCTCCAGTGTAAGAAAGTATAAGGGAAAGGCTTTTTTACTGTAACAACACAGTTACTTTCACCAATGTCCAATTCTGTTTATCAGTTCCACAGAAGATGTAAATCAGGCTGAGATGAGGCTGAAGAGACAGGGAAAAATATCAGTGGTTGAACCAGCAGGATGACATTCTTATCTCCCTGCTTTTGCATGCTCCAGAACCCACATCTCTGAGCAAGAGGAATGAAGATGCCCAGTTCATAGGACACACAGAAGTGCAGCATTACTTAGAGGTCAAACTCCTACTGCTGTTTTCTTGGAAAGGACTTGAGTCAGTAAATACTTATAGACAGGTACCCCTGCAAGCTGAGTGCCTCTCAAGCCCAAGGCTAGAGATAAGCACGTCTGTATTGATTGCAAACCAGTGTATTCTGAGATTTCAATTCTGAAGGAGTTTTATTCCAAGAAAAACTAAAATACAAGAAATTCCCTCCATCCAAATGAGGGAGGAGGGAGCTATTAATGACAGCTGAATTGCACCCCAGGTTGGTTAGGTCATGTCCACACCACTGCAGCACAGCACCAAGGGCTGCTGCAGTGGGGCCAGAGCACTTCTGCAGCTGCACCAAGGCCTGGCAGGCAAGAGCCAGGCAGGGGAGGCTGCCTCTGGCTCCTGAGCAGCTGAGCAGCTCAGGGGCCTCACATGGCAGCATCTTCCTGGGACTCGGGTCAGGGAGGAAGGCTCAGGAAAAGCAGCTCCAGGTGCACTGGCACTCATCTAAGAAAAGAACTGCCTGGAGCAGCATCAGCTGAAATGCCAGGCTGGATTATCCTCTGCTCTTGGACTCACCAGACAGGAGATGGTAAAAAGCACTGAGTTTGCTGTGGAATATCTGGATCCAAGAATATCTGTTTCCTGCTAAATCACAAACATATTGTGGGAACACACATAAACGACAGGGAAAGGACAATTCACTGTCAGTTAAGTTTCTGTATCTCCACAGAAGGGTGCCACGAGAGAAGGCAGAAAGCAGCAACCTAAACAACAAGAGAAATGATCTTATTCCAGGAGGTCAGCACAGCTCTGCGCGCACCAGCCCCGGGCCATGGCAGGCTGAGAGCACGTGCTGGCACAGGCAATTCTGAGACACTTTACAGCATATTGAGGCTTCCCAACAATGCAAAAATACTCTGTAAATTGTTTCCAATCATTCTGCTTTCCCATTCTCAACTGAAATAGAGGATTTGGCTCCAAAAATGTCAGTTACATGAAACGGCTGAGATAAATACAAGGGTAACAATCTCAGTTTTAGTAAAACCTGTGAAATAGATGAATAATCTTCATGTAAATACTATAACAGATTTGAAGAATTAGAAATTAATTAGGTCAAAGTAATGTCAGTCAAGATTTTGCAGAAAATAGCATTAATTTTTAGAATAGCTGATATTAGAACAAACATTAAAAAAAATAAAAATATAAGACTAATTTATGACACTTAAAAGATTTGCAAAGGATGGTCACTCAGTGCCTTGCTAAGCCATATGACTTTGGAAACTTGCATTTCATACACCCAAATTAATCTCACAAGGTATTTGGAAGACTTTTGGAGGGATTTTTGGACCCATTCTGAATCAGCTGGAAGTTGAAAAATGTAACCAAAATGGAAAAAAAAAATTACTACAGACACATTTCAATAACTTTGATCAAGGTTAACTCCTTTCCAGTAATGTTTTGTGTCTCTCCCATCATACTATACCAAAAAGAGAAGGGTCAATATGCAGCAAGTATATAAACCTTGAAAAAAATACAGGAAAAAACACTAAAGATTTCCCAATCAACTTTTTGAAACATTCCTGGACAAGTTCCTTAAGGCATCAATGGTGTGCTAATTTTGGCTGGGACAGAGTTAATTTTCTTCCTGGTAGCTGGTTTGGGACTGTGATCTGGATTTGTGCTGAAAACAGAGTTGATATCTGACAAACATCAGAGTTGATGTTTTAGTTATTTCTCTGCAGATCTTAGGCAGAGCAAAGGCCTTTTCTGCTCCTCACCCCACCCATGGGCCAGAGGTGCACAAGGAGTTGGAGAGGACACAGCTGGGACAGCTGACCCCAAGTGACCAAGGGACATTCTGGACCCTGTGGTGTCATGCTCAGCATATCAAGCTGGGGAAGAAGAAGGAAGAGAGGTGATTCAGAGTGGTGGTGTTTGAATTCCCAAGTCACCACTACACATGGGGGAGCCCTGCTGAACACCTGTCTGCCCATGGGAAATGGGGAATGAATTCCTTGCTTTGCTTTGTCCGTGTGCTTTGGCTTTGCCTGTTAAACTGTCTTTATCTCAGCCCACGAGTGTTCTCACTTTGCTCTCGGGTTCTCTCCCCATCCTGCTGGCAGGCAGTGAGTGAGCTGCTGCTGGGGTTAAACCATGGCTGACAGAACGATCATCCCTAACCTCATAAAGGCTTCCACAAACCTGCAGCTATATCTGTTTACAAATATGTCATGGAAATACTTTGAACTGATTATTATTTTATATTATTTATTTTTCCATCACCACCAATACACACATAATTTATCTGATGCACAGATAAATTATGTGTGTATTGGTGGTGATGAAAAAATAAATAATATAAAATATTATTATTATATTATTTTACCTTTGAACAAGGTAACATGGACTCTTGCTACTTGCTGGGGGTAATAAGAGATTTTTTTACTCTCTAGACTAATTTTTATTTCATGCTTCTGAGTTCTGGGCTTTACCATGAGGTTACAGAATCAGAGCAGCACAGCACAGAACAGGACATGTTTGCCACACATTTTAACACCAGAGGCAGCTGCTTCTATTGTCTACTGGCTAGAGCCTGTTAAACAACCCATGGTACAAAGAGCAAAATAGATTAAAACATTTCATATGGAAGACAGCATTGAGGAATTGTATAGTGATGGGTGACAAAATATTAATTAGATATGGCAAGCTATCCAGGGGAATGAAAGACAAAGAACAGGCAAAACCTGCTCGTCCTTACTGGCTTTGAACTACTGACACATCAAGCAGGAGCTTACTGCATTCAGAGCCAAAGTCACGAATAATTTGACATTTCTCAGAGGACTGTTGATTTTACCAGACATTGAAGGGCAGTAAAAAGTTTTTCCTAGTTACATAAGTGGCAAAACTGCCACAGATACTATTCAGGCTTGAAGTCCTGGAACAAAATGATTTGAAAGTCTTTTCAGTTATAGTTTTTTTTTCCCTGCCTAAGCAGTGATTTAACTATATTTATTTTATATTTTATAAATATTTTATATTTATATTTCTTTTGTGTATTTCTTCCCTGCCAACTCCTCCTTTGCAGGAAGTGGCAAAAGATGAGCCTTTCATAACAAAAGCATGCAAGTTACTAAGATTAGTATCATTATTTGTTGATCTTTTTTCTCAACAAATTTGTGAGGTGTACAGTAAATATAACAAATAGAAGCAAGCGACTGAGGTGCATTAGAGAACTAAATATTTTTAATCAGCATGACTAGATTAAACAGCTTCTTAAATATTTCAGTGTGGCAATCCTTTAGGAAGTGTTTATGACAAGCTTATAACAGTGCCAGGCAAAAGACAAAGTGGAATCTATCCAGGCTCATCCATATTTAAATGTGTGTGCTCAGTGCAAACATGGCTTAGGGAACAGAGATGACATCTCCAGACTTACGATAGGTGGCAGCAGGAATGTTGGCAGAGCAACCAGGAGAGATGGAGGAGAAAAATAGGGAAGCTGACAGCAAGAAAACATTTGAAGGTGTAAATGAGCTCAGAAGAGAAAAACACAAAGAGAACGCAAGTCCTGCAGGCCAGGGTGGTCTATAGGTTTCCAGGCTATACCAAACTCCTTGCAAAAATTTTACCTTGGGATATTGTGAGAAGCTGAGTGAAGAGAAGACACCTGCTATGAAATAATTTGATTCTCAAAGTTGTGAACAAACTATTTAAGAAATAAGGGGTGGGGGAAATATGAGATGCAATAAGGTGGCCAAATATTTCAGATACATGAAGAGCTTCAAGCTTCCAGGAATAAGAGGAAGACAATGGGCATGGATCAAGCCCTCATGAACAGCAGCCTAAGTGAAAAAGCAGTGGGAAAAGGAAGTATGTCCAACATTTTTCTTTCTGAACTATTCCAGGTGCTGTAACTACAGCCTGTCTTTCTGATTTGGAAACCTCTTCTCTGCAGTTCAGCATGCCTTGCTGACATGGCAAATACGACTAACAGTCACTGCAGGGATGTGGGTGTCCCCAAATTGCTGGAGGCTTGGGTGTCCACATGCCAGCCCTTCCACCTTTCATTTCAGGCCAGTAATTCAGTTATGGGAACAAAGTATAGCTCATATTTTCTGCCAACTCAATTTATTCTCTCCATCTGGAACACAGTCCAGCATTGCAATACAAGATTAGTCTTTTCCAAGATACCCATCTGCAGAACGTAAGCTATCAAAAGGTTAAGTTCCATTCTGTCTCCAGCTCCTACCACTTTTAAACACTGACAAAACCTCAATTTTTCCTCTTGAAACTAGCCAGCAGAACAACACCTTTTTTCTTCTCTTCCTCCCCAATAAGACTGCAGCTCAGTCCCAGTCTCAGAGGGTCTCTCTGGGATATAAGCAGTTATCAGATGTCTGGAATTAGATAGAGCAACATATATATCTATCTATATATCTATATCTATATCTATATCTATATCTATATCTATATCTATATCTATATCTATATCTATATCTATATCTATATCTATATCTATATCTACATCTACATCTACATCTACATCTATATCTATATCTATATCTATCTATCTATCTATCTATCTATCTATCTAATGGAGTATGTCTGAATGTGGGTTTGGCAAACTTTCTTTGAGGGAGAGAATCACTGAATAGACAGTCCAAGATGAGGAAAAAATTGTCATCACAACTCCAGAAGCCATATCTGAAATCACGATAGTCTATCCATAAACAAAATTTGCTTAAAGTGGCCATTTATTAGGACATTTAAAAAAATTCAAGCAATGGGACAAAGAGATGAGCTCTCAGCAAAGCCCTGGGAACGGTGTGAGCACTAAGGAGGAGAACCACCACAGAAACACTGACCACACGTGACAGCAGCACTGACCTAAACACAAGAGATCAGGCACACTACCATGATCCATCCTGTGTTTTGATCAATGCCAAAAGGAAAAAAACCAAACATCTACTGCACTGGTAACTCTCCAAGTTACTGGGTTTACTCTCTAAGAGGTACCAGTGTAATTGATGAGCATGAGCAGCAACACAAGATGAAAATATGCCTCAAGGAAGAAATGAAGAGGCCGAGCAAATAGAGCAGGAAAGGAGAAAATAAAAAAAGGGGGATTACCAAATCTGCCAGTATTTCTGCTCCTTCTTATTTCCTTATTGCCAGTATGTTGCACAAATGTTCTGCATTTATAATACAGTGACCTCACAACCCAGAGTCAAAACTATAATATACCACTGTCAACAGAGGCATTATCCACTTGAATTTATATAAACTTTTAGAAAGGGGAAAAAAAACAAACCAAAAGCAAACTTCTGAGGTTCTGAGTTCTAGGTTTTGAATGCCTTTTTTTTCATAAGCACCAATTCAAGTTTGAGGTCAGCAGTCTCAGAACCCTCATTATTTAATTAACATTAGGCACAGAACCAGACACTGTTGTATGTAACTTGTGATTTGGGACTTAGAGTTGTAGGCTTTCCACTGACAGCACTTGGGGACAGTTACCCTCAGGAATGACATCTTCATTAGTATGAAAACCCTCTCTGTAAATTGTTGTGTAATCCTAATTCTGCTTTTAAAATGCTGAATGCAAGAGCTGTTCCTTACAGCAGTGCTACCTTAAAAACAGATTAATTTTAATATATGTAGACACTGATGCTTTCTTTTGTAACACCGTATGCACAAAAAACTTTCTGCTCCTGCCAATATCCCAATTTGCATGCTTTCTGTCACATCAAATGAAACTGCTCATTGGAAATTGGGACATAAGCTGCCACTTGAATTCATGAATATGTGCCCGATTTCCTTTAGCACTTGACATTGTAATGTACTCTTGAGCAGCTCTGCAGGTGAGAAGGCCAGTCATTATCAGCAGCCACTGGAGATAAGAAATATATGGGGAAAGCTTATCTGAATCCAAAGAATCCAAAATGCTTTAGCAAGTTTTTCACACTATTCAGGCTCTAAAAAATGAACATGAAAGAAACTTTTCTCCCTCTCTGTTTCTAGAGATGGGTCTCTGCATATTTACAGTGACCTGTACAGGATTTCTGTGCTGCACATCAACTGTTCCCTGCACTGCACTTTACAGGGTGAGAAGTGAGATGGTGACTCTCCCACAGCAACTACAAGGGGCTTCAAACCATTAAAAAGTGCTTCAGTGCAGTGAGGTTCGATGAACATGTGGGTACCAGTGTCTCTTCACTGCTGCTCCACAGCAGCATTAAACACTCTAAACTTCAGTGTAACAATAAAGCCATTAAAGTGGCCCACTGAAATAATTAGTGCAGTCTAACATAATGATTTATTAATTTGTAAATTCTCTCCAAATGCACACTGAACATAGCTACAAAAGTATAAAGGCACTATTCCTTTCCTGGATGAATGTATCTCCTGTCATAGCTGCAGGTCTCACAGGATCAGCCTTGTTACATCTCTGGAAGTGGAGAGGGTTCACCAGAAGATTTTTTCACACTGAGTTTGCTCACACCATGGACACAGATCTGGGTTAGAGCCTTGGGCCCTATCCACTACACTGCCTGTCATGTGTGTCTGATCAACTGAGTGGTCAGCAGGGTCATATTGTATTTAGCTTAATCAATTGACTCAGCCAGCTGAAAGGGCTCTGTCTGTATTGACTGAGAAGTTACCTGGTTAAAAATGCACACCCATTTCCACATGAGATCCTGTTCCCCTGGAAGGCAGGAATCATTCTCACTCACCTCAGACAATTCAGTCAACCTACCAGAAATTTGGTCAAAAAGAATTTAATCTTATTTTTAAATCCAGGCAATTCAATTTTACACCCAGTTTTTTACTTTTACCTTTCTTTTCCTCAGCACTTTATTATTTTGTCATTGTTTTTCCTGTCCCAGCAAGGGTTTTCCAAGGAAGCCCATTCATCTCAATGTTCATGAGACTGACAGGGCTCATCACCAGCTCACAGAAATGATGGAGATAAACAACATGCCGTTTATTCAGATTAATCAGTGTGATGACACTGAGCTCACGGCAGGAGCAAACAAAAGGCCTTTACAAGCTAATGATGACTATTGCTCTGGTGAGCTATGAGCAATTTCTACAGACTGGAAATTGGCAATTAAAACATTCACTATCTGCTAAAGGCACCTATTAATAATAAGCCTTCCTAAAGCAAACAGGGGATTTTGAAGACAAATTATCAGCCACATCTCCTTTATCTGACTGCCCCAGGAAGAGGTTCTGCCAACAGAGTAACTCAGTCTGCAGCAGAGAACAGCTTTCAAATATAGGAATGATGCTTGAGGAGTAAGACTTAGCCTGCAGCTGAATATTTCAAGATTTCACATTCTGATGAAAAGAATTTTATTTACAGTTTGATGGCACTTCAGGCTTGATGGGAATAAAAACAAACCCATATGAAATGACCTACTGAGAAGTGATTTTGTGTGGCCATAGCTCTGTAATACATCTATGGTGACTACTTTGAGGGCTGAGTTTGATTAGGTTGCTTTGGATTTGTTTCACAGCACTACATTCTGTTCTCACTTGAACTGGTATAATTCTGGAGTACTTTGATTAACAATAGTGGGACTATTCCAGATTTGCATTGAAGGCAGGTTGCCTTTGTACTGTATCATATGAGCAGTATGAACTAGGGCAGTGGCTACTAAGACACACGGCACCCAGCTACAAACCTTTTTAGAGCATTCAGGTAGAGCATCAACAAGGACAAAGAAACCTACACAAAAAACCAACAGAATTAAAGATAAGATTAGGTTATTTACAGAAACTTTCCAGATTCACAAGGATTAGAAATATGCTGATGAAAACTATATTTTTTTCTTATTGTTTCTGAAATCATTAACCATGGTGCTGAATATGAAAACTATAATTTAGATGCAGCTGGAAAAATAACTTATCCACAGCTGAACTGGAACCAACTCCTTAGAAATCAGTAAATGAGCAAATTTTTAATCATTGCTAAGTGCAAAATTATGCAGAAGTGCTGAGGGTTCCCAGACTATATTCTCTGCATCCGTCTTTAGCAAATGGGTAGGGAAAAGGAGGAATAGATTTCCACTGCAGCTATTGCTGTCTGTGTATTTCTCTCTTATCCAGTAAACTATGACTCTTTGTAGAGGATATGGAAGGATGCTCCAATGCATCCTTTTCAACTCTACAGGTGCAGAAATAGATTGTGTGGCCACGTGGAGATGTTTTTCCCTATTGTGATGGGTTGGCCCAGCAAGGTTTTGGTTTTGGGGGGCATGGATCCAGGGGTGGCACCTGTGAAAAGCGTCCCCTGTGTCCAATGAGCCAACGCCAGCTGGCTCCACGACAGACACAGCACTGGCCAAAGCTGAGACCTTCAGTAAGAAAGATAGAGCCACTGGGATAACGGATTTTAAAAAGATGGGGTGAAAAAACTGCAGCAGAACAGCAGCAGAGAGAGGAATGAGAAATGTGAGAGAAACAGCCCTGCAGACCCCAAGGTCAGTGGGGAAGGAGGGGGAGGAGGTGCTCCAGGCATCAGAGCAGAGATTCCCCTGCAGCCTGTGCTGCAGACCATGGTGAGGCAGCTGTGCCCCCACAGCCCATGGAGCTCCATGGTGGAGCTGAGATCCACCTGCAGCCCATGGGGAACCCCAGGCTGCAGCAGGGGGATGCCCAAAGGAGGCTGTGACCCCATGGAAGGGACCCACGCTGGAGCAGTTTGGCAAGAACTGCAGCCTGGGGGAAGGACCCACGCTGGAGAATTTTGTGGAAGACTGTCTCCCGTGGGAAGAACCTCATGCTGGAGCAGGGGAAGAGTGGGAGGAGTCTTTCCCGTGAGGAGGAAGGAGCAGCAGAGACAACTGTGATGAACTGACCACAGCCCCCATTCCCTGTTACCTGGAGCTGCTGGCAGAAAGAGGGAGAGAAAATCGGGAGTGAAGTTGGGTTTGGAAAGAGAGGGGTGCAGAGAAGATGTTTTAAGATTTGGTTTTATTTCTGATTTTGATTGGTAGTGAATTAATTTAATTTTTCCAAGTTGAGTCAGTTTTGCCTGTGACAGTAACAGTCCTTATCCTAACCCACAGGTCTTTTGTTACACTTCCTCTCCTCTGTCCAGTGGCAAGGGTGGCTTTGGGGGGCACCTGGCATCAGCCAGGGTCAGCCCAGCTCACCTATTGCCCTCATAAAACCCTTCTAATGCTTGTGTTTGAAAGCAGCCAGCAAACTCAGCCTGCCTAGTGGAGATCCTAGGCCTCAAACAAGCTCACAGATCTGACAAAGCTGCACCAGGGATACTCTGTCCCCATTCCAGGGGAGAGAAGAGATGTGTTCAGTCCAGCCTGAGTTCCAGCTGGCAGCTCTTGCCCTGGGGCAGGTTGCTCCTACTACACAAGCATCTAAGGGCTCCTTCCTGTGAACAAGACAGCAATATTCTATTTCATGATCAACCCAAATTTTGTTGAGAGAAATGTTGCTTTTATTCACAAAAAACAGCCATGACTCAATTTTAAGTATAGTAACACAACTCCTGAAAATGAAGACGATTTTCCTGTGAGATAACAAACCAAAATGCAATTTTATGATTCTATAATTCTAATTTTTCTTTGAAATGTAACTTAATTGCACTGTGCCAAAGTATTTATTAGATATAAAGGTAGTGAAATGTACTACTAAAGCATTAGCTTGAACTCTTCATAGCACACTGATGGAAAGCTCCATACTTTTTAGGGCAGCAACCTATCCGTAAAACGTGGCAAGCAGCAGATTTGTTTTGGCTTTTTTACAAACACTGTTTGTTTGCTAAAGCACAACAAATTGATATGTTGCTCTGTGTGTTGTATGCTCAGGATTTCACAAAATGAATAACAAATCAGACCACATTTAATGTTGGAGGAGCACCATTAAACTACCTTGCAAATGTCTGTGTCACAGGTGTTTTGCTGCAGATTCTACCCCGATGAACACACAGCTGGTTATCATCATACAAGGTAGAGTTCAGATAAAAGAAAGATGTGACATGTTGGTTAATCAGGGAGAAGACAAAAAGAAAAAAAATAAAATTATGCTTCTGTCTCTAACTCTGTTTTCTGCATCACTGAGCACTGAGGCACAATGTCATTTATTTCAACCATATAAACCATGACCACATATTTGCAGATGCAATTACTTCAACTTTATATTCACTAGCTTGGAAACAAACCCCATTTTTCTCCTTCCTCAAGGAAAATAGGAGCCATAATGCAGAAGTAGAGAACAGAGATGTCACAATCTTTCAATTCACCCTCACAGCTTCCTCATCTCCGATACCAATCACTGTTCCTGTGTTTCTGGGGACAGGTTTTTATACATCTCACAGGCACTGATTTGTAATAGGATCAGTTTTGTGGGATAAAGATAGGGGGAAACAAGGAAAGATGAAAAGGTGTCAAAGTGGACAAGAACCAGGATACAAATTCAGAGCTTCCCTAAAGGGCAGCTCTCAGAGATGAGCAACACCTCTAATGCTCATTGCAAACATTATTCCTCTGCTGTTGGCTGGCTAAATAGCCAGCTGAAAGACATTTTATTCATTCAAACTTACTGATAGTAGAAAGTTGCAATGTACTTAAGAGAAGAATACTTCAAAACAGCTTTTTGTGCATATTTCCAGTCATTAGCAACAACACTATAAGCCTCTCTTTAGACAAATAGCAAACTTATGCTGCACTGAGGTCCCTGAAAATACCTGAGAGTGTTCTCAAGGAGGAATAGAAGAATTAGTAATTGCTCATGTCAAATTTCCAAACCTCACTGAGCTACAGGAAGGCAAAGTCCAGTGTAAAGATCTAGATTTTGTACTCAAACAATATTAGGTTAGTGAACAAAATGAAAGACTAACAAAGGGAAAAGATCAGATCAAAGCAAAAGAAGAAAATAATAATTTTCCTAAAGAGAATATTGTGGAAAATGACCATTGTGTAAATGCAGCATGAAAGATACCAAGGCAAAGCAGTTCAATGAAGCTGGATGCACCTGCAATGATGAAACACATACTAGTTCTAGGACAGTGACAGGAAATTGAGTATCTTTGCTGCACAGATATATTCTTAACACATTCATACTTCAAGAGCTGAAAAATTCATGAAAACACACACAAGGCATTAGCATTGTATCTGTATGTTGAAATGAATTTTCACATGGTCATGCTGATAAAACCAGATTATCCCATTAATGAGATAAATAATTACAGATGCACTTCATGGAAGAGCATGTTATTCTAAGAAAATTGCTATAATTACTGGAGGTACCCTGCAAAGTATTATCCATTCCTAGCTGGCTGAAACTTAAAACTTTGACTCAGCCTTTAATAAAATATCCTAACTAGAAATGTTAGCTATCCCCCTAATAAATAACCTTGAAAATAAACAGCTAGTTTATAAATTAAGAGCACTCTCTATCTCTGTGTAGAGATATATAGATATATACTCTGGACATAAAACCAGGGCTCATCAGATAAAGAGAAGGCAACTTAATTGCTGAAAAGTGAGTGACAAGACAAGGAAAAGGAAAATCACTAATGGGTGTGGATCCCAGAATGACCTAAGGAATAACATAAAATAAACAATTAAAATAAATGTGAAATGCTAACAGGCCACATGCTAACAACATTCATAACTTTCCTGTCTCTGCTGAGTTAGATACTTGAAAGTATGGAAAACTTCTTTTACTAGAGGCAGCTAAATACAAAGTCTAATTCCAACTTTAATATTTCCACCACAAAGTCAGTCATTTTGACTAAATTTCAACTTTAAAGCCATACTGCATAACAATAAACAGCAATATATTAATTCTCTCTGTCAAACTGGCCTAGTAAAATGGGACTTATTTGACATTCTCCTATCTATTTACTAAGGAAACTAATATAAATATTTTTATACTGTAGGAAAGCAAAAAAAGCTAAATGATGCTGTCTAGAGATATTTCCTTAGAAGTCCAATGATAACAGAATACTACTGACAGAATACAGATATAAGAAAGAAGATTCTTATTATTACATGGCAATTTGTTTTCTTTTGTCCCCACCCCTATCAGCCCTGACATCCTTGGACCATTTCAATTTATTCAGTTTTTCCTCAAAGCTGTGGGTTTTTAGATCTCTGATCCTTCTGGCTACCATCATTGAGGACTAATTGATACAAGTTTTCCTTAAGTGCAATGTGCAGAAGGGTCAGACCATTCCAGCAAAGAAGAGGGAAGCCTGGGGCATTTCTACACTTCACCTGCAGGGCTCCAGAGAGCTCAGGTGGTGTTTGTTACTTCCACAATAGTACAGCACTGTTGACTGAAGTACAATTCAGGATGTGCTGGATTTCTTTGGACTTTTGCCTGCAGAACTCTCTCAGTTCTGCTGCTGCAGCCATCATTCCTACCTGTGCTGTCCTTGTTCTTATCAAGTTGCCTTCACGTTTTTTCTGTTCATTTCTCTAATTCATAAACATAACTTTGAATACTGATCCTATCCTCAAAAATGCTTGCAGCCCTTCAATCCTGGAGTTAATCTGAACAATCATGTTCTCTAATACCTCAATGAACCACTAATGAAGTTATTAAACATTTCCAGTCTGAGTAACTGTTTGATGTAGGGATGTGGCCCCATGTACGGCAAATTTAAGCTCCCTGATAACAGAGTTTTAAAATACCTTTTCTGGTCCCCCAAGCTGAAGCACATTCTACAAGAAATTCCTGACTCAGAGCTCCAGCCTCAATCCATGTGTGTATCCTTTCTCATATGATGAAGAGGTAATAGTGTCTTGTTTTCAGTTTTGGAGTCTTTGTTCCCATAACAGAACCGCCAATGCAATTCCATGAATTAATGCTCAAATAGGCAGGGAATAGGCAATTCAAAATATTAAAATTTTTTTTTAAAGAGTCAAAATATGTTTATGCCAATTAGATAGGTGGTCAGAACACTAACATTTCTTCTCCTTCCTGTTTGAGAAATTCTGTGTTGAACTGTTATGTCAGTTCCTAGTGTTTTAATAATTTTTTCAAGTTGCACATACCTTGAGACTACAGTAAACATATTTTATTGAATAGAAAATAAAATATCCAGAAATCACCAAGTTTTATATGTCACATCAGTGAAAAGAAGATAAATGCAAAGGACCTACTATACAGCAAAATGATGAATTGCACTGCTGGTTATTTCTGCCAGCTACAGGATCTGTGATAGATAAAAAGCAAGATGCTGAAAATGTACAGTACACTCTTCAACTATGTGCCTTTCTGTCCATTAATCCCTGCATTTGTATGGATCCTGCAACACAGTTGTGCAAGTTCTCTCTGTGTCGCAAAAGACCTTTTCCTTTTTTTGCCCAGTTGCCACTTCTTTACTTAGTAGACATAAACTAAGCTATAAATGCCCTGATATGTGCATCTGCACCCCCTGAATAAAGGGCCTTACAAATTATATGTGCACATTTTGGAGTCACTCCATATCAATCCTTTAGTCCATGTACACTCCCACTTGTCTCTTCAGATATCCCTCGTGTGAAGGTCTCTGTCAGCTGGCATTGACTCGCACCGCCAATGGCGGGCAGATGACACGCTTCTCTTAAGGGGAGAATGGCTACAGTCTCAATTAATACCTTTATTTTTCTCTTCCCAATATGCCACCTCTCAAGGACTAGCCACGACAAACCCTATTTTATAAGCCCTCTGCATTGGTATGCCTGTGGTGCAGCAGCATTTGGAACATGTCCACGACGTGCTGCATGCAAATGGCTCTCCCGTGAGAGTTTCAAAGAAACCCTTCTGCCACTGGTACATGAAGATGAGTTCCAGGAGTTCTGTGACAGGTGAAAACCACTTTCACTCTGTGATGATAAAGGAATGAATAAATGCATATTATGGCAGGAAGTCAGACTGTGTCTTTGGGGCTGTATTAGCAGTGAAAAGGTTTCAGTGTAAGAACTGTGTTGTTTTGACTGCATCTGCATCAGTAGAAGCCGGTCCTTTCTTTACAAGTCTGAATTACCTGCTGTTGCAGCTCAGTGCTACTATTAAGAATCACTTTGGCCAGCGTGATGAAGGGAGAGAGCCTATGAATAGAAAACTGTCTTGACTCCAAGCAGGTGTGAAGTCTGAAAGATGCAGATGACAGTTTGATCAGGCATCCTCCTTCAGGCTGGTGCTTCAGTGTAATGGAACAGACTTGCTCCATGGAGAACTCCTACTGCTGCTAAATGGTTATTTACAGACACATAAATAGCTGGAGCTCTTGAAAATAATGAACATAAACATGAGAGGTTTTTTATAGGGCCCCGTATTCTATTCCTCATACAGGGGCTACAAGAAAGACTTTGTAATCTCTGTATCTTAATCCCTGGAAAAGCAGAGGAAAAAGGAAATCAGTCAGTGCCACCAAATATGCCATAGCAAAAATTCGCTTTGACTTCCAAAACATGTCTGATGTTCTCTTTCTGAACATTCAGCTTGAAAGACAAGAGGGGGACTTTGCCTTTGAAAGTGCTGAGCATGCATTGTCTGTAAATCAGAGCCTCTTCAAGGTGCTGTAGTCAGGCTAGATTTGAAAATTTGAGATCAAAGTTTTACTGACCCGCTTTAAAATATCACTTTGTGGTAATCTCCTGCTGCAACAGAAAAACAAAAACTTGTAACTAAACTTTCCTAGAACTTCCAAAGATAAGAATATACAGATTCAAACAGAAATCTAGGAGCAAGGTCAGCTAATTATCTTTTTCAAAGCTGTCCTGAGATGGTCTTAATGTATTGAATCTTGACTTGAATTTCACCTAAATGCTTTTTTTGCAAGTGACTAAGTCCCTGCACCTTACAGAATTACACTTTAAGGTCAATATATAGCTCAAGCCATGCCAAAAAAAAAATATTTTGTATGTAGAAATTTTTATTATCATGAATTAGAGGAGGGAGTACGTTTTGTGAATATTAAAAAAAAGACCCCAAACAGAGAAATTACATAATGACTTCTGGCATAACTGTGTTCGTCTCAATTTTTCTGTGTCTCTGAAGGGGAAAATAAGATTCCCCTACTTGTATAGCAGGGTGAAAATTCTGGGAAAATGAAAAATGAAAAAAAAAAAGATGTCCAGGCATTTTTGAGAAAATAATTTAAAGAAAGAGCTAATGCTTGTTAGTTTATTCTCTTTCTCGTCCCTATCTGCTCTCCTGTTCTCTTTCCTACACATACATGCTCACACATCCTTGAATGAAGCCAGCGCTGGAGAAAACAGAACAACAGCCAGGCAAGACCTCAGCAGCTGCACTCTTAAAACAATGAGCAGAGACACCAGACCTACTTCTCAAACATGGAGTTGAAATGACACATGTGGCTAAAGACAGAATGTACAGTGGAACCAGATCTAATGAAAACATGTGAGAGTTTTGGAGCTGCTGGCTAATAAGACAACAATTGTGACCCAGAATGGGCACAGGAAGGTTTCTCTGCTGTCCTGCTCTGGCTGGGTGTGATCTATCCCATGCTCTTGAGGGATTCTACTCTGCCAGAAGGCATCTTTCCAGCTTTGCTTTGAGCAATGGCAATTTTGTAACAGGAGACTTCAGCGACACGGGAAACTCAATTCATATAATTCCTTATAATGCTGTGTTTAAGGGATGTCCTCAGGGCAGTTTTCATGTTTGTACATTGAAGTAATCACTGCTTTGTTCTACCAAACTGTTTCTGCTGATGATTTTATGCATCACAAAATTCATTTTTGTTTTAATGTTCTCAAAAATAGGTGAGATACAGGCTGTTATTAAAGTACATGTTAGTAACTAGCTAACATAATTTACATTAATGAAAGAAAATGAAAGAAAAATAATGAAAGAAAAACCAAAATATGAGTGTGTACATTTGCCACTGTCAGTTTTCTTTTAAAGTGACAGAGATACACATATAAAAATCCTCTGTGCAGTTTTATCAAGTTATCCATCAGTGGCAGAAGTTTAGGGCTCCCTTCCCAATTTTCCATGTTGTACCTCAAGTCAAGCTTGTCTTTATGCCCTTACCAAAAATGCAAGTTATTTTCTACAATTATGTGAAAAGGATTCAGTTAAGAGGAGTATCATATGAGTAAGGAGTAGTTCTGATACCCAGACAGAAACAAGAGATGACAGTGACCAGTGAGTTGAGTCAGTGAATTAGAAATTAGAATGAAGGTAAGTGAACTGAAGAACTCATTTATTCCCACTGAGAGGGCCGATACTGCACCCAAGGGCTGTGGAAACAGTGCACAGGTCTTTGCACAGAGTGAACAGACACTGCCTCACTGGAGATACTGAGCTCACTCTTCCACTGCTTTTTAGATTTCCATCCTAGCAGCTTTGGAAGGAAGTGTGACTTTGTACATGAACATTTCTGTCATCTTTATCATTGTTCATCATGTCTACACCTTCACTTTTGCACTGTGGGTGAGAAGAGAGAAAGGTAGAAAATAATTAATTGCTTTTGCAGATGATCAGCAGTTTTTCTTTCCTAAATCAAGAGTCTCAGATGTTCATGAACCTCCAAAATTTTGTGAAGCCCCTTTGCCCACAGAGAGGGCTTAAATAACAGGATCAGGCATTTAACCATCAACTTAATAATATGAGATATTATATTGTTCCAGTATTATATACTGAGAATACTGCCTTAGACAGATGTAGGCCAAGAGAAGAATGTGAATGATGGGTTCCTGCTGCCTGCAAAGGAAATTAAGGATATGTATGGTAGTCAGCAAGACCTGCATCTTATCAATAAAATATTAACTGGGACAGCTGCAGATGGAAATGCCATTCCACTGAAGTGTTGTTAGTTTTTACCAAGCCTTCTCTTCTTAAAAATGTTTACTGATTGTATAAATATTATCATCATTACAGAGCCCATAAAAACACATATTGGCTCGCCTCCTAGGGCTAGCACAAAGTTTCTGCAATGTCTCCTAATTCTCAGCAGGATTTGTGCTTGTAAGTACTTGTCTTTTAGAGGAATGATTTTCAGCCAGTCCAAATAATTCACCTTTTGAAAGGCTCCTGATTTTTCTCCTAACCACATACTCCAACTAGAAAGAGGAAATATATTGCCATGAAATATTGGGAAATTAAACATCCCAAAGACCAGATAATCAGCCACAGAACTTAATGCCATTGACTTGTAGAATTCTTGTATTGGAGAAAGGTTTTTAATTGCTGCTTGTTAAATCCTTGGGTTAAAACTGATCTTGGAGACTGTTGCTTTGGCCTGACATCATCTTCATTTTATGCCCACGGCAACGGACAGGCTGTGATCCTGGCATCCTGCTCTGACTCCCAGTACAAATATGGCACTGAAGTCTCCTCATTTCATGAATGTAAGCGGAGAAACTCCACCAAAATGAATGAAATTATGTGATTGCAAAAGTTGTGCAATGTTAGAGGTGGTCTGACAGCACTGCAAAACACAAAAAGCAAGTTTTCCATAAGTTGTTACACCTGCCTTACCTGGTTTTCTGCTGTATATGTATGTGTAGCTCTGTCTTTCAATCAGGGTTATGTACAGTGTCATTTCCAAATAAAAGTCCATTTCAAATGATGTGTAAATTAACTCTTAAAAGTATTAATTCTGTTTCATGACAAAGACTTCTGCTACTGGCATGAACCAGACTTCAAATAAGACTACCTGAGACTCTGAGGATTTAACAAGCAGCAGTATTAGCTCAGTCTCCAAAAAAGCATTGGTATGAGATGATCTGTGAAATAGGGCACTGCCTTTGTGGTGGAACTGGAAGTGCAGCTACTTCAAACCTTTATAGTGTTGCTTAACTTTGTGTGTTAGGCCTGAGCCCTCTGACCTGCTGCTGTACATTATGGGTTATCTGCAAGCTGGGATCCTCTAAAAACAACCTTTGCTTTCTAGTGTTTCCTCATTCTACAATCAGAGGGTGTTGAGTGAGCATCCACAGAATGGATGGGAACACAAACACCAACAAACCAACAGCTGTAGTTATCTTGACAGTCCCAGATACAGCCCCTGGATCTGCTGAAGACAATCCTCTCTGCTTTCAGCTGTATTCTGTATTCCATCCTGGGAGAAGGGGGAGTGAATGCATTTTCATGCTCCACTGGTTCCACTTTCCTCTTACACTGCACGTTATTTTTGTCACCTACTTGTGTTTCCTCTGACTTCCTGCATACTCTTTGGGATCTGAGTGTATTGTTTGGTGTTCACGTGTAATGCCACATGTGCTGCCACATGCCTGTACTGCACACTAAGCAATGTGTGTTTTGTATTCTGATACCTCCAGCAGTGCCCTTGTTTTAGCATTTAACTGTGAAATTACAGCAAAAATAAGCTTCTTATTTTAGTTGGCTCAGAAATCTAGCTGTATAGGTATAATCATTAAAAACAAGCATTCAATGCCTGGCAACTGTCTACCCACAATTTAGACAAAACAAATATTTTTTGAACTGTGGAGAAGAGTGAAGGTAGTGCTTTCTTATGTATCTTTGAGTGTGGTCCCAAACCCCCTCGTGTCCATACGCAGAGATAGTGCTTGATTTTACAGATACATTTTGTACCTTTGTTACTTGAGAGACTGAGATCATGCTCTAGGAGTAAAGTACTGGCTTCTGAATTACTACTCCCAGCCAATTCTGAATCTTAGACATGCTTTCCCATTATTTCTTTTACTATTCATTGCATTCTTCTTTTCCACAGTTTTTTGACATGTTAAGCATAGACTGGCTTAAGATGAACAGAAAGATAATCAAATATTTACATCGTGGTGATTTGAACATACTTGAACACTGTGTGTTTCTCACTGGTTGAATTAAAAACTTCGGTTACAGAGGTAGTTCATTAAAGAGGTTTCCTAGATGAGGACTGATAAAGCAAAAAAAAAAAAAAAAGTTACTGGTTTCTTCTCTATGTGGGGTTGTCTATTTGTCTATTGCCTGTACGAAGAGCTGCTCATAGGATTACAGCTGACAATGCAAAGGGAAAGTGCATTTCAGCTCCTCTGCAAAGGGAATTGAGAAAAAATTGATATTTTTTCTACATCCCTGATGATGGGAATTCTCTCTTCTTTAATGTTGGGGGAAAATGAAAATGTCCAGTTAAATGGTTTTGGAGAGCTGCCATAGTGAGCAAACTGTAAGGACAAAGCCCTAACATGTGGTAGCTGGAAAAAGATATAGTGAATTCTCTCTCAGTTTAGGGTTTTTTATTTGTTTAGGATAATCAATTTACTTGAGAATTTATTCCCTGAGCAAAAAATAATTGCACAGATAAGCATTTTTATATCCTATCTGCCATATCTCAACAAGATCTAAAGATTTAAAAGCTTCACATGTATGATAAAAGTCTTGCTTATGCCTAGGCAATTATTTTTCAAATTTAAATGTCTCTGTCAGTAATGTGGTTTTTTTACATTCCTAAAGGGCTTTAGCTAGTCTGAATAACCAACTAACATCTGATTTCCTTTTTTAAAATGGAAGACAACTATAATTTTAAAATGCAGTATTTACTTAGTTCTCATTTAACTGAAATTTGATGTATTTAGAAGCGTCCTAATTTATATTCAGGATCACCATTTCAATACCAATGATCAGAATTTCATACATATTTGTGCTCAGCAGCTACTGCATGCATACTGATGAGCCCTTTCCAAGGCATTCCTGTGGCACTAACATTTGCAAATTCTCTGCTGACATGTTGGTCTTACAGGTAAAAAACTGCACGTAGGCACACTGTCCCCAGACCATTCCAGTGATAATGTCAGTCCAAATCCAAGATAAAGTAGTAAAAATGGGCTGCAAAATACAGGAGGGGGCACAGAGTCCCTACAAATGCCTGTGTTTGCAAGCCTGTATCAGTAAAAGCAGGTTCTTCTCTTTTTGCTGGAAACTGAAATCGTGGCAGTTTTTGCAGCAGCTTGCTACACATTGATTGAGAAGTTTGTATTTTGTTAAACACGCTTCTCCTGAAAAGGAAAAATTCAAGGCTTCTCCCCAGAGGGAAGCAAGTTCATGTTCCACTTGCCTCTGATCTTTATCACCTACATTTAAAGAAAGCACGGAGTATCAGCCCTGCCTTGGGATGAAACAAGGCCAGCCTGGTCCCCCACACACCCACCGGGCTGCTGGCTCTGGATTTCCTTGTCAGTGACACATCAAGCTCCTGCTGAGATCAGGACCTGCCATGGGAAGCGAAGCATGAGGACAGCGTGACTGCTCCCACCTCTGAGAATTCACCCTTCTCAGATGAGGCAGAGAGGAGTAACTGTGAGCACCTCCAGGAGGAATTACTACAGACAGTTAGAGAAGGGTTTCTCAGAGACACCTGTCATAACTTTTTGAAGCTCACACCAGAAATCAGATGAGAGGGGCACTGAACCAAAAGCTGGATGGATTGTAAGCCATTTGTGCCCTTGCCACATGAGTTATGAACTGTCTGCCTCCCCCAGACCCCAGACACTATTGAAGGATCTCTCCATTTCACAGGATACTGCTTGTAAGAATTTGCATCAGAATGTTTAATTCTTACCTGAAATAGAGAATAATTGCATACATTTTTTTACTGTTTCAGGCTCTGCTGTGCAGAACAATGCCAAATCTACTATCTAATAATGTAATTTCAGCTTCACTGTAGCATACAAAGCTTTGCACTCTGTGGTTCTGCTCCTCAAAGACTATATCAGCTGATATCCTATATCAGCTTATCATTGTATCACAACTGGAATACTTTTTTAATTCTTCTCTCTCTATATATTCTACACAAAGAGCTTAATAAAAGACATCAAGCTGCTTAGGTGACAAAAAACATAGTGAAGATGTTTCCATTTTATTTACAGAAAACATGATTTCTTCAGCCATACTAATTTCTAATACAGAGCTAGGCTGACTGCCTGTCATTTTTACTTTATTTTAAAGAAAAGCTGGTGAGCAGAGGCTGGTACTAGGAACTGCAATCCAAGTTCACTCTTAGAGTAAGAGTGAATATTTCCCAAGGGATGACTGGCTAGGAAAACCATGCTGGGGATTTCAGCAGCAGCTGCCTCCCTGTCACTCAATGTCTCCTCTCATAGCCAGAGCGATGGATGCCCCAAGAAGGCTCTGCCCCAAGACTGCTGCTGTGCCACAGCAGAGAAACATTAAACGTGCGAGTGGAGCTCTGGTGTCTTGCAGTGCCTGGCTGACTGGAACCACAGTGACAGGACCCTCTAGGAGCTGCTATACAACATTTTTTGGTTTGTATTTATTGCTTTGTTTTGGAGAGGACTCCCACAGTACAGTCCCCTACTTGCACATTTGCTACTAAAAACTATTTATTACTTTCACAAGACACCTAAAAATTGACTAATAACATTGCCTGTGAACGGTCTATCTCTTTAATAAAAGTATTTCTCCAAGCATGACATTTGTCTTCAACAGCTCCTTCTACAGAAACTGTTTTGGGCAAGGGTAGGAAAGCATCTTCTGTTTTTGCTGAAAATCTTCAATTACAAAATCTCTCCACACAAGTTCATGAGTTCTTTCTCAGCAAAGTTTATGGATTTTTTTCCCTGTGGGCCTTTCACAGGGAGATAGAATAATCTGTACATGGAATAAGGCAGAGGATATGAGGATCCATAGAGCTCATAAAAAAAAAAAAATCCTCATTTTAGACATTTATCAGTATTCTACCAGATTTTTTCAGTCCTGTATAGCTGCCATATCACAAATTCTAAATGCATAGTTATTTCTTCAAGCAAATTTTGCCTGTCTGTGTCAATAATTTGCTTTGTCCTTCCATTCCCTGACATGCAGCTCTGCTGACACCACACAAAATCTTGTTACAAATTGCCTTGAGTAGGGCTCTCCACAATGGTGCAGCTCATTCCTCTGCTCTGGGAGGGGATCAACACTATTACATCTTCCATTTCTGGTTCTATGTACCAGTAGGATTTATACACTGGAAAACTTGTAAGAAAAAACTCTATTGATCCCAATCCACGATATGGGGTTTTAAAAGACTACTAAATAAAAGGGAAAACATCTGTACAAATTAATAAGTTCTGGATTTCAGCCTTAGCAAGAGTCATGTTTGCATTTCTTTATATACCTCACTATTGTCCCATTCAGCTTTATTTTCACTCACTCTGCCTTTTCCTTTCATTTTGTACAGTCCCTTCACTTTTTTACTTTGCACAGCTGTTCTGAATACTGCAGGAGCCTTAAATCGTGTCTCAGAGGAAATAAAAATATTCCTGTTAGATTCAGCAGAGGAACCCTGCCAGGTGAGGGAGGGTTTCTATATACAAGGCAACACAAACTGAGTTTTTTCCTTCACAGCTGCAATGGTTGGGATGAGCATGCACCTGCCCACCTGCTTAAGCCCTTTTGACAGGCTGGGATGGAAGACCCCCAAAACACCTGATCATTCAGTCCTGAGTTTAGAGTGCCATTCTGAATTCAAATCCAATTATTCTGCATCTATCTGTTAGCCAGGCAAAATATTTTATTGTCTTTGCTTCAGATTTCTCCTCTCATATGAAGTTCTGCTCTTGTCTTTCTGGGCTTTTTGCTTCCCTGGGAGATGCCAATTTAATAGAGAGATTTTGAAGGATATGAGTCCAGCTGTCAAATAGAAGGATCAAAGCCTGGACACCTGTTTTCATCTCCTGGTTCTATCAAACGGGCAATCAATCTCTTCCCATGGCACTTAGCCAATAAGATCATCAATGGGTCACTCAAATGTCAGCATCTGAGTGTGCAGAGCTGTGTATCAGCACAGCTCAGCAGGTCCCTTCTTGGCAAAATGAGATTTTGGGGAAACGCAGCTTTGAGAGGACCTCAGTGCAAAGCTATCAATGTGCAAATGCATCAATGCAGACACTAATGTAGTTTGGGAGTGCTGTAAAATAACAATTTAAAAAAATAAAAAAAAATCACTCAAAAAAATAACTGGCATGTGCTGTGAATAAGATATTCCAGTTCTACCACCTGAAATATGCATAGATTTGGGTTCATGTTTTCCCTCTGATTCCCCTGGCTGCTTTTTCAGTGGTAGTACCTTAGGTTTTTAGCACTGCATAGGGAAACTACCTAATAACAGCAGGATTGCTCACATTTGGTTCCACTGATAGGTCAGCTTTGTATGCCACACTTTTGCTGTAAAATATTTGCATTTCCATTGATTGATACCTTGAGGATCTGCAAAATCAAGGTCATCAACATCCTCTTCTCTGAGCACCACAGCTCCTGTTCTCCCTTTTACTTTCTATCTAAACATTTTACCATGTAACAAGCTGAAGAAGAGAACACACAAAACAGATTTTTCCTTGCAATACAAAGCAGCCTCAATTTTGTAAAAAAAAAGCCTTATCAGGCTTTTGTAAAAAAAAAGCCTTATCAGGAACCTTCTCATGCCAAGAAATCGCTGGATGCTTCAGGAAAGAACAGTTCTTTAATAAGGAGTTGCAGTGCTGAGTTCACAGTTTAAAAACATCAAATTTGCTACACCTTATAGGGCATAATAAGGGAGCAAAATCCCAGACATTTCCAGGTGAGGTCTCTCCTTGTGCCTTAAACTTAGGTTTAGGAAGATGTGTAGGTAAGTCTGTGGCAAGCTCCACATGGATCTGATAAGAGATGTGTGAGAATAGGAGGAAGTCCCTGTTTTCTATTTCCAGATGGCCACTTTCCTAATCAACTTCTATTAACTTAGATTTTCTGAGTTCCAGCCTGGGAGCTGCAGTGTTTAGAACAAGGGTTTTGGCAGCATGAGCTAAACAAAAACGAGGATCAGAGTTTCAAAATCATTTCATAACACAGAGATGCACATCCAGTGTCATGCTTTTCCAAACAGGAAAGTCACAGAATCACAGAATCACAGAGTCACAGAATCACAGAAACAAAGAATGGGTCACGTTGGAAGGGATTGCAGTGGGGCATCTGGTCCAACCTTCCTGCTCAAGCAGGGTTATCCCACAGCACATGGCACGGGATTGTGTCCAGACCATTCCTGAGTATCTCCAGTGAGGGAAACTCCACAAACTATCTGGGCAATCTGTTCAAGAGTGCTGCCTGACTTTCCTTGGACCTAAATATCTCCTTTCTCTAGGCCTGGAAAAAAAATTAAAATCTACCTAGTAGCATCTAAGAACCACTGCAAATCTTGGCCATTCTACAGCTGATTGAAAAAACTCAAATATGGACTGAGTCCACGGGGACAGACACTAATGCCTTCCTAGAGTGACACCTCCCTCAAGGCTGGGTAGATCAGAGAATGGGAATCTGTCAGGATTTTCAGTCCAGCACTGTGCATTTCCTTTTGTCTTTTGTTGGAAAGCACTGACTTACTTACCTTTACCTGGAGGCTTAGCCTGCATTTCTCACACAAGCTTGTCTCTATTGCCAGCACATTTTCCACTCAAAAAGATAAAGCTTGTGGGGATGAGTGGGTTGTTACGGCAGAGCTGTGCTGCAGGGTCTCCTGTGCTCTTCCAAGTGTTCGGTGGTGGGTGTTTGTTTTTACTTCTTTCAGAATCCATAATGACTCCATCCTTTCTGCTTTTCCCCAGCGTTACCCGCTGCACATGAAAGCAAAGTCAATAAGATCAGTGGAACTAATATCATACTGAGTTCCTGAGGATAAGTAATCAGAATTCAAGCCATCAGGAAAGAGCCTAAAAAATAAGATTCTCCAAAATATCTGGCAACAAAAGGCTTTCACGGATACAAACAAATAGCTTTTTTCCCTCTATGTTTTGAACACGTTTTGTTTTAATCTTGGGTGGACCAATACGTAAACACAATTATCTGGGGAGAAAGCTGGATAATAAATGGTCTGACGTCAATTAAATCCTAACATTAAGATGCTGCTAGGATGACTCTCCTCTGGCTGGAGTGAATTGGCTTCCCTGACTATACCAGGAGAGAACCATTGTGAAAGCTTTCTATGATTTAAAAAAATTGCTATATATTAAAATAGTAGTTCACTGTTTGAAGTCTGGTGCAGAGGTTGGATTCTGTCCTGATTCTGAGCTATATGGATATTTTTGCATTAGGATTTCCTCTGTATTTTCTCCTTGCCAGGATGGAGAGGATTTAATTTAAACTCAAGCAGTGAAGATTTTAATGCAGAATTCTGACCTGGTAAAAAAGCAGTGGAGTAGGCCCATGTGATGAGAGAGGAAGGTTACAAAGTCCTGCCTTCTATTAATGGATGAATTTATACTTCCCAGCTATTTCCAGGTTTTACTGATAGGACTTCATCCATTCCAGACCTGAGTTAAATGGGCCAAATCTATCTCTGGTGGAGGCCCACTAAGACTGTGATATTACTGTTCTGTGACTGACATGCTGCAGAATCAGATTAGGCACCAATTTCTCCAGTGGCCGATCCCTTGAACTGTCACACTGCCACCCAAATTTACAATCCCTGCTCTCTTCCATGTAGGACTCCATTTTACAGGGGTCCTGCAAATCAGCAGTTCGGCTTTCTACTGAAATGAGCAGAACATAAGCCATTTTTCTCACCAAAATTGATTTAATTTGTACAGTACATTCATTATCTATAGCATAGCTGCATACAAAATGTTTAATTGGTCTTTGGGATGTAGGAAGCAAAACACTGCCCAGTTGGAATACAGCTCAAAAGACATTTTCCTGATGAGGAATATAACTGAATCATGGTTCATTAGCAGATTTCTATCTGGAGATGGAATCTGGAGAGGTAGTTTCTAAATTATGTGGTTTATATTAATGCTGTCTAGCCAAACAGACAGTCTGGCTGTATCTCTGTAAGTGTTATCACGATCTCTGACAGAACAAAGCTTGAGTAGGTATCTCTTAGTAATTACTCTGCAGAGCAAGAGCTGAGCTCTTTTGCTTTTTCCTCCCTACAATTTTCTACTGAAAATGGTATCATTTTACTTAATCTTTTCTACTGCAAAGTTGGATGGAGTTTTTGATCAGCCTTTTTATGACATTTTCTCAAAAATGAACAGCTATATTGCTTTTTATTTTTTTATTGTTCCAAATTGTTTTGAATCCTTTGACAGACAAATTTATTCTCTTTCATTATGTCTCTCCTGCAGATTACTCCTTATCACAGCTTCTGCCCTCTTCACCACAAGAACTGGACCTGTGCTTACCTCTCTCTAAGAAATGGAGTGCAGGGGATACTCTACCCAATTATGTTTTCACAGGATTCAATCAGTTGAGCTATGCTGATTTCTACTAGCTGAGGTCTTGGATGACTATCTCTGAAATAAGCTGTATCCTTGGTCAGAGAGATTTCAGGCATATTATTTTACATGGGTGGTTTCTCCAGTAAATGAGCCTTGCCTGTCTATCTTTGAAGTTTTAGTCTAAAGTGGATCATTTCCTGAACCATTCACTGTATTATCAATGCTATTTCCATTTAAAAAACTCGTGACTCTAAGTCTTATCAGACCATTAACATTTGCCTTGAAATTCCAGCTAAAGCTTAGGCCAGTATGCAATTTATGAGAGGAGCTGGAATTCTGTTGCTAGATTTGTTTCCTTATTTCTCTGGTCTTCCCTAATTCCTTTGAAACCTTTCCAGGGAGAGATTTCAGTAGTGCAGGATGATAAATGAAGACTCCAGGATTCCCAGGCAGAGGCTGCAGAAAGACAAGGGAGGGAGCGACTGTTACAGTTTTGTGCTTCTGCTCTTCGCCTCCCTTGCCTTCTGGCCAGAGAACATTCAGTGTCTGTGGGTCCTGTTGAAAGGATGCAGGAGATATTTGGGATATAGTGTCATTTTTCCTGCTCTCAGGAGCACAGAGGTCCCCTCCCCTTAGTTTTTCCCTCCTGTTGGTGCTAAATTTTGGTTCAGCACTGGATTTTTTACTCATGTTAACAAATATATGACAGCAAGTTCCCTGAAACTTCAATGTCTGTGTCCAGACTGTTCCTACTCAAGAAAAGCTAAATAAGTTGTACTTGGTTTTAACACTTTTGCCTGGGACTGCATGTTTAAAATTCTGGACAGGTTTGGCCTTGGGGCAGGTGGTGCAATGAAAAAAATGAACATTCAGCATCTTTCCAGGAGAATTTGTCCTAGAGCACTGCTTATAATGAGAGCTCACCACTCTGCTGGTTTATGTCAAGTGGAAAGGGAAATGTCAGAGACTCACAATTTATTCTGTATTTCCTTTTTTACCTGTGAAGCTTCTTGATATCATTCTTATTCAGCTTACTTCTCCACTTCATGCAACCAGCCTCAACTTGAAGCAATGAAATGTTTTAAATAGAAATCATTTCACTATCTATTTTTATCCCTGAAGGTGCTGTTCAGCAGGTGCACAGAGACTGAACCAGCTCTGATCAGGAAGTTTGCAGTCGAACTCACCTGTGCTGGCTTAAGAACTCAGGTTCTGTTCCATAGCAATTTCTTTTCAAAATCATATTACCTTTTTGCTTAAACTTCATCATATTCATCATATTCATGTCTGTCCTTTCCTTTCTTCCCAAAAAATCCCAGAGGGTTTTAGAAGATGGAAATTTCACCATTAATGCATTTCAGATCTCAGCCTAACTGACAAGCCATGCTTCTTAGCTCTCATCTAACTTACAATGTTTACCTTGATAATTAAAAATAACAATCAACACTGACAGTATTTCCAAGGGTTGACAGCTACCTGTGAGACTGAGCCATTGATGGCAAACCCAAGGGCTATTTGATTCTGCAAGCTGCTCCCCAACCAATGCTCTTTGACAAGGTTGCTATTGCTATTTTAACCTCTTTTTTTAAAAAAAGAAATTCAATATACATGCTTCATGTTATTCCCAACAGAGCCATCTCTCCTCCAAGGCATAACGGAAGAATGGGTTTTAATAGCAAAGCTGGACTGCAGTAAAAAACATTGCTAAAAAAATCAGCCACAGTTCTGATTAAAGTTGCTGCTCTGAGTACCAAGGGTTACAGTTATATGGAATTGAATTTTCAAACAGCAGAAGGTGTTTTGCTTTTCCCACCCAATTAATTTCCTTCTCTTTTTTTTTTTTTAAGCTTTCCCCTTTGAGGTCTTTTTTTTTTTTAGGGACTCAAGGATTTGGTGAAAGTTAACTGTGAGTAGCATCAATGGAAATCCTGCATGAAGATCTCTTGGGGATTTACAGATCCTCACAAGCTCAGCCAAACATTTCCATAAATATTGCAAGGAGGTCGCAGCAGGTGAACTCTGCAGAACCTCAGAGAAAATTTCCACTGCAAAACTCTAGCAAACATAGTTTATACCCAGCTCCTTACGTGCACTGACTCTGCAGTGTTGCCCAAGGTCGGGGGAAGAGGGGAGCTGGTCCCCTAAATTGCTGCCATGTTGCAGCAGAGACTCGGAGCAGGACGAACACCTGCATTTTCCTGCTCACCTGCAGCAGGGCCTGAGCATGGGGCAGCAGGGAGCTCAGTGAGGGGTTCTGTCCTCTCCAGCTCGGCATTGTTCCCATGGGAAGAAACATTATCTCAACTTTCACTGTCAGCTGTGCACTCTAATGAATGGCATCTCTGAGAAATATTCATGATAAATCTGTGTCCCATCATTTTCACTGTCAATCTGCCCTTCTCACACTGGGTTTCATTCCTTCAAAGGAACAGGAAGGTAAACTGCAGTGTGAGGTGCAGCCTTGGCAAAATCACCAGAAGGAATTTAAGTGAAGATGGAAACAGATCTTCAAGGGTGTGTGATCCATCATCTCAGCAATTCCTGCTATTGGGATTCACAATGCTGGATGTCAGCATCTTCCCATCACCCACCTGAAGTTTACCATCCCTCTGTCTGAGTGGGAAGAACAAGCAAGAAATCTTCCCTATTGCAGCCAAAGTTCAAAGCCCAGCCTATTAGCTCACATCACTATTAATTTCATTTTACATTAATATATAATATGGCTAATGTTTCTCTGTGGATTTCTCACATGTCAGAAGAAGCAAACACATGTTTATTTAACTAACAGGAGTCTCAAAAAACAGTCTCAATAAATTAATATAGAGTACCCCTGGCATCACTGGTACTGCCTGAGGTTATCAGAGAGCCAAATACAAGATCAAACCAGCAGCATTTCCCATCCCAAGTCATAAACCACAGGACATTAATTCAGACTTAATCCAGGTTTCCTACAAGAGTCAATCCTTATTTTATCATTGATCTCCAACATGTGTGTCATTCTCACTGCCTCCTAACTCTCCCTAATTTCACTTACCTGGAAAGAAGCTGCATGGCAGTCTTCTTGCTGCATTCTTATTAGTTTCTATCCCTCTGACAATTATTTTACCAAAGCTCAAATTCTCATAAAACAAATTGTCATTCTTGTCATATGCTCAGTAATTTAATTAATAACTTTATGACCATTATTTTCATGCCCTGACAGTTTATCTTCTACTGCTGTCACAACAAAAATATTGTTGGAAAACTGTATCCTGTATAGACACCACAGTTTAAGGTGGCAATTCTTACTGTTGATGTTTCTTCTGCTATCAAGAACTCAACAGTCTCCTCTGCCCAAAGTTTTAAAGGATGCATTTAAACACTGGGAACAATTAGCATATATGTGAATGGTAGAGGTCAGAGACAATTTAATTTTAATGAAAATTTCTCTGAAGTGGAGGGTCAGATTTTTGAACAATTATTACATGTAGACTATCATTTGGGACCAATATCACTAAGACTATCACTAAGGACCAATACAATAAAGTGGGAAAACCAGAGAATTCAGTACTACTTGTCCATATTTACGGGAAAAATGCAGTGAATTTAAGAGGGTTAAAAATAAAGCACATTATCATAAGCAGGTTTCTATAAACTGGATTTCTGTAGGCAGCTGAAGAAAAAGCACTGTAGCCAAGAGTACATGTATGACTTTGGCTATCATTCAGTCTTCTAAACACTTGGAAAGACACCAGAGAGATCTGGCAGCGAGGCTCAGAATTAATTTTATTTTTCTTTCTAACAAACCTCTATGTATGTATGATAAGATTTAAGGAATAAGATGTATAAATCCCAAGTGATTATTTAAGGATATAATTTAGCCTTGTAATTACTGTGGTCTCTTAACAGCTGTTATGTTTAATTGATTGCAATGCTTCAGGGCTGGAACGATTTATCTTGGAGCTCCATCTACTGATCCGAAGGCAGCACAACGTTGTTCAGAACCATCCCCCGGCCTTCAGACCTGAGCTCCTGTTCAAACCTGGGTAAATCCCACTGTAAGGAGGGACAAATAAACCCCTCTGAGAGCAACTGAATACAACAGAAGGGCTATTGGTGTCTCCTGTATATCCTATAGCCACGTGTGCTTTGACAGCATCAATCTCAGCCCTGTCTGTCCCCTACCTGCAGGTGCCCAGTGCCACAGTCACACCTGTGCAGCCACTTCCCGGCTTTTCAGCAAACACACGGAGCTAATTCAGACAAGGTTGGTGTGTTTTGGTGCCAGGAGCTGGGATGAAGGCATAGCATGGCCACCTGTTCCCCACTCTGCCCCTGCCTCCCAAGTATAAGGAAAGCACTGCCCAGACTGAGCACATTAGAAGTGAATCAGTATCCGTCACACACTGTGAAACTGCTTTAGCAAATGAAGACAAATAGATCTGTCTGTAGAAATCTAAGTATCTTTGCATAAGATTTTAGTCAGACAGCTCCACCTTCACTTCAGTAGGACTCAATGAGATGTATCATTGTTCTTTATGTCAATGCCCATTATCATTTTCTTAAAAGATATTCAGCACGCTGTTTTAGAAAACAGAAATCACTCAAGACTTCATCTTTGGTATTCAGCATGAAAAGCAATCAAAACAGCTTTTATGTGAGCTCACTTTAAAAAGAACTAAATTGTTTTATCAAATAAGTTATATCAGATTGTTACAGAGAGACCAAGGAAAATGAAACCTGCATGAACATTAACAAGGCCTTTGGAAATAGACTACATCTGAAATTCCAAACATTGGAAAAAAGGCAGAAAGAACAAACACTTCCTTTGAAATTAACTGTATCAAGACAGCACAGTGGCTGCATACTGAGATTTTGAAATAAATTTATCTTATTGTCTCCTTATTCTAGAGAAAGCATGGATGAGATGTGGTTTGTACCTCCCTGACATGGCACCTTCCACTGATTAGAGAAGTTCTAATCAATTCACTTGTTTGCAACCCTACAAGCAAAGTGGCCAAATGAACTCAGTCTTTTCCATCTTGAACACAGCTCCCAATGTTAAGAGTGGTCCCCAAAAGGAATATTTATCACTGCAGTAACAATGAAGAGATGGACAGCAGCAGCAGTTTGCTCTATAGCCTGCAGCGCCCTGATCAGCTCTGAGTTTTATGAGGAATCCACTGCCGGAAAATCTCTAGAAATGCTCTGGCTGTGCTAGCACTGCACACAGCCTGCTGGCAACAGAGAGAAAAGGGGGTCAAAAATACACCATTTTTCCAACAAAGAGAAAGAATGCTACAGGCAAGTGCAGTTACACCTGACAGCAAAATGACCCAGCCATGCATCAAGTGCACTAACCTCTGTCCAAGCTGGATTCTACTCAGACGAATAAGAATATTCAAAGAGAAAAACTAGGACATTAAAAGTCTTCTTTGGAGATTTGTTAGTATAATAAAGCACAACAGAAAGAATCCTTTTTGTAGGATTCTATTTCTATCCTCAGGTCTTTACTGGCTATTAATTAAAAATTTATTGCCTGCTTAGATAGACAAAGATGTTCAGGAGCTCAAGTAAAAGATAAAGAAAATAGACTCCATATAATTAAAAAGAATTCTGAAATATGTTTAATTATGTGTTTTATCGTCTCTGAAAGGCAATTTAAGTACGTTTCCTTTGCTATCAATAATGACATTAATGAGATGATTTTCAGCTGTCTCAAGAACCCAGTAAACCAAAGGCCCTGGGGCACAAGTACTGTACTCTGAAATCCAGGGCTGTGTACACAGACCTTGCATGCACAAAACAGCAGCTTCTTTTGGACGTGGCTGCACTTCCTGAAGCAGTGCTTTCAACTCCACTCTCTCCAAATGTATTGTACATGTACAAGTTTTTTTATTATGCCTGATGCACTGTAAACACTAAAAGCTCTGTTGATTTTACAGGTCACTGAGAATACAACCAGCAATCGTACAAAGTTGTCACTGAAGCCTTTTCTTTCTCCTCACAAGTTTTGCTTTGGCTCTGTCCTTGCACAGACCTAATCCATAATATTCTGCTAATCATTCCTTGCCAAGAATACTTTTATCCCTATGAAAATTCCACCTGCCACTGTGACAGAAACAAAGCATAAATGCCTGGCATAAAGGAATAAGATCTAGCAGGAGCTTATAACATTTTCTTGACAGAACTGTCTAGTTTAGTTTGAATTTCTAGAAACAGCACTCTGTTGAGAAAGCACAAGCACCCACTCCCCCTGCAACCCATTCCATGCATTCTTTATCTAGATCCACCCGCAACACAGAGAAATTTTGTCACAAGCTTCCAGAGACTGCAAGCAGCAGCACCTCAGCTCCCACCGTGGAGGGTCCTGGCTGGCAAGACCTGGCAATGCCATGGATAAAGCTGTTGGTGCCAGGCTCCTGAGCAGGGTGCTAGGGGCTGGAAGCTCTTGCTGCCCTCCTGCCCCTGCCCTTTCATCCTCAAAAGAGTTTATAAGCACAACATACAGCAACTCTGCCAGTGCTATGGAGGCTGAAGAAATCTCCTCGCCCAAGGAAGGGCTAAGGAGCAGAGGGCTTCAGGAGACTTATTTTTTGAGAGAATGCAACCCCCCCTAGGTTTAGCCTAGTTCCCTCTCCCCCTCTCATTTCTGGCCCCGAGTTGTGGTCAAATGAGCCATGGCAGCCACGTACTGTTGCCCAGATAGTACAAAAACAGTAGGTGCCATGATGGTGGCTGCAGCCAAGAGCCTTCACAATGCCAGAAGAACCAGAAGATAGAAACACCTCAGTTTAAAAAACTAACCTTTTACTCAGGTTCTTCCCCTGAGGGCTGGGATCCTCTCAGCCTGGGCCTGCTGCTCCTGGGCACTGCTGCCCTGCACCATCTGCCAGGCTGGCGGCAGTGCTTCTCTTGCCCGGGTAGCCATGTTGTGCTTCCTGTGGCACAGCACCTCCTTGAAGAACAGGTTCATGCTTCCTTTGCAGAAGGAATGCAATGTTCACTTTAGCTACTCCATATTTTGTTTCTCTTTTTCTATTCCTCCCTGTCTTTCTGAGTGTTTTTCCCTTCCAGGGATGCCACACACAATTGCAGTAGCTCTGGGCTCCATGTTTCCCCTGAGGTGACCATGTTCTTTTCCAACCTCAGCCCTGCCTGAGGTGCAGGGGGGGTCCTGCTGAGGCTTCTGGGCTGGCAGGTGTGCAGAGACCCCTGAGCAGCCCCGATGTGCACAGGAGCAAGAAAAGTGCTGTAAAAATGTCCCTGGCCTTGCCCTGAGGTGCACACCAGCCCTAGAGCCAGAGAGGCTCAGCTGAAGGCCGTGAGGGGAGAGTGCTCTGCCCTCACACCTCTGCCCGCACAAATGGCGGCTGCGCTGCAGGGCGGGAAGGGGCACCGTGAGGGAGGACAAGGCCGAGCTTGCTGCTGCTGCAGTGCCACATTCTTTAAACAGAACTCCTGCATTTGTATTATCCAGGATTCCACTGTGCAGACACAAAGAACAGTCAGTAGTGAGGACACCCAGGCCTCAAAGCTCCAAAATGAACAGCAGGAGCTCTGCTTGAGTTTGGGGAGCTGAATTTGGGGAGTCAACCACCCTTGTGGTTCCCTTCACATCATTTTGACTAAAATTTCCACATAATCTGTGCCCAACTTCATGTTTACATAGAACATTTTTTTCTTTTGGAAAATGCCGCTGTTGAATATGTTCCTTGTCTTTGCAGTCAAGTCACTCTGGTACATGAAAAGACTTAATGGAGCACCAAAGTTTACTAAAAAAATAACCAAGCATATACTGAAACTCTCCTTTTAAGTCTTCTCAGAAATGATGCTTTTAGCAGTCACTATTTATGCCAGACTATCTGTCTGTACATGTATTACATACAAACACCATCTGCCTGCACGTGAACATCTGTGAGCCAGATTCTGCCCTGCTGGAAGTGCACATTGGTATGATTCTTTCAAAAATTGGGTTTTTTGGGGTTTTTTGGGGGTTTTTTTGCTTGTTTGTTTTGGGATTTTTTTGTTTGTTTTGGTTTCCTTGGTGGTTTTTTTTTTGATTGGGTTTTTTTCTCTCTTGATAGTACTGATATCAATTTAGTGCAATTTCATTAAATTTAGTAGAGCTTTTTTTTTTCTCTACTGAGAAATGAGAGCTGACTCTTCTGTATTATGTCAGTGTCTAAAATGATCATACATCAGATTTTGTCTTCAATCATTTGTGTTTGCAGTAGTCTTTACTGAAAAGAGATGGATATCAACCAGTTTCTCCTTTCTTCTGGTTTAACACTGCCTAAACTGTATATCCACAGCCCCAGAACTGTTATACAGTATTTCATGGCTGATTACCAGCTAGACATGGGAGGTCTTTCTAAGTAACAACTCTATTGTTTCCTTTTTTAGTTTATTTTTTGTATTTCATTAACAATATATTCCTATATTCTGGAAGTCTTCTTATGAGCATAAAGAAATGAAAAATATAAATTCACTCCTCCTGCAGGTCCCCACATACATTTTATTTTCTATTAATCATCTCCTGTAGTACTGATCCAAATCAGGCTGAAAACCGTGAGCACAGTATCTCTGATTTTCACTTCATTCTGTAAATTCTGTTAATAACCTCCATTATTTTTTCTGCCCTCTCACTTTTTTTCTCAGATGCACTTTTTCTTTCTAAATTATTTTAATTTACTCCATTTTCAGTCTGTCTTCCTTCACCACATATGCTGTTCTTCATCACGTTGTTCTCATTCTTTTCCTACTGTAAACCCCACTGTCATGATGGAAACCAGTGTAAAAGGGACTTAATCTGCTTTGTCATTGTTAATCTACAATTTCCCAGAGTTCAAACTAAGAAAATTAATAACTTTGAAACCTGTGTGTAGTCTTCTACCAGGTACACAGTCTTGCAATTTCTCCTTATTTTTCTGTTATTAAATATAGAGTACATAAACTTTGTACATCTGTGAAGTTTTGTAATTCCCAAAAAACTTTACTCTGTCCTTGGAGAATGCAGGATCTTGAATTAAATACTCTGCCAACAGAATAAAATCCCTAATCCTAAAGTCGTTTAATTGCAGTGTTTCCTGTTCAGTTCTGCAATTTGCACTTCACAAATCAAGTTATTTTCAGATGGATTTGTATTCTAAAAAGGGCATGGTCTGATAGTAGTGACATTGCCACAGAACTATTACATGCATGAATGTGTAACTGTTTCTTTTCACAGTAAAGTTTATCTGTGAAATTGGTTGCAAAAAGTAAAACCCACAAACACTAAAACTATGGGGTTTTAATTTATTTTGGCAAAGCCCTAATAATTCACATAGAACTGTACTTTAGCAAAGGACCTTTATTATGAAAATAAATGCTAGTAAAAATTTCTTTGTCAGGGACTTTGCAATTAAAGATAAAACTATCCACAAAAAAATGTAACATGTAAATGTAACATGTAAATGTAAATGTGGATATCAAAATGTAAATTAATATATGTGAGGTAAGAAAAAAAAAGACCTTAAAGCACTGAAATTGGAAGGACAGGATAATCTCTGTCCCTGTGTTCTGAAAGAACTGGCACATGAAATTGCATGTCCAGCAGCAAGGATTTTTAATAAAGCTGCTGACTGGCAGCAGAGCACTGCTGAAAAGCAAACCTCTCGCCAGGGTTTCAGAAAGGGGAAAAAAGGATAACCAAAAAACATTAGAGTGACCTCAACAATATGCAAGAATTCAGAAGGTTTTTCCTTTAGGAAAAATATCCATGTGAGTAGGAAAAAAAAAAAAAAGGAAAATGGGACAAAATGCAAGCTAAGTTTGCACAAAGGTGAAGCAGGTTGAGTGAATGTATCTCTGTTGATTAAACCATTGCTTTAGTCAGTAGAAAGTGATGCAAATCAGATCTATCAGGTTTCTGCAAAGAAAGTTGTGAATAAAATGCTAAAGCAGGAAAAGCCCTTGGTTGTGCTAGAAGAGGGATTGTTTTCTCAGGGGAGGATATTACTGTAATTCTTGAAGGATCAATACTGGAATCTGCCTTATTTAATATTTGCAGTAATGACTGCCACAAAAAAGTATGCTAATGAAATTCTGCAGAAAGCAAACACTGAGAGATATTACTAACACAGAAGAGGATTAAAGGCTCAAACAGGAAAGAAATAGATACTGTGACAACTGGAATAACAGAAATGGAATGAAATTTAAAAGCATATAATGTATGTATGAAAAACCAACAGCAGGAGCTCTGCACTTGGAAACCAAGCACGGAAGAGATCCATTAGTTGAGCAGAGGCTACCTACAAGTCACTGCTGTGAAGACATCTGTGGCAAAGCTGAACACAATCCTAAAATATTTTAGGTTTGATATTGCTAATAGATATATGAAAATATGAATACAACTGTACAAGGCATTCCTGAAATCTCACATCAAACATTTATTTTTATTTTCTGTGTCTGAGTACTAGGACAGGTGGAAACGTGCTGTAAAAATGGGAAAGCCTCTCTTACTGAGATAATGAAGATAGTTCATCTTCTTTCCCCGGACTTATTTAAGGCATTAAAAAATCCATAATATTCACCAGTTCACCATTTTGAATCACAAGACTGCTGTATAGATCAATGTCATGATAACATGGCCAATAAATCAACACGAAAATATGTAATTTTGCAAGGATGGCTACCTAATTGTTTTCCCTTAAAGATCCACATTACACTTTATTCACTACCTTAACAGAAATATTCATGATAATCTCTATTTTTCACGTCAAGGGAAACTCATTTAGATAAGATTTCCTATAAATAATGATGTTTTTATTTGCTTTTTAACAATTTGTTTCTGAAAGGGTAACACTTAACAAATAACACTTGGGAAAAGTGAAGATTAAGATCTGTGTACTGACTGAGACTTGTCTGAATTAAGAACAGACACAAATATTTTATTTTAATTACTATGTTGTCTTATTCCTTTATTAAAGAAAATTATTTACTTTTCTTAACTGGTACCTTTTGTAAAAGATAGATATTGTGTCTAAATGGCGCATCTACTCTTCTGTCTCTGGTTAATAATATAAAATGCAGTACAGATTTGTACAGTACAGGCATGTATAGATTTACTATTAAAGAGCAGGAAACCTTTGGATGCCTGCCAATAAATATTCTGTGAACATTTCTGCCAACTGCAAATAAGTCATTATCATTAACACTTCTAACATAAGAATACAGTGTGCTCAAAAATACCAAACTTGTTTGGTTTTGTATGAGTTATGAGTAAAGAATGCTAAAATAAAATACAAATATTGTTAATATGCAATTTCAATAAACTTTGTAGATACACCCTTCATTCAGGAACACTCATCTTTATGTGAATATATTAATTTACTCATGTTAGTGTTTTCATTCCATTAAATATTGAAAGACAAATCTTAAATATGTGAGGAAGTTTACTATAATATTGAAAAACATATGTTCCAGGTCAACATTTTCAGATTCATTATCCAGGGAAAACAGGCATCATATGTTAAGGGAATCCTAATAAACCTTAAGACAACAGTCCTGTTGTGTGCAAACTGAGTAGAGTGTGAAATTTGTGAGTTCAAACTGCTTTGAAAGGAAGCTCCCCTTGGGGAATAAGGACATTTCTGGTGGTAGAGGCCGAGGATGGCTGAGGCAGAGCTCAGTGCACCCGATGGATGGGACACCGTGCATGAAATCCACTCCTTGTCCTGGGGTTATTGCCCTGGAATGTTAAAGCCAGCGTACCACTCCTGCCAGAAATGCAGCTCCTGTCCTCATCTTAAATGTGGGATTTTGATAAGACTTCAACCCTCTAGTATTTAATTTTAAATAAAAATGGGTGTGTTTGCCGGTGCTGGTACTTTAAAGATGATGACACACGTGTAGAAAGAGACAACTGCTGCTGTTCTGCCAAAACTAGGGACCATTAATCGCGATCATTGCTCATTAGCAACCATCAGGTACCGTGACTTCCCACCACTGCTGGCCTTGTATTTCCTGTTATTTCACCTGCACGGGAGAGGCTGGGGAAGCAGAGATCTGACAGGTTCCTCCCAGCTGTGCTCCGGATGGGTACGGCCGCATGTTGTGCTGCTGGGGCTGCCGTGCCTGCCCGAGCACGGCGCTCCGCACTGCGAGCGGGGCAGGGACCCGGGGGAACGGGAGAGAGGGGCAGGGACCCGGGGGAACGGGGCAGGGATCCGGGGAACAGGAGCGAGCAGAGCAGGGACCCAGGGAACAGGGGCGAGCAGAGCAGGGACCCAGGGGAACAGGAGCGAGCAGAGCAGGGATCCATCCAGGGGAACAGGAGCGAGCAGAGCAGGGATCCAGGGGAACAGGAGCGAGCAGAGCAGGGATCCAGGGAACAGGAGCGAGCAGAGCAGGGACCCAGGGGAACAGGAGCGAGCAGAGCAGGGATCCAGGGAACAGGAGCGAGCAGAGCAGGGATCCAGGGGAACAGGAGCGAGCAGAGCAGGGATCCAGGGAACAGGAGCGAGCAGAGCAGGGATCCAGGGGACAGCGGCCAGCAGAGCAGGGACCCAGGGGAACAGGAGCGAGCAGAGCAGGGATCCAGGGAACAGGAGCGAGCAGAGCAGGGATCCAGGGGAACAGGAGCGAGCAGAGCAGGGATCCAGGGGAACAGGAGCGAACAGAGCAGGGAACAGGGGCGAGCAGAGCAGGGACCCAGGGAACAGGAGCGAGCAGAGCAGGGATCCAGGGGAACAGGAGCGAGCAGAGCAGGGATCCAGGGGAACAGGCTGCTGCTGCCCAGGAAAGAGCTAAAGAAGGCGCTGCCTGCAGCGGCCGCTGCTGTGGAGGTCAGTCTTTCCAACAGCACAACCCTGCAGCTACAGGCAACCTTTTGTGACAGTTGGGTCCCACAGCTCCAGGCAAATTGAAGAGATGATTTGGTGTCTTTTCCTATTTGTTTTCTGGAGTTGATCAAACTAAACTTTCCTGACTTAAAATCAAGTTTGGTTTAGATTCAAAGGAAATACTGCTAACAACCTATTGTCCGATTCTGTTATTTCTATGCTTCTTAATAACTAATCTTGCAAATATTTACATTTATTGTGATGAAAGACAGTCTGATTTCATGATCACAAAGTATGAAATGCCAGGGAAATCTGCCTCTTTGGTTTCCCTCTTCTTTCTGCAGTGAAAATACTTTAGTATGGCTTCACACTCATGCATGTTTATCATTATATCTGTCAAAGCTGCTGGTTAGCTGCCTGCTACTTTCATGTCTTCTTTGTCCATAATGTCTGCTGCCACAGGTGATTTTGCAGTCCACTGTTGAATAAGTGGACTTTTTTTCATTTGCTGCATCAAGGAGGTACAAAAGAGGATGATGGCCTATCAATGCATTAATTTTATTTCCTATTCCACTACTGACTTTCTATATTGTGTTAGTGGACTTTGAAGTTCCAGGAGCCAGCTAAGGTAGCTCACCAACACATTTCATGTTGGCATGAGAGAAATGCAAGTTGTCTTAAAACAGCAAGGACATAAGTCTGTCAGGGCAGGAGAGCTTTATTCCCTCAGTTTGGAGACAGGCAGGCATCCTTTCAACTTAAGAGCTTTTTTCCTCCTTACTAAATACCAATTAATGCAAAACCAGCACACTTTTTATGTTCATATTTGCAAAAGTCCTCTCCTGTGAAAATATATCTCCAATATATGTACACATATTGTATATATAATCTACAAGGTTCTATTAAATTGGAAAGATTATCTTGTCATTGTCCATAGAAAAATTTTATGGAAATAACAAAGAGAAGGAATGCTTCTTAAACAGCATTCTTCAGTATACCTGGCTGGAATGAACCAATGCAATTTCATCACTGTTGGTGCTTGCATTCTCTTCCCCACTACAAACCAGTTTCTCTCTGACATACAGGTTTAAGGAGCCAGCAAGAAGCTTTATCATCCCACTGGAAGTCTATTGATTCCCAGAATCATCCCCAAAGATCGGATGATGTTCTATTGGTGTGAATACCAGAAATCAATTTTAGCATGCATGCCAGAGATTACTCATCACTATTCTTTCTCTTCTGTCTCCAAGCTAAACATTTTGATGATAGTCTCTCATTCTATGCTGGTAAGTAACTACTATTTGGTAATTTCATTTTTACTGGCTTCACTGAAGTATCTGTGAAGGGTCCAGGCTGAAGAGGAAGAAATTACGGCAAACAGATGGTTTTATTTATTTTGCATTGTTTAAATTATTTCAGATATTCTGAAATCTAATTCAGATGTGAGGTGGAGAAATGCATTTAGAAAATGTGGGATATGTACCAGTGTTGACAATCCCAAATGGAATCCTGCCCACAGCAACTACACTTGATGTTTGTAGTGGTCTTTCAGCTGTCTCCTGCCTTATCCATCTATTAGCATTGCTTTAGGCTTGCTGACAAGGTAATATGACAATTTCAGCATGAAGTAGGTGCTAAGCAAAGATGACTCTAAACGGGCCACCTACTTACTGTGGAGAGCGTGACTGTTTCTGCATGAAATCCTTTTTTTGCTGTTTGGGAGAATTCAAATGTGATTTTCTGTTCTTTGTGTCTAAGATAATATGACAAGAACTATAGCTGAGGGGAAGGAGAATGAGGACTCTGGATTAGAAATGTGTTTATTTCTCTAGGCAGAAGACTGATTGACAAGCCAAGTGGTATCCAGTATAAAACTCACTAAATTTGGGAGCTTACTGAAGTAAAATGGTGCTGTAACCAAGGCACCCCTGAAGCTGCCATTGCACTACCAGAGTGCAATTCTTTGGGTTTTCAGTTATTCATTTTTCCTATTCATGCCTACAAAGGTGACCTCTAAAGAAACAAAAGATTTCTTCTGAAGGGATAATTACTTTCTTAGACATAAAAAAATAAGCATACAACCAGACTTCAATGATACAGTGTTCCTTATTTATTACAAGCTGACTGAACATCTCCTACAGGAGTTTTTTACCGTGGATCTATTTTTTTCTAGATAGGGATCTTTAAACACTCTATCACTTATTTGGGGAAAGCATCCATGTGTGTGTGTGTGAGTTTTTATTTATGACTGTCTCACTCTTCCCCTTAATGCATTTTATTTCCTGCTTATATGAGAGGTGTATTGATGCACAATAAGAGCTGCTACATGTTTGGTTTCCTTGCTGGGGTTGATTTCTCTCCAGGTCCACCCCACCTTTCTGGAACTCATGTAATAACCAGATCACAGAGTTTCCAGTTTAATCACTATTTTCTTTTCTTTTAAATAAAGATCTTGTTACAATAAACAAACAGCAGTGTAACTAATAAAGTCTCTGCTGTTAATATTTAAGAACTGTTACATATTCAAAAGATACTCAAATTTAAGTTCTCAAGATTTATTTTAGCTGTGTTTGTTAAAGAAACCAGAACTGCTTATATAAATTTGATACATTTTTAAGCCTCTAAAATATGTACAAACTCCATCCAGTTTTTTCTGATCACTGCATAGAGTTTCACCTTTTTGATACAGAAGATGAAAGTCAACATCTAATTGTGGTCTGGTTAAAACTGTTTTAAATACAACAATAACCCCTTCCAGACACACAACACCTCAGTGGTATTCCTGCTTGCATTACAGAAGACAACATTTTAAAATAAAGGAATGGATGCTGAAAGAGAATCGAAAAGCTAAATCTGTTTATTTCAATTTAAATAACTTTACTGCAACCAGATTTAAAAAAGGTGTAACTCAAACACATTTCAGCCATCTCAAATTTTAAGGGAGATAGAGTATAATCATATTGTCCTGTTTCTACGCTGCACTTTTCCTCACATTTAAAAAAAAAATGTTTACTACAGTACAATTTCACCCTGATAATAAAAGTGGAAAATACAGTGTATAGAAGTGACTGGAAGAAGTTTATTCATTGTCATGTAGGCTTGCTTTGGGCAGGATCAGACAACCTCGTGAGCTTGTCAGCAGAGAGCTGAGCCCTGCAGTTCTGTGGCAGCACTGATGGATGTGTGCTGCTGTGAGCTCAGCAACGAGAGGGGATTTGGTTCTGCAGGTCAGCCAGAGGATGTTTGAAATGTTTTCGTACTTTTTATAAGAAGCTTCTAACTATGAGGATGTGAAATATGCTACTTCTTAAAATGATATTCTGGGACAGGTGAAAGTGAGAGTTCTTCTTGGGCAGTTCTGCCTCTGCAGGTAAATCTCCACATGTCGATTCTGCTCTGACTGAGCTGTAAACACAGTTCTACACAGTTATAATGGAGAAGACCTGACAATAGTACTACTATATTAATTTTTATATAATGACTTATGATGGTCCATAACGGATGCTTCCAAACGACAAAGGTAAAAAGGTAATATTTGAATAGAGGATTTTACCGTCATATGTGATGTCTTAAAAATTTGAAAGATACCCTTGATTTTTATGTATAAGAAAATGTATTTCAAACCAAGTATGGAAATATTTATTAATGGAGATCTCAGACTGAACAAATTTCTTAAGTTGCTGTTGCTCTCTGAATTGTCAGAACAATTTTCTTGCCACAGAACAATTTTCCTGCCAAAAAACATTTACTGTATGAGTATGAGCCGGAAAGTCTGAGGAGGAGGAGGAAAAACCCAAACCCCAATTTTCTGCTATTCACTTTTATGGCAGTCTTTTGATTTGTTCCCTTTTAGCTAAGTCATTGTTTTTTCTCACTGTTTCATGTACAAAGCAAACTGCATACCAAAACCACACACTTTATATGATTCAGAAGTTGGAAAGGAGTAGAGATATTATTATTGCTATTTATTTCAATAACATAAAGTCAGCAGGTTGCCTTCCTTTCATTTTAGCAAGATAATAATTCTTATAAATGCTACTTCAATACACAACTCTTTACACACTTTACATTCTGCTCCCACCATATGCTACATAAAATAAGTTTTAAAGAGTCTTTATTGGGCCTCATTTTCTTTCAAATGTGAACAAAGAAAAAAATTATAATAGACATGAAGCTGCATCCACATTTCATTCCGAAAATGTATTTTGAAATTGTTCTATCTTCTCTCTATTACGGTCTTCTTACAGTGTGTGATTAGGCTAACTCAAATATATATACAAAAACATAACTGGATTGGAGTAACAGAATTCTTTGAACTGCCTGCAGAAATAAGGATTTACCTCACAAGTAAAGTAAAATATTTACTTTTCTACAAAAAGCAAGTCTAGTTACATTTGAAGCAAACTATATGGAGAGTATAATAAATCCCAAATGTTTAGGTGAAAGTTGTTCAAAAGAAAAATCTACAAGTTTGAAATATATGGTTTAATTAGTGAAGAAACTGCTACAGCCCATAGCTGGTACACCATTTTAGAAAGAGAAGAGATAACTGTCTGTGTATTTGAGTAAATGCCTTGAAGAATAATATTGTGTGACTCAGAATAGAAAATTAGTGGGGAAAATACATATAGCCTACCTTTCTCCCCCTCTGCTCAAGTATCCAAAGGAACACAGATTGGGTATCTATGAAAAGATATAATTACAGTTTTTTTTAAATGTGTCATCCATCCTCTTTCATTCTACAGCTAAATTAGCACATCCCAAGCATACAGTAAAAATATGGAGCATAAAATTAGGAATATTTTATCTGTCTACATTTAATATAGTCAATGTTTAGAATGAGTATGGGAAGATCAAGGCCTTGGCACAGGCGAGCAGCACTTCAAGACTGCATTGAAGATCAGCTTCTATTGAAGGCACATCAAGCAAGTGCCTTTCTGAACTGGCAAGAAATGGTAACACACACGGGCCCATGCACATGAGGCTGGCTCTCCACACCAAGTTTTAGAAGCCATCTCAGGAAAATGAGCTGCAAGTGGGCACAGGGAGCTGCTGGCACACCCGTGAGAGTGGGAACAGGATCTCTGACTGTGCCTGGTGCAAAGGCAGAGCTGAGAGTTCTCCGAGAGAGCAGCTGCCAAAGGCTCAGCCGGCAACTGGGACAGCGAAATCTTCAGGCTGGGTTTGGTGCTGAGGGGTCGAGGGATTGAGTGCATTTGAGGATTTGGGTCTGAATTGCTTTCAAGAGTAAGTCTGGGCTACTCTGCCAGTATTGCACTTACGAAACACCTCCCTGGGAGGCAAAATCCGACTGGAGACCTGCAGGACTTAGGTGCCAAGTCCCACTGGGTCTTTTGCAAAGTGAGAAGCCTGAAATCTCGGCTGAGCTTTGGTGGGCACCGGGGCTGGCTGCTCACTGCAGAGAAGCCTTGTTGCCAAATCACACTGTTGCCACATTCCTAACGGGCCTGCTCTGCTGGGGCCTCACCCCCCAAGGTGTTAAAGGGTGCACCAGGACTTGCAGAATTATTTGCTCCAAAGGAAGGGCTTCTGCCGGGTTTTGTGAAACAAACTCCATTGCAGTTAGAATTGTTTCAGAACAAGCAGATAGATGTTACCTGGTTCTCTTGAAACTTAGTAGAAAGCTTCATTATTACTAGTGGATTAATTTCTGTAGTGTTCTCTTTAACATAGAAGCTATTGCCACATTTAAGATTTTAAACCAGCAATATATAGGTGAGAAAATTCAGCCAAGTTGTGCCCTACGTGTCAAAGTGGGGAGTCTTCTCCTGAAACGGGCTACTGTGTAAACCATGGATTTGCAGCTACCAGCAGCAACAAATAACAGGTGCTTTCAAAACAATAGAACTGGAACATTCCTGTATTTCTAACTGTAAGCCTGTCTTTGTTTCCAGAGAATAAGGAATTCTGAAAGAAGGAGACAGGTCTTTGGAATGACATATGCTTTCCACCTTCGTCTTAGTACCTTCTTTTGAAGAACAGAATGATGAAAGCGTTCTTTTTCTGCTGAGGTAGTCACTCCTACTCATCAAGAGAAGAACGCTGCAAATTGGAAACAAAACGGGACCGTAGTCCCGCGCATATTAAAGGCGAATGCATAAGGGGTGTGAAGGTGGGTGCTGCTGTTAAAGTGCCAAAAGGAAAAATTATCTTTTAGGGCACTACTGTAAGGGACAGTGGCTTCGTGTCCGTGCACACCGGACCCATCCGAACCCCCACCCCCGCGAGCACCAGCACAGGGCAATGTACCCGCCCCTGGGGTCCGCGCCCCCCGCAGCTGCCGCAGGCTCAGCCCCCCACGGCGGGGGCTCGGCTGCCGCCCGCACCAAAGGCCCGCAGGGGGTGCCCGGGGGAGCCGTGCCCGGCGCAGGGCAGGGAGGCCGCGGGGCCCAGGGCATTCCCCACCCCCTGCCATGGGCTCTCCTGCCCGCCGGGCGCGGGTTGTTACATGGCGGGCAGCACCCTGTCCCGTATAAAACCCCAGAGCAGGGGGAGGGCCTGGCCGGGGGGGGTTCCGAGCGGGCGCTGCGGTGCCATGGAGGCGGCCGAGGCCACGGCGAAGGCGCTGCGGGCACCCAAGTGCTCCCGCTGCCGGAACCACGGCTTCGTGGTGCCCGTCAAGGGCCACGCCGGGCACTGCCGCTGGAAGCTGTGCCTCTGCGAGAAGTGCTCGCTCATCAGCGAGCGGCAGAAGATCATGGCAGCCCAGAAGGCGCTGAGGCAGCAGGAGATGGAGCCGCCGGGCAGGGCGGGCGCGGAGCCCGTTCCGTCGGGCGAGGGCCGTGGGGCGGCAGCCCGGGAGGACGGTGCCCCCGAGCACTTCAGCCACGAGAGGAAGAAGGGCGCCCAGCCCGACAGTGGCGGCAAGGGCACGGCATGCTGGGGACCACCGCCACCTCTCTTCAGGGACGACGGTAAGAACCTGTCCCCAAAGCCTCTTGCCAGCATCTTCCTCTGTTCTCTTTCCCCTGTCAAACGTGCCACTTGTGCATGTCGCTGGTTCCTCAGGCTCCCGCTGTCTGTCCCGCGCTCTTTCCCCAGGGGACCCTGGGCTGGCGTGTCGGCTCTGCAGCCTCGTCCTTCGGCAGCTTCGCAGCGCGGGGCGGGAGCAGCGTGCTCGGCCTCGCCCTCCCTGGCGAGCTCGAAGCTTAAGCAAAGTGGCTTTTTACTGACAGGGAAATTAGTCTGGGAGTGCAAACAAACTGGGTCTTGCCCCGCATCTTTCTCTGAGTGCTGTCACAGTGTTTTTAAACTCACAGGTACAAAATTCCAGCAATAAAAATGCTAAAAAGCATTGGTGTGTAAATAGGTACGATACTGCTGCAGCTGTCTGAAGCAAGCATTTTATGCTAGCACTGTAAAAGAAAAAGATCTTTTCACCTTAATTCATACCTGTATCAAAAACTAAATTTGGCTGGGATGACTTGATGTAAAAGTGCATTTGATATTTAAGAACAGGGCATAAACTTCTCAGGTGGAGCAGTTGTATGGTCTGTCATCTCTTAAATTGCTTCCTTTGCTTCATGTCACTTGTCTAATTTATTATAGTAACTCCATTCTGTTACTATAAGAATGTTGCAGAAATTCTCACTGACTGCAGTAGTCATGAATCTGAGCCTCTGGAGAGTTGGCAGCCTGCAAGACAAAATGTTGTCCTGAGAAGCCCAGGGAAGAGACTTAACTTTGGACGTCCGTAGTCCCCAGAGAATACTGTCAATAACTTCCCTTTGTTAGCTTTGTTTTGAAATATAAATATATTTATAGATTACAGTAGCTGTACAGATATCTCTCAGTCTTTCCCTTAACATTTCTAACCTGCTGACCAACTTAAAAAAAAAAGATTAGGCCCAAATTAGAAGTAAATCTTTCAAAGGAAATTCTTTGCCTTCTCTGCCAATTGGAGGATGGCAGACAGAAGGACCCTATTTACATTCAAATAGCCACTGCACTTGTTTTGCTAAGACTTCAGAGAGGCTGAAGATAAGATTCCAGATGCAAGAGAAGTGAACTAACTGATTTCTGTTTCTGAAGTTGTTTGTGTATGACTCTAAAACTGAGTGTGCTGTAAATTAACCTACAAAGTGACAGGACTGCATTATTAGAACACTAGAAAGTTAGAACTCTGCTATTTCTGTGGAATTTTGTTTTGAGTACCACTAGAGTCAAAAGTTAAGGTAGATTGTTTTGTTCTTGCTGATCTACTGAAAGAATAAGATTCTGCAGTCAGTACTTTACTAAGGGCAAACTTTATAGTGCACAAGACAGAAAAGAATGCAGAATAATTGTGTTGCCATGTCATTTGCTGTACTTTTCTTTAGTTCCTGAAAAAATTACAAAACAATTCATGGGAAACTAAACATGAAACCAAAGGACCAGATTCTCCTGTTTGAGAGTAGAATTTGTTCCTGCAGCTATGCAACTCCATAAAATAACATGGATAATTTTATTTCTTCTTTTCTCCTTGTTTCCTAGCTCACCCTACTTTTCCTCCAGAATACACTGTCAACCCAGAATACCTGGAGAGAGAAATCCCAAAAGTGTACCCTGGGTGTTCTGGGGTATATCCTTACCACCCATTTCCCCTGGGATTTGCCATCAATGAGTCAAGCAGTGGGGAAGCACCATCGCCTCCAGGGATATCACTTCAGAGAGGATTCCGACACATTCCTAGCAGCTATGTGCCCGGGAATGCTACCACTGTATCGGTGAGTAGCACGCTTTTAATTACCTGTGCTAATACTGCTTTATTTTAGCTGCCTTCTCTCTGTTGAAGTAACCATGAACAATCCTCCTCCTTATCGGGTATTTCATAGCATTTTGATACATTACACTGAAGAGAATGTTAGCAAATGATGATATTAATAATCTGACCTGCTTTTAGTACAATTCATCAGTTGATGTTAAGGTAGAGTGACCTGCCTCAAGATGTTAAACAATAGATTTATTATGCTTGTATAGATACTCCCTGTCATATTTTAGGGGTTACTGAGAAAGAGGATGGCTGCTCCTGGTTTAAACCAACTACTCCAATGAGAGAGTGCCAGAACAGGTGACAAGGATTTAAAAGGTTAGTTTTGCTCTGACATGGTCTGAGAAGTACTTGCTCCTTAGTTGCAGCATGTTACCCTGTGCACAGGCTTTCCACATGCCAGTATGTGCACTGACATAGCAGCACATGGACAAAACCCAAGAATGGTCTGATAATGCAGATGTATCCTGCAGAGAGTCTTTAGATGGAAGGTGATCTGCTTCATGTGTTTCCTCAGGTTCAAGATGGAGCTGGAGATTTCCATCAAGGATATTACACTCCTCTGCGTCAGTTAATCCCACCAAGTTTTCTGACAGGGATTCATTACATCCCAGCTCCAGTTTCACTGAACATCCTGGCTGAAACAACCAAGGAAGTACATGGTAAGGAAGTACAAAATAAGCCCTGAGAGGGTCACTGTTAACCTGGTTCCAGCATCTAACCACAGAGATGGAAATGCAAAAGACCCTGATCTCAACTAGTTTTGACCTCTGATTGAAGCCAGGCCTGAAGTCCTGACTCCTGGAACAGATTGTACAGCTCCGGGAAGGGCTGACCTAGGGGAGGCAGCCTGGCCTGCTCGGGCTTTCCAGCTGACAAGCACCTCCATCTCAGGCAGACAGCAAAGGTCCCAGGACTCAGAGCTATTCCAGATAATGATCTGTTGCTGTTACCAAAAAGAAAATATTTCTCTGCATAGCTAGTTTTCAGGGCATATCTTAAAAATTATTCAGCTGTATTTCAGTTTAGACAAATCATTAAAAAATAATGTGGACTGACACCATGAATAATATGAAATTTCTTGCTTATCTGAAAATCCTAGATTTTAATTGCTGGGAAAGAAAGGTTGAATCTTCAAAATCTCTAACTGATTCCCACAGGATTTTAAATTTCTGTCATTGATTAAGTCTTTGTGCCCCTCTATTTTAGGTCTGTTTCATGTACTGTGCCTACATGTGGACATATTTGTGATTATATTCACAAGTTTTCCTTTTGGCTGCAGCTAAGCTGTGACCACAAGAGGGTAGAACTGCTCAGAGAATTAACCACGAATACTAGATGTGCAAATAGGCAGTTTAATTTTTTTTTAATTTTTAAAAATGCAGATAAATACAGCTTTGTCTTGAACATGAGAACAAAAAATTGTTAAGCTGTTTATGAAATAGTTTACAGTAATCACCCACTGAAAAATCAAGAGTGAGGAGAAATAAGGAAAGTAGAATGATCTCATCTGAACTGAAAAGATGGTGGTGATGGCTATGTGGGACAAAATATAAACTGGGGTTTTTGGGCCTGATTTCTCAAAAAGAAAAGGAAGCAGGAGATGTGGTGGATGAGGGGAATGTGGAGAATATGGCAGTGTGGGGATGTACAGACATTGTAGAAATGTAAAGTTATTTTAAGATACTGATAAAGGCAATATGTAGGAGATACTGTGTGCTGGAGGTGAAGTAATACAGGCTGAGTTTGAGGGGAAGAGAGGAAAACAAGGGATAGCCTGCAAATCAGGAAGTGTGTGTGAGGATTAATGGGCTTTGTGATTTGGAGAGGACAAAAATCTGGGGGATGCTGTTGGACTCTGAGGGAATGGGAAGGAACTGGGAGTAGCACACAAACATGGGGGACATGGAGTGACATTACAGTAGTGCTTGAGGGAAACAGAGGAAATCTGGCCCTGCATTGGTAGAGTGAAGTTGTACTGGCCAGAAACTGATGAAAACAGGCAACTGGATAGAGAAGAAACACCACTGGAGCAGCCTCCCCTAGGGAGCAAAATGCCATCTAATGACCTCAGCCCTTAACACGCACCAGGGAAATCACAGGCCAGGCACAGCTCCATAGGAAACAATGCATCATGGATTGTGTTGCTCAGAGAACAATCCAGTTTCCTTAGTGCTGTGGAGAAAGTAGAAATTAATTGCACTGCATAGCATTTGTGCTCCAGGATATGTATGAATTTGCAATTGTAACCCAGTGAGGGGGGATAATTCTGCATAAGGTCAGACAAAACAGCCTGGCAGCAGAAGATGCAGATGTAAAGGGGAGAGTGAAACAAATTCTTTCTGGAATGCAAGATGCTTGAAAAAAGAGAAATGCTGTAATGTGTAGTGCATAAGGATCTGTCAAGATTGCATAATGTCTTTTCTTTTCAAAATGGAACTGACTCCAACCTGCAGTTAAACTTGGGAACATCCTTTCTCCAGAAACCTCCAGAACTGAAGTGAAATGGGCTTTCTGGCAAAACTGTTGCAGGAAGATGGATTATAGAAAGCCCTAGCAGGGTGACAGCTGGCGAGAAGTGTCTGTGATCTCTGACTGGAAGGAAGTCTCAGATAAAAACAAAAAATGAAAAACTCTTAAGGCTTACCTGAAAAAGATGCTCCTAGGGTAGAAGATGCTTCCAGAAAGATTTGAGTTAATGAGGCCAGTTCAGTTTACAGGGGTGGTATGAAGTGTAGACATGTTGTTACACAATTCCAGGTAGTATTGACTAGTTGTGTTACAGAGTTTTGACAAAATAAACACAAGATCTGTCCAGTAAAACAGCCAGTACAGCATCTGATGGTAGACTCTGATTGCAAATGGTTGGCTTTGTAAAAGAGCAAGCCACAGAAAAACCAAAACCCAGGTTGCCTGTGAGGAGATGAAGGAGCTATTCATGCAAATTTCCAACTAAATACTTTATAAAATAAAAATCCCTAGTTGGATTTGAAAAAGGGATTATGGATCAGTTTGTCAAGGCCTTTGAGAATTTACAGGAGTGTTAGAAAGGCATGGCATAGGTTCATTGTGAGTAAGTGGGCAGAAGTGTCTGCCTTGTACTTCTATTCCAGTGCAGCTTCAAATGTGGAGGTGTGATTGATTTCAGGTGTAACAAGAACTGAAACACAGAGGGTTTGGGATTTTTGTTTCTTTGTTTCTGTTTAACACTGACATTTCTCTGTTCTTCATTTTAGCTACTGAAGCTGATGGTGAGGATTCAGGGATGGTTCACGAACGTGGCCAACCTCCTTCTTCCCCAGAATAAACAAGAAGAGACCAATCTGTATATTATACAAAATAAATGGGCTGGAGAAGAGCTGAGAGCAGGCAGCACTGTTTTAATTTCTTAATTAAATTCTGTTTCTTAATTAATTAATTAATTAAGAAACAGAATTAATTTCTGTTAATGCCGGTAGAGTGGCATTTAGTCACTGAGCAGTCACAACAGCTAGAAGGGGATTAGTCCCCTGCTTCACTTTATGATCAATGTTGGAGCTACCAGGCTCACAGCTCTGCCTCCCAAGCACTACAAAGTCCATGTTCCTAAAAGGTTATCCAGTGAAAGCAAGAAATGATTATGACTCTGAATTTGTTCCTCTGCTGAGGTTATATGGCTCCCAGACCACGGTCTCTGAGCCATGTGCATTCTGCAGCATTTTCATGTTCATGACAGTAGTCAGAAAGATGTTGTTTGTATCAGTTTGCTGTAATGGAAATCTGGTTCTGAATGTTACAGAAGAGTTAAGTGATGTGGAGCCTGAAGACTGCGTGAGAGGGGATGTGAAGACAGCCTGGGTTGCTGATGCACTTGGCTGCCTAAGAACAAAATTGAGCAAGGGAAGGGAAGGGTGGGTGCTGCTCTGGAAGGTCATGGCAGGAATGTGTGGAAAGGCCTGGTGCCTCCACATTGTTTCTGGGTCCTTTAAGGCACCTTCTGTGTAGACTGGGGACAAAGTTATTTGGAATCACCTCTTGTCACACAGGCTTCACATCTGACATTTTGAATGTCCTTGATGATTTATACATGATTTCAGTGTTTAACATGTGACAGCTGAAGCTGAGCAGTACTGTTTGTGTTTCTAAAGGGCTCCTGTAGACAGCTTTACACGTGTGTACTGGAAGTGCGCTGTGGCGTAACCAAGGTGTGGAGAGATTTGCCCAGGACAAAACATCACTTAAAATAATAATTAGTCAAATCCATCCATACTATAATTGTCAATAATAATCTTTAATTAAAAATGAATGGTATATTCCTCTGCTGTTTTGCCTGGATGAATTGGTTTTGTATCAAGTGGATGAGCTGTTAAGGTTTGAATAATTGGGGTGGAACTTTTGTATAATTAAAAAAGATACATTAAACTGTTGTTATGGTTTGATGTGTGTCTGCATGTAATTTTTCTAGCCAAATGTCAGATGTTGCCCTGAACAGCTCTGTGTAAGACTTGTCTGGAGAGAAATTTAGGCCTCAGTATTTTTTTCCTACATCTGTCTGCTTCCGTAGAGGTGAGTGCAGTAAAATAAACAGACTTCTTTTCTGATAACTTATATTAATAATTCCTTGCTCAGTGCAAGAAGTAAAGAAGTTCTGCTAAGCTGAACATTTATCTTCTGTTTAATTTAGTAGATGATCTGCTGGAATGCTTTGCAGTGCAGTGTTTTGGGGCAAAAGTGAAAGTGACAAATTTAGAACTGCCAAGAGAAGAAAACAGGAAAACTCATTTATCTATAGCAATGAATCTGATGTACAGCTTGTTATATTTTAGATTTGCAATAGGATCTTTGCTCCTAGGAGTGTTCCAGAACTTCTGTCTGCTTGGAAAGCTCTGGATACGTCTTTCTTTTCAAAATATAATAATCTACAAATAGAAATACCAGCAGTGCCCACAAAGCAGGTTCCTCTGTGAATGGAGGGTTTGGTTTTTATAACATAATGATTTAAGAAAACAGTAATGCCAGGATGAATACTTGAACCAGCTCATTCCCAGATATTTTTCTAAAGTCACATTCAGTGTTATATTACTCCTTAAATCTCAAGGTGGATTCCAGCCCATTTCACTGACTGTAATGTACAGTCACTGTAGCACTGTCACAAAGCACTGTTAGCTCTCTGTTTTACTGGGCCAGTGACTGCTTCCAGATTGTCAAGTCAAATTTCTTATTTTCCTTTTCCTCCATCTTTCTGAACTATCAAGTGAACCAAAGCCCTTAGTTTGGCTGTTTGAAGGATGGTCTGGCACTCCACGAGGGTCTCACTCACTGCATTGCTGCAGATAAATGCCCATCTCCAGAGGGAAGTAGTGAGGTTAATGAAGAGCCACATAAGGGCAACTAAACTGAAAAGATGGAGAAGCTGATTACTGGGGGAGTCTAAAAATAGAGTCTTCAGTTTTAGAACATGTCAGGTGTGGCAGAGCAGCTGTAAAACCATTACCAAACCTTGCTACTTTATATACCTGGAGGACAAGAAGGTGACCAGGGCAAAGGGTTAACTGATTGTCACAGAACCACAGGGTTGGAAGAGACCTTTTAAGATCTTTGAGTCCCCATGTCCTAACACCTCAACTAAACCATGGCACCGAGTGCCACATCCAGTCATTTTTTAAACATGTCCAGGGATGCTGACTCCAACACCTCCCCAGGCAGATGATTCCAGTATTTTATCACTCTTGCAGTAAAAAACTTTCCTGACATCCAATCTAAATTTCCCTTGGCACAGCTTAAGACTCTGTGTTCCTGCAGCTGTAGGAAAACAGTGAGGCAAATCTGCTTAATATGCTTAATCCTGTCATCAGTCAAACTGTGTGGTGTCATTTCAGACTTCTACATTTCAGGAAACTTGTCCCCAAGTTCTTGTACCTATCCCTGCTTAGAGACGTAAATGACTTGGTAAGAGAATTAAAAGTGAGTAACTCTCCAGCTGACAGGATGAACTATCTTATGTGGATAATTCAAGGTTTCATTCTTCCGCTTAGTGCTCAGCTTGTCCTTTTTAACCAAGGGAAAAAACGTTCCTTGACAACTGGTGTTGTCATACTGTGCACTTAAGAACTTCAAAGAGAGTAATTTTAATTCCAAACTTAGTGCCAACCAGTGTTTCCAATAATTAAACTCTGTGATCTCTTCTGATTCCATTTATTTAAATAAATGACTTAGGGATAATGAAATCAGGATTGAAATGGAATGATTTGGATTAGACAAGTCACTCAGAGGTTGTTCCAGCCTAAATCATCCCAGAATTTTATTGTTTTTTATTAAGGCTGAAGCCACATAGACTTTGAATTAATAGAATTTTTGAAGGAAAAGGAAAGGATTCCATTTGCTTCTGAAATCCTTCTGGATGCAAGTTGCTACTGGTTGCAGTAGGATATCTGCATATATGCCGTTGTCATCATCACTATTTTCAGATTTCTGAGGATTCACTTCCTTGAGCTGAAATTCTAAAGGTATGATTCCTAACACCTGACACTTCTGTCAGCTCTCTATCCTCACTGCAAGTCCCTGGATCCAGATTTTATACAGAGGTGTCTGTGACACTCAAACCTCTCAGATTAGTGTAGATCTGCTTTTTTTTTTTTTTTTTTTACTTTTAGAAAAATGAAAACAAACCCAAGAGATTCTAGAAGGATAGTATAATATGTCTATTCTGCAAACATATGTAGGATTCATCTGTCATTTCCCTGCAGCAGACTGCTCAGTGTTAACATTCTCAGGCTATCAGCTTCTACATCTGGACTGAAGCAGGTTTTCATATGACAGTAATTATAATACTCCTTCTAGGTTTTTTTTTTTCATCTTGGAATTAGATCCACCAAGTTGGAAATCTCTGAATCCACAGCAAGAGTATAGCAGGTTTTTCCACATTAATGAGTAATTAATTTTGAATTGCAATCCAAAGAAATATTTAATTGCTTACCAATAAAGTCAGCTTGCAGCAAAGAAAAATCTCCTTCCCTTAAAAAAATAGTTCTCATGACAGAAAAATTCTTTATGATGTGAAACATAACTATTTTAGAACAGTGAAAACTTTAATTAAATCATTCTTATAGGCAAGTGGGTCTGCTTTTCCCATTTTTTGCCCAATACTTTACTACTGCAAAATTAGCATTAGTCACAGAGTTACGTCTCTGCTTAGGTTGCCAGAATGTAAGGGAGAAATCCAAATGTAAAGGGAGACCTCGTGGAAACTGTTCCTTAAATCAGAGAGGGACTGACTGCCTGTTTTAGTGCAGCCCAGAGATCCACCACAGGTGCCCAGGCAGTGACGTGTCCACACACCCACCTTGTGCATTTGACTTTTCCATATATCCTTACAGGTACATCTTATCATGCACAAGCTTGGCTTTAGCAATTCTGAAAGAGCTTCCACAAAAAACATTTATTTTACCATTACTTTTAATTACAACAGGTAACATTTTTCTCATTTTTTCTTGCTGGGTCTCTGGATATTGTCCTCAGCCAGGCAACATTAGTGGTGACCTTTCTGCTGATTCCATACAGTGATCCTCTATGGATCTAGTTGTAATTTCACACAGGGGTTTTTTTTTGGCTTTTTTTATTCTACACAACTGCCTTCAGTGGAGGCATTTCTGGTTTCATTTAATAATTACCGTCAGGGTTTTATAGCCTTACTGGTACAAGGGTCTCAAAAGTGCTCAAGCAACATAAGCTATAGCAAATACAAAACGTTTCTTTTTTACAAAATTTCTCTTTCTTCCAGAGAATGTGGTTTAAATAAGTCATATACATAGTTCCCTGGGAGAACCTTCCCAGTTTTTTTACAAAAGGCTGTTTTTCATTAGGAAAGATATTCTTTTGATCAAGATGCAAATCGACTGTTTCTCATGCTCTTCCAACAGTAAATATACACTTAAATTCCAGAAATTCAAAAGCCTCGTGTACCTGCAGATGGCTGACTTTTTACATCCCCTTCCTCGTGGAGCGCCTCATGTTGTGAAATGTCTCTTTGCTTCCCGATGTTCCTCAGTCTTGGGATTACAAATCCTTCCTGCCCGTCTCCAAAGGCACTCAGAGGCTGCAGACCCGGAGCTTTGCAGGGATGTGCAGAGCCCACACCCGCCCGGCTCACCTTCCTTGCTGTCCCGCCCGACAGCTCCGTTTTGTTTTCCCCTCAAAACACCTCACTTTTCATGGCCGGGGCAACAAATTAATCAGAGAGAGGAAAAAAAAAAAAAAAAAAAAGGAAAAAAGAGGAATAACAACTTTCACCTTGCAATGAAAGCACGTGGCGTACCCAAAGGAAACGCTGTGGAGGGAGATGGAAAATCCGGATCCCGATTCGTTTCCTTGGAGTTCTCCGAAGAGGGAGTGGGGCCGCCCCCCGCTAGGGGGCGCTGGCGAGGCCGCGGCCATGGCGCTCCCGCCTCATGAGGGAGCGGCCCCTCCTCGGGCCTCGGCGAGGGCAGAGCTGTGGGGAGAGCCCCGCGATGGCTTCGTGCTGTGGCAGAGGGGCCGGTTCGTAACCTGCTGTGAGCCGATGGCTTCGTGCTGTGGCGGAGGGGCCGGTTCGCAGCCTGCTGTGAGCTCCGCTGTTTAGAGCGGGGTGCTGGCAGCTCCAAGGCTGGGGGGTCTGTCCCTCAGTGGGCCACTCCCTTCAGAGCTGGACTCCATGATCCCTGTGGGCCCCTTCTAACTCGGGATATTCTGTGATTCTACACCCTTGGCGGTGCTGAGTGGAAAATTTCCATGGAGAAGGTTATCCCTTGGTCCCTTGGTTTGTGAACAGAGCAAACAGCCCTCTGACAGTGCTCCAAGGAAGGTGAACACCCAGGCCAAGCTAGCGATGGTGGTGGCAGGATGGCAGTGAGTGGTAAATACATCTAAAACCAAGTTTTGAATGGCATTTATGGTATTGACTTTCACAGTATAAATCAAACCCAGAAGACATTACCCATACTTGATACAGCTTTACATTTGACACCCATTTACAAAGTTCTTGATTTCAGAGTATTATTTTGATTTGAGAAGTCTAAATATAAAACCCACCAAACCTGTAGCATAAAAACAGGAAAGGAAAACATTTAAGACTTAACCTAGAATATTTTATTTTTTAAGTAATTCAACACAGTTATTCTTGGCTTTGGATTCCTTGGACCTAAACTTAGCTGTAATGGACATTTAGCCCTAATGAGACTTGTGCTGATTCCTGTTGAACTTCAGCCTAAGATTCAAGGTCAAATGAAATCTGACTCTTTCAGACCAATTTATGTCTTTACAATACTTCATATTGGCTAAACAAATTTGGTTTGTTGACTCCAGTTTCCAAGTTCAAAAGTGAATTTTAGAGGAACAAAGCTAACCAGGGGAACAGATTACCGACAGGGTGGTGTGAATTTTCCATTACTCTAAGAGTAAACCGAGTAAGCAAGTTTCTCTAGAAAACACACAGGTTAGTTATGTTGAAGAAATTGAGGTGAAATGTGTGCTTCATGCAATAGATAATCAAAACTTCTCTTGGAGCCACAGAAGACTGGAGCTCAAGAAGGCACTTGCCATCTGGGGTAAGCAATTTTCAATTTGTGTGCTGAAAGGACCCAATGCTATAAAAGGGCAGTGCAAGCAAGAGAGTGCTGTGCCTTCAGGACTGTCCATTGGTTTCAGTATGATAGTGTTACCTTCAGTTCAAGTCTCTGTTTTTGAGGACCTCTGCATGAGAGTTACATGTATTTATACAGCAATATAAAGAAATTAACTTCTTTGTGTAAGTGGAGGAAAAGAATTGGCCAAAGGTATTTTTATACCAAGTTCCAGGCTTTCCCCCTCTAAGCTCAAGCTTGTCAAATTGATAAGTGATTGTTACAGTGTTTAAATCATACAGATTCTAAGTAGATGTTAAATAACCTAGCTCTTAGTGGGTGATTCATGAGGCAGGGTGCTACAGTAGTTGAAGCTGAGTCAGGAAGACTTTGTTCAATACCTGAGTTCAGTCCTACTGAGTAAAGTCAGGCAGTTAATTCTCTTCTTGTCCTGGTTTTGTCAGACCAATGGTCTTTACCTTTTTTGGAGTTGAAATGTTTGCAGAAAAAATTATGTCTTAGAGCTGTTTAAATTATAGAAACCTGTGGAAGCACAGCCTGTGTACAGACTTGGTGTGCATGGTATCCCTTGTGCTAGTGTTCTAAAGCAGCAGGATATAATTAAAGGCAGTTTCAATTTTTTTTTTTCTCCTAGAGTATAAACCTCCCTTCCAAGAAAAAGGCATTCTGTTTTCAGAGCTGAGTGAGAGAATGAGGAAATTAAGAATCTTTCCTGAAACAGAGCTAGAATGTATCACAGTGTAGTGGGATCTCCAGCAGGGAAAACCAGAGAAAATAGGACTCAGAGCCTACAAAGACCCAATGGGGACCTTGTAGCAGTCACACAAATGTATTTAGTGCTGGCCACAGTTCACTTCTCAACTTAATGTATTTCAAGTGTGATTTCCTACATTATGTCTTCTGATACATTCAAGCACCACAGTTCTACAAGATTGACTTCATCCATACCAGACACAAGACTTTCTTCCCTCAAATACAAATCTTTTACATCTGACTAAATGAGAGCCACAGCTGAGAGAAATAAATTTGGTGAAGAAACCAGAAACTTGCAAAGCAAATTACTGCAGTTGGAGGGCCAGTGTTTCATCCAGTGAGTTTAGTTCCTTTTGGAGAGATAAGCAAGATGTTCCTTTCAGAGAGAGGCAAGAAAAACACAGGCTAGCTCTCAAAAAACACAAGGAAAACTGTACGTTGAACTATGATCAGAATTCAGGCTCAGAACCTTGCAATATGTTTGTTCCCTAGGGGAAAAGCAATATGTGATCCTGAAAACAAAACTGTAAATATCTCTGGCAAAGGACAGAGGCGATGTTTAGCTGGAATACCCCAGCAGTGTTACTCTGTAGTGAAGATTCCAAAGCAGAATTTACCATTTTCAGTAGAGTCCTTGCTAAAATCATGAAACTCATGTGCACGATGGTGGCGAGGGGCAGTTTCTCAGTAGGAGCAGGAATGAGGTTCTCTTTGAACAACACACCAGGAGCTGATGCAGTCAGTCTGATTTTGTGTGAGCTGCTTGTTGTCACAGAACCACAGAATGGTTCGGGTTGGAAAGGACCTTCAAAAGGTCACCTAGTCCAATCCTCCTGCCATGGGCAGAGATATCTTCCACTAGACCAGGTTGCTGAGCAAGTAAAATAATCAAACTGTGTTTGGAGTGAATAATCTGTAGGTTTTTGAGTGACTGGTGATAAAATTGTTCAATCAGAGCTGTAACTGAAACAAAGAAGCCAGGCTGGTACCTTCTCTAAGGATAATTTCTGGATCATCAGAAATTAATTTTTAATTCTCCACAAAGTAATGTATCCTCAGGGAATAGTACCTGTGTGAATAGGTACTGTGTATATTTATCTAATTAAGCTCATGTTTGAGAGGCTGGTTTTAGTGTCCCTATTGGGAAAATAAGATCTTTTTTAATAGGTGGTTAATTTTTCATGTGTGTGAGCAACATCAAGTCGCAAATTTTATTCACTATTTTAGAATGCTGCCCATTAAACAGAGCTACTGTATATTTTACAGCTTACAAAACTGTCTTGTCAGAAAAGCAGAAATTTTTGATGTCTTTCTATTCCTTGCTGAGGAGCATTTTACAAGATATAAATGTGTTAGGAGTAGTGTACTGAATAATAAGTGAGAAGTGAATTGAAATGGCTTTGCATTTTTAAAAATAACCATTTTAGTCAAATATTCTTGAACGATGCTAATGTTTGCAGAACTTCTGACTGAACTGGTTGTTATTGATTATATTAATTTTTCTGGACCTTGGTTTTACATGAAGCCAGAGCTCCATGGCTTTCTGAACATTTTTCTCTGTAACTGGTGAATTAAGGGCTGAAACGTTAAAGGACTAAGCATTTCTCTTGGTACTCTGCCTTTTCTGCAGTGAGCAAACCAAAGTCAACATCCCCATAACAAACTGGATATTTGAATGCAAAGTTTGGTTTAGTTTTGGTTTGGAGAAGGATGTTTCTTCCAGTCTACAACAAATTTATTTTTGTTGAAAAGTAACAACCTGGAGCTAAGGGAAGTAAATTCAAAGTTTTAAAATGTAGTTTATATATATATATTTAATCTTTCCCCTATAATAAGTCCCTCTCCTTACCCCTGTGTAGTAAGTGAGCCTCCCAGGGAGAATCCAAGAAAATGCCTTCAGAAGTTTTGAGTTTAACCTGTTTGGGGTTGATAGTAGATGTACATTTGACTACAGAGAAGCCAGTCCTTTAATTTTGCTGGTTTTTTTTTGTTTTTGATTGTTTTACTTGAATGTGATGATACCTGAAAACACTTATGGAAAACACAGGCCCCTTCTGAAGGTTATGTGCAGAAATACTGATGATGTGTAGCTCAGGACTCCTCCACTCCTCTTACAGATTCATGTTGCTTATTCTCTTAAACAGGTGAGGACTTGGCAGTTTAATGAGCCTGACAAAAATTCCACAGTGAAATTGAAAATAAAAGGCAATTTCTTCAATAATTAATCACAAGAAACACTGCCATTTCTCTGAAAATACTTTTCCCAATGAGAAAATAAAGAGAAATGTGTAAGACAGATTTCCCAAAGACAGAGACACAAATGCTTGTCAGGGATTGGAACAATAAAGACCTACTGGTGTAAAGAATGAACTGCAATATGCTCCTATTCTAACTTTTGGACATTTGTCCATTCATGCTGATTAAACACTCTGGATTATTTTGTCAGGTTTTCCAGCATTGTTGAACTGAGTTAAAATGTAATTGACTTAAAACAAATAGAACAAAACCCTCATGCAATAAATGTCAGGTTCATGCTGACTGGAAAGAAAACACCTTGTTCCTGCCCTGTGACCCTGTGCTTGTGTTAAAGCACAAAGTCTCCAATCATACAAGTGGAATATAAAACCTTTCACTATTCACTTTCTCCATGTAACCAGGCAGGTATGTGGGAGCGTGGGCAATATAAGAAGCTGACTTTTTATTTATGTAGAAATTCAATAGTGCACCTCACAGAGAAGCCTGGTGAAGGCTCAGCCAAAGATAAGACTCTTAACTGATGAGCACCATGGTCCAGATCCTGTAGAGTCACTGACATCTCTCTGCAGGTGATGGCCAGAGCTGTGGCTCCTGAGCTCTCAGGGTTCTGCCTGCCTCGGTGTGCAGCCATCCCCTGGCTTGTGAGCCCTGCACCTTCCTGCAGGGCACACCTGAGCTGCACAACACTGGCAGTGGTCACATTCTTCAGGAGACAGGCAGGAAAGCAATGGCCACAACAACAACATTGTGAGAGCTGAGCCATCTGGCATTGCTGTGGAAGATTCTCTCCCTAACAGGGAATTTGCCATTTTTCCCTACAGCGGCACGGCTTACATGGCAGGGGTGGGCAGTGCCTGTTCCTGACTCGTTTCTCCTTTGGGAAGCATGTGTAAGTAAGCATTCACACCCCACTTAGTTAAAGTGGGTCTTTGGAGACCAGGGGGTAGCAAGGAAATCCAGAAAGAGGCATGGGTTGAAGCTGCCCTTCAGAACTTCAGTAGCATCTTGTTGAGGAGAAGACGAGAGCCCAGATTTGTAAGAGAAGAGTCAACAAATGAAACTTTCAGTGGGAGTATCTTCTGTTCTTGGGTTTGACCTCCCTCTCCAAAACCCTTGGTGTCTGAGTGGCAGTGGCAGGCGGGTTAGTTTGCCCTCTTGCTGTCAGTGAGGAATGTGTTGGTTCTGTAGGTACCCCGCTGGGTGCTTTCCCAGTTTTCCTTTCAGGGTAACTCATTGCTTCCAAGCACAAGCTCCCGACCTTCACTTGTGCTCTCTGCCTTGTTGTGCGCTTTCCCCCTGCTTTGCACTTTCTATTTAGACAATAAAAGGACCGAAGGGAAAACAATGTTTCTTTATGTTAGAAGTACAGCAGCCTCACGTGTCAATATTTCTTTTCCCCCTGTGCACTCTGACTTCGTTTATTTTTTTAAACACTTTGGCTTCTTTTGAGGAGATTCGAGTTCCAGAGCAAACCAGTTTGCACAATGTGCTCAGCTTCATGTTGCATTGAACCGATCGCATTTGTTATGTCTACAAGCTGATAGAGTTTTCTGAAAATATTTAGCTTGTAATGTAACCCTCCCTAGTCTTCTGTTTTTATTACAAACATGCAATTAATCACCCTAATTGTTCCAATTACCCAGAGGCCCAAGTGATTATGATAAAAAATAAATAAATAAAGACAGCGATGGCATAGTGTGGCCGTAGGAATGAGGTGAGCATTCAGCACAGCTCAGGAATCTTCCACTGGTTCTTTTATATCAGGGTAGATGTCCTGGAAGTGGCTTGATGCACATGCTGGGTGTCACATAATCCAGCCTGGATGATCCCTGCCTTTCTGGTGATCACTGTATACTGCTGCCCAAAATGTTACTGCATTTGGCACCAACAAAAAGTGTGAACTGATAAATAACTGCATGGGAAAGCATTGAGGAAATAAACACACAGTGGCTTAGAAAACTATGTTTAAGAAACAATATATATATACATATGAATAATTCTAATTCCTGAAAATATCTGCAATCAAAATTAAACCAAAGGGCTGTTTCTGTTTTTTGTAAGTTAAACCAGTGCAGATTTTCTCTCTTGCAAATAATTCTCATGCTAGGAGCTTGAGTCTATAACAAGTTTCACTTGTTTGGCACATCCTCAGGCCCAGTTAAAAAATCCTTGGAGATGGTTCTAAAAGTAATGTCCAAACACAAACCTGTGAGCACTGATCCTTGTTGGTGTGCCAGGGAAAGCTCTGCACTTCCAAGACTTCTGAAAATTTCCACAATGACTCTGAGCAGCTCTGGGGAAAATAAAGTCAACCATGCTCTGAATTTCTTCTGTTAAGAAGGAAATGGTGTTTTAATGTTCCAGAAAAGTGCAAACCACATGCTTTGGATTTGCTACTGAGAGGCTATGGGAGGAGTTTGCAATGTTCTCCAAGAAATGTATATATTTTATGTATTTTATATTTATGTATTTATTAATTTATTTATTTGCATATATATACATATGAGGATATAATTCTCAGTTCATATTAGCATTACATCAGTGTTTTATGTATTTGAAATCTGGGTCAATCCTGAATTACATTGCTGTGAATGCAGATGGAGCTTGGACTAGAGCACAGGTCTGAAATGTTGATTTCTAATAGGATTAATGAGTCATTTGTGTCCAGATGTGGATTTGTTTGGAGGAAGGGAATGGGGGTGGGGTGAGGAGATAGGGATTCAGATCCCCCCAACATCCCTGAGAATTTTCAGCACTTTGTTGCACATCCTTGCAACTCTTCCCGAAGCACAGGGAGCTGGAGATGAAGAGAAGCAGGCAGGGTTAAGAAGGTGTTCCCATGCTAGGAAGGATTGAGCTGGTTAGGACTTGAGCCCTCAGAGGTGTGGGAATAGATGTAACAGAGATTTACAGAACCCTAATCACCAAGGAACCTGCAAATGCAAAACAAGCTCAGTTGCAAAGTCAGGAGCACATGCCATTGGGTGGCAGAAGATGAAATTATTTCAGTAGGAATTGGATAAAATAACAGGGAGAGGCCCACAAGAGCTACTACACACCAATATCCAGGGCATGAGAACAGGGCATTGAATAGGAGTTAAATTGGTGTGACCCTGGACTTAATGCTGACAGTGCTTCTCCATGGAACAGTGGCTCCTTGAAAATATTTCTGCTGGGCAGGTGTGGGCTGGTTATTAACCTCTGTAATTACAGTGTTTTTAATGAAGTGGGCAGAAGTCAAAGCGTACAAAAATCTTTATTATATAGGTTTGTCTTTGCTTGTACTCTATAGGCATCACTTGTGGTCTGTGCTGGCTGTACACAGCTAGCCCATCCTCTGACAGAAAAAAAGAATAATTATATCATTAACATGGACATGTATATTTTATGGGAAAAATTAGTATGCTGCCCTGTAAAGTAAATATTTACCAAGATCTGTAGCCTAGAAAATGCTGAGGGACAAAACAAATGCCAGTTAATTCTGTATACTTTGGATCAGATTTCAGCTACAGTCAGTGCCAATTATAAAACTGAATGGAGTGACACAGTATATTAAGGAACATATAATTTGTCATACAGTATCAACATTGCTGGCATTCTATATTTCTTGAGGTAGCACTTTTGTGCCAAATCTTGTGAAGTGTCCCAGAATCTCATTTAGCATGTCAAAAAGTATATTCATTGTTAATTCTCTGAATGGTGGAGAAACAGCCATTGTGATTGACAGCTTTTGACAATCATAGCTGGACTAAACCTCTTAATGGTGGGATTTTGCCTGTTACAAGTATGCAGTGCTTGAAGCCAGCCCTGCTAGAAAAGGCTGTTAACTGCAAATGACTGAAATAGCATTTTCTTGGAATAGTGTGTGGGTGTCTTCAGACTGACCTGCTGTATGCATCACTTAATCTCAAGAAAATCAAAACAGAACAAATCATGACAAAATGGGCAGAAATTCACATTTCCTAAGAACATGCAAAACCAAACCTGAAATTATTCTTTATTTGCTGGTTATCAGAATTGGAGTCTTATAGTCCTAAACACATCCTGTTTATTTTATGCCACCTCCCTGTCCTGTGTCCCAGATAGCTGGGACATCTTTAGTGTAAAGTGTAAACTGAGGGGCTTTGTTACCTAAAGCTGGGCAGCTCTGCTGTGTGTTGTGAGAGCAAAGCACCTTTTTGTGCTCTTTTTGTGCTTTAATAATGCCTACAGGCCAAAGTCAGCTCCACATCTCCAGTGGTGCTCAGCCTGGCAGGGGAAGGCAGGCAGGGGCTGTATGCTGAGGACACAACTCTTCCAGGAGCTCTGGGAGGAAGGGAATGGAATGGTGCTTTCTTTTCCAGAAAAGGTGGGATTTTATATTTTTTATATAATATTTTATTTTGAGACTTTGTGACATGTGAGAAGGCATCACTTGGCACCAGTGACCACCAGAGTGGCTTTGCTGACGCTGTCCTTTCCGTACTCCTGCACTCCTGACTCTTTCAATTCACCGGTGTGATTTCAAGAACTCAGAACATATTCGTCCTGCACAAGCATAGTGAAATTGGATACCTTTTTTTTTTAATTAAAAAGATGAAGTTGTTTTGGCTGCAGTAAAAGTTAAGAATACTGTTTTACAATGAGGGAGAGATGTATGACATGCAGGCCTTTTTGCAGTACGCTGTTCTTACACAACTCATTAGAGGACCTCAAAGCCCTTTGTATTCTGGGCTAAGCCTGATTGCTATGTTTCTCCTATATAATATTTTATAAATTCCCATAAAAGAAAGAAACACTAGACTAAATTAATGTTTTGAAGTACTATGACTTCGACTGCAAATGAGGAATAGGACTTCAATTACTGCCTAGAAGTCACAGTCTAAAATGTTATTTTACATGCTATCCTAAGTGAAGGCTTATTTTAAAAACAAGCTTTTGACAGCAGAAGTAAATTCACATGACTATCTGCATAGGGCTGGATGCATTTTGTGATGATGGTTTAAATTACCATCATCTTTTCAGCACCTCCCGATGCCATGAAAGGAAGCTTTCTTCACTGCTTTTCAATGCAGAGTCTGGCATACTGAAATACCAGCCACACTTCCTAGGAAGACTTTCCTGCAAAGCAGCAACCTGTAAGTGTAATCAATATTCCAAAGATTTGGGTCTGAATTCTGCCATCTACGTGTCCTGGCCGTGTAAATTCTTCTACTGAGGCAAACATGGTTTTTTACATAAAATAACTTTGTAAGCCACAGGATGAAATTCTCTAAGTTACTACTTTGTATTTTGTGCTTTCTGCTTGTGCTCCATACAGAAAAAATAGTTAAAAATTCAGACAAAATAATAACCTCGTAACTTGGATCAACTTTTATTTAATTTTTGAAACTTTTTAACAACCTGCTAAATGACAGTTAGCAGGAGTCTTCCTTGACATAGGCTCTTCGAAATCACAACTGAATGTGGGTCCTTGCTTTAAGGAATTTTTACTGAGTTTTCATTACTTTTTTAATTACTCTGTTACTTTTCTGCTTGCTGAAAGGAAAAAGCTGGTTCTAGTCAAAACACTGTAATTAAATGTTCTGTAATGCAAACTCGTGCATAGTGGGAAGACCTGGCAAGTAGTGAGACACTTCACAGCTTAATGTTTACACTTGGCTGTCTGCTTGTGTAACAACTGTACCAGACACTGAATCAGCCCAGGCTCAGATATTGAATGTACTGAAGCTTCTATGAGCTTCTGACTTTTTTATATCATTGTTCAGCCCAATCTTTATGCACATTCTGCTTATGTGCCCAGCTATCCATCAGGTAGAGTAAAAATCCCACAAAACAGAAAACAAAACCCCGTTCAGATGACAAAAAGTGGAGTTAGATGTGAGCTTTCTAGAGATTGTCCCTCTGGGATATTGAAGGGGAGACAATTGCATCACTCAGTGTTACCAGATACTGTGAAGAGATCTTGAAGCCTGAAAATGGAGATTTGCACCTCATCTGTGGCCAGAAATGGATCATCCATAAGACACTTGCATATCATTATCATAGATTATTATTTGTGTTATAGTAGTATGCACTGAGAGCAAATCTAAGACTCACATTAAGCCACAGCCACAACACCACCATCCTTTTACTCAAAAAAATTATATTGGCAAAATGAAAAAAGCCAGCAGAAGACTAAAGAAAGAAACTGGAAACAGACAGAAATCTGAGCAGGATGCTGAGAGCCAGGGCAGCTCTTTGCCAGCTTGGATATCACTTTGGGTTTTGTTCTGCATGTAGTTCTGTGGAGTCTGCTTTGGGAAGAAGGAGCTAAGACTTCCTTAGCATTGTTCATCAGTTTGTTTTTAATGCAAAACTGTTCATTTGCTCCTTGTGGCAACATGTAGGCAGTAACCTGTTGCCAGCCTTGGTCAGTGAACTGATACTGCATTTCCCTGTTTTGGATTCACCCCTTTGGCTTTTCCCTCAGTGAGGCTTCTCTGTCTCTTTTCCCACCTTTCCCCTCAAGCTACGCACAGCATCGCAGCCATTTGGGGCAGCTTGTGATTGTGTTCATGCTTTTCCCTGGCTCCAAATACCAGTGCTGCATCCAAAGTGCTTATTCCAGAGAGAACCAATGCCAGCAAAGAACCTACATTTTCTCTTTGGCTCTCAGATACCTCTCTTTTTCTTGCATCCCATATTCAGTTCTCAGCCTGTTACCAGCATTGTCATCGCTTGGTGACTGTTGGAGCTGCTGGTGTCTGTGCAGCCCTAAGCCTGGTTCATCCAGTTTATAAAACCAGTTTTGCAGCTGATTAATTTCATTTTAGAGGCCCAGAACTGCTGAGCATGGGGCAAATTGCACTCAGCCATGGGGAGGGAAGCATCACTGCCAGCCAGGATCTGGCTGCTCTCCCCTCCTGACACATCCAGCAGCCCATGAGGAATCACTTCTGTTGAAATTTCTGGTGAGGAAGAATTCAAGCTAGCCAAGACCTTAAGATTAAAATTCATCTTTCTTTCTTTTAAAGTACTATGATGTAATTGCTGAAAAATAAATGGTCAAGATTTTGGTTGTATTTCTTACAAGAAAAATTGTCTTTCCAGCAGCTCAATTTCCCCAGCACCAAACTGGGAATTAGTTCAACACAAACAGACGAGGAGAGTGTCATATTCTGAAAAGCTGCCTGCAGAACCTGCCTTTTCTTTTCTGGAGGGTTATGGAGTTGGGTGCATGTTGTTCACATTCTGAATAAATTTAGGAAAACTTGGTTTGTGTCTAAAGAGACTTTAAAAGCCCTAATCCCTACTCTTAGCTCAGAGCCCTCTGTTGCAGGCAGACTGGGAAGCAGGGATGGGTCATTCTGGATGGTTCCTCAGATGCCCACTTTGCAGGAGTTTTTTTGCTGCTACATTGGCTCTTGTACTTCAAATCATGCACATTATGGCTCAGTGTTAATCCTGTTACCTCCAGGTTTTGGACAATTCACATTCAGATCCTGCCTTTCTGCTTGTTTTGGCTCCCTCCAGTTGCTCCAGTTTACTTTCCCACCCGCTTTCCTGCACCAGCGTGGCTGCTTTGAGCTTCCCCTGCCTGTGATGAGCAGCTCCTTGCTAGGACTCCTGTGGCACATCCCACTCCTTCCAGCCCCTCCACATCCTGCACTGTCCCTTCCTTTCCCCGTCAATCAGCGCAGCAGCCTCTGCAGCGTTATCTCAGATCACATTTTCTGCTCTGAATTTGCCCACTGGGTTTTCAGGGAGGAGCTTCACTTTTCAGTTTTGGTTGTTTAAAAGCTACGAACCTTCAGGGCCTGCAGAGCGTCAGTTAAAATAATAAAGGCACTAATTAATTGACAAGATGTTTTCACTCCAATTTAATCTGTCAGGATTTAACTCTGCCTGGAGGACATAAACTGTCTTCCCTTTCCTTTTGGTTTCCATACTTTCCAGTTTTAGCACTTGTAAGTGCTAAAACTTCACTTAATCTAGTTATTATTGCTGAGGTAGTTTGAGAAGCAGTATGAAAACAGACACAGGTGTCAAATGCATCTGTCACCTTTTTCAAGGTGTCTTTGTGTCTTGCTTTCTGTTTGAAGGAGCAGGGTCTGACAGCGGCATTTCTGCACTGTCATATTGTATTTCTGACTGTTTCAAAGACTCTCCAGTGAGGAGAAAATTAGAGAAGTATCATAGCACTAAAATATCTTCACAATATTGTTTATTTTTCCACAATTTCTCTGGGAACCTTCTTACATCACTGTTTTGGCCTTAAATTAGTATTAACTTGCTCGATCTGAAGCAATTGATTTTAGGATAATTTCTGACATACAGCTATTATTCAGTTGTGTTTAAATGTTGTCTAATAATATATTAATTAAATAAAGCTGTTAGCTAGACATCATAAACACCCACATACCAGTTCCTGGCTTCCTTCTACATATCTGTAATCCTTTTTTCCTCCATCTCTCTTGCATTACCTTTAATTGCCTCTTGCATTACCCCCAATGCCAGTCTTGTCTCTTCTCAGATGAGTATTCAAAATTTGCTATTTTTGATATTTTGAATAGTAGATGACTTTAGCTGTTATTTTTAAGTGGTTGTTTAAAGACATGATGAAGTAATCTGAAGCGATTCATTATGTTAATGGTTACTGTCTATATTGATAATAATTGTATGTGGAAAAGCAATCCCTGCAGTGTTACCCATTCCTCACTAAAACCCCCACAAATCTGCTGCTGTAAAAAGGAGATTTATTCATATTACAAGTTTTTAACCTTCCAAAATGCCAGCTCTGCTTCAGGTAGAGGCCACACGAAGATTAAATACAACGAACATGAAGTAAATGTAGTATATTGTATGGGATAAGCAAAGGCTGTAGTGCATACCATGAATGTAATGTGGTTTTCATTAACAAAATATCTAAAAGTGAATTGGAAAATAACATTTAACAAGTATTGCACTGAAATCAACCATATTTTTAATTAAATAAACATAAACAGGCAGTTGAAAATGAGAGCTGAAATCTTTAGTAATGAGCACCATAACCGGTAAAATACCACATCACTGTTGGTAATTCATTAACAATACTGGGAGAAATCATATAAAAATGACAGTTTCTATTTCAGAAAGAAGTTGATGAAATGTTGGAAAATGTGTGCTGCTGAGAGAGGGGGGATGTATCCCCCTGTGGCAGCACAGTGACTAGGAATGATTTTCAAAGAGCCAGATTAAAAATGAATCCGAGCTTGGGGCTGTGCCTCAGGCTCTCTACCCAAATCCCTGTCCCTCATTTGCTTGTCCTGGTGTGCTGGGCCCTGGGGTTGGGAACGAGCCCTCCTCTGGCCCCTGCTCTGCTGTTCCTTGCCCCCAGGCAAGGCAGATGTCTCACCAAATGCATTCATTACAAGATCCAGTAGGGGAAAAAAGCCTTCCAAAATTAAAATGTGCTTTTCCGGTTGTTAACGAGTGTCCCCAAGTGGGATGTCCAGGTATCTCCAGGTATCCTTCACTCTGGGAGAGATGAACTGTGAGGTTTTTTCGGTTTTGTTCATTGTGACTGGCACAATGAACCTTAAAAGTGCTAATAACAAAACTTATGTTCCTACTAAAGGCATTTTTTTGAGTCTATGAACAATTCAGAGGGCAATGTTTGCTGCTGATGTACAGCTTAAACCACCAGCGCCTTAGGGGCAGAAAATGCCCAAAAGGTGAAGCAATATTAGGAGCCTGTAGGTGGCTTCACAGTGCAAGGGAAAGGCAAAAAAAAACCCAAACAAAAACCCCCAAAACCCGGGAGGAAATGAGAAAATAAAAGATGAAATAACAGTAGGAAGCCATCTGACTGTGTACAGAATACAGAGATGCCAAAACTACCAGGGAAAGGAACCGCAGTTCATAAATTTAAGTATCTGTTGCTTTTTAAAGATGAGGAAAGCCTAGGACTGAAGTACTCTAAATGTGCATGAAAAAATGAAAACTCATTTAGCTGACGCTGAGCTGAGACTAAGTGACTTACACCTCCATCAGACTGGGAGCGGGATTTTGTGCCAGGAGCTCATTCAGTGCCATGAACTGTTCAGCCTGGGCCATCCTGGGCAAGGGGAGGGATGTCAGAGAGCCCTGGCAAATCCCATGGCAGAGCCAGTGCAGGGTGGCACAGGGCCAGACTGACTCCAAAACAATTTGCAGACTTTGGGAGCAAATTCCCAGAGCTGAGAATTGCTTTTGTCCAGGCACGTTGCTCTTCTTCTCCTGGGACAGGATCCCCAAAGGCTCAGCTAGGAGGTTTGAGGGAGCAATCTGCTAAATTGCATTAGCTGTAAAATCCCATATATAGAAGGAAAGAGGTTTAACTTTGTGTATGTTTCCTTTAGTTTAGCTAGTGCAGAGCAGCAGGCTGTCCTGATTACCCAGTGTTTCCCCTGATACAAAACCAAATGGCTTCCAGCTTGAGGAACTGTCTGAGTCCCATGTTTATTATAAATCAAGAGATGAAAAAATTATTTCAGTTTCTATGTTTTTTACAGCATTTCCCACCAGAGAACACTAACACTTGTAAAACAATAAATGCTGTAGTATAACATAGCAAGACTGTAAAATGCTGAACAGTAGATAAAATTATTTACAAAAGACCATTATGGTTTCTTTTGGAGAAATAATGCAGCATTTAATTTTAAGATACATGTGGTGGGTGTAATTTTTAGATGCTACAAAAAGGAACAGAAATACAGAAGTGCACATGTGCAGTAAGGTACAATCACAATTTTAATTCTCTCACCAAAAAAAATTTACCTCTGTGATTGATTTCATCTCTGCTCCACCAGTTTCTGAAAAGCAACTACTGTGGTAAGCAATTCAAGGGAAGAACATCAGCATCAGAACTTCAGTGCCCCGCTTGGGCTGATTTTCCAACAAGATTTTGTGGGAGGATGGGATATGCAGAGGATCAGAAGGAAAGTTGTGTTGTTTTGGTGCAGTGAATGGGTCAGGGACATTTCTCCAGTTAGGCTAATTTGTTCCCTGACGAAGTTTTTTCCATTCTTGCTGTAATACTGAATTCCAGTGCAAATGTTGAGTGCTGCTGTCACAGGATGGTGGTTGGAAGGGAAATGCTTGGTGCTGCCTCCTGTTACTCATTGTGCAGTCAAGTCCAAGCCAGCTTGCAAGATGTGAAAATACACATTAGCATGAAGAAATCTAGTCCTGAAAGCAGAGCATTCAAATCCATCACCTACCTGTGCATTTCAGCCTCTTTTCTCCTTCTTGTTATAACAATGAAGACCAGAGGCTCCAATGGCAGAGAGATGGTAGCTGTGTTTCAGAGGATACTTGAACTCTGCCAGCTTTTTCTATTAATGTTCCCCACAGATGATTTCTACCTCTGGAAAAGCAAAGAATGGAGACCCAGCACAACAGGCTCTGTCCCTTACAGAGTCCACAGAGGTGGCCAGGCAGGTTTGCTGACTGCTCCTGGGGTTGTTTTCACTAATGTAATCCCTAAATAAAAATTGAGGTACTTTCAGCCATATTAGAAATAATTAATTTCCCAGCAAACTGGGAATTTGCCAATTTTCCTTTGATTTTCATTGCATCATTAAGTAAACAGTGGTGCAATTTGCTTGGCCATGCTGCAGGTCTACCTGGGCCTGCAGCTGCTGGGGCAATTTCCATGGATCAGATTATGCTGGGAGCACAGGCAGTGCTGGAACAGCCACCTCACATCAGAGATGTCATTTCAGACACAGCCTGGGCACAGCTGCAAACTGCTGGGGTAGGGACACAAAGCTCTCTTGGCTAGGGAATTTTTCTGGCTAAAATACACTGGAACTTCAGCTCGGAGCTGACTGGAATTCAGGTAGCTCCTCCATCACGTGCAATCAGCCAGCTGAGCCTTTCCCTAAAATTTCAAAATGGGACAGGAATAAAGGGACTTAATATGAGCTGCTGAACTTCCTTTTTTTTTTCTTTCCCCAAAGCAAGCTCTACTCTTTTCTATAAACTTTGATTTTCTATAACTGTTAGAACCACTTTGGCAAGAAGTTCAACATTTGACAGTTTTTATTTAGATGTCAACATGTGGTTTTTATATTCTTAAGTTTAGAGCAATGGTAAATTCTGTCGTTTTCAAATGTTTAACTTGTAACTGTTGGAATCTGCTGGGTGTTTAAAATGGATTTGAGAAAGGAAGTAGGGTATTAGTTTTCTTGGGAAAAAGAGAAAAAAAATTTAAAAGTTCCTTTAAACAAATGTTTTTCTTACATAATATAGAAAAATTTATTTATATTGATTATAGTGTTTGATACTGCATAATAATAATGCCAGTTGGGAAATGTTGCTGCAGTGAAATATTGTGTCTTTATTGTATAATAAATGTTCCACAGAAATAGCGTATAATGATTAGAAAAAAATAAAATAGGATTAGAGGGAATCTATTGCATGGCTAAAGCTTTTATGTTGTGCTAAGAGTACTTCAAAAACCATTTTGTATTAAATAGACTGTTGCATTTGTATTTACCATAGACTGTGAACATAATGGGTGTTTTTAAAGGCAAACTTTATCATTGTCTGAAGAAGCCTTTAGCCAGCACTAAATTCGTATTCCCTCTCTCAGTTAAATATAGTCTTAATTAAACAATAGCTGAATAGGAAGGAGTGAGATAATTCTAGCCCCTTAATCCGTGGATATGAAATCCTTAATCCACGGATATAAAGCCATTTTCTGCGTTCGGGAGTGAGCACATTAACATGTGTGACGTGCAGGGAAACTGAGGCAGGGCCGGGCTGCTCCCTGGGGCTGTGCTGAGGACAAGGCAGAGATGCCCAGTACCGCTCCCAGCCTGCGAACCTGCCCGAGCCGCTGCGCTAGCAGCAGCCTTTGAACAACTTGTTTTAATTATGTGAGGAGCACGCTAGCTTTCCACAGTCGCCTTTTAATCTTTTTTATATTTCTGTTCACACTCTGTCACAGATCCGTGCTGCTTTTAATTACCGCGCCTGGGCTCGTGTGCGGTGCTGAACGCAGGACGGGACGTGGCTCTTCAATTGCCGAGCCGACCCCCCCTTACCTTCTTTACCTCAGGCTTAGGCAAACACGGAATTCTTTGGGTTGCTGCTCACAGAAAATCCTAGCAGACCTATATTTTCAAGACAGGTTTGCTGTTTAGAATAAATCCAAAGGATTTGCAGCCCGTCCATGCTTTGCCTGACAATTCCTGTGGGATCCGGATCAGTGCCCGATCCAGCGCGTTCTGCAGGAGGGCACCGTGCCTTGAGCTGCACGATCTTCTTCCCCTGTCACTGCTGCCTGCGCTTCGTGCATTGGCCTCTGCCTGCCTCGTGTTTCGGTTTCCCTAAAAAGCAGGAACCTCCAGCACATCTCCCTACTCCCTGCCCCAGAGGAGCCCTGTGCACCTGGTTCCAGCCTGGGGATACCTTTCTGTGTTACTGGAGACACTCGAGGCATCCTGGTGGCAGTGCACTGCATGGGTTTGGATCTGTAAATAATTCTGGGATCAGCAGAGGGAGCCCAAGGACACGCAGTCTCAACTGGGGATTTCGGAGCAAAGCAAGTTCTATGGATGCTGAAGTGTTCTTGACATAAACTCTCTGCCTTTGAGTGTGGCAGTAACTTATTTTTAAGCCCCCAAATTGTGCAGCGGCTTTAGTGGGGCCACCTGGGTTGTGCTGGAAGGAGGAGGGCTTAGAGGGAGAGGTGTTACTAACAAGAATCTCTAAGGGAAGGGACATTTTTCTTAAAATTATTAATAATGAGATCAGCAGAGAAATCCAAGGTGTGCCAACATGACCCTCTGGTGCACCAGTTTGGCTGACCACAGAGCTGTCCATAAGTCTGGGTAAGAATAAGGATTGGACTGGGATAGAGAGAGCAGATAAGGTAAACTGCAAAATGTTACTTTAGCTGGGATTTCCTGTGGGGTCTTTGCTTTAGAAAAATACTAAAATGCACATTATAAGGATCATTGGTATTCTTGCTCTATAACTCCATTTTATTACTTCTGACTGATCAGATTTCATTGCTCAGCCATAACACCCATCTGATTTTTGGAGAAAAAAAGGGTTTTAGACAGTCACCACACTTTTTGGCACTGTCCAAAACCATTAAATTCACTTGGAAAATTTATAAAAATGGCAGTTTTTCTTCAGCACTGAAATTCATATTGATTTTCAAAATATTATTGATGAGTTTTTAACTGCAAAAGGAGCCCTGGAAGCCTGACCTTGGACAAGAGATGTGCGTTTTCAGAGGCAGCAGGGCCTGGGTAGAACATTTTCATATGGTTATGCCAGAGCCGGAGCTCCCTCTTGTGAGAAAGAGAAATATCTGAAAAGTCCAGGGCTGTCAACTGGAAATGTGCAGTGAAGGTGGTGTTCAGCATGGAAGCAATTCCTGGTAGCCTTTCCTGTCATTCTGCAGACACCTCCATCCACTGAGACAAGAAAATGGGATTTGAAACTACCAACTTTCAAAATTGGGAAGTGGCACCATAACTTGTACTTAGTTGTGATGTGTCACAGAATTTTGATGCTTGATAAAAATATAGGAGTATTTTTCAGTGGAAATAATTCCTCTGTTCCACACACCCCCAGTGACTTTTGTCTCTGGCAAAAAAAAGAGCCTACTTTATGTCAGCTAATAAAAAGCAGAAAATAAAGGAATCTGTCAGAAGTGATAAATATTGTTTGCATTTTTGTGTTCTCTGCGCTCAGCATCAGCTGTGATGAATTGGTGACTCTGCTGCCATCCTCAGCACAGAGCACCAGAGCTGGGCTCCCTCGTGTCTGTGCCAAGACCATCTCCCTTGGGAAAAGAGGTGTTTCCTGACATGCAGGGGGTGCTCAGGGTATAATGGGATACATTATCCAGTAGAATGATATTGGAGACCCTATAGATGTCTTTAGGTGTATTTTAGCTTGGGAATATTTATGGAAAATACTTGGTATTTTGTGAGATCTGGTACACTTCAAAGAGAAAAAACTGTTTCAGAAGTATTTTTATGAGCCTTAGGATTAAGTTCTTTCTGGCAGGTGTGATTTAGTGGCAGCCAAAGGGGTGACAGTCACCAGAAGCAGCGTGACTTCATGGGGAGAGCTGTGGGCAGCCCATCCATCATGAGAGCCTGGGAATTGGGGGTCCTCCCCACTTCCTGCTGTGGTCACATTGCCCCATGCCCACTGCCAAGGAGGAGCTGCTCCTTACAGAGAGAAAAAAAATGTTTAAAGAGTCTTCTGCAACATTTGTTTGGTTTATTTTGCTGTTGATAAATAACTAGAGCTCCTGGGTTAGCCATTGGTGCAGCTGCTATGACTTTAACACCAAAGCTGAAGTATTTGAGTTGCTTCCTCCCACCCCATCCTCACCAGGACCTGTCACCTCTTTCTCTTTTTCATCAGGGAAAGGACAACTCTTGCATCTTACAGACTGTCCCCCAAAACCAGGGTGCACCCAGGTGATGGCACCTCCAGGGACTGACACACTGCTTTTTCAGGATGTAGTTTATTAAATCAACCTCTTTTCCCTCTGCATGGCAAGAGTTAATGGTGCTAGTATAAGAATATTATTCCACAGGATTATTAAAAAAAAAAAGAAAAAGTTTTTCTTACAGCAGGGAACATGTCCAATAATTGATGTGGGAATATTAATGCAATATGTATGTTATCAATTTAGAAAAGCAGAAGACATATTTCCTTAAGCTTCTAATCATTTATACATATGACCTTCATTTATACAGCAGAAGGGCTCTTCCAGAGAGCTACAATTTGCTTCAGATGTTTAGCTTAGGTATTTTGCTTTACCTTCTAACTGCCAAGTTTGGGATTATTTAGCAGTAAAATTAGAAATGTGGATTTGAGTATGTACCAAAGTTCTGACAGGTGTTAATGGAACTCAAGTTGAATATTTTATTCTTTAAATAGTAAAATGTAAACCCGCATTTGTTTAGCTTTGCCTTCCTGCCAACTGTATCAGGTATCTTGTGTGACTAGAATCACTGTTTCTGTACATGGTCTTCATGGCAGTTTCCAGTGCCTGTTCCCAGCTCAGCCTGTATTTATAATCCTAACAGATTTCAGCTCCACAGAGAATTCCTTAGGCAAATGTGTGATTCTTAACTCAAAGAGATAGGAAAGAAGACTCATCATGCAGTATAGCCCAGATTTGAAGAATATGCCTAAAGATGCAAATAGACACCTAACAGAGTTTCTCAGAAAGAAAGAAAATCCTGGAGATGAAATTACAGCAATTTAAGGCAGTTGTGTTAAAAACAAACAAGCAAACAAACAAACCTAAATCACTTAGTCCTTTTTTTCATTTTTAGGCATTCTGACACCTTTAAAATTCTGCTCCTCAGCCCACTGCAATTCAGCAATGTCCCTTACTCAGGGCAAACTTTGGTTGAGAGGGATTTCTTTTTGTCCTTGCTCAGATTGCTGTGTGGGGCATGCTCTGTTTCAGAGAGGAGCACTGGATGTTCAGGAAAGGATGTAGGATACTGCTTCAGCACAGGCTCAGCCTTCCTTATCACAGGAGCTGTGCTGGGAGGTGTTTATTATGTCTGCATTTTGATGTCAGTCAGTGGAGACAGTGGCTCCTCAACACCTTCCTGGGACACACTGACACTCCCTTTGGAGGCACCTTTTTCCTTCTCAGCACCCATAGGAAGCCAAGGTGCTGCTCTGACCATGCATGGACACTTGGATCAGGGGGAAAGGAAGCCTTCCCTGAGTTATTGAAAACCCTGGGTCTGCTGTCTGACCCACACACTGATCCCAGGTGTGGAGATCTGGGGCTCTCTGTTACCATTGCCCTGAGGATGGGGGGTGTCTTGCTGCCCTTCTGAAATGAAGGGAACCTTAAAGTGTGGGAAGATGGGTCAAATCCTCCAAGAAGGCAGCGTAGTGTGTGCCCTTCCTAGCCCAGTCCCAGGCAGTGTCTCCACAGGCCATGTCTCTGTATTGTCCCTGTGCCCAGCAGCTCATCCTAGTCCAGTGTCTGCCACAGGCACACTCAGAGAGTTGCAGACTCTCAGAAAGGAGGCAGAAACTCTGAAATCAAGAAGGCCTAACCTCGTAAGAATTTTGAAAATTAGCATCATGCTTTTCTTGATGTCCTTGATGAATTGAACTTCTGTATAACATAGGGACAGAAATGCACTTTTAAAGTTGAGTCACTTGGTTTTGAATGAGAATTACTGGCGCTAGCCAGAAAATCTGTATTTGCACAGAAGAATTATTTTATTTTCTTCTGGCCTCACCACCACTACAAAAATCATTTTGCCACAAGAATGGGCAAATTTCATCTCAGTAGGAATCCAGTAGAAAGCTCAGTGCTATAAGGCCTTTAGCTAGACTGGGACTTTGTACAGATTCAATGGTTTAAAGAAAAATTCTGTCATGGTTGAGTGGTTTTCAGCCCATGGAGCTGAGACAGGCAACCTTGCAAGGCTGTGATAATCTATGGCTACAGCCCTCCTTCTGCTGACTCTGGGCCATGGACTCCCAAATCACCTCAGGGAGTTTGCAGTTTGCTTTGAAATTTAAGCAGAGAGGAGCTTTCAGTGTAACTCTGCAGATCTCAGAAGGGCTTATCTCAGGAGGGAATATTCTGATGGCTTTGTGCTGCAGTGAATTAAATTATATAGGCTGGCTATTTTTTCATCTTCTGTTGCACTGACCTAATTTAATACAAATACGTTACTGGAGAGCTGAACTAAAATCGTGTAGGTCTTAACAAGATCATAACAAAACCCATTGAAATCTTTTTCTCTTATGCAATTTAAATTCAATTTACAGTCACTGTTTATTTTCACATACTTGGTTGTTGTTTTAAGCACTGGGTTTTTTTTTTTCACCGCTTGCGTAACTGAGAGCTATTGCAGTATCAAACCGGTGCTCTTAATGTGCTCTGGAATTTGGCTTTTTGGACTTTTACCATTTAGAAAATGTATCCAGTTGAAAGGACAGTCTCAGAAACAGAGGAACCTTTCCACAAGCAGCAGCTGTTCCTGCTGTTGGGTGTGCTCGGAAGAAGAGAAAAGGAAGAAGAGAAAATGATCTGAGAATGTACTCGGTGCCTGTTTCCTTTCCCTGGGAGCACATCTGAGCCCTGAGCAGGCTGTAGCTGTTCCTGCTGCACACCTGAGCCTTTGGCCTTGAACATTCCTGTGCCCTGCTGCCACATTGGAATTAGGGCATTACAAGAGTGGTATTTTACCATTAAATGCCACCCACTGGACTCCATGATCATGGAGGTGTTTTCCAGCCTGAACGATGCTGGGGTTCTGTGTGCACATCTCAGCTCACCTGCAAAAGCCCCTCTGGAACACGGCAGGACTGTCGCTTCTGTAGCTTGTGAGGTGCTGCAGCAGGATGGGAACAGAATAAGCATTTTGGTTTTCTATACAATGAAAAGCCTGAGCTTGATTATATTAGAAGCTTTGAAGTCCTGCTGAATGTTTGGCTTCCAGCCCAGCTGGTGGAGAGTGCAGAGAAGTCCCTTTGCTGTTTCAGTGTCAAGTTGAAATTAATTGTCTCTCTCCCAGCTTGATCAGCCACTGAAGGTCATCTTATTTCAGTTGTTCCTAAAGTGTCCTGCATACACAGAGTATAAGCACAGGGGTAAAGAGGGTTTGCATTCAGTGGGGAAATGATTTGTAGCTATTTATCAAGTAGTGTTGTAATTTATTAGTTGAATTTTGTTGCTTAGATTGAAAAAGTATCTGACAGTCAACTGGAACCAGCAGCTCCATTTTAATTCCACAGAGTAATAATTTTCTACTATTACATATAAAGCCTTACCCCAGTTATTATATCTATTAGTTGTTGGGGTTTTTACAGCACCACAATGAGAAACTTGCCAAGCAATAAATTCCTTTGAAAGGTTTCTTTGTGTCTTTAGGAAAAGCTTACATGAGATACTTCCCTACTTACATGTAATAAAAGGAAATAATAAGGTACACAGCACTCGAATAACCATTAACTTGTGCTATTGTGTATTTTACTGGCTTTATTAAGGATAACTTTCCAAACCATACAGACTCAAACAAGTGCCTTTGCATTTCTCTGAATCTATCCTTTTAATTTACAGAAAACCTGATTCACAGAGATTGTGGAATTAAATCATCACTCCAGCTGCTATGCTTTAAGTTTCCCAAACCTTTGTGAATCATTGTGTGGTTTTGAACAGCCTGGTTGTTGTGACATAAGAATTTTTGTAATTGATCAAATATGTTTAGGATTGGTCAGTTTATATTTTTAACAAAAAAAAAAAAAAAAAAGAAGTCATTTTTAGAAGAATTTATTTAATTTTTAGGAAATTGAATTATTCTTGTTTTTAAGTCACGATTTCCTTTTTGTGTTTCCGGCTAATTGCAGCACAGGAATTATTTTGATTTTTGTCTCAGACATTACAGCTTTGTTGGTCTTTGGATATTTTTCTAAGTCTCCCTTCAGAAGCCCCAGTTCTTCCTGCTTGGCAGTTGTTAAGCTACCTGCCTCCTTGTTTAATGTTCTGGGAGAGACTTCTGCCCACTTATGTCTGAGACCAAAAAAACCCCAACTATGAGGCATCAGAATAAATAAACAGGACAGAAAGCCAAATGTGGCCATGATCAGAAGCAAAGCCACGTGTGTAGGCTTAGAGCACAATTTGGAGCTTTTGTACGTTTCAGTTCTAGGAGAGGAATGATGAGTCAGTGCTGCCAGGGCTGCTGGGCCACAATTAATGGGTTTGCAGCTGGCACTGCGTGGCCTCGAGAGCCAGAGACTTGAGGAACCCTTGCTAAAACGGGCGCGTCGGGTCATGTAACCCCACGAACCTTGTTCTGTAGTGACTAAAACTTCCTGAATGTCTAAATTTCATTCAAATTTCTTGAGGATAGAAAACTAAATTGGATACAGAGATGCCCCTTCAAGTGCACTAACAAGGTGCTGCCAGGCCCTGGAGAAACAAGTGCACCGTGCAGGCTCTGTGGTTACCCTGCATCAGCCTCAGTGCGGGGGGAATTTCTGTGTTTGCACAGGGGCACCAGGAATCCCAATGCTCCCACAGCACCAAAGCTGCGGGGTCCTGGGACTGCAACACACACAATTGCCCTGTAGGACCTGAGCTGTGTCCCACATTTCTGGGGAGAGAAGAGATGAAAAAAGGAAATTACCATCCTCAGCCACAGACTGGGTTCAACCCAGCTTGGGCTTTTCAGTGGCTGCCTGGGTAACTCTGTAAGTGAACAGCCATGGATTGATGCAGGGTCTGGACAGCCCTTATTAGCTCAACTTGCAGTGGTTTGTAAATGAGATTTTTTTTTCCAGTTAGTTTTTCCTTACTGTTCTCCTAGAGTGCTGTGGGACACTTCCAGGAGCTCAGCTCTAACAGGCCTGGCCCCTCGCAGAATGTGTCTCTCCCAGGAGTCATCACTACACTGGCAAGTGCAGCCCAGTGGGGCCAGGGCCACAGTGACAGGGAACCAAACTACTGCAGGGGACCCCTGTTCCACTGGAAAACCCTTGGTTTGCTTCACATACACGTGGGCTGTTTTAAGTCACAGCAGATGTCACTGCTTTGTTAAAATCCCTCTCAGGCACGTTAAGAATGCAGTATCAGGGTGCCCAATGCTGTTAAGAAAGGACAGTACACTTGTTTCCAGTTTTTAATGCTTTCTTGTAAAACTGAAAATACAAAACCAGCTGAGCAAATGTAGATCTTTATATACATGAGGTCTCTGATTAAAAAAATCCTTTTAGTTAAAAAAAAAAAAAAAAGAAAAAAGAGAAGACCGAACCAACAAGTTACATGAAAACTGATTAAAGGGAACAACATTCTCAAATTGAAGCATACTTTCCAAGAAGGAAAACATCTTTACAGGTTCATTATATAACTTACATTTACACTTTACTGAGAGAACTTACAAAACAAGCTGCTTGAAATGCTCCTCATTTCCTTAAAGCATGAATTTCAAAGTGCCACAGCAAAGGAACAGGTTCCAATATTATCTTATACAGACTATTCATGTATAAAATGGTTTGGTAAATGTGAGGTGTTCATTTAAATGAGCACATATAGGGATACAGACTAAATAAAAGTACTTGAACAACACCTTTGTTATTACATATGCAGTTATAGGTATAATAAAGGAAACAAGGCCAGCACTGGTTTTAGGTATCTGTGTAGATGGAAGGAATGTGATTCAAGCAGTGATCAAAGGCACTGTTCTGGAAGAATCCATTTTCATCTGTTCCATTGGAGACCATGTCTTCAGATACACACTGGGCTTCAGAGATCCCCTCATAGCCTGGAAGAGTGACAAGGGCATGGATATGAATTAGTGCCATGATGCACGAGAGAAGGGAAGCACAGCCTGGGGCCTGGGATCACACAGGACAGGACAGTGTTAATGAAAAGACAACAGTGTTCAGCATCAAGGCCCTGCCCAGGAGCTGCACAAATTTCAGTGGGTGTTTGTGTCATTATAGCTGGTGCTCCCATTGGTTTCTGTGCAAAGCTGTGCATTTCCAAGTGAAGTACAAGTATCAGAGCACGGCTCTCTCAGGAGTCACAGTCATTTTCTGAACAGGACATCAAAACAATGAGTGGACAACGATCCAAAGTGTGCCCTAGATGTGATGCAGTCCTCTTGGTTTGTGTTTTTCCTTTTAATAGCACTTCGAAAAAATATTCCATGTGTCTCCCAGCTGCTCTTAAGACCCAGAAATCTGGATCCTACATTTACTGCTCTCCACATAGTGCAGGTCTGAGGAAGCATGGCTGGGACAGGTCAGGCTCACAGGACATATGGAAAGAGTTCTGAACCTCAGCCCACCAAAGCCCACCAGGGCAAGCTGGCTGCTGCTTGCCGGGTTACCAGAAAGCCACAGAAGTAGGGAAGAATTTCTCTGTCCTTCTTTCATAATGCCAAACTCCCACAGCTATTCCAAACCTCCTGAGCTGCACTTCCCTGAGGAAAGGGGCAGGTTTGCCATGCTACCAGATGCTACAGCAGCTGGAGTGCCAGGGAGTCTAAAAAAAAAGACACTGCCTACCCAAAGGACATGAAAATCTCCTATTATGATCCACCTATCACCTGCTTTTGCAACTGGCCAGTCGAGGCCCACATGCACATGTTCATTTTACTGCAGTCCAGCTCCTCCTTACTTCCCCTCTGTGGTATTCACCTCCTTAGTGTCATCTTTTATACATATTCTGGTTTTATTCCTTGATTTGAGTTGGGTCTTTAGTAAAGCATCTGTGTGAGCTTCAGCACAATGTTCTGACCCTTGGACTGAGCCCCCAGGGACCCCTGAGTCCACCTACCACAACTGGAATAAGCAGCAGCAGCTGAGGGAGCACATGGAACAAGATGCAGCTTAGCAAATGCCTGTGGCTGACACAGAAAGTCAAGCCCTTACACAGAGTGGGGACTCCACTGGGGGTGGCTGATCCTCGTGCTGGAAGCACCAGCCCTGGCTCCATTCTCTGGCCTACAGAGGGGTCTGTGGGGCCATGGGGAAATGACTCTTTTTCTGTGCCTTGGTAAAAAATGAGGCCATTCCTTCTCTTTAGCCTTCCCCTTGTCTTTTTCACTTGCCTGCACCTCTGCAGGTGTGCCTGGGTGGGGCTGAGCCAAAATCTGCCCAGACTCCACAGGGGCCCCAGGGCTAAGTGGCACCACACCAGCAGCCAGGGACAGATCCTGCTTCCTACACAGCCAGTCCTGGCTGCAGGAAAACCTGTCCACTTCATTGTGGCTATTTTACTGTTAGGTATGTTTTTATTATTTGAGGTCAAATTCTCTACTTTACATTTCTGCATTTTCCTATGACTTATTAATTTACTGGTGGTTTACAGGTCAGATTCTGCTGTCTGCAGAAATCTGGCACACAGTGTATGTCCAGAGGTTCTGGAGGACAACCTCAGCATGTTTATCTGTGTCAGGCCAAGTGGAGTGACCAGTATTTTGGTAAGTTTTGTGAGTGTTTATGTTATGCTAATTTCTATTTGATGAGCCTGTATACAGGGTGGATACACAACCACAGATGGATAAAACCCAAGATAAGCATACACCCCAGAAATCATTATTAGATTCCAGATAGAGTAAACTATCCAAAGTCCTGAACAGAAAATAAAAATTTATTGACTGTTAATGTGATTCATGGAACAGCTGTTTGCCAGTCACATTTGGCATTCCTGTGAGATGAGATCTCATTTAATATTAATGGTGCTATAAAAGCCTGAAAAAATTAATGCATAGCCTTGATGAATCCTGCAAACCTGAATGGCTCTATTTTACACACTAAAAGATGAGATTTATATATTTCATACATGTTTATGTTTCAGCCTTTTAAGTATTTGCATGCCTCAATAACCACTCTAAAAACAAAAATACTAAACAGAAACATTTCATGATAGTTTAGGCCCAGACAGAAAAATCAACTGTTGTTGAAGTTGGTGTCTTGCCACAGTATTATTCTTTACTGCTACAATTTCTTTTGGAAAGTTTATTTAGTCTGTTCTTTAAATATTGCAGGCTGTCAATCTAAGCTTGAAATTTGATGTTAACATAAAAAACCCCTATGTTTTAGTAATATCAAACTTATGAGTAACACTAAAGAATTCAAAGTTGAAGTTGAAACTTCATCTTAAATGTTTCCCTTGTGTTGGTTACTGATGCATGCACTTCCCAGAATGGAATAGCAGACAAATGCATGCACACTTGCTCTGAACAGAGTCTCCTTTAATACAAAACAAACAGGAAAGTCAACTCTAATTTTGTGGTCTGACTCAGGCCCCAATTCAAAAAGCACTTAAACATATGTTTTCAGTATTGTTCTTAACTGAGGTGCCCTCCTGAGTGCAGACATGAAGAGAACTTTCTTGGAGATACCTAAGTAAAGATTGCAGCAAATGGTTGTTTTTTACTGCTCTGACAATACTCACATTTTGTTTGATTTCACCAATTCTGTCAATTCTGAATTTTAAAGGTAGAAAAAAAAAGGAATACCGAAATACTGCAGTACTATAGTAATGTAGCCATTATAACTTCGACCTGATTATAAAAGCCTGCCTGAGCACACCTGAGATATGCAATAAGCAGACCACACAAAAAATGTAGGCAGTGCCTTGACAGCTCCTTGAAGGGGGGTGTTGCCTATGGCATCAGGAAGAATGAAGAGACTTTGTCAATCAGTCAAATACAGCAGGATTAAAGAAAAAAAATGCTTTCCTTCTGGGGTTTTATAGATGAAAATGAATTTCAGGGCTATTTTTTTACACAAACATGTTTTTGTTGTAACATTGAATATAAAACGTGTTCTTTGCCCCTCCTGCTACAAATATCATATGGGTAATTCCTTACAGGTAGAATAAATTACCTGTTGAAGCTAAAGGTGCATTGAGGATGTGATAGCCATTCTGCCTCAGAGGATTGAAGCAATGGGATTCCCCTGTGAGCACATCACTGCTGACAGACTGGTCCATTGTTCTGTAGCAATCTCCATAGTGGAAACAGTTTTGTATGGAGTGAAAGCTGCCTTGGTAACCTGAAAGCAGATATTGCACACAATTCAATCCTTCTGCAATGGTACTACTTCCACTTCTGCCACAGCATTTCATTACTGTTGGGGGGGTTAGTTCCTCAGTTTTACCTCTGGAAAAATGATCACCTTGTTCTATAAAGTTCAGTTACAGAAGAGTTGCATCAGACTTGGTCCCACAAGGTGCTGTGGACTGTGATCCCCATCATGCAAAAATCTCAAGGATGGGCTTCATTTCAAGCAATAGATCAGCTGAACACAGTCAACAGCACACTTGGTTCCAAGCCCTCCACTGGATCAGGTCCAGGATGCTCAGCTCCTAAGGGAATGTCTCTGTAACAAATCACTGGTAATTTAAATACAATAATGCAGTATTTAAATGAAGAGTACTGCTTTGTTTTCAGTTAAGTAAAGTCTTTTCCCATCCAGTGTGTGCTGTGCACTGCTGGAGACAGCGCTGTTTATCCAAAACACCTTCACAGGTCCCTCAAACTTCTTTCCCAGACTGCTCTTGATTCAAATGAACCCCCTTTCACTGGACACAGGGGGCCACAGTGTGCAGGTAAAATTGACCTAGAAGTGCAGGACTGACTCCAGATCATTGACACGTGAAGACTGAGTTCAACCAGAGGCTCTTCTGCTTCTGGGAAGTGCTAAGATAGATCTGCATGGTCTCTGCTTGCTTCAGTCATTCTGTTTTTGGGGCATGGTTGACTTTCATCCTCCACATACCAAACATTTCTTTGACCCTGGGTTTTTTCCCCAAGTATTGTAATATCAGTACCCAGCAGTTTGGGTTTTGCCATCAGAAGCTGTGAATGAGTTGTAGACAACAAAAGAAGATATTTAACAGTAAAGGACAAATGAATTGCTGAGGAAGTAATTTTGCAATTTATAAGCTGTTTCAACATTCTAAAAATTTTTTCCCATAAGGATGATCTCAAAGTATGTCAAAAACATTTAAACCAACCAAGGCCTTATTTAATTATTTTCCTTTCTCCTGCCTCAATAAGCTCTCCCTTATTCCAGGTGCATTGCACACTAACTAACTGTACATTCCTATCAGCTGCCCCTTTTCCTACCTTCTCTGATTCTCCTTCCCTTAAATGCAACTGAAGTCAACCAAATCAGTCTTCAAGTCTAGAAGAATGTGCTTCAGGATTTTCCTCTAATTGCCAGAGAAAATATGGAGCTGTTGTCTTTCTTCCCTCAGTCTTACTCAGACTGAAACATTTCCTCAGGAACTCCTGCAGAAGCTCGGGGCAGCTCAGTGAATCCCACCATGTTTCCCAATTTCGAGCTGACAGCTCAGCCCCATTCACAGCAGAGACCCGCCCTGCTGGGCTGCCTGTGCACTCTTCAGTCTGTTTGTTCAGAAATTAAATCCCTGTGCCTGTCCCCAGAGTACCTGGGGCTGTATGGGGTGAATGTGTCCCTTACAATTCCTGCAGTGTGCAAGCTCTCTCCTGTTCAGTAAGATCTCCCACACTTCTCTGTGTTTTCCCTTTACTACCAAAGCTTGACCAAGCAGACGGTACCAGGCAAAGTTTGGGGTCTGGCCACTTCTTATTTCCTAAGGTGATAATAAATAAGGCAAAGTGAGGCAATTCTTGAGTAGAAATGCAATAAACTCATTGAGTGGTAAAAGATTTGCTCTGAAGCTTCCCATTTTAATATGTGCTTTGGCAGAATCTGCAAGGATTAAATGATTAATTTCTTGAGAATGTATGATGCACTAAAAAATACCTGAATTGTTAATGTCCATGATTAGTGAAGTCCTACTGGATGACTCTTAGATAAAGACACTACACACTCTGTACCAAGGCTGCTTGTATTTGCTGCTATGGAGAAGGCAGCCCAAAAATTTGGAAAGCTGAGCATTAAATGATGCATGCCCTTCCTTGGAATAAACAGCCAGCCACCTCTATTTACTGCCTGGAGAGTCTGGCTCAAAGAACCAAGGAGCTCTTATGAGAGGTAGCACAGCCCTCTTTTGATGTGGTTTTAGGTACAGTGTGTTATTGATTTGCTTTGATAATTATCCTTTCTGTTTACAAAACACAAACTCCTTGCTGTAAGCCTTCTAAAAATACATCCTTTTGAGATGAGCAGTGAAAGAAAGAGACACTTGGCTTCAAAGGAAGAACAACTGGTTGCAGAGAGCACTTAGATGCATTGCTAGAGAAAAAAAAATCTTTTCCAGAATGTCTCCTATAGACATCACTCCTAGGTGTATTTTCTCTGTCACAGTAAGTGCTGTCCTTCCCTTGTCCTCCCAGGCTTGCCTTTGTATACATCAATTAAAAACCTTCACGATCTACAGAGCTCGTACAGTGGCTTAGAAAAGCAGAGAGCATCCAAGCATGACAGAACTGAATTGAAACTAGTCAGATCCAGGGTTTTTCTCAAGACCTGTGGGGAAAGGTTATTTTGAAGTGTTTTAAGTTACACTGTCTGGAAACACCTGAAGCAGAGAACTGCCTCAGAATCAGAGTCTGGAAAAGGACTGCTATAAGCAATGAAATCCTCTTTTGGATTGCAGTGTTTATCCCTCAGCAACACTGTGAAATAATCTGAGAAGGCAGAGGAAAAAGTGTTCCTGGAACCACCCAGTGAAGAAAGGGCTGTAGGAAAATCCCGGTGCTACTGCACTGCCAAGGTCACCGGGACCTGGTTTCTGCCAAGTGCTTCACAGAGAAAATACAGAGAAACGCACTTTCCCTGTTCTAATGTGCCTACAGCAGGACACTAAGTAGGATAAATGCAGGTGTGAAACTAAAGAAAAAACACGGAGTGAGGAAGGGAAAGGGTGTAGCAGGAGCACAAATCAGGCAGAACAAAGCATGACACTAAAAATGGGATTTCGGCCCCTTTGGGTTCATTGCATTTAGCTGTGGTTTATTTTTATATTTTTTTAATTCCTTTAGATTTCTTTAAATGCTTCAATGAGAAAATATGGGAAATTAAAATATTATTAAAATCCCATAACCAAGCATTCAATTAACAACCACATGTGGTTGATTAGAGTAAACTAAACAGGAAGCATTTTTTACAAGTTCTTAAAAAACATTCCCTTCAGGGGTTAAAATACAAAGTAACCAAGAAGACTGGTCCAGTGCAGACACCCCTGCTCCTTCTAGAGTGAAAATCTGTAGTACTAACTTGGAAATAAGTGTTTCACCAATATTTTTTTTCCACATGGATTTCAGGTTTTCCTTCAGTTTTGATTTAAAGCAAGAATTTTCTGAGGTTATTTTCAAGTGAAGAATTTACTAAATTCCCTGTCAGTTTAAATGATCACTGTTAAATGTTTTATGTACAGTAGATGTAGAAATATAACAGTTCATAAAGGAATAAACTGAGTTCCAAACATAACATTTAGTTAAAATTTTGCTTTGAAATAATTTGTGGCAGAAAAGCTGCACTTAGCCACTTCACACAGTGCACTGGCTGCCTCTGCTTCTCTAAGGCACAGCCTAGAAAATGTCAAGCAGCTTTAAAACGAATGATGTAATGAGCAAATAATTGGAATATGCCTATTAAATGCCATCTTGTTATGTCATGTCATTTACATGTATTTGCAAATAAATCTCAGCTTTTCAAATTCCATAAAATTTCTGACAAGAAATCATGTCAGGTATAAATAACTACAGGATTCCATTGCCTGCCAAATTCTTTCAGCATGTAATGATTTCCATGTGATCTTACTACAGCTAGGTTAAAACATATAAATAATGTCAGCTTGTTCTTTCATTATCAATATTTTTGCTACCAGCCTGACGAAGCTGCCATCTCCTAAAAATTCCACATCCACACTGTTTATGTGCTTCTGTACATATGCCTGGTTCTACACTAGGTTTATGTGGTGTACCTTTTTCTGGCAAAAATTCAAGACACCCAGTTTATTACAGATTCCATTAGAAAAATGTGCTCTTAATGAACTGAGAGGCAGAAAAAAGAAAGAAAAAGTAGAGCAGGTACAGTTAAGTACAGTTTACAGATAATTGGTTTCAAAGGCTGCTAATCAAAACTGATTTTGGAATGACCATTTCCATAATTAATTTATAATAATACTTCAACATTTGGCCAAAGTGGAAAATTATTGCTTTTTCAAAACCACATGACATAACACTTAGAAAGCAACAATTCATTCAAAAGGAAATGTGGTTTTCTTAAGGAATAAAGTCAATTTATTTAAGTGGTTCAAAACTTGTTCTGTCTATGCATTTGTTTCTGCCATAGTAATGAGCTGCTAAACTTTCCTCTTGTGGCTTGTAGTTATTTAGCTCATTATAGCAACATAATCATATATCATTATATGCTATCATAAATCTGCCACTTCTCCCTTACAGAGTTAATCTTTTTAAATTGAATAATCTGTTGAGCATCAGGTTGAGTTAGTTTTTCCTTCAGCACAAATCATTAAATATAATACGCTTTAACTTTTCAGCCTAAGCCTGTCCAACCAAAGAGCAAAAACACTGCTCTGAGAACGAGGGGCAGAGGGAACTGTTGGGATACCCAACCCCATCCCAGCTGGGAGCTGCTCACGGGTTTGTGCTCAGGCTCTTGCAAGCAGACAGATGTCCTACACACTTCTTTATTGGGAATATTTACCAAATTTTAGCAGCTCTCCATCTGGACTGCATAACAGATTTCTGAAATATGCAAGCTCCTGTTAGTGGAAGAATCTGTGATGATAATAATATCTTGCTAATTTGTGCCTCAAAAATTTCAGGAACATTAATTAGTTCCCACAGCAGAACTCCAGAATAGGTATGTAAGCTCACAATTAAAAAGGCTGAGTAATTCAGAACAAAAAATGTTTTAAATTAAGCTGTGGGACAACTGCTTACTGCTCCCATTCCTGTCCTCAAACCCCACAGGCACTCTATAGTTGTACAGAGTGCATTTACATGTTACTATATAATGTGAAACAAGCTAAGCTTCTAAATAATAAATGAAAAAAAGTTTGTTTTCTTTGTCTAATTCCATGTCTTGTGCATCACTATGAGTGGACTGAGCAGGACACTGCCAAGCTGTGCCTCAAGGATTTTGGGACTGGATGGCTCTTGCAGGGTCACTCTCCAGGCTGGATGACCAGCAGCCTTCTACTGAAGGACCTGAATAAATGCAATAAATCTGCTGTTGGGACAGCTTTCCCCATTATGATGACATATAACAGCATGGACCTGTCTGAAAATTTCCATCTATATGTACATCAATCCAGTTTAAAAAGCAGAGTGCCCACTGAAATGCTGACAATATTAGCCAAATATGAAAAAGCAAAATAAATTCCTTCTCTCCAGCTAGAAATTAGAAAAGTTGCAAGAAACAAGAAGAGACAAGAGTTACCTTGAGATCCCTGCTGTACAGACTGGTTGGGAAATGGGGTGTACGGTGTGTTTGGTATCCCAGAAAACTGCTGCCCGTTGGGTGACTGGCTGTGGGATGATGGAGAACCGTGTTTCTGCAAGAGGGAAGGTGGAACTAAAGCTTTCAGGGGGCTGACAAGTGGAGAGATTATGTTGGGAGCAAGCCTAGAAAAAGAAAATACAGAAAAACTTCACATATCACATCATAATATGGCAAAATGAAATACTTGAATGAACTATTTCCATAATGGCCAAACTACAGAGAAGTCTGTTTAGAAGGTACAAATTATATTGATAAAAAAGGACAACAATACAGTGCTACCTTCAGATATTTGCTAGGAGGCAAGAGAGTTATCCAAGGAATTCTGTTCCTTTACACTGACTTCCTGCACTCGCCATAATGACAGGATCAAAATGACACCACTCCTCAGAGAGCAACTTAAACACAGCTCAGTTTGATTTAGAATTTTGTCATCTGAGATACATGTCCAGAAATAGGAATGGAAAATGTAGCTAGAATGAGGAAATGCAAGTAAATTGTTTAAGTGCCTTCACAGCTACAGCCAAGACAAAGAAAAGCGTTAGTTTCACCCTGCAGATGAGCAAAGAGTGGATCTCGTACCCTGTGACAAGGGGCCCTGTGCCCCCCAGCCCTGTGGTGCCCTGTCAAACAGCACATGGAGAGCTCTCAATACACTCTCTGCTGCCTCTGGAGCTTTTGCTAAACCTAAGAAGGACCTGTTTGAGCAGCACCAAAACCTTCAGATGCTGCAAAATCCACCTCAATGTCTGAGAGACACCCTGCGGAAACTTCCCACTTACAAGAAAAATAAAACAACCTCTGCAGGTTGTAATAGGTATCACCAAGCTGGGAAAAAATACTGAGCACAAATGGTTGGAGGCAGACAAAAATGAACTACATAAAAACTTAAATCTCTCACTGGTGTCTTCCTCTACCCCTACAAGCTGTTCAAACACCATAAACCATCTTTTCACACGATGGCTTCTTGGAGCAGTTGGACTGACCTTGGGAGTGAGGCTGTGCTCCAGTGAGGGCTAAGCACTACATGGGAACGTGCAAGAGGTAAACAGAGGGGAACTGTGAATAAATGGTGACAACAGCTTAACCAAATTTAACATGAGAGGCACAGGAACGCTGCCAAAAGCTGTCACAGTGAGGCTCTCAATATTAGAAGGGGTTTAAATCAACCAATCCAAGCGCATTCTATGCTCAAACAATTCCATCTCCCAAAACAAGTAAGCAAGACTTGTAATACAAACCACAAAGACTGAATCTCCCCAAACTAAACTGAGGAATTAAACTAGTGCTATTAAATGGGTGAAGGCAAGGATCATGTCAAGTCAAATAGCAAGAACTGGAAAACAATTATTTTTTTTTGCGAGTAAGATACCCCCTGCAATAAGTGCTGATCAGTAATATGTAAAAGAAACAGGGCTACTGTCGAATTAAAGGAGCCAACACGTAAGGAGAAAAATCCTATTTGTTCTGGTTTGGATAAGGCCTGGGGCTGCAGAGGTGCCCAAAGGGGACCGGGGGGTGCCGGGGCACCTGTGCTCTGCTCGGGTCAGGGACCGAACTCTCTCCGCAGCCCGCGCTGCTGAGGGGCAGATGCAGGGAAAACACCGATTTATTTACGCAGCAGCAGCCAAACGCCAGGGGCAGCTCCCCTGGGGCCGCAGCTTTCCCTCAAAGGGCTCAGCGCGGCCGCGGCGGGGCTCGGGGAGCTCAGGGACCGCATTCCCTGCGAGCGCTGCGCGGGCCCGGCGCTGCAGGGCCCCGCGGGGCCCTCACGGGAGCTCGGGCCGCTCTGCCGGGGCCGAGGCACTGCCCGGGCCCTCCTCCGCAACACGGCGACACAGACACCGTCCCACACGAGCCAGCAGCGCCTGGAAACGCTTCTAGCTGAAAGGAGACTCAAAAGATTGCCGTTGTTTTCGTTGGAAAGATAATAGCTAAAAGAAGTCATGATAGTGACATTTATATGGGTAATGACCACACACACATTTAAAAAAGAAACAAAAGACGTACTAAAAACTCCAATGCCGGGATGAGCCAGAAACCACTCTGAATAGGGGAGGGAAATGCTTCTGGGGAGCGAGTCCTCTGCAAATGCCTGTGTTGGGTTTCCTCTGCCTGCTCTTGGAATGTCCTGTCCTGGCTACTGCTGGGAAACGCAGCACCCCACGGAACCTGCCGGGCTGCTCCGAGCGCTTTGTCAGGATGGGCCATCGTGCTTCTAAACTCTGTGCAATCATGCTGCTTGCCCAACAAAAATGGTACGCTTAGGTATCCAGCTGTGGGAATACTAAAAATCCCAGCTTCCCTACCCAGTTTAACTACTCCCAGAGGCTACTTAAATCTGAACCATGGGAGAAGAATTTAAGTTGTTATTGTTATTTTTAAAGCAGTGCTTGTCCTCACTCACACTCTTGCATTCCTGTTTTTCCTGTGTGTGAGCTCGACAGGATTTGTGCCTCGAAACATTTGAGATGAGTCTTTAAGGGTGGTGAGGTCCCCTGCAAGGCCGGAGGGGCGCGGGCCCTGCTCCAGCTGGGAATGCCGAGCAGCGTGCGGAGCTGCCCCGCTGCTGGGGCTCAGCAAACATTGCTGCCTGTGGGCAGCTGTATCCTAGGAGCAGCAACCTGAGCCGAAACCCTGACAGCTCCGGCTAACACTTGAGCATCGCTGCCTCCTCTGCATCAAGAGAGTTTCACAGAGTTGAGCAGTTCACCATAAAAACCTGCTGTGTTCTGCTCAGGTTCTCCCAGTAAGGAATTTAATATGTTTCCTGGAAGTTAAGGCACAGTTTTCAGCTAGGAAAGAACTTTGCTCAGCAGAAAAAATCTGGCTATGTTAGCACAAGTGGCCAACGTGGGGATCTGTGTCCTTAAAATATTCATCACAATCCCTACAGCTCAAGCTGGTCCCTCAAGTATTACCCTGTGTGTGTTTCTGTGTGTGTGTGTGTGTGTGTGTGTGTGTGTGCACGTGTGAATGTGCTCTGGCACGCTCAAGGGGAGATTTTCATCAGCGAAGCTGTCCACTCTCCAGTGCTGTGTTTTTAATTCTCTCCTGAATATCTGCCTACTAATTAGGTTGCTGTGATACTCAGGTTGTTAAAAGAGGAGGGATCATTCCTGATACAAAATAAACAGATAATGCATTAGAGCCTAAAAGGTGATGCCTTCTGTGTGGAAGATGAAACACTGAAAGACTTACAGCAGGAACTCAGCTGGATACACTAAAATTCCCAGGCAGGAGCTCAGGCACGTGTGTTTCAATAACTAATAGCCTGCACATTTCCTGTTAATACTGTACTACAAACCACAGTTTGCTTTGGTTTGGATAGCAATAATAAATATATACCATATATTTTACCTTAATTGTAACTTGCATAATTCAGTAAATTTGCAGGTCCTCTGGGGCCTTTTAATATATATCTGTGCCTATATATAGTTATATATATAAAGATGTAAATACTTGCACAGGCATGAAAAAAAAATCCGTATCCCTCCTTAATTCATTACATTTGAGGGCTCCTGGCTCTCTGGAATATTTCTGTTGAGGGCCATACAAGGGTGTGATGGGGGAGCCTCCTCTCCACCCTGTCCAAGACACAGAAGGAACAACAGGACATGTACCATGGAGAGAAGGAGCTGGCTGGAAACAAAAGGAACATTTTGCTCACACAGCATGCCCTGGCCTGTGCCATTCACAGCCACAGGAGCCAAAGAATCAAACAAAATACCTATTTTTTTACGAAGGGACTGAATAATTTAATGGCCAAAACCAACATTTCCATGCTAAGTGAGGGGTAATCATATCTTGTGCTTCAGGATGTAAAGTGATCACCCATGGAGGCAAAGAGGAATTCTGCTCTCTTCACTCACCACACAGCTCAGGGTGTCTGTACTGGGGGCCTTTTCCAGTTCCCCCTGAAGCACCACTGGAGGATGGTCTGGAGATGGAATTCCTGTCTGAGGGAGCCGAGATTTCAGGTGGGATTGCAGGGCCAACGTTTCCTCTGAGGAGGCATCAGCAGGCAATCAAGGAAAAGGACTACTCAGAAAAATCTTACGTGATTCATACACACAACCAAGAGGAAACTTTGGGAATAACTGAGCCTAAGTGAGTAACCACCTTATCTGTGGCACTGTGCACGTTTCTGAACCAACACTGCCTGAAAATGCCCGGCTCCACAGCCCTTCCCACAGGAACTCCAGCAGTCAAGTAGGATTCTACCCACAAAGAATCATGAAACCAAGTGACAGTCATGGACAACAAACCAGTCCCTAAGTTCTACAGGAAAGCATTTATCACTCACATCAATGGGAATGCTCAGAAATCTTGGTCCTTACAGAAGGACTTTTTAAAAGAGAAAATTTAAAGTCAAAACATAGAAAAAATTGATCGTCCTCTCCCTTTCTAAGTGCACCCCTTAGGAATCTCAAACAAATCCCAGTAAAACTTTTTATATAAACTTTCTTGTGATCATGCTTTAACAATATATTTTGGGTGGTGGAAGTTTATATTAAATTTTAAGTAAGGCCTGTGTTGAGGGAACTACCTCTGTATGCCATCAGTGTCCTACAGAAAACACACCTAAAGGCTACAAGTACCATGACTTTGCTTTAGAATTATTTATCCTGTCTGCACACTCAGCCTCCCCAAGCAGGCAGGGGTGTTTAAGGATCTCTGTATTCTCCCAGCGCACACCAAATGTCCTGTTCCAATATAAAGAACCAAAAAAAAAACCAAAAAACCAAAAACCAAAAAACCAAAACCCAGATGGACATGGATTCTTGTGAGATTTCCATCACAATGTCTGGATAGGTGTTTTCTATATATCCACAGTGCTTAGTCTGAGGAAGAAATAGATTTGCCCTCTGTTTTAGTCTTTGTTCAATACCAGTTCCAGGACAAATTAACAGAATAAGAAATTATAAAGCTCCTTTCAAGATAAGAGAGCTTGGCTAGAACTTGACTGCCAAAAACTACATACAGTATACTTAGTAAATACTGAGTGGAACAGAAAATTGAAAAATAATAAAAATAAATTCAAACGAAGATTTTTAATTATAAATAGGAATGAAGTGTAAGTGCAAATGGAAACATGTAAGACAGGGATGTTTCCAATATGAAAACTGTCTGGGTTTGTTGTTTTTTTAGTGGTGTGATGGCTTGATTGGCAGATTCCTCAGCTAGACAAAGAACCTCAACCCATATCCCATTGAGTTCAGTGGAAACAGGACCAAAACCAGACTGAAAAACATCTGTCCTTTATGTCAAATATTTTTTTGTATATCTTGGGTTAAAAGACTATTCTGTAACAGTTCCATGCACAGCAGTACTGACAGATAGAAAAATCGTGACTTTTGAGAATCATGTTTTAACTCAGATTAACATGAAGAAAAACAGCAAGTAAAACACCAGAGTAAGAAGCACAAACCAAAGCAGCCCCACATTTTATCTGAAGTGCAGCACTGTAGCCACTTACAGGAACTGAGAGTTTCCATGAGATGAGGTTCTCCCATAAAACCAACCAGTTCATTCATAAAATCTCTCCCCCAAGCATTATAGTCACTGATATTGTGAGAAAGTCCAATTCAGTTCCAGGACCAGGAGATTATTTTTTTTAATGGAAAAAAAAGTTAACACGCATTTTCATCTCTTCCCATAATATTAAAAATGATGTGTAAAGCTCTGCTAATCAGGTCCCTGGATAGAGCCCAATCTCTGGCCACGTGTTTCTGTTCTGGGTCTTGCCCTACGGGAATTTCTGTCAGCACATGCTCAGGAAACAGTTACACCGTTCACTCTTTTGGACTTTTTTGTAAGACAGACTCTATCTGAAGTTTGGTGAACCTTTGCACTAATCACTGCCAGGTGCCTCTGGCTATGTTTCTGGAATGCAAGGAATCTTTTCCTTCTCTCCCTCCTTCTTCCTTTCTCCTTACCCCCCCTCCCCTCCCTGATATATAATAAATCCTTCACCACAGATGATCTTGCTGGGCATCACTGCATTTCTTACCTTTTCCTAGAAACAATGAGCACCCAAGTCCTGGGGCTGTGACTCCAAGGTACAACAAGGTACTCCAAGGTACAATACCCTGCCTCTGGTTTTCCCACCAGCATGGCCAGAGGCTCTGTCCCCGCTCTGCTGCAGCTGCAGCCCGTGACACACCTGTGTGTGACATCCTGAAAGCAGTGCCAAGGCAGTGGCTGCCTTTTTCTGGCTTTTAGACAAACACAAAACGCTGATTTTCATTCAAAATGCCACCCTGGATTAGCTGGATCCAGTTCTGCACCTTCACTCACTCACACTCTGAGCCAAGTCCGCAAGTGCAGGAGCTGCTCAGCTCTAAGGAGTAAGCGGGGCTTCATAAATATTATGGAGAACATTATTCACAGGAACTTTCATGTGACTGGAGAGACACAGGTCATTGAGTTGCTTCAGAGTATTCCTAGTGATACCAGTAACAGTGAGAAGAAAGCAATTTCATGTTCAGAATCATAAAGGAGCCCTTAGAGTCCTCTCCTGGTACACTCAGGGGTTTTCTGTGTGGGCCTGCTCTTGGGCCCAGAGGGGCTTCCTGAAATCCTGAAATATTCCCTGTCTGCTCTAGCAAACACATGTGCAAGTCTGAGTGGGGCACAGAACATAACTCAGTGTTTGTCATGCATTTCATCATCTACACAAGCTCACAAAACACACAAACACACTTACTCTGTGTCAAATGAATATCTCCAATTGCTCTGACCTGAGATGTGCAATTTCCACAGAGCAGTTCCTCATAGGGATCATCATGGGAACTGTGCCACTCCAAAGGATGTTTGTATTTATAAGGGTTTGTTTAATAACCTCTGAAATGAAGCTGATGAATCGCTACAGTGGAAGTCACTACGCATGAGGGAGATTTGAAAAATTATTCTTGCTTACAATCTAGCAAAAAAAGGTATTTTGGAGTGAAATAAAAACCTTATTAATATGGTCAAAGAAGTATCAAAACTTATTTAAATAAAGAGCAGTGCCTTAGGTTCAAGTGATTGCCAGGAAGTCAATTACAAAAACATGTAATCAAACACAGAGTCTGTCTACTCCAGATTATCTGGCATGTGCTGCATGCTTGACTGATCTATCTTATTTCAGTCATTTAAGGTCATTATTCTCTGGCTAACAGGCAGCAAGATGCTTCCAGGTGGGTTCTGTACAGGTACTGATGTCTGCTGTCTTCAGGTTTGCCAGGTAGAACACAAAACACTACACAACAGTGGGAGATGTGAAGACAGCTTCATTATTTGTTACACCATTATAAACTCCTGTCTTTGGTGTATATGGTTTGCATCAAACTGCAGTGGTTTTGCTTAAAAAAACAAAACAAAATTTGGGAAAAATGAGAAAAAAAACACCTTTACAGATGTTAAGTGTAAATTTAACTACAGATAAATCCAGTAATGGCTAAAATCATTAATGTAAAGCAGAGCTCTGGCTGAATCCATCTTAAATGCTTTCTGAATTACTCTGACCATCTCCTTTAACCTCCCACCTTCTCCTGTAACTCTGATTTCTCACTCAGGTTTCCTTACAGTGTCTCCTCTGGGCAGGCACCACAGCCCTTACTTTGAGAGGCTCTGGTAGAGGCCCTCAGGATCCTGAGTGTCAGTCCAGCCCTCTCAGAAACTCAAATGAAACATTTACCCACCTATTTCAGCTGATGGACAAACAGCATTTACCCCAGGATCCAGCACCAGGTTATCCTTAGGCATGTAACTGTTGAAGTAAGCCTATGCTAATGCTAATTTTGCTTTAAGAGGAGGAGGGGGGCAACCTGTATAAGCCTATCTGGACATGATTATGAATGAATTCTGATCACATTTTCTACAACGAGATAAATGACTTGGGATTTGAAAGCAGATGCTTTTAATTACTGATTTTCTTTGTTTCGTGGGGCTCAGTGCCGCACCTGTACATTGTTCTTGCTGGACAGATGTACTGATGCCCCTTTTGCGTGCTCAGATCCATAACACTGAGATAAATTATGAAGGGTTCTTGGCTTCCTCCATTGAAAATGTTTTCAGCTGTCAGAGATATCTGTTTCTTGTTACTGGTTTTAGTGCTTTTGAAGGGAAGACTAAACCACTGACTTGTGTATTCTGTTATAAATGAAGAGTATTCTCCACTGGAATCCACAGAGAATGAGGGATGGATCTCCTTGGTCTGTCAGAAAGTCTGTGCAGGTATTTAGTTCTCCAAAGCACTTCTAGAGAGTTAAAGTTTCTTTTGTACAAAGATCCTAATAGCATGTCAGTTCCTAGTCCACTGAATTATATGGATATAAATATATATCCATAATTATATATCCATAAATATATATCACTGAATATAAAATTCTATTAATTTTCCCAAACTTAAATGAAAATATTAATCAATAAACAAGATTAATAAGAATCAGACATAAGTGGAAAAGACACCTAATTGTCTCCTAAAGTAATGAGAATTAGGAGCACAAATGTGTTTTCCTACCTGGCCTGGATCCTGGCAGCTCAAAGAGACAGCACAGGAAAGAATCTCCCCCATATAACTGACAAGATTTTACCCTGTGTGTTTAGTTTCAAGCTTAAAAATGCCAGGGATTTCAAATCTGGTGTACCCTGGTTGAGCAGAAGGGAGGCTCTGTGTACCTCGTGTTACTTGATGTAAAAAGAAGTGAAGGACTAAGTTTTTAACAGAGAACTCTTTACACTGAAGTATTCCTGTGGTATTTGAAATAACAGGTGCTAAGAAGCAAGCAAACAAAAACTCTGATGTTTAAGCCCCCTGATTAAAATGTCTCTTTTCACTTGATAGTTCTTAAATCCCATTTCTTGTGATTTTCTGGGGGGGTCAGTGTCACTTCAGGGGGGTCTGGCCCCTGGTTTGAGCTGGCTGCAGTTGGCTGGGGAGAAGTCCAGGCAAAGGGAGTTGTGTGAGCCCTTCCCTCTCACCTTGCTTAGAGCTAATCCTTTATATTAAAGGCTCACCAGATTTGGCTCAGAGTCCTCATTAATCACCACCTCTGCACATCACAGATGCCTTAATCCCACTACTTCTTCATTTACTGGTGTGTTTACAGAGCAGAAATGACCTAAATTACCACAGGAATATTAAAAAATGGTTTCACTTTCCTTTCCCTTGGAGACACATCACCCTCCCAATCAAGGCATTATTTGTCAGTGCCCCAGCTCCTGCTGGGAACAGAAGCGCTGTTTGTCACAGCAGCACAAGTGACAGAGAGCCTCAGTCACACACACAGGGATCATGTTCAGGTCCTACAAAGTGACCTTGTTGGGCCAGTGCACTAAATTGGTGCAAATCCCAAACTTGGTGCCACCACTCAAACTCACTTAACTTCAGTCAGATCAGTTTCATTAAAGCTGATAATTTATCACACTGAATATTCTAAATTGCAATTTACAGAGATAGTCTACAAATGAAACCAAGTACATTTTTAGATGACTTAGATAATAACAGCTAAAAAAATAGTAGAAAGGAAGCCAAGTGCAACATTCACCCAAGATTTAATACTAAAAGCCATTTTTTCTGTCCACACTCTGCTACAAATCAAAATAGACTATTTTTGCAATGGACAGAATGAAACCCAGTTTGACATTATACAGGGCAAATGCTACAAGAAATGCTAAAATAAACCCTTGCTACCTGAAATAAAAAATAAATATACATTTTAACCTGGATCATGCCAAGCCCACCTTCTGCATGCTGAAGTATTTCTCAGCCAACCACTTTTAGTTAAATTAATATCAATGTAAGTAGATTTTTTAAGTGTAGCATACACTTCATTCCAGAATTTAAAAAAATGTGCTCCATATTGAATAAAGCCAGTATAAATACATTTGGTAATGAGGTCAGATTTTGTTAGAACATTTTCAAGTGAATTAGATAATTTTGTCAAACTATTTAAATGTCTCAGCAAACCATTTGGGAAAATTGACTGCTGCACTTGGTATTGACTTTGGCAAAAGACAGTGTAACATAGGGCTTTTTTGTTAAAAAAAAAAAAGAAAAAGCCTTTAAATCAAATTCTGAGTCTCATGTCAAACTTGAGTAGACTATTTGTACTCTGCCTCGTGTAATTTTTGGCATCTTGCACATTTGATGACTCAGTAATTAGATTTCTTGATAGTAATCACTTGGTTCCTGCCACATGCACGATGTGATCCAGCCTTGTCATGGTCCCGATCCACAGAGAGGGAATTCTCTGTGTCTGCTCACACCCCAGTGCTGAGAGAGCTGAGAAATGAGGCCAGAGCAGCCCCTGTGTGTGCCAGAGCTGCAGCAGTGCCCAGGGAGGGGGTTCCCTTCCCACTGCAAACCTCGTGTATGTTCCAGGAGGGATGGCACTGCCCCGAGCTGGCCAAGGGGGAGCAGCCCTGGAATCCAGGGCTCCAAGCATCAGAGTGTTACGTGATTTTGCCCAGTTGAGTGGATGGGTGCTTTAAACAAAACTGTGCTAAATGAAACTCAAGGACTATTAATTAGTTCAAACAAAGTTTCTGCACTTGCAATTAAGATGTCATGTACAGGCTGCATTTCAGCAGTCATGAATAATGTATAAATGAATAAAGCATTAAATACAGCAGAAGGATCTTGGACTGGGAGTGACAATGCTGAATGAAGATTATTTTGAGTTTAGAAAATGGTATTTGAGATGCTGAAAAATTCCAAGTAACTATGTCATGCAACTGGATGCCCTGTTTTAACATAACTATTCAGAAATACATTCCAGTCTCCATTCCCTGATGTTTGGCTCATGGTTATCTGTTATCTAACTCCCACATTTTGTCATAGGATATTTGGGCAAAGACTTTACTTAGGTACATGAGCAGTGAGATAAGAAATCAGCACTGCTGTCTCCAAGAAAGAATCTGCACTGCTCTAAAGCTGGAATTGGCAGAGACAATTCTGATGGAAACTCTGGTGTGTCTGCAGCAGCTGAGTGAGAGGCTCAGCCCACTGACCATGGTGCTCCTGCTGGAAGTGCTGTGCTCTGGAATGGAGACACAGGGGCAGGATTGAGAATTCATCTGGGAGCTTCCAGACACTCGAACTGGAAACTTGTCTGTTGCCCTCACCATGGTCAGGCCTTTGCTTTCATTTCTTATTAGCAGCACCAGAACACAAAGTGCCTTAGAAACAATTCCACCTTCCTGACAGCCTGCTAAATCCTTCCCAGAGTATATCCTTACTTTATTTCATTATTGGTTGGGATTTTTTGCCTCAACTCCCCTAGGAATCAACTCCAAGAGGAAACAGCTGAGCAGCACACTGGGAGCAGACAGAGGGAGGGATCCCACTCCAACAGGCTCAGGTCATTCTCTAGGGAAAGAACAGCTCATGGATGACCTTCACTTTGGAACGTCTGTCTCCATTCCTCTGATTTGCTCTACTGCCTTCTCTGCTACAGAAAACTTCCTATTTATCCAGAGTAATTTCCAGTGCCTCCTGCTGGCCACGACTCTGCCATGGGAATGAGTGTGCCAACAGGAAATACAAGGTCGGGAATGGGGCAGGGCAGGGAAGGGCTGGCACAGGAATTTTATGGGACAAGGACAGGATAAGTCCATCCATCCTGGGAGGGGGACACTGCTGCCAAGGTCAGAAGAGAAAGCTGAAGGAGCAGAGGGTACAGAAGTTCAGATTGCTGAATTCCTTCCCCAATTAGGAAAATAAGGACTAATTTGCTCCTAACTGAATTTCCTCAATCAGATCATTCTCCAATCACCCCAAGTGTAAATTTCCTTATTGTATCTCTTCCATGTCACACACACTCTGCCTTTTGCCCTTTGCTTAAAATCTTTCTGGGCTTCCCTTGCCCCATATGAAAGAAGGGAAAGGTCAATCACTGGATTAGGATGGGAAAACTCTACATTTAATTGCTATGTTTGCTAAAGGACACCAACATGTTCCTTAGGAAAGAAAATTCTTTAATCTCTCTGTATCTGAAATTCCCATCAGTAATGCCAAATCAGAGTCTTTTCTCCATCCAAAGTGCTGGAAAGTAAAACTGTAAGTATGAAGTTGAATTTGCATGAGGCCAGGCACCAAAAAAATCTGAGTAAAAAGGTTAGAGCAGAGTTTTGTGGCTTGCAGAGATTCTTTACTGTTGAGAAGATGTTAGGAGAGCCTTGAGCAAACGGCGCTTTAGAAGTATCACACCCTGTAGCCATGGAATAGTATCTGTGCTGTAGCAGTGCAATCCACACAATCAGTGGGATTCAACACTCTCCCCTGACTGGGATCTGGCTGGGTACAGCCTGCTGCTGAGAGCTGCATTGCACAAAACCTTATCAGAGAGCAAGGAAGTGAGAAAGCCCGTGGCTCTGACACTGAGAGAGTCTTACGAGGGCAAACACAGCCTGATTCCTCAGTGAGTCATAGTTCGGGTTGTACCCTTTGAAAGGTTTCTCACATTAGCTGAGCAAAGTTCTCTGTGCTCATCCAAACCTATGAGAAGTCATCCAGAAAGAATTAAAAAACAAAATTAAAATCTAAATGTAACTGCATGCTAGGAAGAAAAAAAATCCCATTGTGTTTTGTCAAAGACAAGGACAAGGCCCTGAACAACCTGATAATGATGTCCAAGTTTGCCCTGCTTTGCACAGGGCATGGATGACGTCCTTCTGAGGTCCCTTGAAAACTAAATTATTCCATGATTCTAAAACAAACAAAATTGCTTCATTTGGGCCAGTGTTTTCTTTTGAACAGCATCCATGCAAAGTAAAATAAACAATTCATCATCCATTATCATGCCAGACACGGGCCCAGCACGTTTCACATCACACACGTACCCGTCCCTGGCGGTCTCCAGCGGCGACTGGTGGTGATGTGGGCTGGCCAGGGCAGAGTCGAGGGGAAGGTGCCTTGAAGGAATGTCATGAGGAGGCGGCAGCACAGCTGGGGAGGGGCCGTTGTGGTTGGTGCTGGATCCACTGTACATGCCTGGGAACACACAGCAGTTGGCAAAGCAAAATAAGCAAGGAAGCATCAGTGAGACCTGTGGAGCCTCCAACTCCTTCCCTATCCCCACCCTGACCCCGAGCCCCTGTGTGTCAGTGAATACCCCTGGGCCTGAGCAGCACTCAGAGCTGTGCCATGGTACTTTGACTTGTGAGTGTCTCCTCTCTGACCCTCCCAGGTGCTCCAGGTGTTCCTGGACTCTACAGAGCTGTAGAACCCTCCTGACAGCCAAGAGGGCTTGGTGGGACTCCCAGCCTGCCTTTCCCATAGCTGTGAGAGAGAACCTGCAAAGCTCAGGGGATGGAGCTCACACAGCAAAACAGACCATGGTACCCCAGGGTTTTTGCTGTTAATTTCAAACTCTGATTTGACTTTCCATTACTAAGCTACATCCCAAACCATTTACAAATGTCACACATTGATACAAATGAAACCCCAAAAAATTAAACACAAAGAGAAACAGGGAGAATTTTTTAATGAGATCATGAAAAACAGGTTCACTAGTGCAGAATTACTGAAGGGGTGTGGATGTACCATTTCTGGGGACTCTTCTCTACCATGGCAACAAGGCACCGACAGCCAAGTGCCTACATGTCCTCAAACACACCTGTTGTTTGTCTGGGGCTCTTGGATGAAGATGTTGGAATTAAACTTTTTTCTCCCTTCCTGAAGAGTGACCATGCACCAAGACAGGAATTGCCTGGGCTCAGGGCCCTCGTGCCAACTTTTGGTGTGAAGGCTGCGCTGAGGGCAGGTGTCTGTGGTGACAGCACAGGAGTGCAACCATGGAGCGTGCAAATGCCTGGGGCATTTGGAAAGGCAGGGGAAAAGGGCTCCTCTTCAAGTTTTGCCCACAACACATCTGCCACAGTTCTGTCCCACCCTCCCAGGAAATGTGCACATGGATGAGATCCAGAACTGCCACTCACACGGTGACCTGAAGGCTGTGAGCAGCAAGTGAGATCTGCCAGTCCCCAGAGTGCCCAGCTCTAGAGCTCTGAGACCCCACACTCCCTCTGGGGCCTTTCTTTGCCATCTCTCCTCCTGTACCATTCATCTGTTCACTCAGTGTGTGCAGAGCTGCACATCCAGGACAGAGCCATGTGCCAGCTGTGCTCTGCCCTGTCCCGTGTCACTGCCAGGGCTCTGGACTGCACCCCTCCCAAAGCCTCCCAGTGACACGGAACAAGCAGAAGGCAACATGAAAATCCAGAGCTGTGGGGAATGTGTGACACCCTCGGGGTGGAGAAGCAACATCTGAATGTCAGCATCTGTTTCTGTGTGTGACTGAAGAGCAGAACCACTGAGGCAAGATTCCAGCCACCTTTGTCAGGGGCTTCAGATGAGTCAAAACCCCCTCATGAACAATGAGTCCTCAGCTGCTGACAGATCTAAAGCAACAAAACTGAACCACATCATCTCTGTCTCCAGCTAGACAGAACATTTGTCAACCAGCCAGTGAAAACAACTTGCTTTCTGCACTGCACACCAGACAGAAGGGGCTTTAAGAAGTCAGATGTTCCCAGGTGATGCGAGGATTTATTTGTCAAAGCCTCTCTGGTAACAGTAAGTCAGTAGCAAGGATGCTACATTGTGGAAATGCTTTTCCACTGGTGGCTTCAGTCCATTTCTAATACAACAGTTTCCACTTCCCTCAGATCCTCACTGTTAATACATTAGTTGTCAGGCTTGAAAGATGAGCCAAATTTGACCTCGACTGTTCAGTGTCATTTTGCACTTCAGCTCTATTTCCCACACCACTAGTTCAGGTATATTGAAAGCACAGCCTGGAGGGAACTGCAGAACCTAAACCAAAGCTGTTCATGCTCTAAGGCTCCCACACTGCTGGCCCTAACTTGTGCAAAATGCTCAAAAGCCCTCAAAAAAGGTCATCTTAGCAGTGTGGTGGCCAGGAAACACACTTTATGTTTTATCTTTCAATCCCACCCCTGAACAGTTCATGGATGCTTCGGATGTCTCTCTCCTGGCCTGTTCCTTGAGGTGATGAGAATGACAGAGTGGCTGAGTACCTACAATCACCATAACCCTCTAGAGGAAAGAAAAATATTTAAAATACTACCCCACAACCATTTAAAATAAATATTTAAAAAAACACCCCACAACTCAGGGGCAGCAGCCAAGTCCCACATGATCCCTGCACTCAAACCCACCACATCAGAAACCCGAAAGAAACCAGAATCCCTGTCACCCCCAGTTTCTGCCACCCCCAACCCCTCAGCAGGAGTTTACCCATCTGTGGAACTGCTGGGGTGGGCACCCAGTGCCCACTGCTGGGCTTGGAAGAGTTTCTAGCTGGGGACATCCTCTCCCAGATCCCCGATTTGACTCAGGGAAAAGGTCCCTGCTTGGACCTGTGCACTGAGGCTTGTAGGGTTTGTCATCAGTGAGTTCTTCTCTCCCTCCATCTCTGTGCAGCACCACTCACGAGTCTGGCACGTGGTGTCCCCACATCCCCCAAACCATCCACACCACGCCCTGTGCTGCCTCACCCCAGCTCCCTCCCAGGGACAAAAAAGTCAAGGGGGGAAGAGCAGGTGCTAATCCAGTCTCAGTATAGTTTTCAGTACTTCCAAAATTTCCTTCCTTTTACAGTTTTTTTCCCATTTTTTTCAGCACTGAGCACTAATATTCTGTGCACCTGAAGTCCCACAGAAGCCCCTGGAGCTGCTGTGAATGACTCCTGCAAGTGCAGCCCACGCCAGGCCTGTGCACCTTGGGCCTCTTCACACATTGACCATCTCAGCTTGTAAACAGAAGTCATCAATCAGTACTTTAAATGGCTTGGCCTTTAACCTTAACATCTGTGGCCAAAACACTGCTCTGAGCATCTGTGACCAGCAGCCTTTTCCCCCTCAGCTTTATGAGGCAAACAATAATAAAACCCAGAGAAAACGCCTGAGTGGGACCAGAGTGATACAAACTCTTGTCCACAGGCAGAGTTAAATGTGTGCAGCCACGAAGCATTTTAGTTATGAGGAGGGAAAAAGGAGGAAGATCTCAGCAAACAATGGGTTCCTCTGACTGCAGAAACATTCCTCTGCTCACTGTCTTACCTGCTTTGAAGTCAGACACAAGGGATGGGGCCTTTTTTAATATTTTGGTTTTTTTCTGTGATGGGCTTTCATCCCTGACATATTTAAAATGTGCTTTACTTGGAAAAAGACAAAACTGAAATTCTCCAGGAATCCAAGTGATCCCTAAAGCCCAGAGCTCTGCACATTAATAATGTGGTTTCTTTAAAAAAACAACACAAAAACCAAACTCCAAAACCCAAACCATGAATGTTTTCATATTTCATATTTCAAATGGAATATGAGGACATCATACATTGTATTTATCCATGTATAGCCTATATACAGTATTATAGCCAATTTCTCAACAAATATGACCTCAGCCTTTGGAAGAGCAAAGTGCAATCACTGCAGACTATAGGTGGCAGCAGGAATGTCCTTATGCTTTAATTCTGTAAGGATCAGCACTTTGGTTTATATGCCCTAAATAAGTTTTGCCTGTGGATTGTACTGCTCGTAAGATGAAGCAACTTCTGTTTCACTGCAAAACAGTCTTTCAAATGTTGATTTATTTTTCCCTGGCACTTGTTCATGCTGTGCATTGATGGGGTCTCATATGGAGCGACCTGATGGAAGTATCAGGGAAGATTTACAGTTTTTTTACAACATCCTGGTGATGGATTGATATAATCAGCACAGAAATCATATCGGACAAAGCCAGAGTTACAGACAGATAAAACCCTTCATTTCACAAGAGATTCTCTGAAATGACACTGAGGGGTTAGGGATGGTCTGTTTATCTGTGAGCTAATAACTCTTTTCCTGTTTTATTGTTGTCACTTGAAATCTGAGACTGTTTCTGAGGTTCTGAAGTGCAGCCTGTTCTGAGGAAAATGTCACTGCTCTTTCCTGCCCTGCCTGGAAGGGGGAGGCCAAGCCATGCTCCAGCTACACGGGGCTGTCAAGGGGACAGCACAGGCCACGTGCTGCCCTCACAGACCTTACTCAGTGCAGGTGGCACAGGCAGAGACTGGAAATAAACCCCAAATCCCTCCAGCTTTCTCCAGTTTTCAAGGAGCCACATGTAAGCCCAGAGTGCAGATTCCCAGGGAAAGCACATCATAATGATGGGGTATTTCCCTTTCTACTCCGTTCTGTTCACCAGTTACATTCCAACATTTTAATGCAACTTGAACTAGAAAAGAGGATAGGAGATGTCAGGAAAAATGATTTTTTGTTTTGAAGATTTGGAGTAACCATAACAAGTTGGAGATTCTTGCAGAAGGCAGGTTACAATTACACTGCTGGCCTTTGGGAGTGCCTCTCTCTGCTGCCTGAACACAGAACCTCAAAATGCACATCCCTGATTCAGGATCCTCTGCTGGGGTTCAAAAACTGTGACTCTAGATCTTATTTCCCACAGAAGGGAATGGAAGCCTCTTTTTCTCTTTCTATAAAATGTATACAAAAGTCTAAGGTCCCTGAAAAGGGTCAACTCTTGTTCAAACCACAAGAACAAAAGCAAATATAGAAAGAAAGAGGAAATACTAGAAAATATTACCAGAAGAAGGTTTGACATTTCAAATTCAAGTTTTCTCCCCACTCATGTATCACCTTATTTTTTGTTATGATCCAAAGTGCATCACAGCACTCAGCCTCATCAGCTTTCCTGCAGCTCCTGAAGGAAGCCCTGGTGCTGGGAGTGTGTGCCAGAGCATCTGCCTGGACTTAGCACAGCTCCTGCACCTGCACTCTGCCCAGGCCAAGGCTCACTTTGAAAGGAGAACAAATGGATGGAGACAGATTCTCAGCAGGGCTGCTGCCCTCTTCACATGAAATTAACAGGTGCTATTTCTCTGAGTTATTCTGAAAAACCAAAAAAAGCAAGGCCTAAGTGAACAACTCACAGAGTTATTTCATCTTATTTGTTGGTCTGGAATTTTTATCACCTTCCACAGTGACAGATCTTTTCTGGTTTAAACCCTCTGTTATATGACATATTTAGCACCACACTTACTAGAAGTATTCTTACCTGTAATTAAATCATGAGGACCTACAGATCTGCCACACTTCCCATCCAGGATGTGCTGTGAAGATGTGTGGAGCTGTTGGATAGCTAAACATTCACTGAGTACATCTTGTTCAATATCAGTACAAGACTTTAGCTACAAGAGGAGGATAAAAGAAACATTGTGTTACATAGTAAAACAAATTTATTTATAATTACCTTCATATATCTCCTTAAAGATTATATACAGAATGAAGAAATGCCATTCTTAGGATGTGTGTAGTACTTGGTACTTTTAATTAGCGATAACTTTGGTCTTCTGAAGTGCACAAGGTAAGTGTGCTAATCTTACATCAACAACCAGTTTGGTTCAGAAAATAATGTACCCTGTGTTCCTTCAAACCCTCCTGAATAACTGAACTGCCCATTTTCAGACTTTCTGTAGTTTCTTGAATTCTGTGGCAAAAGGTTTGCATCACCCTGTAACTGTGACACTTGGAAAGACATTTGATAGGGAAAGAGAAGGGTTTGTGCTTATCAGATTAGAACTGGCAGAGCGAGGCGCTGTCGGTGATGTGGAAGAGGTACCACCCACGTGTCAGCTGTGCTCCATGGAAATTAAAGCTCTGGCAAAAGGGTCTGAAGCAAACTCTTGAAAACCACAATGTCGATCATATTAAAAACAGCAGGAGAGGAGAATTAAGAAAGAAAAGCATTTCTAATTCTCTTTCAAACATGCTGATGCTGCCAAGCTTTTGTCATAACAGAGTGCTCACATTACACAAACAGCCATCATATTCTACAGCCATTAATAGTTATTGTCCTTATGGGTACAGCCTCACATACCCATCTCCCCTGGGCTTGGGTATTCTAAATAAAGGGCCCAAGAAAACCCTCTCAGAATTCTGCTCTACAACCATTTGTGGGTTCGAGATAAACATCTGACATTTGGATCACAAAGTGCATCTGCAGCCAATTAAACTACTACTAAATTAACAGCTAACTTTCTCCTGTTTTGTTCCTGTAAAGCCTTTCAGAACAACCAAATATCACCACTGCACTAATCCTCTAAGCTATGAACTAAGTGCTCAGGATTCCTTTGATACAAGTCTAAGCTCAGGCATTTTGTTTTGTATCAGAGATGGCACATTTTGGTAGCATATCTCAAGCAAGACATGTTGGCAGAACAGCTTGTTAATTTTTCTTTCTTGGCTAGGTCGTTTCCACTCAGAGCTCTTGGGAAGCTGATACCAGTGGACAACTGTCTTTGCTGAGTTACAACTCACGAGCAAGTGAGTATAAACAGTCCTTGGCCTTTTCTCCTAAATCTGAAATCCAAAGTAGGCTGTTCAGTAACACTGGCATTTACTTAGTTGTGAAAGGTGTTGGGAGTTTTTTAATATATTTAAGTGAAATACTTAAGGGAGGTTCTTGTTTTTTTATCAGCCAGGTTTGCTTTGGTTTTTTAAGAGAGCCTGACCAAAAAACACTTAAAATCTGCTGCTTTTTCAGGTGCCTTTTAGTTTGAGGAAAAGAAGGATCAAGTATTCATAAAGTTATCATGGATAAATGAGACAGGAAATCTGAAGATGATTTCAAACCACTGGAGGAGTGCAGATTTAGACTGGTCTACCAAATAAGGTGTGGGAGGCAAGTTACTAACATTATTTTAAGATAGATTTGATAAGTCTATATGAGGTTGTGTTCATGCACACAGGAAAACTCCTCAGGGCAGGAGATTAAGTGATATAAAACCCTGGATATTGATGTCTTGGTGCATCCAAGCAGCCTGAGTTTGCAGCTGGTGCTAACAATTTTTTCCTGGATTGATTCTGTGCTTCAGGCCTCCTTCTGCTGATGCAGAAAAAACTTTGTGCCCTTCAATACAAAGTTTAGATTTGGGGTTTTGTTTCCACCTTGCTCTGTAGAAATGGAATGAGGCCCCAGGAGGTGACAAGGTGCAACAGTGGGGACTGTCCCTAGGTGTAAAGGATGGTGACATGTTAATGCATTCAGCTCAGTACACAGAGCTGAACAAATGACACCCAGGTTTGCTGTTAGGAAATAATTCCTTGTTTCTCTGAAGTATGCCAGAAACCACAGGAAGGAAAATTGGGGAAGTTATCTTCTTTGGAATAGGAAACACAGTTGCTTTCCACAATCTGCTGGGAATTTAATATAAGAAACCTTCCTGTTGCAAAGATCTTGCAATTGCAGAAGACTCTGGTGCCACAGTCACCCTCTCCCTGTGCTCAGTTACTGCTATGGCCTTCTGACTCTTACTCTCATTACACAGAATTAATTACATAAAATTAATCAATTACTGTTATGCCATTCTGACTCTTATTCTCAGTACACAGAATTAATTACATAGAATTAATCAATTACTGCCATGGCACTCTTACTCTTATTATTAGCAAAAGGTTAATCTAGGGAAGTGGTGGGAATTTTGTGACCTGTGGGACACATGCAGAGCACATCCTGTGGAACCTTCTAAAGCTGAAAGCTGTAGGGAAACCACAAGGCCTGGTAATACAAAATTGAGATGGAAAGCTAGCGGTGGCCAGGCTAAATAAAACTTTTGGCTAGAGCTGATATGTGCAAAGACCTGATGCCATGGACACCTGGATGGTGCTGGGCACTGTGTCTCCCAGGCACAAAGCTCACCATGCAATGAGTGATCCCTGAGTATCTGACACAGCGTGCAGAGCTCTGGTCACTGATGGGCTGGGAACTGCTACCCAGACTGCACACATCTGGCAGAGAGAAGGGCTACAGGCAGAATTAGGGGACACAGCTGTCCTGGGAAAGGAACTCTACGTTCAAACTGCTGAAAACTCTACAAGAGGAGCAGCTGGAGGAAAGGGGGCATGGCTGACACAAGGACATCTATTCCAAGTCCTTTTTCCTACATTTCCATTGTACCCTGACTTCCTTTAATTTGTGTGTGAGATGATCCGCCAGCATGTACTTTAGTAAATACCATCAGCTAGTGCTGACTGCAGAGGGTCAATGCATGGACATTTTATGTGAATGACAGCACAATTTGGGCTTGTGTATGAAAGATGAAAAAGAAAATAAATGCTTGGAAAGAAAGTGTGGGGCAAACTGAAATTAGAGGGTGGCAGCCTTTGGAAGTACAAATAAATAAGGTGGTCTGGTTAACAACAGCGATTAAAAACCACAAAAATCAGCTCCATTTAAGTTGTCCTCTGTGATATTGTAGAAAAATGATCTGAAAATATATGAATTAAAGGTAGATGAAAAATGACTGCATTGAGGAGCTCTGGGGATGTGTCACTCCTCGCCTGCTCTTACCTTCTTACGCACCTGCTGCTCTTTGGCCGAGTGAGCCTTGACGTGCTTGCGCAGGGAGCTGGGGTCGGTGTAGCGCTTGGAGCAGCCGGGAATCTGGCAGGCGTAGGGCTTCTGGGAAGGGAGCAAAGGGACAGATGTCACACCCCCCTGCCTGCCCCAGCCAGCTCAGGGAGTGCTGCAGGACGGGCACACAGTGCTGAGCCTGAGCTCTTCCCTCCCTTTGCTTGGGCCATGTTTGCTCTGTCTTCTCTGAGCTCACAAACCAGGCACGATGCAAACACAGGTGATTCTGCACTGGCACACTGGATATGGTTTACTGGGCTGAGCTAAATGCTGGTGAGGTGGAACTGAATGGTTTCCCTAGCCTTTACAGCAACCAAAATTGTCATGGGATCACATGTACAAACACAGACATTCTGGTTTTGAGTTCTGATTTACATAAATTTTACAAGGATTGCTGGGCACTGGTGAGACCCCACCTCGAATCCTGGGTGAAGTTTTGGGCCCCTCATGACAAGAAAAGCATTGAGGGGCTGGAGCATGTCCAGAGAAGTGCAATGGAGTTGGGGAAGAATCTGGAGAAAAAGGAGTGGCTGAGGAGGCTGGGGTGGCTTTGCCTGCAGAAAAGGAGGCTCAGAGGGGACCTTCCCAGCAACTGAAATCCTCACTGAATTCTTCTTGTGGCTCTGCCTATTCCCAACAAATGGAACACTATCTCTGGGTTACAGAACAAAATCCAAATGAAGGTGCAATTGCCAAAATGAGCAAAGGAATTTTTTATTATGTAATCACTGCCTTAAGTGCCAGCAAAATAGTGCTGCATGGCACAGCTCACAAAGCTTTCAAGTTGAATGGAACATTACTTTGCCCTCTGTTTTCTTGCCTCATCTATCAACATTACCTCACCCTTCTCACTAGGACTAGCAAATCCTTTTGGTGTCTTCTCAAAGGCAGAAAACTGGTTTGCCATGACCTCAATGTCACATTCTTTAATCTCTTTGGCTTCAGAAGGAGGATGCACAGAAGGGAAAAAAATCCCACCAGTTTTAGGAGAAGTGACTGTGAGGTCCTTTAAACCCAGTTGCTCTGCTCCTGGAGGAGTGCTGATTTGCCCTTTTTATCACAAGGACAGACAGGTTCCCTTTGTTCTGCTCCTGCCTCAGAGAAGGATCTACTTCCAGATGATTTAGTAGGGATTTGATCAAACTAGCATACAACAGTAAGTGAAATGATTTACAGATTCTCCTTTGGAGAAGATAAACGATGGAGTGACCTACATTGAGAAGCTTTGAAACCAATTCCAAATGCACTCTGTAAGGAAAAAGCAGCCTATATAAACCCCCTTTCTTTGTAAGTACCTCCAGAGGATAAGTATTGCTGCTCTGTCCAGCCAGCAGGAAATTTCTGAAGGAATAATAGAATCATTCACCAATTCCTGACCTTACAGGCTAACACAGCACCTACCCAGAAAGTTACAGGGCAAAGGAGATTTATTGAGAGTGTCTGGAACACAGAGAACTGACACCTGAGGAAAAGCTATGGAAAACTTTAACAAATCCCTTGGCAGAAAAACTAGCAGAGTATTTTTCAAATCACTGATGTCATGCAAATTAGTGATAAAATCATTCAACTCAGTCATAGGGAAACTAGATGAGAATCTGACCACCCTTACAAAGGTTCATGGCTATTTGCTCTGACATTCCAGGCAGCTGTTTGGTGCAGCAGCACCATCCTGTAGCTCTGCTATTTTTCACGTTCACATAAGCACACAATTTACTGAGCTTAAACCACAGGGCTTCAATTAAACCAGGTAAGTGGAACTCAGTCACTGTGTGCACGACCACAGAAACAGTTTTAGAGAATCTGCAATGGAATAGCACAGAGGATGTTTTTAGGTATTTAAGGAAGTTATTAGAAAATTATTACTGTACCTTTTTCCTGATTTATGAGCATTTCAGATAATAAAGACAGAGATAAAGGGAGAAGAGAAGAAAATAGAAAGTTAAGACATTTGTCTTCAATATTGCACAGACAACACATTCAAAGAATTTGTGCTCATTTAAGTAACCATGTAAGTTCTCTCTTAAAACTAATAGATGGCATTCAATTTGTGAGTTTGGCTAATAAAAATATATATCTACTAGATTCATGCAATTAAATTCAAAAACTGTATGCAATTTAGTATATCCACTTTCAAAAGAAATGCAAATTACAAATTCAAATATCTCAGGTTGACTTTCAAATAAATAAAACATTGTTATTGTAAGTGTGCTTTGGTTTGGAAAATGTGACTGCCTTGCTGCTCTTACTTGTTTGTTTTTGCAAGGCATAATGTACGTTAGACATTCCTTAATGCTGCAGAGTCTGAAATGTGTAACTGCTTAAAAAGTAAATATCAATTAAACTCAAAAGTTCTGCCCCAAACACTTGGCCAAACGAAACCATATATTCACTTCTTTGAAAAAGACAAAGGAACTACTCTGCCTGTTATTCTTTACAAGTTTTTTGCTGAGGACATGACTGGTCTGCAAAGCTGTATCATTGCTTTCTTTCCCCATGACCTGCTGGTTTCATTTCAGCAGAGCCCGAGACTCTTGACAGGCTCTCATCTTCTCTGAGAGCCAAGTGAGAAGAGCTGCAGTCAAGCCAAATCTACCAACTGTAAAGAATAAAAGAACTGTTTCTCACAGTTAATTCTGATGAAGGGTACTTAACCAATTCCATAGAGTTATGAGACAGATTTATTTTCACTTTTGCAAAACTACTGTCCAAAACTGAGGTGCATTTACCTTCCACTGAGAGCTCTAAACAGCTTTTGCATTCACTCAGAACACTCACTGAAGGGCACAGGAAATGAGACAATGACACACATTTGGTGCAATAGCAGTGACTCAGCTTTCACTCAGCTGCACCTTATTGAGCTGCAGCCTCCTCTTACTGGAACAGGAACAATGGCAGAGTTTGCTGAGTAACTCACTCCTCAGCATGAGTAACACAAACTAATCGCCTCTGTGTGATCAAGACTTTTTCATTTCTCAAAGTACATACAGTTCAAACCAAATACACTTGCTCACAGCTGAGTTTTCTAAGACTCTCCTCATGAAAAGGCCAAGCTCCCCTGCAGTTGCAGAACCGATTGTGTACCAGGACCACTGGAAAACTCGGTGCAGCTCCCAGTATGAAATCGAGCTTACGGTATCCAGGTGTGTCCGCTGATGCTTCGCCCGGTCACTGGAGTTGCTGAAAGCTTTCTGGCAGCCAGGATGCTGACACAGGTATGGCTTCTCTCCAGTATGACTCCGGAGGTGAATCTTGAGGTTCTCAAGCCTAGAAAATGCCTTGTTGCACCCTTCAAACTGAAAAATGTCATAAAAAAAATCATTGTAAGGTTCTATTAAATAAATCATGTGCAGCCACAATGAGAACAGTGTAAGAACCAGGTTGGACATGCAATTAATCAACCAACATTCAAACATCTGTTGAAATCTATGGATGAAACACAACATACCGTGCTGTTCATTCAGTCTGTCACTGGAGACACGGTGTGCAGCTCAGTAATAATACAAGGGTTATAAATATCTCACACGTTCTGTCTGGACTGAACACTTAAAGACACGGTGTCAGAACAGAAAATTTCAAGACACAACAAGTGTTCTGAGGACTCTCTGAGATGTTAACTGGCACTGTGGGCAATAACAATTTGCTGCTACAGACAGAGAGCAAGAGAAGCTGGTGGGTTAGAACCTGGTTTCAGGTGTCTGAAATATTATACACTGCAGCAGATGAGCACGGACTATTACAGGAAGACCTGATCCATTTGAAGATCAATCCAAAGCAACTCTGCTGTTATTCTGCACCCTTTTCTTTACTAGCTGTATCATTCAGAGGTGTTCTCAGCATTTATACAATCAGTAACCTGATCAATTCTAACTTCTTAAGCACCATTTCATTAGGGAACTCAGCAGTAAAATGCTGCATAGCCTTCATAACAGAAGTCACTGTATCAAATTAAATCTGAATAAATAAATAAGTAAAATTTCCAGCTACTAGGCCAAGGGAAGGGTGCTTTGCATTGCTCACTGCTGAGTTTCAGTGTTACAGACAACAGGCAGTGGAGGCACTGTCTGTAGGATGTGCTTTGGGAACTCTCCCAGGTGAGCACAAATATTTGTGTGTAACCATTCATGCACCTGCACACCCACAAAATGCACTCAGATACTTGCACATGTTCAAACACTTGCATGCAAATTCTTTGCCCACTCTGCATGTATTGCTGTTTCATGGCACTGCACATCTTCTTATGCCTCTTCACAGATAAAAACCTGGTTCCTCAAGGATTTGTGGTCTCAAGGAATATATTTGAGAAACATAACCCAATCCACCTTCCTATCAACACTAAGAGCAATTCTGAAATTGAGTAGGTGTATCATCACAGGATGGTTTGGGCTGGAAGGGACCTTAAGGGTCACCTAGTTTCAAGCCCTGCTGTGGGCAAGGGACACCTTCCACTATCTCAGTCCTGTCCAACCTGGCTTTGTGCAAATCCAGGGATGGGGCAGCCACAACTTCTCTGAGCAACCTGTTCCAGCCAATGTTTCTAGAAGCCATAGCTTTTTCTATGACTCTTGCTCATAAACAGTGAAGTCCTGACTCTCACAAAATCAGCAAATACTTTGTCACTTCCTTTTGCCGAGTCAAGATTTTGTTCAGCAGCTTTCCAGGAACCTGTGACTCCTCAGATGGCATCACAGAAATCACCAGCTTGCCAACCCTGTTTGTCACACACACCTCTTACACACACATCAGTGCATACAAACTGCAGACCCAGCTGTGGCATCCAGCAGTGCAGGGGGACAGATGGGAAGGGAGAGCAGCTGCACATGGAGGGGCATTGAAGGTGCTATAACCTGGAGGCACCTGATCTTCCAGGGCCTGCCAATGGCAAATCACTGATGGAGAAAGGCCCACCACATTCTGCTCCTCCCAGTGTGATTTGTAAATACCTCAGCACAGAAACCAAAGTGATTCTCGAGCCAGCACTTCGTGTTGCAGGCTGTGCCCTGGCACTGGATGCAGACCAGCTCTACACACTGCAGGCAGAGGGGCTTCTGGCACTTCTCTGTCTCAGCCACTCACACATCAAAGGATCAATGTGGCTTTTACTGCCATAAATATTTTTGTGCCCTGAGCAGTAACCTGTCTGAATGGCACACTGGCTATGTGTACAGACAGCTATCTGATGTGTTTATATTTTTCATCTTTTCCCATCACAGCCATTGTGACAGATCCACAAAATCACCTGGAGACATGCAGTTTATAAGTTCAGAAGCTTTGTTTGGCCATGACTCACCTCCGAACACTTGAGTAAGGAGGCAGGGGGGGTCTGGAAGTGACCAAAGCCACCAAGGCTTCAAAACAAACTTTCTTCACAATCATCACTAAAAATCTGACAAAGATTCAGGATGGAGGAATTTGAAATGTGCAAAAATGCTGAAGTCTATGAAAAATAGAGCAGAGATCATCAAATTCATAGTTCTCATAGGACATTCCATAAAGCTGAGTGAATGTTCTGAGCTCCTAAAGATCACTTGATTCCTTTTTGTTCCCAGTCTTCCTCCTTTCCAGCCTCCTTTGATTTGTGTGCCCACACTGTGGCATCCCTTTGAAGTACTTTCCCTTCCATCTCTCTTGCAGGTCCCTTCAAGCACCAAGAGGCTGCTCTAAGTCTCCTGGGGCCTTCTCCAGGCTGAACAAGCCCAACTCCCTCAGCCTTTCTTCCCGAACAGCTGTTCCATCCCTTAGAGCATTTTTGTGCTCCTTCATCCCCCAGCCTGTGTTGATACTGGGGGTTGCCGTGAACCAGCTGCAGGATCCTGGACTTGGCCTTGTTGAAACTCCATGTGCCACTTCTTGAGCTTGTCCAAGTCCCTCTGGATGCCACCCTGTCCTTCAGGAGTGTCAGCTGCACCACTCAGCCTGGTGTCACCTGTGAATTTGCTGAGACTGCACTCGGTCCCACTATGGACCCCCAAGGGACACCACCTGTCACCGACGTCCCATCTGAACATTGGGTCTTTCACCACTCTGGATGTGACCGTCATTCCTGATTCACTCACTGAGTACTCCAGCCATGAAATCCACCTCTCTCCAATTCAGAGAGAAGGATCTTGACTCTCAGAATGTTTTTCTAATGGATTATTATTCTTCAGTTCCATATCTAGAGCCCAATGCAAACTAGGAAGGTATGCAGAATAATTCAAACTCATTAAAGGTCCAGCTCCACTCTCATTGATGTCAGTAGCAAAAATTCCAACAGCAAATGTCCTAAAACATCTAAACACAAGCTTAATTTAAAACACATGAAAGCACATATGTTTAAGAGTTTGCTGGATCGACACTTGAGGGAGAGAAGGAGCAGGCCCTACCAGAAATGCTCAGAGTTAGAGTGTAAGCAGCAACACTCAAACAAGTATGGACTTATTTACAGACCCTTCTGTGGTCAGCTGCCTTTTCTTGGTATGTCCAATGCCTTCAGCAGTAAGGTTCCTCCACCATCACATATACCTGGACATTCAGAGCTTTTCTTATTTATGTTATTTCCTAATTCACATTATTTGTTATTACCCAGCTATATTAAACTGGATAACAGACAGTGGGATGGTCCCAATGCAGTGCTAAACTCAGGATAAAAATATAGAACATAAAAAATACACCAGCAAAGAGAATGATGGGACTGCAGTACTCAGATTTTCAAGTTGGCAAAGGTTGGGTTGGTGAAACGGGAGCTCGTGTCGAGAGGAAAGCAGTGGGGACAAGAACCTTGCCACAAGTGATGAGAAGAGAGGAAGCTGAAGAGAAGATGAAAGGTCTGAAAGGAGGGAGGAGTGGAGTTGCTGCAATGAGCTGAGCAGGGTGGGGCTGAGAATCCACTCAGAGGTGCAGAGTTTGTCCTTTGAAGGACACCTTTTCCAGCTCTCTTATTTCTGGATCTGCTGACTGTGTCTCTCACAGTCTGTCCCTACGGAAGTTCACACATGGAAACAGCTTCCCTGAAGTGGAGTGGTACTACAACTTCAGCTGGGCTGCTGTTAAAGCAACTTTGTAAGGTAATTCTTGGGTTTAACTGCTATTCACCAGCTCTTTTAACCCTTCCACCTACTCTTGCTACTTGGAGTGTATTTACATTTGCACTATATAAAGCTACTCTTGGAAAAATGAGTAGATATACTCATTAAATACCCTCCAGGAAGATCCAGCCATCCCACAAGTATCTCAGCTTCAACTACAAAGAACAAATGCTCAGCTTCAAAAGGGCTTCAGGATGGTAAGAGCTATTTTATCAACTGAGAAGGGCACTTATGGGATCTCCCAGACATCTGGCCCCAATCTGTCACTGCTTAATCCTACAATCCTAAACATTTTGTGGACGTTTGATGCCTGGGATAACTGTAACAAATGCTGCATGATCCTCAAAGTCTGTAAATGTCAACAGAGCTCTTAAACAAGTTTCATCAATAAAATAACAATTATATTGCAATTATTACTTTTGTCTTTGCTGTGACATCGTTAATGCTGCACACACCCAAGCACAGACACAAAACAATGCCACGTGATTACAGGAAGAACACAACACAGTTATTGGGTTTTATAACTACTGCTGCTTTTCAGAACAGGACTTCTACCAGGAAAAAATACCTCCTAGAAATTTATGGGACTAAACTTTGTTACCATATGGAAATACATATGTTATCTTTATTTCACACTCAAATCTCTCTGCAGTGTCGCTGTTGCAATATCATACATTCAAAAGCTGTATTTATAAAAACACTGAATTATCTCACAGTGATCTAAACACATCACAATTTTCCCAACAAAACAGTTTAATCTAATAACTGTAATTGCTTAAAATGTTTTTTCTTTGCTTCCAGATTATACTTTGAATGCACCTGAGAATGTTGCCATGCAGAAATAACAGTATGTTCCCAAGAGGGTTTATATTATCAAATGTTTACCATTTTCATAAGCGTATTTAATCACAGTCATGTCTAGAATATCTGTCAGTGGTACAGATCAGAAGAAATAAACTATAAACTAACCAGCTCAGACCATAGGGTGAAGCAATAACTGACATTTTCTTAGGAAATGAGTTATGACTGAAAAAGAGAAGCCTTCACAGTCGTAGTGCTAAATAGGTCCAGTGTGCCATTAGAGCAAGCTCATTAATATACACCTCTGCTCTCTGCTGCAAGATCAGTTAAACAAGCTGCCTTTTATTTATAGACCTAAAAGGGAAAGAGCAGGTCATATTGGCTGCTGACATCTCAGACAGCCTACAGATGGAAAACCCAAAACATTTCATTCCAAAGCATTTCATGCTATCAATAGGAAATCTGATGTCTGGTCAAAACATCCACAAGTCTTATGAACATTGTGAAATGTTCTTTCTTCCCAACTGATTACAAAATTGGGAAAATTTTATTGAAAAACATGCTATGAGAAAGAGGATCCTGTGAGGCTGCGTATCCCTTCTGGAGGGGAGGAAACAGCCACACCACTCTTTAAATAGCATCAATGTTTTACAGCACACTGAGGCCAATGTTGGGGCCGTGGCTGGAAGCACACGGGGCTCTGAACTGTTACAAACCTCAGGAACTTAAACACATGAGTTGTTCCACCCCACACCACAATTAAAGTATCTGTTCTGGTGCTTTGTTTTTCCCAGCTAACTCCTGATTAGATTAATGTTTAATTCACTGTTGTAGCTACAGTGTAAAGCCCTGACCCTGCAAACAGTTGCATGAGTAACATGGTTCATGCAAGGAGTTTTATTAAACTGGACAGAACTATTTGAGCACTTCAACTTTAACATCCTAAAGGATCCCAGCTTATTTAGCCAGATTCAAACTAACAGATTTAAATTGTTGAAGTTGGTTGTTTTTTCCCCTTTGTGATTACAATAAAGTAGAAGGTAACTGTAACATAAAAAGACTTGCAAATTGCTGGGTTTGGCTTTATTTCTGAAGCCTGAACAATTTATGTTTACGAAGTGACACTACATGCTATTTCATTTGAGTCCTGGGCAAAAATGCTTGTACTTTTAATTATTTATCTTTTAAAAAAACATTTAGGGCTTTAGCCAGAGTGTTGTACAGTTGCTGGTGTGTAAGAGAATAAAAGATTAAAAGGTTCAGAACAGGAAGAAGAAATTAAAGTAAGCCACATAATAAATGCAATATATCCTTCACATTGCTGGGGTTTAAGGTAATTGTGGCCAACCATTTGACATCCACACACTGTCCACCAGTAGCTCATTTTCCTTTGTGCTGTTAGATGAGTATTTCCTAATTACCATGAAACTGGAAAACACAAATAGACTGAGAATCCTTGGAGGAGGTGTCTCATCACCGCTGACTTAAATAAGTCTTTGGGCTCTTTTATTTCAATTTTATGAATTTTGAAAGCCCCTAAGCCTGCATTCCTGAACGCCCTTGGGCAGTACCAGGAGTGATGGATCCATGAGGAACGCAGACCTGGCCCATGCAGGACTCCTTTGAGTGGTTTCAAGAGTGCCCAGGTCTGATTCTGCCCACGAGGTGATTCCCACACACAAACAGACCCTTCTGACAGCAGACCCAGCCACCTGCCTGCCAGCATCCCCTGCATGGGCCAAATGTTGCTTCCTGCACTGGAATATTCATACATTTATTTCTCCTAGTGCCAGTAGGTCATGCACTTCAGTGAGCAAACAGAGCTTTCCATACATCTTCCCGCAAACCCAAAATATCTGGGAAGCTATCAGAGTATCCCATCCTTTTCACAAGACTCAATTTCTAGTATTAAACCTCTTTTTTAGTAATCCTTCTTTAATCAAGCAGGAGTATAAACATTTGTCAAAATGGGGTAGTTGCATTTGTTTGCTACAACATATGAGAATGAACCAGGAAATTTGGGAATATTTTACTATCAGCAGCTTGACAGCCACAGATTTTGCCATAAGGTTTTGTTAAATATGTCATTTGGAAAGCAAACAATTTTCTGAAACCTCATTACAGTTGGACTGAATGCAGTATTATGGCTTGCAGGCAAAAATAACATTACATGAGGCAACCTTTTAAAGAACAAAATGCAAAATTCATAGGGTCATGTAATAAGCAAAGAAGACACCCCATGTTAGCCCTTTTATTTCCTCAGATGTAATTGGGAAACTATTCTTTATTTGGGATTTTTTGAATAGCTTACAAGCTATTTGAAATTAAAGGACAGCACACAATCCAAGATTTGCTGTTCTAATATCTGAAGCCAGATCTTGTTTTGGGGACAAAATTAAGATTGAACAAAATCAATTAAAAACCCTCTCCATCCATGCCAGCAAAGAACCACAAATAAATTAAAAATATTCCCTCCAGTACTTTTAGATTTTTTAATAAAAAGCATCATTTCCTACATGTACTTCAAAATCTTGTTTCTCTGGATCAGTAATTGTCTTCATTTCCAAGGAAACATTTCCATTCCAGTTTGCATCTAAAGTAAAATCTATTTGCACCCATCTCCATCTTTAAAGAACAGTCTGTGCTCTTGGTCTGGGGGAGCCAATTTCAGTGCAAACAGCTCTGTCCTGACAAGCAAGGAGAAAAAACTGCTCATAATCTTCTTACAGGTATGAGAGTTTGAAAGTTTGGAGTGAAGAATTAATTTGCTTAACATGAAGAATTCAGCCTCAAGAACAAAGGCAGAACCCATTATGATTGATGTGGACTAACCAGTTGGGGTAACAAAAAATAAAACAAATAGAAAAAAGAAAATAATTAAAGAGACAACAGCAGAAAGAAGGGGAAAAGGAGTAATTATAAAAAGAAAAAAAAATCCTACCCCAAAAACTTATGGCTGATTAGCATAGCCTAGCATCTTAAAAGGCCAAAATACCACATGTGTGGCATGTTACAAAAGAAGATTAAAATAAAGGAAAAAATAATCCAGAGAACCATGAAGTCTCAAAACATCTGGAGTTTTATAGTAACAAGGAGGAAAAAATCAAAAACATAATTGAAAAAAGTCCACTGTGATACATTATTGTACAATGAAGCTTAATGGAATTGAAAGGAGAAGAGATGAAAAGGCAAAATAAGGGGGAGCAAAGAAATAAAAGAAACAAGAAAAGGCATTTATATTTTAAAGATGTCACTGAGGGTTTTTAGCCCAGTTATTAAAAATTACACACCCTGCTTCTGTAAGCTGTGTCTGTAATGTGTTGAGCGCTCTCTTTCAGCGTAGGACATTCACGCACGCTGGGGAACTCAGCAACCCTTCTGTGCCCAGCACAGGGCACTTCTCACCCCTGGGTCGGGGAGAGACATCTGCAAAGAGGATGGCAGAGAAGTTGCCTGTCCTGGTTTGCATTCTGAATCCAGTGGGAGATTGGAAGAGAGGCAGGACAAACATAAATTAAGAATGTTTGTTAAAAACAATGTGCACATTCAGGAATTAAGCAAACAGTCCTAAGCTGTTATACTGGCATCAGACAGTATTGAAATACTCTGAATGTATTCACTAACAAGCACATGGGAAAAAATAAAACCCAAAAAAAAAAAACCAAAATGAAAAGCTTCCCTCTTTATTTCATATTTTCCTTTATTTTTAATGAACCAGTAAAGGAACAAAAAGATCCTCACATAGTCCAGTCTGCCTCCGTAACATGCCAAGAGTGTGTCTAGGAACAGGATGAGTTTCCAGTGCAGCACAGACAGAGCAGGCTGTGCTGTGTCTGTCTCCAGCCACAGGAAGATCTGAGACCGGCGTGTGACAAACCTGTGTGTCACAAACACGGTGTCATCTGGCTACAGTGACAGTCCATCCTAACTTCCCACTCATCCTCCCTGCACTCCTATTTTTTTATAATTCTGGAAAACCCAGCTCCTAGCTTTGTCAAGACCAATAAATAAATATGTTTTACAGTCATTGCTTGTCACATGTCATCACAGCTTACAAAGTGGCTCCTGCCCTTGGCAGATCAAACAGAGGAGGATCCTGTGGATGAAATCTGATCTACAGTGGGAAATTGCTGGCTACAGCTGACTAAACTACTCCAGCACAACCAAATTCTCCTAGAAAAAATGAAAAATAGCAGCAAGGTAACTCTTTGCCCATCTGTGTAGGTTTTTTTTGTTGCAAATACAACTTTCTGTACCTGGTTCAACACAGCTTGTTCATAAATGTTTCACAAAGTCGGTAGTTTTATTGCTGAGGTTTTCTCCCATTTTAGGGTGGATTTTTTAATATTAAAACCTACTGTCCTTCTCATACTCTACCCATGCTCACTTCCACAAGCTCATAATGGAGCTTTCATCTCAAGCTGTTATTTCTGTGAAGTTCAGCTCAGAAGAGTAAAGTTTCCCTGCAAATTGACAAACTACATGAACTTGCCAACACTGGATTAATCTGCACAAAGCAATGAGGAGAGCACACAATTTTCTCCAAGGTTGTTCTTGGCAGTGCAGTAGTGAAGTCAGTGGGACTTTTGGTGCTCAGATGGGCTTTTTGCTTTTTCTGTGCCATGCTGAGCCAATCTGGTTATCCATAAGTGAAGACTGAGGTCCCACCTGTAATCCAAGGCAGGCAAGGGATCTGCTGGAATGACTGTACCTGACACTCCTTGACGTGTGTAAAGCTGAGCTCTGGCCAAGAGCCCTGCAAGAGGTGCTGGGGAACCACTGGGAGGCTGCAAGGTGTGGTGGGAGCTTGTTCTACTGCAGGGTTGGTTACCTCATCCTGCTCTCCCTCGCAGCCTGGTTGTGGAGCTCTTGAGCAAAAATGCTTGTACTTTTTATTATTTGTCTTTAAAAAAAACATTATTAGTCTTTAAAACATTCTAATTTTTTTAAAAGGCAACCCCAAGAGACAGCACTCTTCTTCACCCACAGACCTGCTCATCGTACTACAGCAGAATCCCACAGAGCTCAGGGTAACACATGGAGAAGGATAATCTTCTCTTTCTTAGAGAACTGGCTCTTTCTCTCCTACAAATAAGGAACTCATCCTCATTTTACCCTAAGTCATTAATTTTAGTCTGGCAGTGTTTGCATTTTGTCTCGCTTGGCCATGTTCATTACATGAAGGAAAATCTGAGAGACTTATTCCTAGGAAAATGCTTCAACACCTCACCTGCTTTAAAAGAAGTTAGTTTTCTCTCCAAAGGAGACGTTAAATCAAGATTTTGCTAATGAACACCCTATTGCTACTCTTCACTCAGGGTGATTTACCACACCCACTGAACTGGTGTGGGCACTGACATCCTCCACCAAACCCTGCTCCAGTTTCAAGCGCTGGAGCTGCCTCCTGAAGCCTGTTGAGAAGATGAGCTCTGCTGAAGAGCAGTGCCAGGTCCCTCCATTCTCTACTGCACTGTGGGATTCTCTGGATAAAAGGCTGTATAGCAATGTTCTTTTTTGAATAGCACTTAATGTTTTCCCACAGTCTTATTGTTTACAGGGAGTTTAGCAAGTCACTTCACTAATTTAAAATAGATTGTGTCCCACATGGGTGGATAACAATAACACATATTGGTGAATCATATGGCTTTCAAATGATATGTATGAAAAAGAAGTGCTACACATATTGTCTGAAATTTTATTGTGTGAAACCACAGCACTTAGCTCCCTACCAGCTGTGTCAACAATTCAGTATAATAAACTAATACAATTGTAGAATAGCAGCAAGGTTAGTTCTGAAAATTAAAAACTAAGATTTAAAAAGAAATGCAAAAGATGTAAATGAGTACAGATGAACATTATTTCAGGAGGGAAAAACCTGCCTTGCAAATGATGCCAGCTCATGAAATTTACATCCTATGGCATAGGCTGCAGTAGCAAAAGCCTAAGAGGGAAAGGGATTATATGAGTGCAATGATTTTTAAAAGGGATGAAGAGCAGGGTTTGATATCTGAGGAAGCTGGTAAATTACGTTTTGTGTGACCACTGCAGAAGCATCCCATCTTCTACTACAACCTACACACGCTGGGTCAGCTTTAAAATGAAAGAGTAAAAATCTTCCCTGGACTTTGTTCCAAGGTTCAGAGCAGCTTCCCATCCACGCTGAGCAGTTCAGAATGGGAGCTGCCTCACACACATGACGCAGCTCCGAGGCCACTGCCAAAGGACATTCCTGACATACTTGACCAATGGCAGCCCATGTACAGGAATGACTGAGTGAGCCAGGCTCAAATAACAAAGGTTCATATTGAGCTGTCTCACATCATTTTTAATATGCTGCTAGATAAATAAAAAAATAACTGAATAAAAGACATTTTCTAAGATAATATTTTGAGGGAAAACTGGGAAAAGAGCTCAACGGAAATAGGTTTTAAATTGAAATGTTGAACTGTAGCCCAGAAATGACAAGAAAATTAAATCTCTTTTTCTCCTGAACCCCAATAAAAAAAAGTCTTAAACACTCTCGGTAGACCACAGTTTTGAAAGAAATGAAATTATGTTATTGTCATGGATGATTATTAGAAGGTATCTGCAAGGTTTTCCTGAGAGTTAGCCCTCTAACCCAGAACCTAGCAGGAAACCACAATCACTTCTGTACCTTACGTGAAGGACTTTGAAATGAAAGTGCCTCAAAATCAAATATAAGCAGCTTTCAATATGTGCATTTAATCTTCCTAGGTTAAGAAACACCCTGTGGCCACCACACTAAAGAACTGAAAACGTAAATTGAAGAAATTATATCCATATGATTAAGTAAGATTCTTAAAGAGAAACATGTTGTTAAGTACTTCATTCAGAATAAAATGAAATGCAGTAAAATAGAAGCTATTTGGAATAAATCACTGACGCACATGCTTTCTATGCAAAATGGCAGTGTTCAGCTCGGAGTGGACATCTGGAGCAAATTAGCATTATGTTGAGAATAATATAAAATTAAAACATTTAGTTTCAGCTTCTAAAATTAAATATAAAATCAGAGACCACTGTTGTGTTGGACAGCTTGCCTTGTGACTCTGATAGCAAGAATTTATTTTGTTCCTCAAGTTTATTGTTCATTCCTCCTATCAGTGTCCTGGGAGCCCTGATGCTTTCAGGTACCACCTCTCCAAAAAGCACCAGGCACAAGAGTTGTGTCTCACAACGTGCTGCCAAGTCCTGTTCTAGGGGTTCAGAATGAGGAGTCTGAGGCCAAGCACGGGCCAGAACAATTTGGGTAAATCAAGAAGAAACAACCCAAAACTACAGGCAGAACCTGGACCACATCCCAGCCAAACCTCCCAGGAACTGAATGGTTCATTTTTACCTCTGCATGCTAACTCTGCACCTCCTGGCTCTGGAGAGGTCCATGTGCTGAAGGTGCTGGGTGACTTCAAGCTCTTGTGCAGACCCTCTTAAAATTTTCTGAGCTCCTCCTGGCTGCTGGTGCCGCTCAGTTCATGTGAGGTTTGGCAGAACCAATCCACAGGAGATCTCCCAGCTCCTACTGAGGTGAGGGAGAGAAGCCTCTGCTCCTGGTGGGACCTGCCCTAATTGTTTGAGGGACAGAGGCTATTGCAAAGCGACTTCCACACCCATACCAAGCTTCTGTTCCAACTCCTGCCAATTCTGTGAGCAAACTCCAGGTGCTTAAGACAAGTGAGCATTTGCACTTCTGCTCTCACTTCCTGGAGAGATTAACTGGAATAAAGGAAGTGTATAGGGCTGTAATTCCCTATAATCACTCTCTTCCCCAACTGAGTCCTCTGTGTCACTTTAGGGGAAAGGCACTCAAGCTGCCTGCAGCCTTGGAATTGCTATACCTCAACACCTGGCCTGTCCACCTGGTTCTGAAACAGGAAAAAGGAATGTTTCTGCTTCCTTGGGGTGCCAGCCCTGGCACTTGACAAGACCACAGACTTCAGGAAGATGTAACTTTTCTCCTGGACATCTTTCAAGATGTCAAATTTCAGCACTCTGCTCCACACAGCTTTCCAGAATTTACTGGCTTATAAAACTGCCCATCTCCAACTAGACCAAACAGCCACTAGCAGCACTATTTCTGAAAAGCAGAAGCCATCAGCAGCCCAGGACACGTTCAAACAACTCATGCCTGGTCCAGGAGATGTTCTTGCAACTGGTGTCATGCCAAGTCATAGTGGGTGACCCTGAGCAAATCACTTCAAAGCCTGTGCAGAGTTTAGTCCTTCAGGCATTCTGTATCAAACACCTCCTCAGCAGGGACTGCATCACCACCTGTGAGGTATTTTTTGAGTATCCTGACCTCATCAGTCACTGGGGTAAAGCCTTTGAGCCAGGAGCAGAGCTCTGGAGAATCAGGGTTTCCAGCAGAAGATCTATAACCATAACACTGGAGAGAATGCTGGACACATCATCATCTTCAGGTAGTTTTTACTGGATTTTTATGCTCTCGAATATTCTCCTAGATACTTGAAAGTAATACTGAAAAAGCAACCAGCACATAGTTTATGTAGCATAAAAATGAGCTCTTTATAGTATGACTTATCTTCTTTCTGATACAGCTGGGAACATGCCAACCTTGCCACCTGTTCCTGGACTTCCTTTAAGGTAGCCCTGTCTTTCAACATGAAACCTAAATTGGATGTGCACAGCCTTGCTCCTGCACTCTGCAATGTAAACACCTGCACATATGTTTTAAATAGCCTCACACCTCTATATGTAAAATTTCAGACACCTGTGAATTGGCTTTAAACAGCCCCACTGGGTTTTGTGGATGGAGAACAACTTCCAGGTGCAGATGAAGAAGGTTATTTCAAGGGCAATGTACAGCCTCCAGTCTGAGTATGTACAATACTGTATTTCCAAACTCAAAGCAAGACTTTTAAATGTGTCCTCTCTGTGACTGATTAATCATCAATGAAATTCAGAAATAAATGCATTTGTGTCCCTCTGGCTTGTACTGAGCTCTAACTCACTGGGGCTTTAATTCTGTGAAGCAGCTTGAGATCTCTGACTGGGTGAGCACTCGTCAGGTAAGGACAGTTCCAGCCTTGCTCTTCATACAGCTGCTTGGGAAAGGCTCGTTTTCATCAATTTTAGGCCACACTGCTTTGTGATTCTTCTGCAGGGCACTTTCCTTCCATGACTCTCTTTTGAAACACTAAAAAGATTGTATTCTTTTCTTCCAATTCTACCAGCACCTTTGTAGTAGAACCTCACAGGTAATTTCTTATTCCAAAATTTTGGCCTGTTTTGGCCCATCATTTACTCATAAAGAATCCTGATAAACTTTTTCAAATGACAGGCTATGTGAATAAAGGCTGGAACTCTGAATTAATCTACAATATGTCTTTTTAAAACCCTGTCTTCTTTCTTCTTCAGTCACCTCATAATTAAGGAAAAAATACTTTTAAACTTTAATTTTCTGTGTAAGGGATGAGTTCTGCAGCAAACTCGCTTTGATTTCACAGTGATTTTTGTGACCACAATGCATTCTTTGAAAAGGAGAATGAACTTTTTCATTTAATGAATGATTAGACCTTTCCCAAAAGCTGCCAGCATGTTGTTTTTTTTAAAGCCATGTCTTTTTCTCCTTCCTCAGAAGAATATTCAAAATAACCTTAACTTTCCATAGCAAGCAAACACATATTTTAATGACAGTGAGGAAAGGTTTGCGGAGAGAAACAGTACCTTTTTTCAGCCCAGCTAATACAGCTGAAGAAGACAGAGAGGCTCTCAGCATAAAAGCCTTTCTTTGGAGATGATCTGTAAGATCCCTTCCATCCCAAACCATTCTATGATTCCATGTAAAACTCTCCCCAGACTGATCATGAGGAATTGTAGCCAGAGAAAGAAAAGACAGATGCATCCATTTTCCACGCTGCTCTACAAAGAGAGGTCTGATGGGCACAGGGACCCTGGGGGCATTTCCACACTGGCCTGAGCCAAGAGTGGCAGAGCTCCCCTCTGAACAGCTCATTAATCCAGACTCGGGACACCACAGCTGGGATAGTGAGATTCCAGCTGTGAGCAGGCAGTGCCAAGCTTCCCAAATGGGCACCACCTAGTGCAGGGGCACCCCACAGACCCAGGGAAATAGCTGCTGACAGCCATCCTCAGGGGTGGAATGGGAATGCCTTCCTTTGGACAGAGTAGGCCATATAAAACAACCTCTGCCTCGGACTGCTCCACTTTGTTTTTCACTTTTGGCATGATTTTTCAGATCCTTCCTACACCTATTCCTCTCCCACTGACTGCAATCATGGAAATGCCAGGGCCCATAGGAATGGAGAGATGAAGCCTTTCTTTCTGTCCAAACAATCCTGGATTAATATTCTGTGCGGACAAAAACCTTCACCTTCTTTCTTGTGAGCTTTATGTGCTAATTTCTCAGTGCCAAACATGAGCATGTGAAGCAAAAACTCTTTAAATTTCATACTGGAGGCTGGTGCCTTTTAAATTAGTCCTTACTTACAGAGAAGCTAAAGAGCAGACAGGCAAGTTGCAGTTGGAAAACATATGCAAGGAAAATAAAGGGGGCAGGAGTGACCAACCTAATAGCCTTTCATGTCCTTGTGACTTTTATATACACATGATCTCACCAATTACATGATATGACATCAACAGGGCCATTCTCTCTGCACTGAATGTCTTCAAAACATTCCTGGCCAGAGAAATTTATCTCTGAAACCACCCACTAGCATCAATCTTTTGCATATCCTGGAACAGGGACTGCACAGTCGTGCTTCTGTCATATGATGAGAAGTGTAACTGGTTACAGAGCCCTTGTATGTGCGACCACACACCACTACTGATGCAGCATTAAATAATTCTCTTGAACTTTCCTCTTTCAGTAGAAAATGTGCAGAGATCTGCTCTAAAAGCTGAGTCTTGAGCTACAGGCTGGCAGTCGGCTACAGCAACACTGAGAGCTGGGGCTCAAGCCAGCACCAACATTTTCCCCTGCTGAGACACGGTGCTACAGGTGTTCAAAATCACTGCTTCAGCTCTGGCTCTAGGTTTGTCTGCCACTGAAACACAGCCAGAGTGATGGACTCCTTAAATTGAGAATGGATCATCACCATTAGAATGCCTTCTCCTAATCCTCACCAGGAGCCAGTACCTGTACACAGCCAAATAATCCAGCTCATCAATCTCTTCACATTTTCCCACCAAGCCAGGAAAGCAAAAGAGCTCAATTTCATGGAGGAAATAAGGCTTGAAAGGACAAAGGGAAGAACGGTGGCATCCCTCTGGGAGGACAAGACCAAAGCCTGGCTGGGTTTGAGGGCTGGGAAAGGCAGGTCATGGGGGGAGAGTTCAGCTGAGAAAATGGAGCAGTTCTCAACAGAGTCACGATCTTGCTTTCACTTGGGGGGGTCACCAAGAAAACTGGGTTGGCATAGAAAAGCAAGACAAAGGAAGCAGAACAAATGCTGAGCAACCCATGGGACAGATTGTGCCCACTGAAAAGATTTTAAAATTAGAACCCAGGACAGTGACAAAAAAAAATTACAGAAAGGCCACAGAATCCTTCTACCTCTGAATCCTGTGTACGATGAGTAATGCGCCAGTTTTGATGCGTAAACCTAGTTCTGCTCAAGACCAACCAAATCCATGCACCTAAATACCCCCTGTCAGGCAGCATAAAACATGCCCCAATTTTTTGTTACTTTGTTTGGTTCTCCATTGATATTTTCCACCATAACTAACACACGATTTTCCCTCAAAACTTACCATGACAAAATCACAGCTCTTAAACATAAGAGTAGAGCCTGCAGGCTCTGAGTTACAGCATGCCCTGGCACAATGACGACATGAAGGACATACTCAGCCACAAAGGATCACGCCAACAGATTACCACAGACACATTTGTGTGCTCACCATTAAAAGCCACACGCAGAAATCTCTGGCAAACAACGCCAGTGACAATGTAAATGATTCTCCATCAGGGCACAGGGAAGATCTGGCCAATGAAGGAGACCCTCTGCAAGCACTGGGTTAAACCATCTTCTGCCCCAGGCTGGACTTCCCTGCACATAGGCTGAACTAAGAGCGAGTGTGCTGTCAGGTCTAAGTGTAGGAAGAAATTATTTTGCTTTTACCAAAAGCACATAATTATTGTGTTCATCTGTAGGCTGTTCTGAAAAGTCAGGTTTGTTTTTCAGCAAAACAAGTTTTGTGAATCCTTTCTTGTTCAAACAGTCAAGTTACTCAGCTCTCCCATCTCCCACGGACAAGGATGAATTGGGTGCTAACTCACAGGACTGGCCTCTTCTCCTCTGTCTGGAGTCCCTCTGACAAACAGCCCAGCACACCAAAAATGCAAAGTCCACTGGTCTACACACAATGTCAACAATCTAGGCTCTCACCAGTTCACCTGGGATATCCTGCCTTTCTCCCCTTAAGCTGTGGGCTTGGACTGTTAGTAAAAAGTTGACACAGCTGTCTAAGATACAAACCCACTGGCACTTCATCTGATATCTTAAAGTGACAACAAACAAATCCATAACGTTTTAATGCCAAACACAATAGTCCAGCTCCAAATACATGCTAACATTGATGAGAGGATCAGAGATCTGGAGTCAAGGACCACAGTAAATTTTAAAAACTTTCAGAAGTTTTTTTCTTTTAATGTCAGCTGGGAAGCTGTGAAAACCTGGTGAATTCTAAACTCTAGGCACAGCACAATGCTATTCAAATTTCATGCCCTTTCAGTGCTGGGTAGGTGATCTAGGATGCAAATGACAATGTAATAATGGTGAAGACAAACAAGATAAAAACATGTAATCCTGCAGAGGAAAGAAAAGTCATTATGACTCACTTTTTACTGTTGGCCACTGCTCAGTAACTGGCAGCTGAGCCACAAAGGAGCCCATGGATCTGTGATGTGATCTGTGACGTGTCAGGAACAGTTCTCAGCTGAAATACACAGTTACTGCTCTTCTTTGATCTTGTGTATGGGTCGTTATACTCTGGTTCTGTGCACAGGAATCCTCACTGGAAAAGTGTGTGCTCTTATAACACAAGGGCCATACACTCTGTGCTGTAGTGCTCTGGTTCATTTAGAATATTAAGTGGTCTTTTATTTTACTCTAATCCTCAAAATTGACACTACCACCATGCAATAGCCATGATACACATTTAATCTGGTATCAAACTCCCACCCCAAAAACACCTAAACTTCAAGTAATCTGAAAGTCATTCTACTGAGGTGATAGAATTTGGAAAAAATCCCTTTAGAATTTAGACCAAAATTTGGACAATTATTTCAATTATTAAAAATAATCACTTTTTTTCTAAAGAAGTCCTTATTAAGGTTCTTCATTAACTGCTTTACAACTCCAAGTTCATTTGAGAATAAACTGAAACTGAAGAGAGTACAAGCAACTTGTCCACCAAATCCTCTTCCAGATTAACCTAAAACCACACCACACTTCTCTTTTTTAGTAGCTGTAAGTGTGCTTAAGAAAATAAAAGGCTTTCTTTTTTGAAAAAAATTATTTTCTTGTTCATGTTTTCCAAATTATCTCTGTGGATCTAAAAGCTCAAAACAAAAAAATGTTTTGTTTTGCTTTTAATGAAAATGCAGATTCTGGCAACCATATCTTTGCCAAAGGATCTGGAAGCTGGCATAGGAATTTGCCTCTTAAGTGCCTGCCTCTGGTTTACGTATCTCACTTCCCTCTGACCCAGCAATTGCTATTTCAACACATTGATGGATTTATGTGTAAAAGAAAGAGAGATGTACATACTTTTGAATCCAGCCCAGTATGAAACAATCATTTTCAATTAGTATGTCCTTAGATGAGTACAATAAAATAAGCCAGTGTTTTTAATTTCCAATTTGTTTTGTCCTGTGCAAAAAGAATTAAAGAGATAAAGGACATACAAGAACTGGTCCCAGATGCAGCTGTAAAGCAAGATTTATCAATTAGTATGTTAGAAATATCAGGATGGCCACCATGCCATTCAGATTCCCATCTTTTGTTGTATTAAGTTTTCTGCTTTTAATTAAATATTGAATGTCATGCTGGATACTTGAGATAGCATCAAAATAGTAGCTGCACCCCAACACTGTTCAGTGACTGCTACATTCTGTGTGATACAGGAATTTACATTAAAAATTAGAGGGAAGAGAAGATGCACTGAATAAAAGTCTCTCTCCATTTCACCTCTAGAGGGAGAAGCTTCGGAGCACTAAGTATTTTAGTTAACACACTGTTTTATGTTTTCAAATAATGCTGTTCTACCTTTAGCACCCAGCAAAGCCATCCCATCACTGCCCTCCCTGCCCTGTCCTGACACTGGAAGTCACACTCAGCACGGAATGGTGCTGAACATGGAATTTTTCTCAGAGCAAATATAGCTTGGATGAGCTGCACTGAACTAAAGTCAACTGTATTTGTCACATATCCAGAGGATTACAAAAATCCATTGTAGGTGTGTTCAGCAGTTCTCACCTCACCTCAACTCAGGGCCCAGTGTCACAGAGCAGGCACTTTGGTACCAATACTGATTTCAGGAATTCTTGCCCCTGTTTTTACCCTTTTTTACTCATTCCTCCATTGTTTTGCATGCCTTCAGCTCAGTCATGGCAGTCAGCTCAGTCAGTTTGCAGAGTCATGCTGTGAACCAGACCAGTGACTTTCCCAGAGTAAAAACCAGAGAACATCAATTTTAATCATGTCTGCTCAACTCAAACTGTGGATCCCATAAGACAAATAATGGAAAGAAGGGACAGCAATGTTCAAACCCTGGTGCATGAATAAACAGCCAGGGAAAACTTTTTAAACCCTGCTGAAAGCCCATGCACTGTGAAACTGTGTTTGGAGTAGCAATGGCCTAATCCAGCCAAGCTTGCAGGGCACTAATCGAAAGCACAGGGAATCACTTTCCAATCTTTTAAATAAACACCAATTACACAGTAAAACTGCAGCCTGCTTAACGCTCTTATCCTTGCTTAGCTCTCTATGATCTCTCTTTTCCTACCCTAAACCAGAAGTCTCCATGCCCTGCAGTGCTCCACAGACAGTGTTCCTGACCTGTGCCTTGGTGAACCTCAGACTGTTGAAATTAGACTCAATACAAATATAAGTGATTGTTACTTTTAGAATTGCCATTCATTTTCAAGACCGTATATTTTCACAGGTAGACAGACATCAACATCAGGCTTCCTATCCCCTAGTATGCACAGATGAGAAATGCCTGCTTAATTAAAAGAAAAGAGAAAAAAGAAAAAAGTCCTGGTAATATTTACCATTCCATACAGTAACAGAGAGAGAGCATCTCATTACCCTGATATAAATCTTTGCAGATAAAAAGCATTTTGTGTGGCCCTGGTATTTGCAGATAAACTCTTTTGGTGCTTTCTTCTCAGCATCACCTGAAGAGCAGAGCCAAAAGGAAAAAAAGTCATATTCTGAAAAATGAATTCAGAAAAAAAGTGCTCAGTAAAGCCATCCTATCTCTGCCC